>NC_139250.1:30052668-30700095 GCF_977018435.1 Lepisma saccharinum
TCTACAAAATTAAATAATGTTAAACTAATTATCTACAAAAGAACTGAAATTAAACCATCACCATTACGTTCGTCTAAGTCCCCTGTTGACCTCTCCCGTCACGTCGAGTGCCCTGTTGGATTGTGATGTTGAACGTGTGCCAGCTGGAAGTGAAGTGTGGAGTGTGTCGGTTTAGGATTCTTACATCCAACCGGCAAACTGAATGACGTAACCTGCGATCAGTGCCATCTATTGGCTTTTACCTTCTTTCATTCAGAGAGAGAGAAACCAAAATCTTACACAGGCTATAAACTGCCCTCCCCCAATACTTGAACATTACCTGTGGAGGATTTTAACATATATATAGAACAATATTGATTGCTTACAATAAACAAAATAACACAATTAGATACTATAGTTGCTTCTCACAAATATCCTTCAATGTCCTTAGGATTCCTTTTTCATTAGATGGTGATTGTCGACATATCTGTACCATTGAGGAATACCTGTCAATACAAAACAAGCAACAGTATCTCAACTCACATTTTACAACACATTCAAGAATATATATATATGATGATTATGAACATGAAATCATAACATTGTTTGACTGACTCACTTCCTGGACACTCTATACAATTTTATTTGATCAATATGACAACGTTTGTCAATAGATGGATTTTCCACCTTTTCTAACAATACAGAAACTGGGGTTAAAAACTTCTTGATTATATATGGACCCTCATACAGCATACTTAAGGACCTTGTAACACCCTCTAGCAATGATGCTTTAGGATGAGTCCTTACAACTACTTTATCATTGATTTGATACGTCACATTACTGTATTTTTTCTTGTAACTTTTTTCACGTTTATGCCACTCACTTTTCATTTTTTCTAATGCACGAGACCATTTTATTTGATTACCTTGGGTAAAATCTAACATTTCATTATCAGTTAATTGCCAATTTTGCAACAATGGATCAAAAAGTTTCCTTCCTAAGAAGAGTTCTGCAGGGGTACAATCTATTGATTGATGATTAGTGTTATTGAAACAATATTGTAAATAATACAAATATTTTGACCACGTCGATTGATTGCTGGAACAAAAACATCTTAGAGCTTGTTTCAGATTTCTAATCATTATTTCACACAAGTTTGCTTTTGGATTCCATGGACTAATTGTAATATGTTTGCAACCAATACCATACAGAAATTCACTGAATAACTCAGAAGTATAATAACTAGCGTTATCTGAACAAAATTGAGAAAAATATCCAAAATTTGAACAATATCTTTGCAAATGTTGAATTATTATTTTCGACGAAACTTGTCGTAATGCTTGATACCAAACATATCTACTAGCATTATCTACTACTACTAATACATACTTAAAACCATTTGAATTTGGCAAAGGTCCCAAAATATCACAACTCACTCTCTGTAAGGGATGCTTAATGATTTCTGATGACAAAACACCCATTGGAGTTTTATTTCTTTCCTTAGTTAATTGACACAATTCACAGCTTGTTACTCTATCCTTTACAACATCGACCATATTTTCCCAAGTAAAATTTCTTTGAAGTTTTCTCAAAGTTTTGGACCAATTTGAATGTCCTCCACCTATGGCATTGGTGTGATAATATTGAATTAACGGTTCAATTAAGTGTTTGGGGACTAGTACCTTGAATGGCTGTCCTTTATTTCTAGTTTTCTTGTATACAATTCCATTACGCACACAATAATTAGGAACTTGTTCATTGGCCTTGATTTTGTTCTTTATGACCTTTATCTCATCATCTTTATCTTGCTCAGACAAAATGGAATTTAACAATGTAGGAAAACCCCATAAGTTTAAACAAACAGAATCAATTTCAGATTTATCTAAATCATCGGTATCGTACTGAGAATGATCATACATTCTTGAAAGAAAATCTGCGATTACATTACTGGATGATGGAATATGATGTAAATCGAAACTAAATGAAGAAATAAATTCAACCCACCTTGCAAATTTACTGTATTTCTTCGCTCTCTTCAACATGTGAAATAAGGCCATATTATCTACTCTAATGGTAAATCTTTTACATTGCAAAAAATATTTGAATTTCTCTAATGCTTGAACTAGACTGGTTAATTCTAGTTCATATATTGTTTTATTACGTTCTGTCTCCTTTAATCTCCTTGAAAAGAAATATACTGGCTTTAGTTTACCTGAATCATCTTCTTGCATTAGACAAGCACCATAGGCTTTCAATGAACTGTCACATTCAAGAACGAATTTTTTTGAAAAATCAGGGAGAGCTAGGAATACATGCTCAAGAAATTTACCTTTTATTTCTCTGAAGGCATTTTCATGAAATTCAGTCCAACGAAATTTATTCTTCGGGCTTCTAAGTTCATTTAATGGTCCTATTATTAGAGCATATTCTGGGATAAATGAACTATAATAATTGAGTACGCCTAAAATTCTCATTAATGATCTACGATTTTTAGGTCGTGGAAGACATTGAATTGCTTTGATTCTTTCAGAATCAATATGCATTTGCTTGTCTTTAATTACATAACCAAGAAATTTTATTTCTTTCAACATAAATTTACTTTTGGATTTGGAAATTGTAACACCATATTTTTTGAGTCTATCTAACACAATACGTATGTGTTCAAGATGTTCCTTTTCATTTTTTGAAACAATGACTATATCATCGCAAAAATATTCAACTATTTTACCCCGTAAATCTCCCAACATTATTTGCATCATGCGTGCTAGACAAGCACTCCCAATTGAGATTCCAAAGGGTACGGATTTGAATCTATAACTTGCTGTTGATGTTGAGAATGAAGTACAATCTCTAGAAGCTTTACTTAATCGTACCTGATGATACGCCTTTCTAACATCTATAACAGAAAATACTGACCCTTTGCTAAGGTTACTTAACGACTCTTGCATTAAATTTGCTGGGAAACCATCAAAAATTACCTTTTCATTTAGTTTTTGGTAATTAACAACAAGCCTTTTACTATTATTCTTCCCTCGTACAACGAAACATGGAGCTGAATAAGCAGATTGTGATCTCTCAATAAGATCAAGATCTAAAAGTTCTTTTACACAATCGTCCACTTCCTTTAGTTTTTCGCGTGACTGTACATAAGGTTGTTCGCGCACTGGTATTTTGTCTTTCAGATGAATCGTGTATTCAAATTCATTAAATACACCAACTTTATCAGAAAATACTTCAGGATATGAATTTAACAACATACCTAGTTCTTCCGTGTATTCATGCGATGTTCCTGGACATTGTTGCTGTTCTCGTTCATGTAGACAGACAGACGGATTATCAGGAATCGACGTATCTTCTGCCGCAATCATGTTGTAGCTACAAGCTGTTGCTCTGGAACGCCAAGGTTGCCTTCGGGTGATACTTCCTTGCGAAACTCTGTTCTTGCCACCAGACCAGCTTTGCGGAGTTCTCGATTGCCAATGTGACCTTGAACTTGAAACATCACAAACATTAGTTCCTTTACATTTACGTGATTCCTGAAATGAATGGCTCGTATTAATAACACTGTCCGAAATCCACTTCATTTGCACCTTTTCACGAGAATACGGAAATGTAATAGTTTTGTCATGAAAATTTAATAGAAATTGTCTATCCTTGATGAACTGAACTCCTATGATAAAGTCAATAGGTAAGTCTTCACACACAAATGCACTAATGGGCCATGACATGTTACACAGTTTCAAACTCAAGTCAACTACTTTGTTCAATTTTAAGCTACGTCCTGCACCCAATGTTATTGTCACTTCTTGAAATCTCTCTTTTACATTACAGCCTTGTCGCAGTTCATTATACAAACGTTTGTTAATCAAATTGTACGTACTTCCCGTATCTAAACATGCACTGACACGCTTATTATTGATTTCAGTATCAGCAAATACCGCAATTACATTTTGATTATTGCCATCAGTTCTTTTCACTACTGGTAAAGCTGAATTCAAAGTTTGATTATAATTACGCCAAACATTTTCTTTTCTTGGTTCATTAAATCTTGACGAAACTGGTGTAGTGCGAAATGACACTTTACTGGGAAACTGAACATTTTGTACTTTCTTCTGTTTTTCTTGACCATAAAAATCACGTTTCACATACTGATGCCATTGCATCTTTTCTAATGTTAGCTTAAGTTTACTCAGTGAATCTGGAATTTCAGTAAACAAGAATTTTTCACTAATGTTAGGAACCAATCTGTCTACTAATAATCTAACAAATTCTGGTTCACTCCAATTGACACGTAACAGTTGGGCAGCACATTTCCTGTCTTTCAAAAATTGAAGTGCATCCTCATCTTCCTTTTGTTTACAAAGCACGAATTCTTGGAGCAATTCATTTCTACCTAATGATGTTACATATCGATTCAAGTCAATGATTTGTTGTAATTTAAACATAAATTCAAAAATTGATCTAGCATTTAGATTATGCATTAGTGGAAGATGTATTATCATATTATTCAATGTGTCATGAGCTATTTTATTTGATACCTTTTGCAAAGCATTTCCTTCAAATACACATGGCATATTTCCTAATACATTACTTTCACGATTATCATTCAAAGGTGTACTACTCACATTATCCTGCCCAAGATCAATTAAATCAGTTACGGTTTTTACTTGAGTTTCCTTATTGTAACATTCCATTTGTTCGATTCTACCACTATGTAGACAAGTGAAATCTAATGGATCTTCCCCTATTGCAAATGGTCTTTGAAATGTGGACGACATTTGAGATCGTATCCCGGGTTGCCAATCCGGAGCCCCTATCTGACTTACCGTAACAAATGGATTACTTCTCTGAACGTTTGACATTATCTCTTTTCCATTTCTACCAATTATGATAATGAATATTACTTGTCATAGTTCTATCGAACCATGCTCTGCCTTTTATAGCCCTTTCTTTCTTGCTCTGTTTCGGATTTAAGATTATTTGTTTTAATTGGGATTAAACATACCCTTCCGATTGACAGATGAAAGATAGCTATGAACCTGCATACTGAACTCCCATAGGTACGTGGTACACCATGCATCAAGTAATTTTAATTATTAGAATACTAGAATATAAAGTTCACTGGATAGGATTGGATGACAGTTTATTTAACAAAACTTCAATTTTGTATTAGAACAATCATATTATATATACATAAACTGTCATTAATAATTATAACCTCAACGGTACCATTAATATATAAATCAAGATAATTTTCAATAGTTATCCTTAACTAATAATTGGCTTTCTCTCCTTGTGCTGACTATTTAATTGGTCTCATTATTCATCCATGTTCAAATGATTGCCTAAGAGAATATTTCTATGTTAAATTTCCCCCTTTTCGTACTTGTCTGTAATGACGATCACTCGGTAAAGATCAACAAGCAAATTAATATAATACTACCAACAACTCTACAAAATTAAATAATGTTAAACTAATTATCTACAAAAGAACTGAAATTAAACCATCACCACTACGTTCGTCTAAGTCCCCTGTTGACCTCTCCCGTCACGTCGAGTGCCCTGTTGGATTGTGATGTTGAACGTGTGCCAGCTGGAAGTGAAGTGTGGAGTGTGTCGGTTTAGGATTCTTACATCCAACTGGCAAACTGAATGACGTAACCTGCGATCAGTGCCATCTATTGGCTTTTACCTTCTTTCATTCAGAGAGAGAGAAACCAAAATCTTACACAGGCTATAGTAACTAAAATATATAATGGGCATAAACAGATATATGCAATGCTGTAAATACCTGGTGGAGGTACATAGTGGTTCGGATCCCACTTTAAACTGTAGGTCCAGTCCCGATTAGCCTTACTGTGCATAAAGTGGGCTTAAAACACCAAATCATTCAATCAATCAAGCAATGCTGTAAGTCCAATAAATATATTGATGATGATGATCAAAACAAGACAAAGAAAGTTCGTAAATGTATTGCGGTTGGAAACTTTGACAAGCATCCTAATAACGATTCTTGTTCCTCCAAATATATAGAATATGCATTGTAAATTTCAATGACCTTAGAGATTTGTGTACTTAATGATATTTTATAACAATGGTTATTTTCTAAAAATAATCATGTGAACAGCAAGGAAGTAGTGCCACTTTCAACATGGCGGTTCTATGCATGTGGGAAGGTCTCCGTGTTCAGTGATACATCGAATTGGTGAGACGGTTTGTTTACAGAAGGTCAGGGTTGGTGATTTACACTATACCTCTTTTGATCTTTAAAAAAAAAAATCAAAGAGAAAGCTTCTGGAAATGAACCTTGTGATTTTCATTTTGATGAGGAAGGAAATACTGATATGTCCTGCCCATTGCTACATGAAGGAAGTGAACTTCAAATAAGTCAAGCTGAAATTTCAACACCGATATGGACATCAATACGTCAGTCTCCAAAAATTCATCTAGCCTTGTACATCTAAAGGAAGCCAGTTCTTGGTCACTGACAATAAGAGGAAAGAATCATCTTCCGTGGTTGAGTGCCAACAACCAAAAACTCCAGAGGAAGAGTGGGCTACTCACTTGCATTGGCCTAAAGTAAATGACAAAAACATGAACAGCCAACAAAAGAAGATCTGAAATATTACCATTTGCAATAACATCGAAGAAATGGAAAGAATATCATGAACTAAAACAACGAGGGAGAAAACAGCAAGAAGTGAAAGTGGATGTTAAGAAGAGATCAAAAGCTATCACACCGGAAGAAGATAGAATATAGTGAGACCAATGGATTCAGATTAGATGTCCTTGGCATCAGAATCTGAAGGAGATTTACAAGAGTTGTTATTATCTGTTGTGAAAAACAAGAGTGAATGCAGTGAAAATTACATTATGCACAATGTTTGTGATTATGCTACAGCGTGTTATGATGGTGAATATTTTCCAGGAATAGTGATTCATAATAAATTTAAGGATGAATCTGTAATAAAAATTTTGCATAACTGTGAAGGTGACAAATGGAAATGGTCAAACAAAGCTGATCAAATTTGGTAAAGTCATTGAGACATCAAGAAGTGTATTCAGTCTCCACAAATATCCTGTCTGAAAGGTCTTATGGTGTTTACTATACAATACCTAAAATGCTACAATATATATTAAATAAAACCAGTCTGTAACTTTTCACATTTTTTTGTTCAGGAAGCATTATCATTATTAAAAATGTTTGTGGTCATTCACTGGTCCTGAGGTAGTCATTCACTGAATTTTGCTGCTCATTCACTAGTGCTTTGATTGGAATTCACCAGTCTTTACCTATTTCTTTCATAATGTATTTACTTTAAAATAGTATTAAATGAAACCCAACATTATGCCAAATTCATTCATGCAATTTGCTTGGATTCACTTTGTTTTTTCTTTAACCTAGAAATAAAGTTGTTGGAAAATGTTCTTAACTGGTCATTCACTGGTGCACTCACCCTAACAACCTTATGTAATGGCTGGAGATGTTTTTTTTTATTTTGCATGCTGCAACTCTCTCTCTCTTTCTCTGCTGTTAGTTTTAAACAGAGGCCAAAATGAAAATTTTCATGAAATGGAATGCTTTACTTTTGTTAACATGGTGTTGTCTATCTTTTCTTTCTGTCAGTGAATACAGCGATGAGATTAATGACAAATGAAATGATGCACCCTATTATAAATAATAATAGTTAATTTTAAATATTTACATTCACATAGATAATATGAAATATATTTGACATGAGTTTTCTGGAATATTTTTCCCTTTTTAAAATGTAAACAGACTGAAACCGTGAATGGTTGTCAGTTTGCCTAATGGAAGAAAAAATAATTAAATGCATGTGTCCTCAATACTTCGTTTTAGTAATAGTTATTTAAATGTCAGTTTGTGCAAATGGAAGATATTTCCATATTGTTGTCTTGTGTTGTTCTTCACAATGTCAACAATACGTCTACTCAGCTTAGTATCAGTAAAAACCATGCCACAAGAATGATTTGATTAGGTTAATCAGGAAAAAAGGACCATAAAACGAGAATGCAAATTTGTGTAAAGATCTTGTGAATGGGGTTACCTTTGTTAGAATAGTCGAATCCACAACACAAGATAACTAGTAATAATTAACAAATGAAAAAGTAAGAATGAGAATTGCAAGGCACAGAAGGATGAATGCAGCATAGAGACCATCATACTCTGCCGAACTCCTGAAGCTCTGAATAGGAAAATGTGGTGAAATATCTAAAGAAACAAATTAATGATCCAGAATGGTTTGTTGCCATTTCTGATGAGACTGAATGGGAAGGTTCCAGGTATGCACGAATGGGAATTTTATTTCGGTCCACTCTGGTCCATTTTGAACACTGGTTTTGTATGTTTGGATTGGTGAACAATAAATTTTATTTATGCAATGTAAAATACTTCCTCATTGGCAGGGTTCCTTACCATCGGGAACACCTGGAAAACAGGGAATTTTGCAGATTATCTGGAATTTATGTGCATTTTGTATTCTGCACAAGAAAAAGTTGCAAAATGAACAAGTGGTTCCTTTCCACTCCTAGATTTGGTTCATATGATTCCACTCCCCAAAAGATTCAGTTCAGAAACTTGTTCCTTTCGTTCCTATGATTCTCAATCTTGTGCAAAAACTATCCCAACAGAATATAGACATGTACTTCAAACCAACTTCCACAGCAAGAGTTTCGAGTGATGCAGGGCCAGGTATGTCCGTATGTACGTACAGTATTGCTTTACATTTTACTGTACTGTATAGTGTATTTAGGCCTGTGCCCTTTAAATACACCATAATAAATGTGTTTTGTTGCTATAAACGGAGTTTTAATGCACTGTCTACTGTTCTTTTAGGTTATTTCAGTTAATCCGGACTTTCGTTATACCGGTCAACTTATCCCCCATTAGTCCGGATTAACAAGGTTTTACTGCACTAGATTTTAGAATGAATAACAAAGTAAAACTTGTAGTCCAGATATCTGATTGATAACTAAAATACGTTAATATGATTATAATTATCGGAAAGGTTGTTGAAGATGAGGTTATCCTCTATTATTTTATAAATCTTAGTCTTGTTGGCATTTTCTATAGAATTCCTATATGTAACAAAAATTTCTCCAGATGCTGTGTACTTATAAATGTAAACAAAAAGCAGCATTTTCCACGTCACTATAAATCCACTAGAGAGAAAAAAATGGTATGGTTTATGAACTTTTTCTGTTGTTTTTAGATTGTAGAGATCTGTTATGGTGAAATAATGTACAATTTACCTTAGCATGAAGACTAGATGCAAGCGATTATAGAATCCAACACATTTTATGCCGACTGTAAATTTACATTATTCTTCGAATTTTCAGGTGTTTTTGTGCATGTAGAATGAAATTTGCTTTAAAAAAGTTGTGAAAATAAATTTTCATGATAATTAACGGATCTATATATTTAATTGAAGAACAAGATTTAAAAGCAAATATCATGATTATTAACGTGGCTGGAAAAAAATCATTTTTGGACTGGAAAACCTGGAAATGTCAATGAATTTCATAATCAAAAAATCGTAGCAACTCTGGTCAAGTACCTATATTATATATTCTCCCACAAATACTACCTCTGAAGGTTATATGTTTGAGTCCTGTTCAGCGTAATATCTTAGCAGCTCTTAATCTGTGGTCCGTTGATCCCCAAAGTTATGAGTTTTAATACTTGTTGAGTTTAAGAAAATAGATTGTCATTTATTACTGATTTTTTTAAAAAGAGATGTATTTTCTACTGCTTGCTAGAGGTGAAAACATGAGGATATTTTTATAGTTTTTATTAATATTATATTGGTTTTAACATAAAATTTCTTAATATAAAATATTAGGCCAACATTTGCTGTTCAGTAGTATCATTACAATAAAATGAGTAGTGTGATTAATTGTATTGTATAGTAATGAAATACCCTTGATGAGTAATTTCAAATAATTATTTGATACACTTTAGGACTTCAATTTTGAACTGTCTTGGAGGTCTACAACGGCAAAGTATATTTAAAGAGGGTATCTGGTGAATAAAAAGTATCTATCTTAAAATAGAATGATCGATTTGTGGAACCCATGCACAGGAGTTGATAAAATTATTATCAAATTTTGTGTAATGCTATTTTTGATTATACTGAATTCCCCTTCTCTGTTGATGATTCAGTAGTAGTACAAGATGTGCTTTTTCTGTGTTTCAGATCAGGATGCAGCCATTGTAACAGCTTGTTTTTGGAGATGTAGAGCCACAACACACCGTTCCCAATGAAGATGAACCGTTATATTACCCTCAACCAGCTTGGGGATGGGACTTATGGTTCAGTCGTACTAGGCCAGAGAGTTGATACTGGCGAGAAGGTTGCAATAAAAAGGTAGATATTTTCAATTTTGTAGATTGTTTGCATAACAACAGGTAATTTATATCAATTATAGTAATTTATTCATTAGACATTTTCAGACATAAATATGTCTTTGTCCGGAGCAAAACAAATCGGACAATGTAACAATTGATTTTTCTATATAGTTGAATGGAAACATGCACATATTGTTTATGGAAAACCAATTTAAATAATACAACTAATTTTTTTGGTCTATGCTGGAGTTGTTAGCACATCTTGTTACGATGCCAGGGGTCTCTGGATCGAGTCCCAGTCTGAGTATTGGTGTTCCTTTTGTTTCTCTTCATCAATTTCATCCTATTATCACTCATCCTCATCTTCGTAATTAGCCAAAGCGGCAGAAATACGAAATAAAATAAACCGAATCAATTAATCAATCCAACTGATTTTTGTTTATGATTTTTTTATTGTTTCCATTGTTTACTGGGTTTATTTGAGAAATTATGTTAGTCCTGATTATTTTGTAATTTCTAATTATTTATTATTATATTTATAATAATAATGTTGTGTCTGGGTGGAGTATTTTGAAAATTTCTGATGGTAAAAGGGGATTTTGTAACACCTTGTTTGATAGTTCTGTTAATTTTGAACAACTTTTGTAAGAAACATTTTTTGGTTTGGTCAACGGTTCTCAAATGGGCACCCAAAAGTTGTTTTCTAGCTTCGTAATAGGCTAATATTTTCAGAATGGAGAACAAAGCACAAAAACTTTCCATGTCATTACATGAAAATCCATAAGATAAGTCGAATGGTGGTATTTTTAAAAGTGTACTGCCTACTGGGAGGGTACCCTGGGGATTCCTCGAAAGGAGAGGTCTAGTGTCAGTAGGTCTCTTAATGTAAAACTAATTTTGTAGAAAATATTTTTTTGGTGTGGGCCATTATATTACAAATGGGAGCCCCAAAACTACTTTTACCCATTCAAATTATCATAATTTTGTTATAGGTAATGATGATAACCTATGGCACAACAGCCAATGAGGGCCAAGGTCTACATGCCTCACTCCCACATGGCTCATCAGAGGTGTGCGATCATTCAACTACAGGGCATCTCACTCTCTCTCGTCCCAAGATTTTCGCTTATATAAATCAAAGTAATGGTTGTAATTTAATAAAATTTGCTACGAACATACCTTGGTGTGTGTGAAGCATGGTGACATCAAAGAATATGTTGGAAGTGATCGTGATGAGCGTCAATTCATGCCTGCACACGTCTCTCCATGTTACGGAAGACTGCTGCCAACATATCGGGAGGCACAGCATCAAATGGCTGACTCGTGCATGCGCACACCTAGAATGACTGTGGCGCTCATTCTCATGATTTCGCCACGCTTCTCACGCACCAAGGTATGTCCGTAGCAAATGTTATTAAATTACAACAATTACTTTGATTTATTTAAGCGAAAATCTGGGGCCGAGAGCAAGTGAGACACCCCATAGTTATGGAATGACATGTGGTCAGCACCACGAACCCCCAGTCTTTGTTGTAGGTTTCCATGAGTGGGTTACGCTACTCATTTGTAGCTCCCCAATTTCCTCACGATAGTGGGTGGCCACTGATCCCATACACTGGCTGAAATCTCAGGACAAAAGTTACGCTCCTCCCCTCCCCCCAGGAGACTCAAACCAGCATGCATCCTTTAGCCAGAGCTCAAAGCCTGATGCCGTACACTGCATGGCTCCACGGTGTGGGACTTGGTTACAGGTGAAGAAAGTATCATGAGCATTTCATGCATATATAAATGCAATAATTGAAATTAGGATATAGAAAAGAACATATATTTTATACCCCCCCCCCTCTCTCTCTCATATATATATATATATATATATATATATATATATATATATATATATATATAATTTATTTTTGGGTATGCATTCAAATTTAGTGGCCCATAGATAAAATTTGCTTAAAATTAAGACATAATTGATAAGCTGACACTTAACCCTTCTTTCCATTTAAATTCTCTAGCAACCCCAACATCCTGCTAGATTGTGTTCCAGTGCCTTAGCCACAACCTTGAATTTCAAGTACAAATAACAAATATGTTTTCCGTTTTTTTATGTCCTATCAGAACTTACTTTCCAATTGCTCTTCTCGTGTATATATTGATTGGTAGGCATAATTTTATTTTCAATGTAATTTGCAAGCAAGAAAAGAAATCGTGAGTGTAAATATTGAATTTCCCTATTTTAGAATGAAGAGAAAATATTATTCCTGGGAAGAAGCCATGAATTTAAGAGAAGTTAAGGTAAGAATATTGTTTCAATAATTGATTTTTTTTTGCTGCTTTTACCGTTGCACTTGTGTCAGTGTTATTTATAGCATTCAATAGCATATTAGAGAGACCAGTATAGAAGTGTTGTTAGCAAGAAGATTCCTTCCAAGCATGCGAAACTCCAGCACATGAGAGTCAAGCCCTGTTGCCAGTTTTTCACCCCTATTTGTTGCAAAAGAAGGGGGCGGGGTGGATGAAGAGAGAACCCACATCTCTTGGATCAGTTTGCCATTTTTGTGGGCCACAACCTGCACTTTGCCAGCAAAAGAAACTTAATTTGACAATTCAAATGAAGTTCGGTTGGGCAACATTCCACTCATTCTCGTGCTGAAAAACTCAACAATATGCAACTGCCCAACCTTTCATTACTCTCTTGATAAGGAGGGGTTGAAACATTTGAAATATGGCCTTTCTCGAATGACGTAGTGTCAACGTCGTCATCTTGTAATGAAGGGGTCCTCCTGGATTTCGGTACCAACATTTATAAAGAACAACATTAAGTTTAAAGAAATAAAAATTCAATAATAATAATAACAGGTATATTATTATTATATTTAATCATGAAGATTACACTTATAATACCTAGTCTGGCCATAAATACTGTCACAAACTTTCATCTTTGACTGTACATCCGGTAGTCAGGCTCATGAACCATGCTTGTGGTGAAGTTCACTCCTGGCTGTTGTATGTTCAGCTGTGAAAGAGCAAGCATGTAGCTTCTTGTGCTTAGCATGGAGTGGGGCAAATATGAAAACAGAGTATCCGTAATTGCTGCATATGGTTGGGAAGTCACCCATTGAGATTTTCCAGCCCCTAAAAATCCCGAAGATCAGCAAAAGGTTTGAGTATCAGACAATCCAGAGATTCACTGATACTGGTAGCATGAAAGATCGCCCAAGAGTTGGTCGACATCACACTGTATGAACAGCGGCAGCTGTTAAAGCAGTGGTGGCTCGCATCCGCCGAAATCCCATCCGGAAGCAAGTGATCATGGCACAGGAGCTGAACATTTCACAACAATCAATGTTCGGGGTACTAAACGAAGACCTTGGAATTGGAGCTTACCGGTGGTGTACTGGAAATTTCCTGATGCTACAAGTGAAGAAGCAGAGGGAACTGAAATCGAGACGGCTCCTGCAGCGGTACATTGCCAATGGGCATTGCAGGAACTGCCAAAATGAAAGGATGTATGCTTGTGAGAGAGTTCCCAAAAATCAGAGATGCCACCAGCCCTCCTCAGTAATGGTTTGGTGGGGGGTGAGCTATGAGAGTTCCATCAGGCCTCATTTTTGAGAAAATGGCTTAAAAGCCATGTGAAAGTGTACGTGGAAAGTGTCCTGGACCCTCTCGTGACACTGTTGAACCAAACAATGTTTCGCAATGAATCCTGGATGTTCAAGATATATTCTGCCCCAGCTCATAAGGCAAGGATGACGCGACGGTGACTGGAGACCAGTGTACTCGATTTCATCTCCACTTTTCATTGGCCATCTGATAGCCATGATCTCAGTACCTTGGACTACAAACTGAGCCCAGAGCTAGAGGGGACTGTCTGCAAGAAGAGGCACCCTATAATTGAAAGTTAAAAGTGCTCCTTGATAGCAGCAGGGGTGGACTTTCCCATCCGTGCTGCAATAGATGCATGGCCAGGAAGCCTTCGAGCCTGTGTGACGGCAAAAAGTGGGCATTTTAAAAACTGATTGGTGCTATTTGTGTGCAATATATGTAAGTGTAGCATAATAAAATAACATTTAAAAATCTGAAACCATATTAAATTTATTCACAAAATAGTGTGTAACAGTATTTATGGCCAGACTAGGCATATTAAGTTGAGGATGTTTTCTCTTCCATGTTGCTTATATGAGTATTTGTTTTGGCACTCCTCCAGAAATCCATAGTAATTTGCCTTGTAATAAAGGGGTCCTGGGTTTAACACCCAGTTGAGGCACATACTGGTTCGTATTAGGGATGGCCAAATCCAGATAAAATTTTATCTGGATATTTTTCTATACGTATATCTGAATTTTCTGGATATTCAGGTTAACCAGGCATTCGAATTATCCATTGCATCTGAAATGGATATTGGAAAATTTGAAATGTGCATATCTGTTATCCAAATTGTGTGGCCGTTCCCTAGTTCGGATCCCACTTTGAACTTTCAGTTTCAATTAGTCTTATTGTGCATAAAGTGGACTTTATACACAAACTCAGTCACCACCCCCATTAATTTGAAGCAAGTGACACCTATAGTGCTGATGACTGCAATATTGGAACTTTTAAAATTCAGTGTATCGATTCCTGGTAATGGATTAACATTTCAGTGGCTCTAATCTCGTTAAAAATGCTAGACCATTCTTACTAGAATCTGTGCATATTGTTAACTTCAATATCAGCTCTCCCAATGACTTGAATATCCTAGAAAACTAGAAATCAAACTAAAAGTAAAAAAATCATGAGAAACTCGAGATCCCTATATTAATTCCCTACTGAGAACACATTTATTTTTTTACTCCTAACTCCTTGTTGATTGGATATACTTTGTGAAAAAAATCTTACCTTTGGGGATTTTTTTGGCTGCCTGATTGGTGGGGCATTTTTAATACTATGTTGGGGACGTGTATCTGTGATAGAGCAAAATGACATTGGACTGCATGTGGAAAGATGGTAAACAAAGAAACATTAGAATTCTATGTATATTACAATCTGTTATGATTAGTTACATGAATAAAAATGTGAAACACATGTATGCTAAGAAGTATATAACAAATTACATTTTCATACATTTTTCCAGAGTTATTGTAAAAAAAGTAACGAACAAAACTAAGTTTGTAAACAAACTGTCAAGCACTTTTTATTGTAAATTGAGAAGGAAGTGCCTGCATAGTTTGACACAGTACCTTGATGACTGGTTGTACACTTAAAACTTTCAAGTGGAGATTCGGCTCCAAATTTAGTCTATTATAGATTTCAAACGAGTATTTTGTTTCAGAAAAACAAAATAAGTGTGTCAGTGACAAAAACAACCTTATTTTCCTGTTGAGTTTTAAAGCTATGAAAATGTTGTCGTGTGGGTATCCTAGACATTTCTCTTCCGAGCTGATTTCGTACCCCTTCAAGTCATTCATGTACCCCTGGGGGTACGCGTACCACAGTTTGACAATCACTGGTCTAGACAGTTATTTAAAAATCGTTCTTATTCACTATATGTTTATAAACAGCACATTGATTATTTTGTAACATGTTATGTTACACAAACTTCTTGTTTGCATCATCAGATGCAACGGAGAAGGAAGAAAGACACTTGAGATGTGTGTCGGACAGTTCATTGTGCTTTATTATTTGAAAGTGCTCGAAATAACTGGACAAGTCAGGGAATTTGATTTGGCTTAATGGCTGGGAATAGAACTTCCATTAAGCCAAATGGTTCGTGTGACTGTTCCCTGGTTTTATCCCCAGTGAGAGATCTGAAATTCTGATGTCGACCCAGCATTGTGAGGACAATGAAAGAGCTACTTGAAAGCAATTGTAGTGGACTGGTCTCGAAATACAGAAAACAGGCAATGAGATGACTATGTGATACCAACAAAAAGGTGCTTGTTAGACCCTGATGCTCAAGGTTTGTTGCACCACAGTGTTAACATTTTTTTAGAGTATGAATCCTGAACATGTAGCTCCACTATTGTTAATTTTTTGTGCATGTTTTCTTCTAGTAGATAATTGTTACAAGCATTTTGATACATTTTTTGAAGTAACGTTTCAGAATAACACATGCTTCCTGCATCGGATATTTGTACAAATAAATATTCAATTAAGGTAACATGCAAAGAACGTTTTTAAATGTTTGTAATAGCTGTAAACTAGAAGAATTCTACAATGCAAGCTTACATGCAAGAAGAAATAATTATATGTAATATTCTTCTGTGTTCCAGTCCTTGAAGAAATTGAGCCATGCCAATGTTGTGAAGCTGAAGGAAGTGATCAGGGAGAACGATACGCTCTACTTTGTTTTTGAGTACATGAAAGAAAACCTATACCAGCTTATGAAGGATAGGTATGACTGTGGGTAATGTCCTTTGTAAATTGTCTCGTGTGCTCCTGCCTTGTGTGTGGGCTGTCTTTTCCCTTGCTTTGTTTGCATGTTGTTTGATGCATTTGTCAGTTGAGTATCACCTTTTTTTTTCTTGTCGGGCTGAGCAGATGCCACTTTGAATCAGTATGATGGGATAGATTAGTCAATACTTTATCAGGATTGGATGATGTAGCCACATTGGTAACATTGCTAATATTTTATTAATCCCAATATATGTATAAATGTACAGGTTGTTTCCGGGCTGATGATACAAACTTTCAGGGATGATGGAGAAAAGCACATTTATCAATTTGAGATAAGGAACCCTGGTCCGGAAACGACTTAGTCAAAAGTTATAAGCGAAAATCGGTGTATGAAGATGTAATACTTTTATTACCTGCACAAGTTTCACAAGCTGCTACATTCACAACAGTTGTTCAAAGTGGCATCCCCCAGCTTCGCTGCAGGCATGACAAGACAGTCTTGTGTACGAGACACCTGTAGTAGACTGAAGAGGATTTCCTGGCAGGAATTCTCGTTACCTGTGACATTGTTCGAAAGACCCCAGGGTTGTTCCAACGGGTACACCAGAACTTTCTGTGACGATGTCATGCCTGCAGCGAAGCTGTGGGATGCCACTTTGAACAACTGTTGTGAATGTAGCAGCTTGTGAAACTTGTGCAGGTAATAAAAGCATTGAGTCATTCCATGTCAAATCAACACAGATATGTGCAATTTTCAACCTGACCATCTCCGATTTTCATGAAATTTGGGGAGTTGAAACTATGCATGGAACTTAATAACTATGGAAATTTTTAGTTTCGTTTGTCTTGTAGTTGTTAAATTATTCAAGGTCAAATTTTGCATAAATTGCTCTTTTTGAGCCCGCTTAGCTGTACTAACTGTGCTGTAACTCCGCCCCTATTTAGCCTAGGAAGCTCAAATAAAGCTTATTGTACAGGGAATTGAACAAGCTTTCCAGTGATATATAACAAGCATACCTTTGGATAAAAATATAATTTTGTCACGTGATCTTGCCCTTTGACCTTGAATATCTCAAAACATGTCATCACCAAAAATCATGAAAAAAATATATTTGGTCCCTCATGCCATACTCTAAACCATATCAAAATATGATTCTGGGACTGAAATGGGATCAGAAGATACAAAATAATATGTGTAACTATGTGACTGATAAAGCCCTCATTACATGAACCATGACGAGTCAAATTTCCCTTAACACCCTCCTACAAAATGTAAGGGAGTTATCCTGGGTATAATTGGTCATGAAAGAAATAGGTTAGGCACAGGGAGATCCCTAGTTGTGTGTGTCAAGCGCAAGTCCGGCATATTGTTGAGCGCCATATTGAATTCAACGCAAAAATTTCAAAGGAAAGGGGGTGATGTGATATATAAAATCAGGCTAGAATGAAGTGACGAAGGTTTTTCCAACGTATCTTTAGCCAGCAAAAAGTTATACGCATATCTTTGACTTATGATATATGCACATTATAATGTTGTTAATGTTCCTGTGAGCACACTCGTTGACGTTTCTCACACTCACATAGAACATTTGGCAATGTAGCAGGTGCAACAAATATCATCGCAAGCAGCAACTATGCCTTCTCTCAGATGGTCAATATCACGGACTTTTAGTGCATGCACCATTCTCTTCAAATGTTTCTGAAAGTAAATGTCCTCCTAAGATGTTAGATCTGGGGAATGTGCAGGCCATTTAATAGATCCCCGTCTACCCATCAATCTACCTAGAAATTTACCATGAAGAAATTGCCACAATGTCCATATAGTGTGGTCACACTCTGTCCTGTTTCAAAACTTTGGAAAAGTGCCATATCCCGTAAGCAAGGATGAAAAACCTGTTCACTTAACAAATCCAAGAAGCCCTCACCATTTAAGGTTTACGTTGTTGAATATGGACCAACCATTCCCATTCTCCATACACTATACCACATCATTAGCTTACCAGCAACAACCATTCAGCTGGGATCTGTCTACTGTAGATTATCAAATCACAGGTATTGCATATTATTTTTATTAACTTCACCGTCAACATAAAAATTAGCCTCGTCACTGAAGAATTTTTCTTTCCAAAAGAAGTGCTTGTTTGAGATACTTTTCCCAATATTCTTCACTATTCAACTATTTGGTGAATGTCGCTGCTTAAAATCATATGCAATGGTGGTTATACTTCTTACTCTCCTGAGATGTCAGCGTGATCTCGCCGAGTACCTAACACGGTAGGAGCATTCTTAATACTTTGTTTTTAACACCTCGAAAAGGAGAAAATGGTTACAAGCATGCAGTAATAACTTTTTGCTGGTTAAATATATGTTGGAAATATCTTCGTCACTTCATTTCTCGTGAAATTCTAGCCTGATTTTATATATCACATCACTCCCTTTCCTTTGAAATTTTTGCATTGAATTCAATATGGCGGTCAACAATATGCCTTGACACACACGACTAGGGATCTCCCTGTGCCTAACCTATTTCTTTCATGACCAATTATACCCAGGATAACTCCTTTACATTTTGTAGGGGGGTGTTAAGGGAAATTTGACTCGTCATAGTTCATGTAATGAGGGCTTTATCAGTCACATAGTTACACGTATTATTTTGTATCTTCTGATCCCATTTCAGTCCCAGAATCATATTTTGATATGTTTTAGAGTATGGCATGAGGGACCAAATATATTTTTTTTCATGATTTTTGGTGATGACATGTTTTGAGATATTTAAGGTCAAAGGGCAAGATCACGTGACAAAATTATATTTTTATCCAAAGGTATGCTTGTTATATATCACTGGAAAGCTTGTTCAATTCCCTGTACAAATAAGCTTTATTTGAGCTTCCTAGGCTAAATAGGGGCGGAGTTACAGCACAGTTAGTACAGCTAAGCAGGCTCAAAAAGAGCAATTTATGCGAAATTTGACCTTGAATAATTTAACAATTACAAGACAAACGAAACTAAAAATTTCCATAGTTACTAAGTTCCATGCATAGTTTCAACTCCCCAAATTTCATGAAAATCGGTGATGGTCAGGTTGAGGGCTGTGTTGATTTTGCATGGAATGACTCCATTACATCTTCATACACCGATTTTCGCTTATAACTTTCGACTAAGTCGTTTCCGGACCATGGTTTCTTATCTCAAATTGATAAATGTGCCCTTCTCCATCATCCCTGAAAGTGTATCATCAGCCTGGAAACACCCTGTATATAAATAGCCTATAACTGGGTACATCATTCTCCATTTCTTTATTGTTTTTTGTGTGCCAATCATTAACCCTTGTTTTATAAAGTGTTTAAACATGCAGTTTCCTTTTTTCATGACGAAACCTGTTGTTGACACATGGAGACATTAAAGGAGACTAATGAATCATTCGAGGTTTTTGTGGAATATTCAAAATTTTTATGTCTGAAAAGTAAATTTGATAGAGTGGACTCTTTTTAATTTGAACTCAGAGGGGACATGACATGAAAAGAGTTTGAATTATCTAAAATTGAAATTAACAAAAGCATAAGATCATTAAAGATGATTTCAAGGGGAATAAACTTCTGCTCGAATAACCCAGTAATTCGAGGTATCTAAGTTCGAATTAAAAATAGTCCATTTTCAATATTCGCAAATAATTCGTATCAGTTCATCCTTACAAATAAAAGTATTCTTTAATGTATACTCAGTAACCATCCCTAACTTATAACCACCCATTTAATCCTGACTACATATTTCTGACATCCACCCACCATCCAGCAAACAGTCGAGACCTGGTGAAAGCAGATTTTTACCTAATGCTTATTGCTATCTTCCCCCATAATCTGACTACATTCCAGTATGGCACCAGCTTGGTTCCTACAATGAGCATGTGGTCAGACTTCTAAATATAAGTAGAAATTTAAATTTTGTGTGGTAATTGTTTCCTTCCATTGTTATTTCTCCACCCTTCTTTTGTGTGATTGCACGCTTTATTTACAGCTTTTTTTTTACACATTGTATAAAAGGAGTGATCTTTCTCACAGCACTTATTTGGCATATATTAATGCATAAATTCGATAGATTGTCTAATGTGGTATCCTCACCACCAAATGACCTACAAATAAAAACTCGTGGATTGGTCGGGGAACCGCATTGCAATCCTCTCATTAGGCAGGTGCGGATCCACACAGAGGGCGATAGGATGCGGATCCACACAGAGGGCGATAGGAGTGATCACCCTTCCCGATTGCCAGGTTTTTGTATATATTATTATGTCTAATAGTTTGGAAGACTCAAATATTCTGACTTTATCACCAAGTTTAACAGGCTCGAGAATATTTTTAAAGTTTAATTTAAGCCCACTTTCACTCATGATAGGCTAATCAGAACGAGACTTACAGTTTAAATTTGGATCTGAACTACTGTGCAATATGCCTGAAAAGAGGATCGAACCAGAAATTCCTCCAGAGAATGTTTTTTATTTATTTATTTTACTCCGCATGTCTAATTGTTCAGTTTACCATGATAATGGGAGGAATTGTGGTAATAACGGCACACAATAAGTCTATTCCAGCCCTATTTTTGGGAGAAAGAATAGAAAAATAAGAAGAAAAAGCGATTCTCGGTTAGGTGAAATGCTCAACTGAAATTTGCCCATCCCAACTGCAACTTCTGGATCTGCCACTGTCATTAGATCTATAAATGGTAATTTATTTTGAAAAAAGGGTAAGATTTCTTGCTTTGAGAAACCTCATTATTAAAGTTTAGCAGGTCTTTTATTTCATATTTGGTGGTCATCAATGATTACCTGGTTTCCTCTCAGCAGCTTTCCACTTTTACATGCACCTCTGCTTGTCAACACATTCATCTGACAAAAAAAAAAAAAAAAGAAAGAAAAAAAATCCCTTACCCCCGAGTGGCATTTATTAATAAGGCATAACAGTTCCCCAACAATAGGTAGAAAAAATATGTTAATAATTCAACATAGTACATGCAAGTACCCATCAACAAGGAAATACATAAGAATGTACAATATGGTACATTAAAATTGCAAGAGTCCAGCTGGATTTTCATTTGCACATTCAAGCACATGACATATTACAAACATGTAATTGCATGTAATTTATTAACACCTCGATGTATCAGGAAGGTAAGCAATAAAAAAATTTCTGCCCATTAGCATTGAAATCAAACTCGTTGAAACACTTGTCTTTTCACATGTCGATTACTGGGATTCTGTCTACTCCAATCTATCAGACGATCTGGCTCAATGCCATCAAAGAGTGCAAACTGCCTGTGTTCACTTTATGTTTAATCTGAAATATATGGATCACTTATCTGTTTTCTACACAAAACTAAGTTGGCTCAAATTAATTGATGTGCCATTTGAAACTCCATATTATTGTCAGGAATATGTGATGGTGTGTATGGGGGTTGGGGTGGTGGTTGTTTCTGTTTCCTTTGTTGTTGTGTGCCCATGTCTATAGGTTAAACTTTTATTCTTATATGTAATTTTTTGTTAGTATTTTTTATTGCTTGGTAATTTTTGTATTTTGTCTTTTTTCAATATTTCAGTGTAGACTACTAAATTCCATATTAAAAAATTGTGTAAACATGGTCACAGTGGCGCAACCACAGGGGAAGCAGGGGGCATTGACCCCCCCCCCAACCTTGGTCGGAAATGAGTTCTAGGGGGGGCAAGGGGGGGCAAACATTGGCGACCAAGTGTACCTGCAGGGGGCAATTACCGCCCAGAACTTCAAATTTTATGCAAATAAAAATACTTTTCGTAAAACTTTCTTGCTCGCTTCGCTCGCGATGCCTCCTTTTCTTGGTCTTATCAAGTTCAGAACCATAGCTAGACGGCGCTGGGCACCGAACGATCTAAATGAAAAAAAGTTGTAAAATTGATTGATTGATTTGTGTTTTTTTAAAAGTCTACTTTATGCACAGAAAGTCTAATTGAGACTGGGCCTATAGCTCAAAGTGGGTTCCGAACCACTATGTGCTTCCTGCGGGTATCGAATCCGGGACCCCTTGATCACAAGGCGACGATGTTACCACAACACCATCGAGGAGGCACAAAAGTTGTAAATGATATAATGCCATAGTGTTGCGTGAAATTATTTGCACCCTATTAAATTAATATTGATTTTAGCCTGCAAGAAAATTGGATCCAAAAATTTTCTCGCTCCTTCGCTCGCAATACATCATTTTTCTCTGTAATGCATTGTAAATTACCAGACAGAGAAATAAGACTTGTCTTAATTGATTTGTTTTAAATGCATGAACATTTGTTTTGAGGAAAGGGAGCGTGCACATTTGAGAGACAATTTATGTAATTTTTGCTGTTGGTTTATTGAGAGATGGATGAATTGGTTGTGTAATGAATTTAAATGATATATGCTATATATAATATTTATTAAAGAAACTTTGAATATGTACACAAGTTAGTGTCCACGTCACTCCGCGTTGCATATATGTGAAACATATCGTGCATGAAAGTTATGATAATGTAAAAAAGAATTATATTTGGAATGCATTTATCAACCTTTTTCTGTCTTTCAAAAATGGTTTATGTGCTTGTTTTCCATTATTAATGTGAAATTGAACATGTTAAAAAAATTATTCAAATCGTTTGTTCGATCACAAATGCTTTAGCACAAACTTCTACCCCCTTCTTGCGTAATTTACGAGGATAATAACGTCTTTGATACTACCACTACTAATAGTAATAATAATGTTGGTCCTGGGTTCGAAATCCGGCTTTGGTTTGGAAGTTTGCGAGTATCCATTCATCATTTTCATCATGTCATCACTCATCCCCATATTCGCAAATTAGCCAAAAGTGGCTCAAGAAGCGAAGTAAAATAAAGCAAATCAATAATAACAATAATAATAATAATAATAATGTTATAATAACATTATTAGTACTGTTATTATTATTAACATTATTTTTATTAACATTATTATTAAAATTATTATTATTGGTACGTTTATCCTGGTACTTGCCCCACCAGACAAAAATTCGTGGTTGTGCCTCTGCATGGTCAAGCGGATGAAAAGACTCCACAGCATTTACTTCGCCGTGCAAAACAACACAAAATAAATTAATAACAGTATGTTGTGAACAACATTGTACAACAGAGATTTATTACCCTTTTCTGGAATTTTCTATTTATTCATTTATCACTTATGGACTGTGATCAATAAATGAAACAACCATCATAAATGTCATTTAATTTTTCTTCTTTAAGTAAATTTTCACCTTTTCAAGTAGTTTATTATGTTTTAAAAGTCATCTGTTTTCAAATTTTGTTATAATTTTAACATTGTTATTGTTTTTTTCTTTGTAGATTTTTAGATGCTTGTGGCGTTCAAGCTTACTTGTGCCATTTATGTGTTCTGGAACCTCCTTGCTTGCTAAAAGTAGTCATTGATTTTTTTTCTTTTATTTCAGGGACAAATTATTTCCTGAGCCTGTGATAAGAAACATGGTGTACCAAGTTCTTCAGGGATTAGCTTTCATGCACAAGCATGGCTTTTTCCATCGAGACATGAAACCAGAGAATTTACTCTGCATGGGGCCGGAGTTGATCAAGATTGCAGATTTTGGCTTAGCAAGAGAGATAAGGTCAAGGCCCCCTTATACGGACTATGTATCTACACGCTGGTAAGCATATATTATTGGCAATGGTAATAACATTCTTTTACAACTGACATTACTAGGGAGCGTATTTTAAGATGCAAAATTATGGTCAGGAAAGGGATAGAAAAGTTCTGAAAATGTTTTCAAAAGGTTAAAGAAAAGGTGCTGATGAAGTGCGTTTATTCAGGTCTACACCAGTTACATTAACATTCCTTATTCAACACAGTAGCAAATAACATAATTAGTAATTACATAAAGTAACCATTATTTACTGCCGGCCCCCGTGGTGGAGTTGTTAGCACAACATGCTACGATGCTAGGGGTCCTGGGTTCGAATCCCGACCTGGGCATGGATGTTTGTGAGTGTCCATTCATCAATTTCATCATGTCATCACTCATCCTCATCTTCGCAAATTAGCCAGAAGTGGCACAAAAAACAAAGTAAGATAAGGGAAATCAAGCAATCAATAACCATTATTTATTAAGTACACGTGGGATTTACTGAGTTTCAACCAACTTGTTACACTGAATTACGCTCAGCATTTCTATGTTTTCGAATGTAAGTCGCTGATGCTTTGAGCTCAGGAGATCCTTATGTGTGGAGATACTCCACTGAACATCCACTGATACCAATGGATCATAACTTGTAAGCACACAGAAAGGGAGTTCAGTCGATTTTGCAAATCTTTCTACATCCAGGTTGTTGCTCAAATTGAATTCAAGTTTGACTTTGGCAATTAATGTAGCTGCGCAAGAAGACGTTACACTTGATTTTGTTTACTGCCTGAGTGACCAAGTTTGTTGGTTGGTTGACCCACATACGTACCATTTCCAGGTTCAACTTCTCGTCTAGGCATGGGCGATGTGTTCCTTTATTCAATCATCATTCATCACCATTGCCAAAATTAGTCTAACGAGGCACAAAAGCCAGTTAAAATAATAACTTTAAAAATGTTTATAAATGTTGAAACGATTCATATGATTTACATCAAAAGTTGAGTGAAATAAATAAATAAAAAATGGTCGGTCCGAGTAGTTTTTATAATATTGTTAGTTCTACTGTGAATGTAGCCACGCAGATAATCTAAAAATGTTAAAGCGAATTTTTTTTTTAGATTGTTAATTTTATATCTCATCAACAGCAACACTTTTTCAGTTTTTGCAAGGTGGAAGTGAATTTTCTTACCATATATTGCCACAAAATGGTAATATAATTACAGTGGAAATTTGATTTTACGTTTTTCAGGAGACCAAGCTGAATAAAACTTAAAATGCGGGAACGTGTAAAATTGAGGTAAATTTTATAACATTTTGCTATGCTGGTACATAAATATTGAATGCAGGAAGGTGTAAAATCTGGGAACGTAAAATTGGGGTTCCACTGCATTTTATGTCAGTCTTGCAATATGCCAGAACATGGCTAATTCTGTAGCAAAATATGTTTTCAAAGGATGACCATGTGACTTGCAAAAGAAACCTACACACTGCCTTCACAAAATGTTGTTGATGGACATTCTATCAATTCTGCATTGAATTAAGTACAAAACTGCATGTGGCCAATGTAGCCTATAGTTGTTGCTCTTAATTTTAGGCTGGTTCAATAGATGCCACTTCCATTTATGTTAAGTTTCTTTTGTTACTTAGTATTTTTTAGGGATGGGGCCGATTAATCGGTACTCTATCGGTATTGACTGATATAGGCATATTAGTTTATCGGTAAAATTACCGATTATTTTACCAATCCGATATAGCTGATAATTTAGTGCAAAATTCTGCCATTTTGTTGTAATTTTTATGGATAATCTCCATGCCCTAAGTTCTAAAAAAAGTAAATGTCTAAATATGCAATTTATTTTTCACTGCAGTCACCTTGAAATACACATTTATTAAGGAGGTCAATGAAAATTTCAGGTTCTTCAAAGACCATTTCTAATTTTATATCGGATCGGTAGAATATCGGTTATCGGTATCGGTAAATTTTATATCGTTACTTTATCGGTATCGTCCAAAATCTCATATCGGCCCATCCCTAGTAATTTTCTTTAAAATTAGTTGCTAAAGTTGGTGGGCCTGTCCTTCGTCTGTTTTTAGAATTGGATTCTGAAGATTTCATAAGTTCCTTTTGTAACTGTTGAACTTGTATAAAATCTTAATGCTGTTGAAGATATGTTCTGATGTGTTGAGACTGTAGTGATTGTGGGGTTTCTTTCTTAAGCTTCCTTTAGGCATTTTTTAATTCTCTCCTGTTATTCTGATGTTCTGGCTCTACCAGTGGAATGTTGATCACAATTGTAGTTGCATTATACATTATGTACACCAGCACTGTTCACTTTCTCTACACAGGGTGTCTACCAGTCTGAAAAAACCTGGAAATCTTTGTTTTGATTGATTGATTGATTGACTTGCTTTATTTTACTTCGCTTTTTGTGCCACTTTTGGCCAATTTGCGAAGATGGGGATGAGTGATGATATGATGAAATTGATGAACGGGCACTCAAAAATATCCATGCCCAGGCCAGGATTCAAACCCGGACCCCTGGCGTCGTAGCACGATGTGCTAACCACTCTGCCACGGGGCCGGCTGGAAATCTTGGAAAAGTAATGGAAATGTCAGGGAAATTAAGTGTGTTTCTGGAAAAATGAACATTTTTTTGTAATAGTGCTTAATTCAGTAGTAGCTTTTTTGAACAAGTAAAGAAGAAAAGGACAGGCAAGAAATTTAAAATTTGTTGCATAAAAACTACACTTCAATTTGATATATTGAGTATTGCCGGTAGTTACAGTAATATGGTATATTAAATACTCTAGGAAAAGGTCCTGTTTTGAACTATTTTCATGTAGATAAACAGTAAAGTAAGTGACTATTAAAGAAGGTAAAAAAAGGTGAAGTGCTCCCCTGTGCATAGCACCATGCCATGAAGGCGTATAGTGGGTGTGGGGGTAATGCTCCACACTTTCTTGATCCCGTCGTGTGGGGGTGATGTGATCAGCATCACGCCCCTGACCACCTTTACCCTCCAGGGTTTCCCCCAGGTACCCATGTTATTCGACGCTGGGAGGGTGCCGGGGCTGCTTCCATCGTTAGAAAAGTTCCCAGATTTGAACTGGCCGGGGATCGAACCCGGGACCTTTAGCATGGTAGTCAGACGTGTTACCGACTGAGCCACCGTGGTCCCATTTTCTTTTGCAATTTTTGGGTTGTGTTTCGTAAATTTTACATATAATTATGTATTATTTATGATATAATAGTTAATAGTTTTATTGTTATTATTTATTTTGTTTCTTAATTCTTTGTTAACCATAAGTCAATATGTGTCAAGCATTCTATAAAACCTCACGCCTGATAACCCTTTACAACAATGAATTTCTATTCAATTTTCCTTCTTATTACTTTTCCGAAACTTATTTAAGTGGGATTCTAAATGTGGTGTTAACTAAATATAGTGACCTTCTTACACACATGTTTAAATGCATGGATTTCCCTGATGGCTTTCGTCTGGAAAATTTTGTTTCTTGATCTGGAAAACCTGAAAAAGTCAGGGAAAATTGTTTTTACAAAATTGCAGACACCCTGTCTACATAATATCCTTTATGTATGTTTGTCAAACCATTATTGATTATTGGAATTTGCATGGATGTTGACAGAAACTTTGGAGCGGGGATTGTGGTTCATCTTTCATTTATCTTATACTTAACAGTATTACACGTAGTCACTGCACTGTGCTGTCACTGTACAAGCACAGGACCAAATACAGGTTACATTTATATAATACCTGACTGCTGCGGGGGGGGGGGGGGGGGACATGTTACGAAGCCAGAAGGTCACAGGTTTGATCTCTTGACAAGGAGGATTAAAGCTTTTTCCAAAAACGCAGGCAATGTAAGGCTTAGCTGGACCTTTGGCTGACTCAAGGGCAGCTTTTTTCAGATTCAATAGTTGCATGATTATGCAAGTCTATTAAACTATTGATAATATCTAGACAAAAGAAAAAAGCAAAGCACGTAACATGAATCCTCTAGAAGAAATTCTAAGCAAACTCAATTTTTCGAATTTTGTAATATTGTAGCCCTTTTTTGAAAGGCGAGGAAAATTTTGAAAGAAGTTGCCCTTGCATTGGCCAAAAGTCCAGCCAAGCCTTAAGGGTTGGAAAGGGAATTTTCAGTCCGAACAAGGAACAGTACTGGAAAGAGCATGATCAGAATGAAAGTGGAATTGTCGAGGGCGGGGTTGTTTCGCACATGTTTCAGGAATTCCAAATGTTGGAAAATTGTAGCTCAATTGTTCCAAAGAAGGTTCTCTCAGCATTGTCTTCCTGTTGTATTTTCATAAATCTGTGAATAAGTAGTTGAAAATGTGTAGCTGATTTTGATTTCTAAACTTGTATTAATCCAACACGTCAGAAGTTTCAGGGTGGGGTCGAACCCTAATCCCCTGCTCCTTTAAATACAGCCATGGTAATTTGTAATTTTGTTATCAATACACTGTAATTTTAATGAAAAAAGAAAAGATTTCATATTATTTGCCCACAGTATTAAGGATTTGTGTAGAAAAATTTTGTTCTTTTTCCCTATTTCAGGTACAGAGCACCAGAAGTTCTTCTGCATTCTACAACATACAGTAGTCCAATTGACATATGGGCTGTGGGTTGCATTATGGCTGAGCTGTATACATTTCGTCCACTATTTCCTGGGAACAGTGAAATAGATGAAATATTTAAAATTTGTTCCATTTTAGGAACGCCAGATAAGGTAAATTTTTGTTTTAATCTGTGCTATTGGGGGAAAAAATAACTTCATGCCATATGTTGTGATTTGATATGCAAGAAAAGTTATACACCATGCAAACAAAACTACTTTAGTTGAAAAATGAAACAATTTTAATATTTTGGAATATTTTTAAGTGAGCAGGATCTTTGTCTGTGTGTTTCCTGTTGGGTAGTGTGTTGAAATACTTTTTATATTATTATGTACAGGGTAGTCACAAAGTGGGCGTACCGTTTCCGATATTACAGTGGTTGTTGTTATAGCAATGTAATCACGTACCTGATAGTTCACTTGTCCAGGACATCGGTATGGAGACCATCATGATCGTAGCACAGCTGAAGTCTGCGCCATGTTCTGGCAGATGTTTTGCGGAGATATTTCGGCGCCATGTCCTATCAGCATTAGAGAGTTCATTAACGTGACAAGGACAGTATGGCTTGCACTTTAAATCAAGTTTCATGTGTTTCATCATGGTCGAACGATTGCAAATCAACAACAATTTTCCGAGGAAAATCCAGGGGTACGCCACTTTGTGGCCACTATGTATATGTATGCTTGTTATACAACTTAATCAAAATTAATAAAATTACTATTTTTATCAAGCTTCCACTTCCTTTGATGGCCTACTGGTAATGCCATTGCCTTGTAATGAAGGGTCTGTCTTTTATTCGATGTTGGTTTGCATCCCCCCCTTTAAACTGTAGGACTGTAGGTCCAGTCTCGATTAGCCTGTCTATGCATAAAGTGGACTTAAAATTCAAACTATTTATGTCGGATGCCTCTTTGAAAATGTGTTTTTAAAATATTTTTGTCTATTTGCAGAAAGATTGGGCAGAAGGTTATCAGTTAGCCAATGCAATGAACTTCAAGTTCCCTCAGTTCTCTCCCACCCCTCTAAGCTCTCTCATTCCTAATGCAAGCAATGAGGCAATAGTACTCATGGAAGATATGTTGAAGTGGAATCCTAACAGGAGGCCAAATGCCCAGCAGTCTCTCAGGTATGGGAATTGTTTCGAGAAATCATGAAATGCAGTGTTTTGATTTACGAGAGCTGTTCAACAAAGACTGCAACTGATTTTTCCCCTTAAGTTCCCTTGTATGTTATATTTTTAACTAGCTGATTACCCAGCGTTGCCCGGGAATTTATTTATCCCAGTCATCTATTAGACAGGAAAATAATGAATTCTAACTATAGTGTAAAATGAACTTGAAGTTGAACGGCATTGGGAGTGTCACTATTCATCTTAGCGACCCCAAAAACTATGGATTCCACACTAATATCGGTCGTTTTACATGTCACCCCCTACCCTAGGGGTGCCAGGGGTGTCTTGGAGTTGAACGGCATTGGCAGTGTCACTATTCGTGTTAGCGACCCCACCCCGTAAACTATGGATTCCACAATAATATCCGTCGTTTTTGCAACACAAACTCATATCAGCCTGAATGTTAGACAACCCGAGAAACACTATCGTTGTGCGAGATTGCATAGAGTCACGGATGTCTGTTTGTGCTGAATTTAATGTCGGTAGTTTTCGATTATTTTTACATGTCACCCCCTTCCCACCCCACTCCTGGGGGTGCCAGGGGTGTCTTACCTCCACAGTATTTCTTTCGAGATTGCAAGTGATACGTGTACAAAGTTTGGTTGAAATTGCTCCAGGCGTTCGAGAGTTATGCCGGAACAAACATACATACACACCCACACACATACATCCATTTTTATATATTAGATAGAGTACCATCTTTGAAAAGAGTGGGCTTTCATACATAATACCTGTAGATGGCAACAGCGTATGTGTCTTCAGTTGGTGGCACTGTTCCTTCATTTGATTTTTGACTGACAAAAATGGAGGTGAGGGGAAACGAACAGTATGCGACATTTCCTTTTGAATCATACACCTGCGGAAATGTGTGAAAAGCTTAACCAAGCCTATGGTAATATACACTACCTCATTTTACTGTCTTTAGATGGTTTAAGGAGTTCAAAGAAGGTAGAATGTCAACAGATAAGCAAGATAAACCTGGCACTTCAGCAAGTGAAGTTAGAGAAGTAAACATTAACACAGCTGCTGCGATAGTCAGTGAAGATCGACCGATGACAGTAAGACAATCTGGTGAAGCCCTGGACAGGTAGTACTGTCACAATTGTCCACGATCATCTACATCATTGGGTTTGTGCCCAATGAGTTTTTGACTCCAGAAGCAGAAAGCTTTTCAAATGGAGGTGCTGCATCTGTTTTCTGATGGCGGTAATGCTTTCCTTGAATCAATTATCGCCGGTGATGAGTTGTGGCTGCATCACTATGACCCAGAGGGCAAACAAGCCAGCTCTGTATGGAAATCACCATCTCCAACTCCAACGCTGCTTTTGAGGACTGGAAGAAATGTCGTAAGTGCATTGTAGTGCGTGGGGACTATTTTGAAAAAGATCATGTTAACATTGAAACAAAGTTGGCGAAAAAATATCAGTCTTGGTCTTTGTTGAACAGCCCTTGTAAATGTATATTTTTGTTATTTTCTCCTTTTTAATTTATTATAAAATGAGTTACAGGCTCAAGAATGTGCACATTGTTGATTGGTATGTTCCTGGTTCCATGCTCACATCTGACGGAGCTGATCCAGAGTGGGTGATTCTATGTGAAACATCCTCACTGTAACCGAAGAATGAACTAAAACGAACGTGAAGGCAGAAGAAAATAGGTGGTCAAAACTTCCTAATCTTACACCATCAATACTATGGTTAAAAGTAGAAATAGAGAAAGTATCTGAATGGTTCATCACTTATATTAGTACCATATAAGATGCATAATCCCAACCTGTTATAAAACTAATGCAAAATTTAAAATTAATTTCATAACTGTGAAATTACAACATAAAAATCAATAACGTTAGTGACACATCAACATGAAATAAATAATGTTATTATGTTCGAAATATATTTAGATAAAGAAGAATTATGCGTATATCTTCCTCTTGCTAGCTCAATATTTCCTTAAAATGTCCAATTATGAAAGAACTTCCTTTTCCTGTTCTCACCAAAATGTGGTTGCTTCTCCAATATTCAGAAGTGAACATCAGATTTATTCCAGTCTATCAGCATGAAATACATCAATATCTTGATGCCGTAATTCTCACAGTATCCAACTGTGTTACTTGCGTACAATTTATAACTACAGTGCCCTCAGATTATATTAGATGTCACTTTGTTACAATATAGCACTTGTCTGTCATTTTAGCAGCATTCTGCTTCCAGTTCAGTCCTATTTTATTGCAAAACTTTTGATTGATGTAATTTTGTTACAATGTTACCCAACATTTTTAATATTTATAATAATAATAATAATAATAATAGGGGTGTAAGGGGTGACCTTCCACGTAGTATACCCAATTGTCAACCTCGCTTCCACCTAGTACACCCTGGACTGCTTTTTGCAGACTAATGGGGCTCTGGCGACTGACCACGGCCAGTATAATTCTGTGTGTTGTCCTTTGCCCTTATGTGTGCTGAGTGCCCCTTTACAGCCTCAGCTTTTAATCGAAGTCAGAATGTTTTAATATGTTAGTTATGCGACATTACAGTTATGTTATTTGCTATGGTAAGGGGCTGGACCTGGTATAACGTGATGGGTGTAAAATAACCTAAGTGCCGATGCACCCAAAATTTTAAATTCAAATAATAATAATAACCAGGGACTGCCATCCTCACTCCCACCAGAGATGGACAATCATTGAACCAGTTACGGGGTGATGTGTGGTCAGCATGACGAACCCCCTGTCATTGTTGTAGGTTTCCATGACAGTGTTATGCTACTCATTCATAGCTCTCCAATTTCCTCATGATGGTGGGCTGCCACTGCTCCAATACACAGGAGAAAAGTTGTTATGCTTCCCGCAGGAGATTCGAACCTGCACGTGTCCTGTAGCCAGAGCTTGGTCATAGTGTAATATTCTTGATATCTATATACAGGTGTACGAGGTGTGGCTAGAAAAAAACCGGACTGTTGCTACAAAATCTTTTATTGGTAATTTTGTACAATACGAACATTATCCTCTTCAAAGTACCCCCTGAACTATCGATACACCGCTCCATACGAATCTTCCACTTCTGGAAGCAGTGCTGGAAATCATTTTCTGAAACCCATTTCATGACTTCCGTCGCTTTTGTTTTCACAGGTTCTACGGTCGTAAATCTGTTTTTTTTTTCAGTGCTCATATGATCTTTGGGAATAAAGAAATGTCGAAGGGAGTAATACCTGTCGAATAGGGTGGATGTTCTAACACGGATCCCATGCTTGTCCAAAAAAGCCTTTACTGACAATGCCGTATGGACAAGAGCATTGTCCTGATGAAGAATCCATGACTTGCTTTTCCACAAATCAGGTTGACGTCTTCTTACTCGCTCACGAAGAGTCGACAACACCTTAGTGTTATAATGTTGGTTGTTTTGCAATAGCTCGAATACTCCAGTGACGATCCTCTCGAATCAATTCACCGACATTTACAATGTTTGATTCAGTTTTCGACGTGCAAGGCTGTCCAGGATGCGAGTCGTCTGCAATCACTTCTCGTCCCTCTTTAAACCTTTGAAACCACTTGCGTGCGTGATAAACACTCATCTCCATATACTTCCTTCAACAAACCATAAGTTTCTGTGGCGGATTTTCCGAGTTTCATAAGAAACTTCACATTGATACGCTGTTCCACTTTCACACTTAACATTTTTCCGACTGAGCACAGATGTACGGTTCACTTTGTCGACAAGCTACAGCGGAACTGAGCACCGCACACCCTGGGAAATCACACAGTCGATAGGCAGGATATCACGTTATACACTCATGCACCGCTTGACCTTGACACGCTTGCCGTTTGTGGACAGCAACATCAATCCGTTTTTTTTTCTAGCCACACCTGGTATGTTGAAAATGTTATTGATTCTGTCCCTGATTTGTATTTATTAATTTTTAAGTATTGTCCTACTCCCACTTTTAGGTATCCATACTTTCAAGTTGGTCAGAAGCTTGGAATCATGAATCAGGAGCCGCCAGTAGTAACCCAGCCCAGCAGCATTCTGGGCCAGAATGTTGTTCCAAGTTACCCAGCAGGGTATAATAGCTACAATCACTCGGATTCAAGGTTAGAGAAGAAATGGGGCCAAGATGAAAATGACGAAGACTTCAATGATATTTTGGGGTAAGTACCATATTACTTAGAAACTCAGAAGTAAAATAGTTACATAATATTTTAATAATAGACATGAAGGTGTTAATATTTACACATGTACATCTTACTTTACTGTTATATCCAATAATAGTGAATAAATGTCTTTTTTTCACTTTATTATTCATAACATTGTTATAGAAATGGAATAAATTACAAAACATACCAACAATAGAATCAAGGTTCACATACATATGTGTAGTTTTTACTCATATACATTATATAATTTTAGAAGTACGAGGGTTGGGGCAAAAGTCATTGCAACTGTTTTTTTTCTGGCAGATATGTGAGCGTAGCACAAAGTGCTATGTGTCGCGTGGAAGCCATGCAGGCATAGTGTGTATGCACAACAACAGATGGCTCTGTGGTTTCAGGAAGTAGCACAGCGAGCGCAGTGAAATCAGTTGTGTGGCGAGCGTCGTGCGAGATGGATGTAACCCGTGTTGAGCAGCGCTCGTACATCAAACTAGCCGTTCGCCGAGGGTTAAATGCGAGAGATTGTCACAGTGAATTGGTGGACGCCGTTGGGGATAATGCTCTCCCATACCGGACAGTAGCATGGTGGGAACGAAAGTTGCGGTGATCAGCAACGCTCGGGACGACCTGTCAGTGTGCGGACCGACGTGCCACGTGCCGTCATCGAGCAGCTCCTGCAGGAAGACAGACGATGGACGCTACTGGAGTTAGAGAGGGCAAGTGGCTACGAGAAACGCACCATCCACAGGATATTGAGGACAGAGCTGCAACTGCGCAAAATCGCATCGTGGTGGGTACCACATGCACTGACGGAAATTCAAAGGTGGATGCGATATGCAACATGCTCCGACCACCTAGCACGCTTGCAACAGGACGGCGACCACTTCCTGTCACGAATAATCGCCATCGATGAATTTTGGGCCAGGGCATACGAACCGGAACTCAAACGTCGGTCCGCGGAGTGGCGACATGCCGGATCACCAAGGCCGAAGAAGTTCCGTCAGAATCCTTCCACCGTGAAATTGATGGTGATCGTCGCGTATGATGTCAGAGGTGTCATTGTGTGCCACTTCGTTCCACATGGCAGAACAGTGACAGCAGAGTACTACAGAAACTTCCTCGTGCGACAGGTACGATGTGGCGTTCGGGACACACGTCCGGACCTTCTGGACAGTGCAATCATCCTGCACGACAACGCTAGACCACATAAAGCAGAGTCTGTACGGCGGCAACTGCACCGCTGGGGATGGGAAGAATTGGAGCACCCGCCATACTCTCCTGACATTTCGCCCTGTGACTTTCATCTCATACCGAAGGTTAAGGAACCACTACGTGGAAGGCAGTTTGCGACACGAGACGACATTACCAATGCTGTGCAACAACAGATGACCCGATTCACACATGGTGCGGCCAATGGTGACGCAGATGGTATTCAGAGTCTCCCACATCGTTGGCAGCGTGTGGTGCACATGGCAGGTGACTACTTTGAGGGCCTTTAGCCCCAGTTCTGTTCTGTCAACTGTAGAACAGGTATGTAATTGTTTTGCACGATCAAACCAGTATTGTCCTGTACACTATCGTAATAAATACGTGAGGCACAATGTTCGCATGTTTTAACTGTCCCCACATGTAGTTCCCCCCTCGTCCTTTCATCTGTATATGTCGCATTTTCCAACCGGGCTGGTATCTGCAAGAAAAAAAATAGTTGCAATGACTTTTGCCCCAACCCTCGTATATTTATTCCGTACATATTACAAACAGTACATTTTCATATTCCACATGGTGATGCTTTACAAGCTTGTCATTCATACCATTAGAAAGAGAGTTAAAAAAAGCAAAAATAAAACAGGTGACAAAAAATTCAGTAAGCTTGGGACTGATTAATATTGAGCAGTAAATTTGTAAAAATCTTCATGTACAAGGGGAAGTCATTAAATAGCAGGACCTAAACAATTGCCTCCATACTGAACCTTCATTCTCCTGTAGATTTCAGGTTTCACTCCCTCTGACCACAAAAAACGAATAACATTTTGTTGTTCTTCTATGGTGCAAGTCAACAGTGGAGCGGCTATCTTTTATGAGGTATTGGGCAGACGCATGCTGCTCGATCGTCAGGACACCTTTATGACATGTTTACTAAGGAACAATTCTGAATCCCGAAATACAAATTTTCATTCTGCATAAATCCCCATGAAGTTTAGAATAAAATTCCTGTTATTTAATGACCTACCCTCGTAGTAACTAAAGAACTATTCTTTAACCGACACAAAAAGGCAATAATATTTCCCCATATCACAAAACGTTGAAGACATAGTCTGTTAATTAAGTGTAAGTACCTGAATATCCATGCTGTTTATTTTCTGCCATAACAGAAGGATGCAAAATATGTCACAACAAAATAGTTAAGAATGTGGATATTCAGGTCTGCATATGTTTATTTTTTAATTCTTTGTGTTTGCATTCCATATCTTTACAGTTTTCTCAGTTTATAATATATTTCTGTTTTGGACAACAATACTTTTTTAATCCATCTAGGCTTGGATTTTTTTTTATTGCGACATCACAACATTTTGCAGTGTGTACCGACTGAGGTGATCGTTTTTTCATCAGCAACCATGAATAAAGCATTTCACTGCCACACTTTTCATCACACACATACATGCACATGGAGAAAGCATAACCAGATTTACATTTTTACAACAGTTGAAAAAAAATGTAACATATTTTCAATGTGTGCCTCATTGTGTTACATGCAAAATGTTAAATCCATTCTGCATGTGTGAAGGAAGTCTTGACCATAAGTTTATGTTCATTTCTTAGGAACAGACGTTCATCTGATGTGAGACCAAACCACCTGTTTCAAGGAGAGATGTATAAGGATGTTAGGCCTAGTTGGAACCCCCCTCCTTTGCAAACAAGAAGAAAGCCAAGTGCCAAACAGCATTATATGAATGTGGCTCGATATGTTGCTGGCCAGAGCACAAACTTAGCTAGGCAAGAGACTGTATTCTGTCTGTGGCTCGCATCATGTTGTCTCGGACGTTATTTGCTTGACATAGAAGCTAGTCAGTAGAAAGGCTTGTAGTTTTAATTTTGAGGAGTAATTACTTGTATGTAGAGAATTATTTTGTTGTATGCCATGTTGCCATGACAGTGGTATCATTATAATCACATAGTTTAGTTTTAAATTAATTCAAATTGTTTCCATATACACTTATGCATGGATTATGTTGTGTATTGTACATAATGAAATATGGTGGAGACCTGGACTTTGCTATCCCACTTACACAATTTCTGTGTCCAGTACAAAATACAGTTGAAATAAGCCAAAATATCTAAATATACTACATGGAAATTATTGATATATAGTTGAACCTGAGTTATACGTATGCCAAGGTGAAGAGAAAACAATACAGGAAAACCTCATTAATATGGACCCTGATAAGCCGGACTTCACTTAATCCAGACAGAAAAAAAAAAGAATGCAAGGTTTTAAATGTGGCTAGAAGTCAGCAATTGCATTCGTCGTACGTACTGCATTGTATGTACAGTATTGCTTTACATTTTACTGTACTGCATAGTGTATTTAAGCCTATGTCCTTTAAATACACCATAATAAACATGTTTTGTTGCTATAAACTGAGTTTTAATGCACTTTCTACTGTTCTTTTAGGTTATTTCAGTTAATCTGGACTTTTGTTAAACCGGTGAACTTATCCCCCCATTAGTCCGGATTAACGAGGTTTTACTGTACATATAACTGAGAATTACTTAAAAATCAGATTTAGATACCATGGCATATCATTATCTGTTATGAGGAACAAGATATACGTAATACAGGTTATTTCTGTCATAAACTGGTATATTAACAAATTTATGAAAGTTTGATTCTTAAATACACTACATTTGCACTTTATTAGTGAACACTTTGATACTGAAATACTAGAGCAGACACAGTTTTATAGTTTTTTAAAAAAAATCTTATAAAATAGCATTTCTTTAACTAATGACTGTGCAAAGTGTGGTGTAAGCATTGCCTAAAACTGCAGGTATTTCAGATTTAGTTTTATGTAGATTAGCGTACACTTCCCGTACAAATTTTACTTTCTGGTCAAGCGTGTAACTTTTCCTCTTTCTGTTGTCCATGGCAAACCAGTAGCAACTGAAAACTGTCACTTCTGTGACATTATTGAGGCTTGGTTTGATTGATTGAGTTGTTTAAGTCCACTTTAAGGCTAATCGGGATTGGACCTAGAGTTTAAAGTGGGATCCGAACCACTATGTGCCTCAGGTATCAAACCTGGGACCCCTTGATTACAAGGGAACGACGCTACCACTGCGCCATCAGGGAGGCTGTTGTAGCTTGGTTACATACAAATCAACTGTAATTTACAAAAATTAGTACGTATAACACCAAATTACGTATAAATGCACTACGTACAAATAAGGTTTAATTAATATGTTTTAAAGTTATATTTTTCCTGAACCTACAGTAATTTACATATAAAACAGAATTATGCAGAACTGAATTACATATAAAGCAGTCTCAGCCTCTGCTTGGCTCTTGTTTAATCTTATGATGGTCGGGCCCTCATGCTTGCAAGGGAAGTGGAAAGCGGGGAATATACGCTGCAGACCAACCAGACAACAGTGATGTGGCACGAGGAAGAACTACGTGCACCTCATTCTACAGGCTGCTGCATTTCTTATCACACTTGATTGGTCTCTCCCCACTTCCCTTGCCAGAATGTAGAGTGCCTGTCGTAAGTCTGGTCGAGAGTTATAATATTTTATTACGAAATAAATAAAACACATGGAATGTTTAAATCAAGAAGAAGTATAGTAATTAAAATTTTAATTTCATTTAATATTGAACAACAACCACTCCCCCCTACCCCCAAAAAAAAGAAGCCTTTCGAGTTTCTCAAAATTTGATGGAATTAGTGGGAAAAATTGCAAGACGTATGAATTTGTACATGCATAAGTGTATCTAAATTGAATTGTGCTTGTGTTAGCATAAGTGTGGATTAATAAGCTGTATCCATTTTAAAGGGACCTGGAAATCCTGATTATTTTGTCATCTGGCCTGGCTTTATACCCATGATAATTGCATTCATTGTGGCATATAGTAAGCATGCAATCTGTAATCAGTAACGAGTAATGGAGACGTGCATGAGCTATGCTGCATGAAATGAGAAGAAACATGTAATATTCATGCTACCAGCATGTGGGCGTCCAAGTGTTGTCTGGAGAATGTGCTCGTCATGTAGAAAGACATGAGAATAGTGATAACCGTGTCTAATAGTATATGTGTAGGCATGCTTAGAAAGTTCTTAGTAATGTAGTTGGTAGGAGGTTTTATATTTAATGCTGGTGGCAAACCTGTGTAATGTTCCAGACATACTAATATAATTGTTTTATTGTGATATTTCAGAGCATGTTTAAGTTTTAAGTAAAACTCTTGGATTGTAAATACTCTGCTTCTATTGGATACATACAGTATTAAGGATGGAAAAGGTTAATTGCTGTTTTGTTGGTATTGACCAATGTAGGCATGTCAGTGTACTTTTATATCAGATTGGTAGAATATCAGTAAATTAGAAAATAATACTATTAAAGTGATTTTTTTATTCTTGATGTGATGTTTTGTCCTGGTACCCCAGAATGTTTTCAACATTACATTCCCAAGATACATATACTGGGTGGTCTAGAGCCTGTTCGAAGCATCGGATTGTAGTGAAACTTGGTGTAGAGGCTATGGAGATCATGGAGAAGCAAATACTGATGAAAAAAAAAAGTAGTTCAAATGTTCACCACCAGGTGGAAATGTGGCGTTTTGAATTAGTTCCCTTACTCAGAGCCCTCTGGAGCCTGTTCAATGCAACGGATTGTAGTGAGACTTGGTGTAGAGGCTGTCGAGATCATGGAGAAGCAAATACTGATGAAAAAAAGTAGTTCAAATTTTCACCACCAGGTGGAAATGTGGCGTTTTGAATTAGTTCCCTTACTCAGAGCTCTCTGGAGCCTGTTCAATGCAACGGATTGTAGTGAGACTTGGTGTAGAGGCTATGGAGATCATGCAGAATCAAATGCTGGTGAAAAAAATTGTTCAAGTGGAAGTGTGGTGCTGAAATAACAACAATCAGAAATCGGATGTGCAAAACTTTATTTTTTGTTTTTGTCAGTACAGAAGTATTTGATATGCATGCGGTCAATGTGAAAGTGTAGGACAGTGTGATCAATTGTCACACAAATTGTTTCCCGGAATATTGTTCACTGAGCTCAAGATTTCAGTGTCACATTTCCACCTCATGAAAATTTGAACTATTTTTTTTTTCGTCACCTTTCGCCTCCCCATTGTTTTCATAACCTCTATACCAAGTTTCACCGCAATCCAATGCTTTGAACAGGTTCCGAGTAGGGGATCTTTAATTATGACTACCTGCTACATGCACACATACAACCATGATTTAGCCCTCTTGCCGTATACAAGTGGGTTGGAGATTTAACAGTGGCAACTATTTATTTACAAATGATACAAAAGAGATACCTCTGTGTAACTTTTACAGTCCTACGATGAAGTTACCAGCATTGTGTACAACCTATTGCCAGTGATGTAGAAATCGTAGTATACCTGTAGCAGTGCCTGTTCTGTTGATGGTTCGAATGGAACAGTCTATTGCCTGAAGAATCTGGAACAGTTCGGAAGCAAATGCCTTTCATCTTAGGAATCAAATCAAGTCACAGGGGATTAAGTCTGGGGAATATGGGGTGTGATAGAGGCCCATCAGGCTAACAACTCTGACACAGATTGCACTACATACACCCGAGCATTGTCCTGCAAAATGATGGGAAGATTCAGCAGAAAGTGTTGCCTCTTCTTTCACAACACAGGTCGTAGGCAATGCAGGTTATCCACATGCCTCACGAAGACCTTGATGCCACTGTCGTTCTGTATGGCCGTGGCCACATTCAATCTTTATCCAACTCCGCTGTTCCTGATTTGAAAACATTGCAACTATACAGCTTTAAACCACCAACTCTAACGATATTCTATTCCTCTCATCACTGCACATCCGCCTAGTGTTGGAAGGAAGAGTCCATTTACTGGGAGGTAGGTTAGGTATCAAAGTAACATTTGGTATAAGTGAGAAGCACCAGTTCTGTGTGTTGCCACTATTATATCTCCAACCCATGTATATATATTTGCATGCATAGCTACAGCTTCCATGTTACATTTGAATAATATCTTATTGAATATTTGGATATATAAGTATGTTTCTGATTGTCTTTTGTGCCTCTTTGTCCTTTCAGGGGAAGAGACGAACTAGTGCCTTCAAATCAAGACTTGTCGTGGAGCAGGGCAGGTAACTATGGAGACAGCAGAGTGACATCTGGTGCTGTGACTGCGAAGCAACATTACCTCACCAAATCTCGATACATTGCAGGCCAGAGCACGAAGAATGCGGCATACGCTGCAGTTCCACAGAACAATGCTTATGGAAGCAGTGGTAAGGAGTTGTGTGGTTTCGAGTTTATTTCCTCTGGGGGTGATTAACACTAGAACGGCAGGCCGTTTCTTTAATAACTATCCCGTTTTTCTTATTTTTCCTTGAAATTTTGTGACTTTTCATTATTCTTTGTCCTTTTTAAGATGGTATATTGAAATAAACAAAATATAATTTCTTTCTGTGAAATTTCATGCCATCTTAAATAAATATGGTACCGGTATATTGTGCTTAATAACTGTTGATGTCATTAATAGGTATGGCACAGATATATCTCTACCTGTATAAATAACCTTTAATTTAGCACAGGATTTGGCCGGTTTTATGAATAGAAGGGTATAATTCATATCCTGTGGTTTCTAAAAGTAAATGTCTAAATATGCACTTTCTTACTTCAAAGCAAATACCTTTGCACTGACCTGGATCCATGCATTGTTTAAGAAGTTGAATGAAGCATTAAGGTTCTTCATGGAAGATATTTATTTTGCTATTGGGTCTATAGCATATTAGTAGAACTCCCACTTACAAGGAGAGGGCACCGCTTGGGAAATTGAATTTGGAGTGGGACTTGGTGTAGTGGTAGGGTACCCTATAGATATTAATATGCCATGGTACTAGCCTGTGCTAGTCAACCATTTCTGAGAAAAAGCACTTCGAAGTTTCAAAATTTTCCATGTGCTCCTCGTTAGTCGAAGACGTTGTCCAACTTCAAAGTTTTGAAATTTTCCATGTGCTCCTCATTAGTCGAAGATGATGTCCAACTTCAAAGTTTCGAAATTTTCCATGTGCTCCTCATTAGTCGAAGACGTTGTCCAACTTCCAAATGATCCCGTGGCCAGGTGGTAGCGTATCAGTTCCATGTGTCAAAGGTTCTGGGTTCAGTTCCATTTGATTGCTCATTCTCTTTTTTTCTTTTTTTATTAACTCCAGCAAATGTTTATTGCAAAAATTGATTTTTATTTCCTGTGAGAATTGCTGAGAAATATTTTGTTTCCAATTCGTTTATGGTAATTACCACTCTGGATTGTGTTCAAAAATGTAAATATAAGCATTGCTTGTGAAGAGTATTCTTGCATTTTGTTTCTTGAACTTTTGCTCAAAATAAGAGAAGAGAGTACTTTTCTCTAAACATAATATTTTGTTGAAAATAACACATGTATGATTTAATATGCAAATGTTTGTAAAATGATGAAAGAATTAAAGGAAACATTTAAAAAGGAGTATTTCTCATTAAAAAAAATAAACTACTTTTATTTCATATTTATTTCACTAAGTTTTGAAATAATATTTAATAAACAGTTGCTCGAGTAAACAACCAAATGGTTTGGGCAAGCAAATGATGATAATCAAATTCAGGACCTTCGGCACGTGAGACTGATACAATACCTGGCACAAGGTGCAACTTACAGCTGCCAGTCGGCTGTTTATACCGTAGAGTATAGAGGATTAAGTTATGCTTAGTAAATTTAGAAATAGCGATAAAATATTAATAAGAGCAGAATAACATTACATTTACTTCTAATTTTTTTCAACAGCTTTAGATATGAAAGGCATATCAGGTTCCCATGTTTCTCTGAAATCAAACATTTACAATTCTGGTCCCTCTCGGAATGCACTTGTAGGAGGACCAAGACCGAGTGCTGGAGTTCATGGAAGAACAGATTGGGCTGCTAAGTGAGTACATTCTTGTAGTTTTTAAACATGCAGTTTTGAATAGAGTAGAATTGTAATTTGACATTCCTGAAATTTACATTTTCTTGCAGTATATATTTAATTTTCCTGGTTAGATACAAGAAATGGTTACATCTTGCAATCTACACATGGTATTTCATTTCTGTATTTTTTGTTCATTAGTATACATATGGAGGTATGACATACTTGAATTACATAACAATATTTCCATTGTTACTGTTTCTAACAAGCAGAGTTTGAAAAAGTATTTGTTGAGTATTATGGGATTGATCTTATAAAATCAGCTATAACTCCTCATCCAGCACTTTTTTCGGATATATTTTACTTTTCCATGTAATAAGGAGAACAAAAGAACACAAACCATGTGCAACAATTAGGAGTCCAGGGAGGGGATCCGGAAGAAATGCCCAATTTTTGAAATTTCTCTAAATTACGGCTTCTGGAAATGTTGTTGAATTTCTTCTTTTGTTTTCAAAATTGGGGCACGGGCATTACATATCCTCAAAAAGTGGCCTTTTGTTGTGCTTCCATCCTAATTTGGTGCATCCAGCGCCCATAGGGCTGATGCTAGAAGCAATATTTTGGAAATTGTAAGCTGGAAACACTGCTGTTTTTATGCACTGTTATTATTTTTTTTCACCAAGAAGTATCAGCCTATTTTCAACACAAATTGTCATGGTTGTAGGAATGTACCACTGCTCTGCTACATACATTTTTTTTATTAACTTCAGTCTATTGTGGTTGCCACAGGGGCATATGCATACTGAATATCAATGTCTTTGTTAAATTTTGATTTTCTTCTTCCTTTGACTGTCATTATTGGGAGGTACAGTGTGTAAATTTCACCTCTGCTAAAAGTCGTGTCATTTCAAAAGGAAATTAAACTGATTTCATCTCTCTATGATAATTAGTTCTCGAGCTGTGATTTTTTTTTGTACTTCGTGGCATGTTTGAAAAGCATGTACTTGAAAAGGTCCCATTTGGGGAGGCTTTACCCACGCACAAGACTGTATACTAAAGGTTAATTCCTTTTCAATGTGAAAAATTCATTTTGCAATTTTTCATTCCAGATACCTCAAATGACATTGGTGGATGTACTTGGTCATGCTACTGGCACCATTGTAAAGACAAGATGAAGACTGTGATAAAATGTATTTATTTGTACCTTATGTTAATGAATTTCAAAAGGCATGTTCATTATTGTTGTTTATACAATTAGTACAATTTGTAATTATCATGAACAGATAGTGACTAGGCAAGAAGACACAGCTAAGAAAGGGACCAGCTTGAAGGAAAATTGGGCATAGTCAGACATTTAAAGAAACAATATATCATCTCATCATACTTAATTGCACCTGTATATTATCATTCATCAATACTCATTGATTGTTATTTTACAAAATTCACCCTTCATTCATCGTAATTCATTGTTCATCACGTGCAGATCAGTTGTTTGTTATGATGAGCACTTAACGACACAGGAAAATATATATTACTGTTCTGAAGTAATGTAATACAAAAACAGTGTGTAGCGAAATACACTCAGGATGAACACCATTAATTTGCTTGATCGTGTTGTGTTACATGTGTATCATGAAAAGGTCAATCACTTTACGTTCACTATTATTTCCTGTTGATTTGGCATATTTTTTGATGTTCTTTTTTGTCAGAAATTTGAAGATGTAATATTTTTTTATAGATGACTGATTTGATGGTTATTATACTTCTTTATTTGGGAAGTAGTTTGCGTTCATTGTTTGTACCGTGTAACAATAGCATTATTTATTATTAAAAATGTCAACATAAGTTTAATTGGCAGTATAAAGATAATAAGAAGCTAAAACTCTTAATGTATATTGCAAGGGAAAATATACTGTAGTGCCTTTTTATTTGTATTTATTTAAACAATGACAAAAAATAATGCAAGTACAGGGTGGCCCAGAAAAAAGTTAACTGAATACTTTCGTTACCTTATGTTTCAGTTACCTTTTTTTGGGTCACCCTGTATTATTAGGGGTCGTGGTATGTCAAACATTAACTTTGAGAAAGCAAATTAAGTTATTTTTATTATATTGTGTTTCAGTTATGTTTAACGAAACCTTATTCTTTTTTGCTTAACACTACACCAAACTGTATTTTTTTAAATGTTGTGTCTTTTCAGACATGAAAATTTGAAAAATAATGTTTGCTCAGAACAGTATTTGTTTCACAAAACTGTAAATTTCTATTAAGTATTGAACAGATGTAACTCAGTAATGCTGCAGTGTACTTGAAATTTATTTTTGATTTTGTTTACATTTACAAGTAAATGTGCACTATGATCTGGTTTGTTGATCTAATAGGAAGAAGTTCTGCTTTTTGAACATACAAACCGTCCTTTATGATTTTGTTATAATCTATCAATGTGTCTAATCTAAGAATGGTTATACAAATTGTACATAATGAGGACATGAGCAAGTGCATTATTTTGTATAGTACTTCAGGTACGTCACTGATGGGTGACATTTTAAGTCCAGAGTGCCTCGATTTTACCCATCCGTCCTCAAATATTGACGCTTTAGGCAATTTTTAATGATGCAAAAGGAATGTTGTCAGTTGTACAAGAAGGGGGATACATTTTCATGTACATATATATGTGGATATTTGTGTGTGAATGTAGGTAACATGAAATTGGTCATTCTATACAAAAGTGTCATTACTACGGAACGGATTTTAAGATGCAGCACATTTTCAAAAATGTAGCTGTTTTCATACCGATCGCTTGAGATATGTATTTTAGGACATGAAATCAAGTAAAATGAACACACACTGTTGCACCTTTTCGCACATTTATCCCCTTTTACCCCCCTGTTTGATGCTTCGGCACAATTTTTCCTTTCTCTTTTTTCATGTTTTGTTATAAAATTGGACAGAGAAATAAATGATTTTCACTCTTCTTGAGCAGCTATATATAAAATTGTGTAGTCTCATTTTGTAGAGCAGAACGAGAGCTATAAAATGGTATAATATAATCATTGCAGCCCCAATAGTTCCCGAGATAATGCAGCAAAACCCACGAGAGAAAACACAAACCTCAACAAAACCTATTTGGCAGAACCACAGTTCTCTATGCGGTCTGCGTGCAGAAAAAGAGAGCATTGAGTAAAGGCATTTTGTCAGCCCCCCCTTTTTTTTCACCTTTTTGAAAACATATTCAGAACCTTTCCCTCTCCCCTTTCCGGACCATATTTTTGCACCTTAAAATCCTTTCCCTAGTCATTACTCGTATTTACCAATTACAGTGATACTTTATAAAATAATATTTCTGAACTGTGACTATGTCAGCTTAGACTGAAACCAAGAAAGTGAGGATTGTTTTGAACATGTGTGTTGTATGGCCATGCCAAGAAATAATTGGTTTCTCGAATGGCAGAAAGCACGGTGGCTGATTAACCTAGAGTATAATTTTTACTGTACTTTGTGAAATGATTTTCACTTTCTGCTCTCTGTTCTCTTCTGTAGGTCAAAAATTCAGAATGTAGTTCATTGTGCACTCACAATGTGTGGCGTGGACTAAAATGTAATTTTTGCTTATATCAATAAATATAAATTAATTATTATACAGTAAAACTTCTCAATAACGGACAGGCCTGCGGGAAAAATAAATGTCCGTTATTAAGAAGTGTCCGCTATTCAGAAAGAAAGTGTTGGATGTTACACAATAGGATAAGCATATTACAGTACGTACTTTACGAACATAATTCCATTCAAATGTTAAGTTGTCAACTTTCAAGCCCGGTATATTGGGAAATGAGCGTTTACCAAAAACATTTTCATTTCCAGTCCACAATTTAAGGATGTCACTTTTGTTTCTTAAAATGTCACTGATCTGTAATTTTCCAACGGCAAACCGAATGGCCATGTCTCGAGCACTAAGTCTCTCTTTCTCGTAAACGTTGAGGACTTTCAACGTTTGCGTTTCTGCGACATCGTAGCAGAAGTCACACACTTCTCAAGATAACCACAAAGAATACTGTCTACTGTCTGCACTTTTAAAAAGAAATACGTTCGGTGTAACATGAAACAATGCGCGCTAGTTCGAAATACTGGCCATTGTTGTGTCGAATTCCAGGAATTGCGACTGTTTTCTTTCAGGCTGTTCGTTATTAAGAAGTCTTATTTGCGTTGGGGAGGTAGTTTTCAGTGTCCGCATCCGTTATTAAGAATGTCCGTTATTGAGAAGTAATATTGCCATTAAACCCCATGCATTTCTGCCGGGGAATTTAAAAAAGTCCATAATTTAGAGGTGTCTGTTAGGATAAGTTTTCCTGTAATTTATATAAATATACATAAATTCAAAAATGTAATTTAAAAAATACTAATATAAAATTTAATACTACTGATAGCTGATATTCTACTGATCTGAATTGTCCCTTAACTCTACAATGGATGGGTGTATGCGACTCAGGTGGTAATAGTTATGTAAATTTCTAATAGAGTTCTCAACATTTTGTACTACAGCTCTCAGTACCTTCTGGCTACATCCTGTAGAGGTCACTATTTGTATCATCGTGACATTCGTTGCATTAGCCATTTAGCTACAAGTATTTGAAACTTTGTCTGGATCTAGTAGACCCAGCATGCGCATTTGTGTTTGTTTTTTGAGTTATGCAAAGGACACAGGTGTCAGTTCATGAATTTGATTTTTTATTTTAAGTCCGCTCTTTATGCACAGAAAGGCTAATCGGGACTGGACCTACAGTTTTTAAAGTTCGATGCTAACGACCGTGCCATGTGCATCAACAGGGTATCAAACCTGGGATCCCTTTGATTACAAGGCGACAACATTATCACTACATCATTGGGGAGACCCATGTGTAAGTTCATGTAACACAGACAACTAAAATGAATAACAATTGGTTCTCGACTTAAATTTAAATCAGAACTGAACATTAGTTTCATATTATACAAGATTCTTTGCTTTTCATACATACCTGTATAAAACGTGCCCCAAATTCAATTATATTCTGTGTTCATTTTATGCCCTCATCACAAGATGATTTTTAAAAGTAATGTTTCAATTGTAATGCTACATTAGTACAACTGACATATTGTTTTAAAATATGCATTTCATTAATATATTCACTTCAGGTCTGACAGACCCAACCTCTTTGATTATGCTACTCTTCTTTACCCATCCGATTCATAGTTAAGAACATGAATGTTTCTTTTAACCTTCTTAATGTAATGACATGTTTGCTTTGGCTTGGAAATAGAAACTGTGTATTTACACATTTACAAAACTAGGACATGTTACATGGTAGAATTTTGCACTAAATAAAGGCTATTCATAGACACATCGGATTAGTGCAATTATTGGTAGTTTTTCACATACATCAATTTCCCTACACTGTCCAATATTGGTAGAGTACTGGCCGATTCATGTATTACATCCCTAAAATATTTAGCGAATCACATTCTGTCTTGGATCTACAGAAGATGGTAGTGAATAGTTATCTGCTCTTAAAATCAATAAGAAATAATTTTTTTTAAAAATTTCTATGTGCAAAAATGTTTACTTCTTCCCTTTTATACCAACTATAGTACAGTAAAACATCTAACATGATACTAAATTAAATGTTATCGTACAATATAATTGTCTTCAGTTCGGCCTCATTATTTGTATGTAATTCTATATGGTTCTTTTTTTTTTTTAGCACACACACTTTGTATGGAATGACCTGAACTATTGACACACGTCTTTTATTTTCAGTTTTTTGTTCTAGTACAACTTTTCCTATCCAGGAACCACTATTTTTAGCATAGTAATACTGTGATCATCTTGACTTTTCTGTTTTTGTTTTTTAAATTTAATTTTATCTGTTTCACATAGCCAGTGGAATTAATGTCAGCTGACTATAATTTACCAAATGGAAAGTTTCACTATGATATTCACTTTTTATTTTAATATTTTCTGTGATGATTTGTAGATCATGAATTAACAGTTTTCATTTGGTTATGATGCACTTTGCATAGTCTCCTTCCAATTTTTAAGCATTTGAAATTTAAATGCATTTTCATAATTTGAAATTCTGTTGAAAATTATTTATTGAAACTTCTTCTTTTTATTTTCTTGTATTGTAAATTTATGTGTGTGTGTGTGTGTGTGTGTGTGTGTGTATATGGTATGTGTGCCAGAAGGAAAGAAACCTGTGACATTATATATTTGTAAAAGTAACCAACCACAATAAACTTTAATAAAGTATATAAAATTTTATATTGCTTGTTATTCTTTTCGAAGTTGCATTTTAATTAGCACTGAGCCGATACCGATGTATCAGTATCGGTAAGTATCGGTTGAAATTTTCCCACCGATACCACTGTTGTTTTTATGTCGCTAAAACTGCGGACAAGAGCAACATTTGTCTTTTTCAAAAATTCGCTCACCCTTCTTTGTGGCAGACTGGAAGCCCCACCCACTCCCCCCCCTCTCCTGAGAAGCAGATGATTGACCAGATCAAAGGCATGGGCCAAGGGAAAGCTGCACCCAAACTTCTCGAAGGCACGTAACTACCTGGTAAAGCCTGTGTGGAAATAAAAGAAATGTATTTTCAAATCCTGCTCGCAAACTCGTAGGGTAAGACAGATGGACAGTTTTAAAAAGAGTATTACTCTCATGATGGGCTGTTTCCGGGTCAGATGATAAAAATGTGGGTTTGTTGGGAAAGACTGGTAAAGCGTGAAGGTTGCTTTATCTACATGCAAGCAGGAAGAGAGAGTTGTGGATTCAAAAATTTCTTCTTGTCCTCTTTCCTGTGTCTCTTATGTGACTGTTGGTATTTGCTGATATTGCATCAACTTGTTTTTATTGCAAATGACAGAGAATGAAGGACAGCCTAGCATAAAGGGGCATTATTTTAATAATTGCATCTGCATATATTTTTACGTCGCTCCTATCCCTCTTCAGGTTAACCCAAACTGCAAGAATGAATAGTGTTTGCATATATTTTGGTAAGATTTTACAATACTGGACTACTCCGTAATTTCTATCCTTCTTATACTCACGAAATACGTTGTTTCGATGAAGTATCTGAGGTTAACATGTGGGGGCGACGTGTTGAAATTGTTAATTGACGTGTAGAAGTTGTAAAATAAGCTTTTCAATTACCGCAATCGTTCTCCGTATACAAGGATGAAAACCATTTTTGTTCAACGTAGCGTTCACTTGTTCAGTAATCTGCATGGTGTGAGGAAGATGGCGACTTTGAAGGTAGGAAATAAAGTTCTTTCTTTCGTAAGTTTTTTTTAGTAACTTTCAGTTGGGTACATATTAATAATACAGGGCATTCATTCATATTTTGCATAGTCAATAATTTGGGACACTTGATCACGATTGTGTAGTTAAAATTTGTCGCTCAAGTGCTACGAAACTGACATTTTTTTACGGTGCAAACCATTCACGCATAGCCCCCAAAACCATTCAGGCATAGCGCCAAAAACCATTCATGGTAAGCTTAGGTTAGGTTAGGCAAACAGTTAAAATTTGGGGTCGTAGTAATATCAGGAATGTATATTTCGTTTTTTAAGTATTGGAAACACAAAATCTTCCGGTAAATAATGAGCAATCAATTTCGCTTTTTTTTTTTTGCAAATTCGACATGTGACTGCCAAATTTTAACTTCAGATTCGTGATTAGGAGCCCTAAATTATTGACTATGTGAAATCTGAACGAAATTGGGGAGTTGTCCGGTATTGTAAAATCACTCCTATTTTTTAATTTTATATTGTAACTGCAACATGTTAAAAAGTCTTGCAACATTTCAAAAACCTCTTTCTTTACATCCTCTGGGTATACCGAGATGTTCACATAAAAAGAATACCAAATATCACAAGCATTATTTTATTGTTCTAAGTCTACATGAGAATAATTTGGGAGTTATTTAATATTATCAAAGGAATGTGATGTGATGAGTTAGTATGACTCGGTAACTAGCCTTTGTCATTTTAAAGTCAAATTTTACAGGTATTTGCATCGGTGAGAGTATCCATATCGGCTCAGCCCTAATTTTAATAGAATTGTGTTTCCAGCTGAACCTTTTCAAAGTTTCACATATCCTACAAAACTTGTGGAAATCAATGATTCGTTTCTGTAAGTTTGACTAGTCTATAGACTGAATGTTCATAAAATGGTATTATAGGTCTCGTAGGTATACTGGAAGAATATGCCAGCGGAATACTAAAGGTTGTAGCAATTCATGTACGTATTTTCAATCATCTAATTGTCTTTTCCTTTGGTTTAAATGGTGAAGCTGGATTTCTCAATAATCTTTGATGCATACGGTTTACATCTGTTGTTACTCCACACAAGATCCCTTTCCGAGGCTGTCCGACATCTACGCCTCCTGTCAAAATTTGAAATGTTCTCTAGCACTCGAGATCCTCAATATTTTTTAAATTTTTGTTTTAAGTTTACTTTATGTACAGATAAGTTATATGGGACTGGACCTACAGTGCCTCCACTGGTTATCAAACTCAGGAACCCTTGATAAAAAGGCAACGAGATTATCACTATGCCTTATGTACAGTGTCCCTCAAAAGTTTTAGGACAACGACATTTTAAACTAGGCAACCCAATTTACACAAGGTGTTGGTGGGTTGCGTGTAGAGTTAGGCTCAATTTCAGGGTTGCCACATACACAATAGATATTTATAAAATACGCGAAAGAAATAAAAACCAGTATTATTGTATAAAATTATTTAAAATATCACTATTATATCTCAAGTGACAAAATTATTTCTCAAAGAAAAGAAATAGGTTTTCTAGTATTTCGTCGATGATGAGTCTACAGAAAGGAAAAGAGGTGAGAGAAAACGAAAGGTGACAAAGGACAGGAGAAAGAGAAAGCGAAAGGAGAAGAGGAAATGTAGAGGAGAGAAGAAAGATAGGATAGACGAGGATAGGAGATGTAGTGAGGAGAATGGAAAAATATTCTAGGAGAGATAAGGAAAGTAGAGCAAAGAAGAGAAAAGAGGAGGAAAACGAGATCAGAGAAGAGGAGACGAGAAGAGGGGAGTGGAGAGTAGAGTAAAGGAGAGAAAAATATAAGAACGAAAAGAAGAGGAGAAGAGTCCAGTGGAGTAGGAAATCTAAGACAGGAGAGGAGATACGAGGAGTGGAGATGAGTGGGATGGAGATAAGATGCGAGAAAAATAGGGAAAGCGATACGAGATAAAAGCAGAGCAGAAGGAGGGGAAAGAAGAAGGAGAAGGGACTGAAGAGAAGAAGTAGTTGAAGATAATATCGTCTTAGCATCAAGAATTGATGCATTGGTCAAATTATCGACATGAAACATTCAATAACATTTTGAAAAGTATTGGAGAATGTATTAGATCAGTTCGAAATGCCTTTTGGCTTAGTTCAGAGCAAGGTAAAATCTTCCATGTAAGATCTTTGATTTTAACTGCGATTATACCACTAAAAACATGAATGTAGTTTTAATATTTGTAAGAATCATCCAATTTTTGTCCACTTATCAGTTCGTTGAAATGGAGATTTTGTAATTTATTATTTCCCCTCCCCCCATCATTAATACCGAACTGAATCATTCCGTTTCATACGGCGTAGACAATGAACACAATGGGATTGGTCTAAAACTTACGAAAATTTTCTGCCACCGGAAGGGTTTGAACCTACGACCATCAGATTGACAGGCCTGAACGGTAAACACTACCCTACAAGCTTTCACTCCTGAAAGTAAGTAGAAGGAGCTGACCAATGTGAAATGTAGATGCAACTCTTCTCCTACATGTGGTGTGCAAACAATACTTGTTTGTAACAAAGAAAACGAAGGTAGTACGACTCGGCGAAAACATTTAATGGAGAAATTGCACATGATGAGAACTTTTCATTCGATATTTGCGGAGGTATCCTTGCATTGAACTCTAGTGGGAAAAGGGGTAAAATTAGTATGTCCTGAATTGCCACAAATATAAATAGTAATTTCATTAATATTTGTCAATGTCTTTGAAGCAGTACACAATTAGCCTATTGTTAGAGTATCATAATTCACTATCTTATACATGAAAATATCCCTTTGAACGTGTGTCAATTCATTTATTTGTTTATTTCTTTATAAATTCCATATGCAGAACAATGTAGTCACTATACATTGCTATTACAAATAATGTTATCATGCTCTTGTTTAATAGAAGGGGATTTAAGAAAAAGAATAAAAAGAAAACCTAGTATGGAGGATCGAACCTGGGACAGCAGTCAATGCTTTCAAGGACTCTAACCAATACACTACGCCCTTTGTTTCCCTTGAATCAACAGTTCTTAATTCTTCTGGCGTGCAAAAAGAAGTTCAATACTCTGATATAGCTCTGTACTTCTAGAATTACTCTATACACATGCATTTGTAATTTAACTCTGAATTTATTTCTTCGTTGTTAGTATATCTAAGCTTGTGAATTTTTGTAATTTTATAACGTTTACATGAACATCTATGAAATAGTTCCTTATAATTACCTCCGGTTGACCAAGTTGCCAATATAAACAAATGGAATACAGATTGTCTTCGAGCTTACATTGTTAAGAGGGAGCAGATACACGTATTACTATCCCAATACTTATTCAATAGACCGTGTTAAAAATGTAAACATAAACATTGGCGAGGTCTTGCCCGGTCCCCCCGGAACTTCCGGTTTAGGCCGGTCCCCGTTGTTGCCAGTGCAGATTCACCGGCATACGAAGTAAGAAATGGGAGCTTGTTTTCATTAGTTGTGCGACGATAGTCAAGAAAGGTATTTGTTAAGGTTCTACTATGAAGGAGTGTACGTCTAGAATCCGTCGGATGATCAACTGCAGAGCAGATTATTAAAATATGACGCGTCTTTGTGGCCGCCAGTTGTATAGCACTACATATGATACAAGCATAGAGGAGTTACAAGTATCGCATGTACACGCACGACGAACTCAAAACGTACGAAAGTTTAGATATATTCAATTATTTTGTAAATGGAAAAGTGAGGGAAAGATAAATCTATAAAACTAGTGATATTATTATATTATAAAGTATGCTTAAACATGCCAACAAATCTGTAGAATTAATGAAATGACACATAACAAATGCTAGTAAATATATGTGCTTTCAACGTCGCCTTTCCGCCTGGGGGATTTAGGGAAAACCTATGATATGGCATGCTACTTTCACTTGCACGAATTTATTTCAAACAACAATGGAGTTTTCAGACTGAAGGGACAAGCGATATTGAGATTTCGCACAGAAGCATTCGATCTAAAGCAAACCATTCACCAGTCACGCTTGCGCAAATAACAGGCCCGGGGCATCACAATGCACGGTATTGATAAAACGGCTCATTCCGAGCGACAAGCGACACCTGCAATTTGTCGTGTGTCTCTAAGTCGGAAGGCGTTGTCTATTTTTGAATGTTGGTTTCAAAGAGACACGTATCGCTGCAGTCCGAAAGCTTCCTTTCGAACCAAATCACCAAGAGAAAACACACATGTCGCTTGGACTGGACTGTTGTTTTCTCAGTACCATGCATCGTGTCGCCCCGGTCTGTTGTACTCGTATGCAAGATGAATTGTTTCCTTTAGAGTAAAGTGGCTGTTGCTTGGCGCTTCGATGTGTAATCTCCGTGCCACTTAAAAGTGAATCCTCAGTGATCAATGAAATTTCTCGAACCGAAGCAGCACGACAAGCTGCACGTGTCGCTCAGATTTCCAATGGCGTGTATTGTGCCGCCTGAGACTTGATTTCTCATGAGGGGGAAATGCTTATTTATAGACTAAATGGGCCTGTGTCGCTTGTCACTTCGGTACGAACCACTGCTGTCGCGTGTCGCTTTGGTTTGAAACCTCACTAAGAGTGGTGCTTTTCACCACAACACAATACGCAGATATACGATCAACATGTTTGTAACAAAATGCAAGTCGTACAAATCCTTTCTTCGTTCTGCTTGCATCAATAGGTTTCGTCTCTCTACGTCCTTCGGAAACTTTCGAAGTGATACTTGACTCAATAAAGTTGTTCACGATCGAACTGTACAACCATATGCTACACAGCTGACACCCTATTTCCTTGTAAAATAATCTCCACTTTGCCCTTTCATATTAACGTCCATAGCATCGTAAGCGTAACCGGATGTTCGAGGGGGACCAGACGAGTGCGCATGCTCCGCAGTAGCTCCGCCTTTAACACCGTCTATAAGTTTTCTTGTTTGTCAGAAATTATCACTTAAACTATTGCATGTTGAGCTAGTGCCCACCCAGCCGCCTCTGATGAAATATATCATTTTCAGATTCTATTTAAAATTCGACTCTGGTCACTCTCACTTGTAACTTGCTGGGTGCAGACACTATGCATCGGCGCACAGTGTTTTGCGACAAGACGCGACCTTGAATAGCGTGAGTGAGTCACTTTGAACGCTAGCAAGCTACGCTACCAAGCTTGTCTGCCTTTGAAAACCAGGTCATTTTTTTCACCGTTTCCGAACGCGATTGCTATTGTAGAAGTACATATTCTCTCAAAAGAGCAAGAAAGGAAATTAGACCAACGTTTTCCCGTCGTTTAAAACCAAATATTATCTATTAAACGAAAAGTTTACGATTGTCAATAAACCTTTCTGAGCATAAGGTGGATTTATATAATAAATTTAATACAAAGATTCTTCAAAATTTCTCTCCCACTGTCTACGTCAGGCCAGTACCCAGGGGGCATGGGGACCATGCCCCTTTCAAACTCTGAAATGTTTAAATGTGAACCTATCAATAACTACGAAAATAACAGTGTGTAAACATTCTAATTTTGTTCTTACATAAATGAATCTGTTTCTTGCGCAAAAGTCTTCAGGCTGCAACATTGGATGGTTTTAGTTTTATAATGCAAGGCTAGTAGACGTCCGATTCACCGATTTAGTCAGGACAGTGAGTTACTTTCAATCCCTGTCCCGACTTTTTCGAACTGCAATCGTGATGCGAGAAAGTCTCTTTATTATTGTTTTTTTCTTAACTCACAATTAGACATGTTCTTTATTGTAATAATAATTCCTAGTACGCAACATTTAATTTATAAATATATTATTTTCTAAACATAGAATTATCATGACTATTAAATGGCGCTCGCACTATTTGAACTAATTTGTAATATTAGTCTCTCTCTCTCTCATATATAAATATACACACACACAATATAGATATATATATAAATTTGGGTCTGGCCCCTCCCCAAAAGAAATCCTGCGTATGGGTCTGGTCTACGTCAATAACAGAAATGCAAGCAATATTTTTATTCATTTTTAACCCAATTAAAGGAATGTGGAAGAATTTAAAATAAATAAGAAAGAGGAACGTGTGACGTTCACAAGTCAATCATTTGCACGATTACATTTCGTTCATAAATATTTGAAACTAAAACGCAAAGGTGAAGATACAACTTCTATGGGTCTATTCTATTAGTGAAATAACTGAGCAATATGCAGTTCACTATTACCTATATTTCCATTTTTTTTGTCACACACATTACCACATAATGACTATTGATTCTCGTTGCTATAGCAACGTTAGAATTCCAAATATCTCGTTTATACAGCGTATAGTGCAATGAATAACATAAAACATAATTAACGTTGGACAAAGTAATAATTATACATTTTTTTGAACCGTTAATATAAAGTGATTTGTATAATATGAAATTAATAATTTCAATAAACATATAATTAATTATATTGTCAGGATCCACAGGACCGTCACAACATTCCCCTCCTCCGGGAAAATGAAAACTACGAAACAGCAAGGAGGAGTTTTCATTTAAAAATCAGTCAGATGTTTATCAACATAACTAAAACAAAGTTACAAATGCACAATATTATCTGACATTCGACAACAATGTGCACATAAACAGATTTGTGCTTAACAGGTAATAACAAATCAGACCATAATACAACATTCAATTGTACAAAATAATAAATAGAATGGTTTCATTTTTCCAGTATCTACTCTCATAAATTTAATTTTCAGACAAGAGTTGATTCCTCGTTTCTTCCGAACAGTTAAACACTCGAAGATTTGAAAAGTTCACCGTGTCATAATATTGCTGGTTCATTGTGTAAAGAATTGCATTATTGTCATTAATTTCCTTGACAAGGAATGGCCCAATATACAAGTTGAACAATTTATGAATCTGGCTGTTAATTTTGGAACTAACTTACCTATTTTTTATCATAACCAAATCTCCTGTTTGAAGTTTGATCGAGTTCAATGCATTCTTAATCTTTCTACTTCTAGATTGTCTAGTCTTGATTTCTGCTAAAAACAATTTGCGTTTCCATGGCAAAGATTTAATTTGTTCTGGCCAGCCGATTTCTTCAAATATTGAGTCCTTCATATCTTCAAGTAAGAAAAGTTCACTAGGAGATAATCCGGTAACGGAAGAGCATGAATGATTTAATAACTGAATAATAGAATTTATTTTTGGATACCAACTGGTGTGCACTGGTCAACATGAAATTTGTTACAAAGAATGTGAATGGTGTTCTAAGGTAAGTCGATGGTGCTGAATTCGAAAATGAAATCAGTTTTTTCCTATCGGGCTCAGTTTTCTTGTTACACACTAACCTGTACCTAATGCAATTCATGACAATTCTGCCTATTCGGCTGTAGTTTTACCTATATTTACTCTACAGATATTGTTGAATAACAGTCATTATATGACCATAGAATGACCAGCACGTTCCAAAGGCCAGGGACCTTCCTCCAGTTGCAACAAACCAAATTGTGAATAAGTAAAAAAGGCATGGCAACACTGTCGATGAGTCATGTCCGAACATGTAGAATCGCAGTGTTGTTTGTTATCATGTGCTTCTCATCATTGTGAGTTCGGACAGAGTGGGAAGTGACTGCCTTTGATTAGGTTGTGATTCAAAGTTTCAGAAGTCGTGTGTAGTGTTAGTGCATAACAAAATGCCTCGTACCTGAGTAAATAACCCCAATTTGTTTTGTTATATATGTGGAGAGTTGACATTTAAGTCACAAAAGCGACGAATTACCCCTCTTACAAAGAAGTGCTACGAACTTTATTTTGGGTGTAAAGACAAAACATGGGTCCCCCACATATGCTGTTTGACCTGTGTTACACTTCTGACAAGCTGGTTAAAAGGATCACGTCACATGTCGTTTGCTGTTCCCATGGTTTGGAGGGAACCATCAGATCACACAACACTGTTATTTCTGCCTGACCAAAACAGCTGGAATCACGTCGAAAACAAGGAACACTGTGCAGTACCCAAATTTACTATCAGCCATGAGACCTGTATGTCACAATGAAGAATTGCCGGTACCAATGCCTCCTGAGAATGTGACTGTGAGTGAAGATGATTGTCGTGACCAACACAGGGAACAAAGTGCAAGAGGTGAAGAAACTGCTGACCCAACATCTAAAGTGTCCGGTTCATAAATGGAGCCACACTTTTTGTCACAAGGGCATCTGAACTATCTTACGCAGGATTTAAATTTGTCTAAGCAACAGTCTGAACTTTTAGCTTCGCGACTGAAAGGTTGGAATCTCCTCGCTTGCGATACGACAGTGTGTTATTTTCGTGACCGCCATACTATTTTCTAAGAATATTTCTCCCACGAAGGAGACATGGTTTTTTTGTAATCTCATTCGTTATGGATTGTCTAGGCCATGAATACAGTTCACACGATTGGCATCTTTTCATCGATTCCAGCAAAGTTAGTATGAAAGCTGTACTTCTCCATAATGGAAACAAATTTCCATCAGTACCAATTGCTCATGCTGTTAACATGAAGGAGACGTATGAGAACTTGAAACAGCTTCTGAAAAATATCCAATATGAGAAATACAAATGGAATATATGCGGAGATCTCAAGGTAATTGCAATTCTGCTTGGCATGCAGCTTGGGTACACAAAGCATTGCTGCTACTTATGCGAGTGGGACAGAAAAAATCACTATTGTGGGAAAAAATGGCCTCTTCGCAGTGAATTAGTGCCTGGACAGAAGAATGTGGAGAACACTTCTCTTGTTGACCCCAAAAATGTGTATCTCCCTCCTCTGCACATACAATTGGTACTAATTAAAAACTCTGTGAAAGCCAATGGCAGACAGAACTTCACGTTGATTCATGTACTTGCAACAGAAATTCCCAAGAATCAGCGATGCCAAAATTAAAGAAGGAATATTTGTAGGGCCTGAAATAAGGGAATTGATGAATGACGAGAATTTCATTCAACAATTAACAGATGTTGAAAAATGGCATGGTTGTCTTTTACAAGTGTATGTAAAAACGTTTTAGGGAACCATAAGGCAGAGAAGTATCGCGATATTGTACATGGACTAATTAGATCATACCAACATATGGGATGCAACATTACATTACTTGAATGATCACCTGGACTTCTTCCGAACTAACCTTGGTGCCGTTAGTGACGAACACTGTGAACGGTTTCACCAAGACATTGCTCTAATGGAAAAGCGGTATCAAGGCAAATGGAGTGCTGCAATGCTGTCAGACTTCTGCAGGACCTTACGAAGAGATGTTCCTGAGGCAAAGTTTCATAGGAAATCGGGAAGGAAACATTTTTAGGTATGTTTATACACTTTCATGTTACTCATTTGCTTCATTGCTTTGTATACTGACACAGATTTATTACCTTTTACTCTTGTAAAAGCAACTCCTTTCGACCAATACATATAGAACATAGGCTGAGGTAGGAAAATACAAAAATACATTTTTACAGGAAATCTGAGCCCGATGGAGAAATTCTGAAATTAGATCTGCATTCAGGGGCTCAGCAACTACTAGAAACAGCTTGTTTTGTTCTTGTAACATTCACAAATATTTTTTTTGTAGACCAGTGTTATCATTGCAGAATAATCGCAGTAACCTAACAATCTCCTTATTGTACAATCAACAGCAAATGAATTAGGAGAAAAAAGATTTTCTCGACGAAAAATGAGTTGGCAATGCTGCGAACACCGAGGCATTTGTGATAAGACGCTTGAGGAGCCTCAAGCAAAGTTTTCTCAACGCTCAACTTCAGTAACGAAGGTCATGTCGATTGGCAACTTTCGGGAGTATGTTGTCTGTCTACCTCTACACAGTTCTCCCCAAATGCCTGTTTGAAAATGATCTGGTGTTCACTTTTTTTTGCCAACGTAGTTCTGACATTGCAGTAATGTTACAATATTTTTTTTTATTTTCCTTTGTTTTTACCATGACACATTTATAATTTGTCGCAACTATGAGGATGGGTGATAATTACATTAAATTGATAAGGAAACACTGAAGAGATAGAACTCCATGCTGAGACCAGGCCTCGAACTCGGAAGCAAGAGCGGGGAAGTTTAGTCACATTGTTCTAACTCTCGGCCACGAGTTAGCTTATAATTATTTGTAATTGCTAAGGAGTATTTCATCGTATATTCATACCTAATATCTGTTTCTGGACATTTAATTTATGAGTGGTATTAGATCCAAAATGTGTTCGTCGGGGAAAATCCGCTTTTTGTTTGACGGGGCGTTTGGGGAGGCACGTCTCGTTCATATCCGAGAAACAATTAGAGTAAAAATTGACATGTGTGAAAGTTTAAGAAATGTGTGAATGACGGGGGATACTACCGAATAGGTGTATTCCTTTTTTAAAAAAATACCGGCCTGGTCATTGTTTTTTGTGTGCTTTTATCATATCATGACTCATCCTCATCGTCGTGATTCTTTAACCAGATGTGTTCACCCTCGTGAGGGCAGACCTCACCCTCACCCTCCGGAAGACTTGTGAGGGTGAGGGTGGTGGAGGGTAAGGGCTACTGCGATCTCGGAGGGTGAGGGAGTTTGATTCCAAATGAACACCTCTGCTTTCAACACGTCTAGTATCCGCATATTCTGCAAAAATGCAACTTGCGATCAGTAACTAACTGTCACAAATTTTGACTAAGTATTTTTTCAATTCACGTTTTGCATAGAAAAGCTAATCGGGACTTGACATACGTTGTAAAGTGAGATCCGAACCACTATGTGCTTCCACCGGGTATGAAACCCCGGACCGGAAGAAGTAAATTAAAAAAACGTGGCTATACAGCCCTGGAAGGGCCTTGGCCTATCTCCCGGCTGCCAGTCTCCCTCCCACAATGAAATAAGTAAATAGATGAATAAATAGTACACAAGTATTGCTTTAAGTTATCTTCACATGCTCTAGAGCAAATTATGGATCTGCATTACAGGGAAGATTCACGAAGACCCACAGTCACTTGATATGCAATGATCGAGATGGAAATTTCTGTGAGGTGGATGCTGGATCGATCCTTGAAAACAGGTCGGGGGGAGGGGATGTTTAATGTATTGTTTCACATAATTTGTAGGTAATTACAAGAGATCTGAGATACAAAAGTAAGTAAGTAATCTCCATAGGTATAAAATACAAATCTATCATATTCAAATTTTACGATATCACGTGTATCATCAGAAAACCAAACATACCAAATTTTGGAAAGTAGGAGCTAGTAAGTGAAATATATTTCAAGTTGATGATTTATATTTGATAGAAATTCTATTAAGATGTCAAACCTGAAGCCCATAGTCAAGTTGTATGATGAAAGGATATAGGATAAGCTTCGATTAAACTTAGTATATGCTCACAAACAAAAATGGCGACTGAGTTACCTAAAGCAACGCAAAGCAAAGAAAGTACTCGATAATTGGAAGAAACAATGAGTTACAAGGGCGAAAAAAATGTATTTGCTTTTGCAAACTCTATTTTATTATGCCTGTTCCAAACTGAAATGCCATATTTTGAGACCATTGTGTCACATGCTAAATTAATGCAGCCTTGTAAAAATCAGAGTTCAAAATGTTTCAAAGAAAATAAATATATTGTCTCTAGGGAAAACCGAAAGAAAGAAAGGACACACTCATTCAAACAAACAAAAAAATAAACTTGATTTTCAATGTTTCAAACAATGTTGACGTGTGTTCAGTAATGAGTCCACCAGCCATTGTTGTCGATTACCTCACGTAATCTTCTGGGCATAGATTCAACAAGTTTATGACAAATACGTGGCCTGTTCTGTATATTTCTCCATACGTCATACACATGGTCACGTAATTGTTATCTTGTTCTTTCATAGCCAGGTTCCCATTCTCTCACCATAATGGACCATACGTTTTCAATTGGATTGAGGTCTGGTGATTTTGCTGGCCATTCGAATGGCTGAATGTCAGGGTGATGTGCAAGCCATTGCTTCGTTCTTTTGGACGTATGGATACTGCAATTATCATGAACGAAGTTGATGATGGGCATTTCCTTCCAAGGATAAATAACGCGAACTGTCGGTAGCATATGTTCTTCAAGCACTTTAATATATTCTTCGGAATCCATCCTCGAGGATATTTCTACGATATCTCCTCCACCAGCTGCACTGATGCACGCCCAAAATGCCACTGAAATTCTTCCACTTCTTCGATTGCTACGAACATATCTTGGATCATAACGAGTTCTGTCCGGTCGCCACAAATTAATTTGGCCATCTTCACCCGAACAAAACACTTTCTCGTCAGTCCAAATTAGTGTTTCCCAAAAGTCATTTGTCATGGGTAGATATTGTAAAGCGAACCCAAGACGAGCATTTACGTGTTGTGCTGTGAGTTACACTTTCTTCGCTGGTGTTCTGTGCCGTATCCCCGCAGCTTGTAGACGCCTTCGTATTGTATCACTTGAGCACTGCAGTTGTAAATGTCTGGCAACAATGCTGGCTGGAGAAAATGGATGATTTGCAATGTGTTCCACAATAGCAGCATCTTGCTGTCCCGATGTCACTCTGCGGCGCCCTCTTTTCGTTCTTGTTTTCAGGCCCTCTTCTCCTTCATGTTTAAAATGCTCTATCCAATGACGAACAACATTTTCATGCCTTCCAATAGCTATTGCGATATCGGAAATTGTGCGGCTACATTCAAACATGCCAATTATACGGCCACGAGTAGCTTCAGACGTGTATGGCATCTTGACTCCGTAGCTCCAATGAACGATTGCTCGTCCTGGCCAGGTTTCCGACTACCACATCGCAAGTTATTCACTTGGTCTTCAATTAAGGGTCGCTAACCCTATTTTCAAAAAAAATATCGTTGATATACAAGGAAAATATCAGGGATGGTCACAACATTACGATCCAATAATTCAAAAACGGAATTTTTCATACCTTGCGAAAGTTAAGGTAAACTAATGCTACTGAATTTCTACTTATCGCCGATTTCATCGTCGATTCTTGTCATACGAAGTGAAATGTGCATTTGTTTCGGAAAACTTACAGGTGTAAATTATCTTCCCAGTAGAGTAATCAAAGTGCTAGGCACGATAATTGTCATTATTATTGTTTATACTGTATAACCAATAGCATAGTTACGTCAGTTTCAATTAATGACGTAAGCCCTTATCACCTTACCAAGAATCATAACCAATATTAACACTCGAATCTAAGTCAATCGAATATACAGCTTGGCGAGGGGGCGGGGGCGGAAATGACAATTTTTCCATCCCGTGAATAAGCTATAGCGTCCCTGGGCTATAGTGGAACCACGAGCAAAACAGCCTGCGCAGACCCGCGACTCCTGTGCACCGTACCCCCGCGAGTAGGGGAGGGGGAGAGTGGACCATGCTTCCTTATGGCTCGAGGTGGAGGGAAGAAGGGAAAGCTGCGCGGGGACTTTTCGTCCCAAGGTTTTTTTCCTTGTGGTCGATCTATAGTGTGCTGCATGATTTCTACATTTGATTTGAGAAATCATTTTAAAATATCTATATTTTTGTTCCTCAGGTCCTAGGAGCTTAACAAAAATATGCTTAACTAGTAAATGTTAACAAACCTGAAACTTTTGGGGTCAAGTGTCCCTCTTTCAGAAGCCAGGATTTGAACCCTAAAATAATAATTCTGAATAGAGGAATATCTATCGCTCTTCTCGTTTTACTATTTCTTATAAAATCAGAAGCATTTCACATCACTGTCACAATCTAGAGCCGCTATTGAATGCAGAAACAGCAATACTTCAAACTTTGAAATCGACACCTAGGGTGATATTTTTGTTATTTCACGTCACTGTTCTACCAGTCTCGGATAATCGCAATGATGAAGGTTAAAGATGTGATAGATGGAAGTGGGATGCAGACAATGACACATCCTCATCTTACTTCGAAGCGCGTGCGCTAACCAATTAGCCACGGGATTGGCTTTTTTGTGTTTATCAGTTCACCAAATTAATTTATTCGTCATTCAAGATCCAGAGGTAGAAGAGCAACGTAAAATAACGAAAACAGAAAAAATACCATTCACTTATCATCAACCAACAATTTCATGCTGACCAAATCCACACACGAACCTCTTTTGGCATTCGTTTTGCAGAATGGCCTTGAGGATTAAACATCGCCCATTTACTGGTTCAGCTCGAGACAATCCAGGTGACCATGTTATCGAAGCTTATCTTCAATCCTTCACACAACTTCGCTATTTGCTTCTTACAGGTTTGACACCTTAACAGAACTTCTATCGACATCGCTCATAGAGTATATTTTACCTATCAGCTCTTAATTAACCTTCTAATTTTCACATACATTTTTTATTTTTATTTAGCGTCACTTTTCTTCCACTTTTGGCCAATCGCGACGACGAAGATGAGTGAAGATAAAATAAATAGAACATTCAGAAACAACACCAATGCCCAGACCGGTATTCGAACCTAGGATCCCTGACACACCTCTTCCTTACATATGTGTTTTGTTTTACCTGCTGCACTTCTCTTATGGTGAATTCTAACCCCTCATTTCAGGTTTATCTCATGTTTATAGCTATTGCTTTGTAGTGAATGATAATCCTATTACGCCATGTGAATCTTACTCCAACAAAAACCCTGTTAGAGGATGGAAACGTTACATGTGTAATGTTGTTAAAAGTCTGTTTTGGTTAGCTTTTTTAGTGTATTGAATGAATATTGCATTTTCATTTCGTGTTGAGGCATATTTTCGTCACCTAGATTTTGCGTTTAAAATATGTAGGTCCAGTGTATATTAGCCATTGTGAATTCGAGTCAATTAAAATATTTTGCATTGTTGCGAGATTATCTATGAGGCAATGCAACTTGTATATCAAAATTGCTATGTCCAACTGATCTCCGAAAGTATTGTTTAGCACGTCACATTTCAAGTATAGTCCATGATTGTATCTAGTATATGAACGAGATGTGTCCCTCCTCTCAAACAATACGTGGTTTGTCCCCACCGAACGAAGTGTGTCACTTATAAATTAAGTGTCCGAAAGCAGATATTAGTCATGAACAGAACAAAAAATACTCCTGAGCAATTACAAATTTTATAATCCAGTTCATGGCCGGGAGTTATTGACGGTCTCCCCACTTTATCCGCTTTAGGTTCCGGGTTCGAGTCCTGGTCTGGCAATCTCTTTTCTAAGTGTCTCTTCATCAATTTAATCTCATTATCATCCATCTTCATAGTTTCGATTAAATGTAAAGGTGACATAATAGCAAAGCAAAATAAGAACAAATACAAATAATTGTAAAATTACTACAACGTCAGAACTACATTTGAAAAATAAAATGCGAGCAGAAGGTTCATCTTCAAACAGGAATTTGGGGAGAATTGTGTAGACAGACAGCATGCTCCCGAAAGTTGCCAATCCACGTGTAGCATGACCTTCGATACTGGAGTTGTGCTTTTCAGGAAAGTTTGCTCGACGCTCCTCAAGCGTCTTATCAAGATTGCCTCGGTGTTCGCAGCATTGCCAACTCATTTTTCGTCGAGAAAATCTTTTTTCTCCTAATTCATTTGCTGTTGATTGTACCTCTCAATAGGATTAGATTTCGGATTGTATGTAGTGGTAGTAATATGCTCAATTTTCCTTGAATCCATGTAGGCTTTCCAATCATTTGATGTAAATTGGCTTCCACAATCTGATAATAATACATTACATACAGGGTAATGTTTAAAATATTGTTCTTCAAAACGATTGATAATTTCCCTGGCAGTCGCTTTTCTTAACGGGTAAATCATAACAAACTTTGACATAACGTCTACAATTGTGAGGAGATATTATTCATATGTACGTGATCTTGGTAATTTTCCGATTAAATCAATAGAGAGGAAATCGTGAGGTTGGTGAGAAACGACGTGATATTCATCTCTCCGCAACGGCCGACCTACAATCTTTGTTCGTGCACATTCTAAGCAATCTTTCAGGTAATTTCTAATTGATTTTCTCATGTACGGCCAAAAATATGTCCTTCTACAAGCTGCTAAAACCTTCTGATAACCAAAATGTCCATTTAAATCATGGATTTTGTGCAATACCAAAGGTATAAGCTCACGTGGCACTACAAGTTTACAAATTTCATCTGAATTGGGTTTATAAAAAAATAATTTTGTTGTGAAAAAGATACTTTGAAAAGTTTTTATCAGTTGTACTATCTTCCAGCTGAGAAATTATATTATTGCATTTTTCATCTGCTCGTTGAGCTTTTAACCAAATAGAAGAAGTATCATCTTGTGAATCTTCCACAATTACTTGATTGATATATAATTTATCATCAAGTGCAGAATAAGTAGTACAAGGCGGAAATCTGCTCAACGTATCAGCAATATTATTCTAAACTCCTGGAACATGATATAACGTGAAATCAAAACACTGCAGTTTGAGAGCCCATCTCGTAAGACGAGAATTAAGTGATTGTGCAGTTTTAAGCCAAGACAACGACTTTTGATCTGAATATAAGTTGAAATCAGTTCCTTTAAGATATATAGCAAATTTCTCCAGAGCAAATAATATAGCTAAACATTCCAATTCGTGTTACTATATGTAATCTCTGCTCCTCTAAGAGCACGACCGCCGTATTGTATGACACGAATTTCATCATTATCAACTTGCCAAAGTACACAATCCAATCATTTCTGGCTTGCATCAACAGAAACACAAAACCTCAACTCAAAGTCGGGTTGACTTAATGCTGGTGCTGAAATTAGAGCATTCTTTAATAACAAGAAAGCTTCTTGACACTGAGGCGTCCAATAAAATGGCACATTCTTGCGTAAAAGATGATATAATGGACTAGCGATACCTGAAAATCCCTGTATAAAACGATTCCTCCAATTTGCCAGTCCTAAAAATTTGCGAAGTGACTTTTTGTTTTGAGGAACAGGAAACTGTAGAATAGCTGAGTCTTTATCATGATCGACCTTAATCTCGGAACCAGACACCACATGACCCAAAAACTTAATTTCCGTTTGGAAGAATTTGCATTTGGCAAATTTTATGGACATGTTCGTCTTCTGCAATGTCTGTAGAACATAATCAAGATGTTCAAAATGTTTCTCTATTGTTGGGCTAAATATTAAAATGTCATCCACATATATCATCAGAAATGAATGCGTCTCTGGTCCAAACACCTTATTCATTCTTTCAACAAAAACAGAAACAGCTGATTTTATACCAAATGGCAAGTAACAAAACACGCGCTGTCGTCCTCGATACGAAAAAGCTGTGTACACTGGCGTACTTTAAAAAAAGGTCTGCCTCCTCTCAGTTAGATTGGAAGCAACAAACAAAAACCGATATTGAATTGGAAACACTGCAGCGTCAATGCTGAAACCATCCAAGATAAGGAAGAGCTGCACAGCTGTCCGTCGCGAACACCTCACAGAAGGAGCAATGTTAACCATGAGTCATCAAGGAATTAGCACAGCGTTTCTTTCTGTGGTCATTCGGCCTCGGAAGAAATATTTGTTGTCCATTTTGAGCTTTCAAGAAATCGGGTTCTGAGCTGGCGATTTATTTCCTTCATGAACGAAAATAGGTTGTTAATTTTTTCGTTTCTTTCCTCTCTTTTGTCATTAGCTTTAAAACAAATATAAAAAGAAAACGAGCAAAGAAGGTCGTTTCTTTCGGCACGTGACAGGCATATATGGTAACTTTGCTATTTTTACGACCATATTATATCCCTCTTGTTTACTTTCAACGATAAGGACGAATGTTGGAGTGACCAGAACAAATGAACGAACACAATAAGCTCTTAAATATTACCCACGCTTCGAAAATAGATTCCGGCCCCAGTGGCAGAGTGGTTACCACATCACGCTACGACGCCAGGCGTCCCTCATTCGAATCCTGGCCTGGCCTTGGATTTGTGAGTGTCCATTCATCAATTTCATCAGATCGTCACTAATCCCCATATTTGATTGAGTTTGATTGATTGAGTTTGTGTTTGAAGTCCACTTTATGCACAGTAAGGCTAATCGGGACTGGACCTACAGTTTAAAGTGGGATCCGAACCACTATGTGCTTCCACCGGGTATCGAACCCGGGAACCCTTGTTCACAAGGCGACGATGCTACCACTGCGCCATCGGGGAGGCCTCCCCCATATTTGCAACTTAGCCAAAAGTGGCACAAGAAGCGAAGTAAAATAAAGCAAATCAATCAATCAATCGAACATAGGGTCTCCGGTTTCATAGAGCAGTATGCAAAGCACTCGGTCATGAAGACCCTCAAAATTGAAATAATAAGTGGAACAAAAAACAAACCTGATATTAGAGTATTTTAAGAGCTTAGGCAGATTAACAGTTCACGTCAACCTACAACAATTTCACCTGTATTGTGTGATATATGGTTCTGCCCTAATATAATTGAACGTGCTCTTGCGATAATAGTTACACATTTCCGTCTTGCAACACACAACCTCGACTCGGCACGATATGTGCATTTCCTTGCCCCTTTTCTGTATTATTTTCTATTTAGGATATATTACGTTGCCTTTTGGCCTCTTGGTTAATCCGTGGCGATGAGATTGATTGAACAATTGATAACATGGATGTGATGGGGCAAACATGCCTTAATTATGGTTCGAACTTAAGACCTCTGTCTTCGAAGCACGTTACAATCTGCCACGTGTCTTTTTATCTCCAGTCACCATTAATTTCAAGAGGCAGAAAACGACGTTACTCAGACAAGTTGTATAAATAATTTCCATGACCATAAACATTTGTTGCACTTGTTGAGAGAAATCCATACCCTCGTAACGTTATAAGTAAACGTCGACCTAGTTGATGTCCCAGGAACCCTTCCTTGCACGAAAATCACACTGTGTCCACAGGATTTACGACTGAACGCTTACTAAAGTAATAGAAATGTGCATCCCCATTTCCATTAATCATTCACTCTTCGTATATTTTGAGGTCAGTTAATTCGAACATATGACCCTAAGACAGCTACACACTGCCAAAAAATTGCAGTGTCAACAAAGTAATTACTGTATTTTATATATTTTATTTTTGGTAATGGAATATTTTTCCCTTCAGCTTCTTATTTATGTTTGATTTGGTTTATTTTACTTCGCTTTTCTGCCACTTTTGGCTAAACGCGACAATGAGGATGAGCGATAAAATGATGAAATTGATGAAGGGACAGTCACAATGAACACCGAACGAACACAATGCCAAGGCAGTGTTTAAGCAAGCTGTGTTAACCACGAAGGCGGAATCCTTTTTAGTTAGGAGAAATCGTTCCTTGACAGCGAACTAAGAACAGTTAATATGCGTCACGTCAGAGTTATAATATTTTAAATTTCTAACAATCAATTGGGATTTACTCTTAACCATTTCTTTGCCTACATAAAAACTTCCACACAATTAAGATCGTTTACACTAAGGACAACAGCGTTAAAGTCTATGCTTTAAGGAATGATTAAGCACACTATGATGACGGAAAATAATAATTCACATTACTATATTCATGCATTACATCGGTGAAACATTAATTTTCGTTCAGGAAGAAATATTGAAAAACGCAGGGATACAATGACCAATTGATTTATTTATTTTACTTCGCTTTTCTTCCACTTTTGAGTAATCACATAGATAAGGATGAAAGGTGTGTTAAGACGAAATTTGTGAAAGGCAATCACAAACATAGGACACAGCCCAAACTTCACAGACCATTATACTGGCCTTGTGTCTAGACGCCAGATCCTCGTTAGTCTGCAAATTATACTCCATTGTCACAATGACGTAAGCATTCGTAGAATAAATTTGTATATCATTCTCCCCCTCCCCCCCCCAAGAAACGTGAGCTAAACTCGTGCGCATTCTGTGATATGTTCATTACTTCTCAGGAACCACTCGTGGCCTTCAACTAGTTTATCCTGAAAAAGCTGCGGGTTAGGATGTTAACAGATATTTCAGGGACAATATCCAAAGAATACTGTCACATACGCAGAATGCAAAACATTTCTATTTTCTCATTTCTACTACAACCCTAGCGAAAAAAAGGCGGCTGGAGCATGCTGCTGATCGTATCACCTCCAAAATGACCGAGCTCGAGAATATGCGGTGCCCTACTACCACATCCCCTAAATGTGCCTTCATGGCACGTTGCTATACTCACGAGGAACTTTACCTAACCTTTACTACTACTAACTACTCATGCCAGGAATTTTGGTATTTTTTATACTTTTTTATTTGCCCATTGGTTCATTCCCAGCCATAACAGCAATTAGTCGATGCAATAAAAATACGCCAAACTTAAAAAGAAACGGGTGTCGGCGTGCGCGCACGCACGTACACACACATACACAGAGAAAGGGGGTAGGAACACAAAAATCTTCCACAAACTTCCCAGATCATGCCTGACAAGACTCCAACAGAAAGCTTTCCGGAAACAAGTTTACGTGCGCACAAGGTAGTGATGGCCTTGTCTGCAACTGACTTCCCCTACTTTCTTATCCAACACAGAGTAATGAAGTGTTTCCAACTACCGTCCAATCTAACTAAGAGGAGCGAGACCTTTTTTTAAAGTTCGCCAGTGTACTTATATGAGTCGGGCGTAAGTGGTATTTGAAAATATCCACAGGAGAGATCAATCGAAGAAAAATATCTTGCACCCTTAAAATGTTGAAGTAGCTCGTTTATAGGTTCAACATGGGTAAGTGGTGAAATTACATGTTGGTTTAGGCGACGAAAATCTACTACTGGACGCCACTCACCGTTAGATTTTGGAACGATATGTACTAGGTTTAAATAAGGCGAAGACATCTCTTTAATTATTCCCCAGGACTGGAAGTCTAGTTCCTTTTCTAACGCTGCTCTCTTGACAAACGGTACCGGATATATAGGTGCCTTGATTGGTTCCTTTGTGTCTAGTTCAATTTGATAAGGTTCTACGAATGCGGATCGGGGTCGATCAGAAAACAACCTATGATATTCTATTATTAGATTCTCAAGCTGAGACTGCTGCTCCGTGTTGAGTGATTCACACGACCGCACCTTCGTTGTGATCTGATCTAGAGAAACGACAAGTAAATTTTCTGCTTCTTTGACTATAGTAACTTCCTGCATCTGGCAGCGATCCCTATCAGTTGTGATTTTGCTAGAGTTAAATGGCTGAACCAATTCGGAACCAGTAGACGCCATCAAACTAATTTCGTTTCTTCTAAAATCGAGTACACCTTTGTATTGCCTTAAAAATGGTATTCCGAGAATTAATTCAGCATGCAGTTGCTTCAATACAAACATCTCCAAAGTAAAAACTTCCGAGTTAATTGAAATACTTATAATCTTCCGACCAGCAACACGAAACTTCTGATGTCCTGCAAACGGCAATAACTTAAGTTGATCCACTGTATCCAGTTTGGCACTCGGAATAATTGATTTTATACTGCACCATAATTCATAACTGACTAAATTACACTGGCTTCCACTGTCGATGACACACTGTATGGTAATACCACAAACTGTTCCTGTGATCAAAGGTTGATCAGTAATAGGAGTAGGTATACCAGTATCATTTAAAATCCAAGTAGGTTCATCTTTGTACCAATCTAATTGAAAAAATATTGAAAGTGGATAACAATGATCAATTCAGATAAAACGGAATTACTTAATACAGCATACTTACAAGTTGTGCCTATATTATCACTACGATATGATTTAGACGGACCCTCCATTATGTTAGTGCGAGCAAACTGGTTCACGTTCACCCGCGACGTTCGTTTAATGTTGCTTCAGGGACAGAAGAAATGAACTGTTTACAAGAAGTTTCTCTTGGATCGAAAGATGGAGCATTTTCATTTAATGGAGTATTCGCCACTGCAGTTGCATTGCAACTGTTTCCCGTTGACAACTGAGAAGACGAATATCCGCAATTGGCACATACACTGCATGGTTGGAATGAGTGGAAATTATTGTTAGAGAACTGACAGTTACGACGCAGTGTAAATTGCTGTTGTTCTTGCTCGTTACTGACATTGAAACTGTTGCTCATAAATCTACCATTATTGTTGAAGTATCGTGAGCTTTGTGGACTTCTATTTTGCCGGAAATTTTGAGTTCCTGCACCATTACGTCTGTAACGATTATATGGTCTGTTAGTTAGGTTAGGTTTCCCAAAATTATTATTTCTACTAAATATCATCGTATTCTGGATGGAGTTTGATTGTTGGTTTTCAGCAACAAATGGAACATCTGTACATGGAATCTTAATTATTTTATTTTCATCACTAGAAGAAACAAAATGAACACTATCATTAGGTCTTACGTTACGTCTTGAACCTTGATTTCCATTTGGTTCATCATCATTCACAAACGATGAACTTTTAGCAACACTTTGAACTCTCAGTTTTGCCCTTGCACTATTATTGTCGGTAAAATTTTTAGAATTATTCCCATCATGTCGGAATTTTTTTTCACGTACATTATCATGAACATTAAAACTCTTGTTTGATCTTGAATTCACTAAATCCAACCTCTTTAGTAAAGCAATTACATCATCCATTTTAACTAATCTAGCAGCTAATATTGTTTGTGCAATAGATGTGGGCAACTGATTGATTAAAATACACTGGTCTGCATGAAAATCGGCCCTGACACTATTCCTGCTGATTCTTATGTAAAATGACCTCCTGAATCCGAATATGACCCCCGTTTTCCCCCATCACCCACCGTTGTCGGGGGGAGCCCCCCACCTATTTTTATCAGTTTTCGATAATTTGGAGGGATGAAAAGGATTATTTCAGCCTTTACATTTCTTCTGAGGGGCTAGAGAGGTGAAAAGTTCTAAAACATGAACATTTGTAGCAAGGAGTTAGATTTGGGGGGGATTTGCCCCCTTAAATTGTAAAAAAAATCATTAAAAATGATCGATTTTTCCAGTTTTTTCGCAATTTTTTCACTTATTTTATACATATTCTAGCTTCCAGCCCCACTCATCCTCCCCCAAACACCCCCAAATAATAAAAGTATATAGCAACAATAATAAAAATATATAGCAACAATAATAAAATATATAGACACAATTATAAAAATATATATAGCAACAGTTCAGAAGATTCACTGTACCATGCTCGCGCTCTCAATACCTCGTGCGCCCCCCCATTTTCCCCCATCAGCCGCCGTTTTTGGGGGAGCCCCCTTATTTTTATCACTTTTTGATATTTTATGGGCATGATTTTGATTTGGAGGGGTGATAAGAATATTTCAGCTGTAAAGAATAATAAATAAAAGGTAAAATAATAAATCTAGAGAATAATAAATAAATAAGATAAGTACCTTTATTTGGTTTTCTTTTTCCTTTTGTACCCTGAGGTAGAAGTTTCTCGTACCAAAAACCAGCAGTACTCTGCTAACATGCTCGCGTTCCACTTCCCTGCAACTCTCCTCTCGAACTTATTGATGTCTTGATGGAACCGTTCCCCGTGTTCATCCGAAACTGCTCCTAAATTTTCAGGGAATAAGTCCAGGTGTGAGTGAAGGAAATGCACTTTTGCACTTTAAGAGACATGTTACACTCCATGGCCTTGTACGCTGACAGAAATTCCTCGACATGAGCGACATAATCATCACTTTTGTTATTACCCAGAAAGTTGTCACACACGTTTTAGAATGCAAGCCAAGCTCGTTTTTCTTTTCGATTCTGGTGTTCAATAAACGTCGAATCTTGGAAAAGTTGTCTTATCTGGGGGCCCACGAAAACTCCTTCCTTGATTTTAGCCTCACTGAGACGAGGAAGTTTTGTTTTCAAAAATTGAAATGCATCACCTGTCTTGTCCATTGCCTTTACAATCTGTTTGATCAATCCGAGTTTGATGTGCAAAGGCGGCAAGTAAATATTTTCCATCGGGACCAGAGGATCGTGAGGGACATTTTTCTGACCGTGAGTAAAACTTTCTCGCAGAGGCCAGTTCCGTACGATGTAATGTTTGTCTCGGGCTCGGCTATCTCATTCGCATAGGAAGCAGCAGTATTTTGTGAAGCCTGATTGCAGGCCCATGAGTAGAGCAACAACTTTTAAGTCAGCGCAAAGTTTCCAATTATAATCATGATAACTGATTCTATCAAGGATTCGGCTGATGTTTTCGTACGTCTCCTTCATATCCACAGAGTATGCAACCGGGACTGACGGTAACTCATTCCCATTGGCCAACGGGCCAACTTTCAAGCTTGTCTTTGATGAGTCTATAAACAGTCTCCATTTGTCTGGGTCTCATGCCATTTTCAGTTCTATCATCAATGCATTTGAATTAGGGCAGAACACTAAGCCTTCATCTTCCAAAAAAAGTAATTTTAGGGTTGACTGCCTGGTCCTGTAAGAAGAGATTTTTACGCCCTTTTCTAAGAGATTCCACTGGTGAAGTCGAGATCCAAGAAGTTGAGACTTACTCTTAGGTACCTCCAAATCCCTGACGAGATCATTCAATTCCGACTGAGTAACGAGGTGAGGTTGTCGATGAGCTGAATAAGCAGAACACTCTTCATCATCGGTGGACGTATCATTTGATGGTCCAGGCTGTGGCTCAAAGTCTTTCAAATCCGTTTCTGGCTCTAGAATATAAGTTTTTTGGGGCACTGGGATTGGCAAAGATTCGATGTGAGGAACTGGTCTTAGAGCTGAAGGGATATTAGGATACTGAATTGTATGCTTATTTTTGCTAGATAACCCGACGATGGAAGTCATACAAAAGTAACAATCTGTGAGATGACAGCGAGGTTCCCGCCAAACCATGGGCACAGCAAATGGCATTGATTTACGGGTACCTTTGAGGCGACCTTCCCCGTCCCTCCGTCTCCCTTCATTCGGGGTCCTACTCCTGAGCTTTCATCTATACTGAGGGAAGATAAGGATTACAGTGCAGGACTATAGTGGCAAGAGCAATGCAAGTTTAAACTTGTCAATGCATGAAAATTCCTATGCAAACCTGTTCCCGCGAGGTATTGAGAGGGCCAGCATGGTACAGTGAATCTTCCGAACTGTTGCCATATATTTTTATTATTGTTGCTATATATTTTTAATATTGTTGCTATATATTTTTATTATTGTTGCTATATATTTTTATTATTTGGGGGTGTTTGGGGGAGGATGATGGGCTGGAAGCTAGAATATGTAGAAAATAAGTGAAAAAATTGCGAAAAAATTGGAAAAATCGATCATTTTTAATGATTTTTTTTACAATTTAAGGGGCAAATCCCCCACCCAAATCTAACTCCTTGCTACAAATGTTCATGTTTTAGAACTTTTCACCTCTCTAGCCCATCAGAAGAAATGTAAAGGCTAAAATAATCCTATTCATCCTCCAAATTATCGAAAAGTGATACAAATAGGTGGGGGGGGGCTCCCCCCGAAAACGGTGGGTGATGGGGGAAAACAGGGGTTATATTCGGATTCAGGAGGTCATTTTACATAAGAATCAGCAGGAATGGTGTCAGGGCTCGAAATTTTTTTTTTTTGCAGACCAGTGATATCATTAACTTCTGCATCATTCGGACGATCAACTAAATTATAATATGCTGAATGCGTACGAATAGCAAAAACTTCCATACTACTCGTCGATATATTTACGACTTCTAAGTTCAGATAATTGAGCCTGAGTTAACGAATAAGACGTGTAGTGATTCAGAAATTCGTCAACAAACTGTTTGTACGATGTAAACGAATCGACATGAGTATTATACCAACCTTCTGCAGGTCCTTGAAAACAATTAGTAATACATTCAAGCCTTTGCATGTCAGGAACTTGTCATTTTACATAAGAATCAGCAGGAATGGTGTCAGGGCTCGATTTTTTTTTTTTTTTTTGCAGACCAGTGATATCATTAACTTCTGCATCATTCGGACGATCAACTAAATTATAATATGCTGAATGCGTACGAATAGCAAAAACTTCCATACTACTCGTCGATATATTTACGACTTCTAAGTTCAGATAATTGAGCCTGAGTTAACGAATAAGACGTGTAGTGATTCAGAAATTCGTCAACAAACTGTTTGTACGATGTAAACGAATCGACATGAGTATTATACCAACCTTCTGCAGGTCCTTGAAAACAATTAGCATGTCAGGAACTTGCAGTAAGTCTAAGTAGGACGTTAAAGTTTTAATAAACTTACGTGGGCTTGATTTTTCAGGAGCTCTAGAATATTTAGGAAGAACAGTAAGTTCATTCAATCTTACCAACCGTCGAGGTTCTTGAGTAAGCGAACGTATACAATTGTCAGGATAATCACATCGATGATTTTGCGGATTTACTGACTTTTGGTTTACTTGCCTCCTTCTTTCCTGACCAGAACCATCAGAATATAAAGAACGGGTTGATTGACATAACTTGTTAGTATTACTAGTTCTCACTCGATTATTTCTAGAACGTTTGTGTCTTTGTGAAGCAATGCGATTGTGTTCATCATCAGAAACATCACACGCTGAAGAATCAGATGATTTAGGACAGGTTAGGTTCCGTGCAGGAATACCAGGTTGACAGTTACTATTCACATGAGAACTGTAAACTTGTACAGGATTACTTGATTCAACATTAGTCGAAATATTAGATGTTAACTTAGTAATATTTTCCTCACATGCTTCCACGCGCTTAGTTATTTCGTCCTTGCTCATAACGGCTTCAAGTCTTTGAACTTGCCGAGACAACCCTGAAACATTGTTCTGGCATTCTGTAATATGATCATTCAATCCAGCAAGTTTATCAGAATTCTCTGTACAAGTAGTGTTGACTTCCTCGATTTTCTCTGTTAGTCCTTGCACTTCTCTTTCCATTTCCTGATGTAATGAACGTGTTGCTAATTTGCAGGACTCGGCAACTTCAGCTAATTCCTTTCGTAACGATGTACTCAATTCGTGGAAGTCAAGCTTGAGTAGTTGCTGTGAATTTTGAATTTCCTGTTGAGATTCCCTGATTTTTGTAAACTCAAGCTGTTGAGACTCTTGAGTTTGCCTCATTTTTGTAAACGCAAGCTGTTGAGACTCTTGAGTTTGCCTCATTTTTGTAAACTCAAGCTCTTGAGACTCTTGAGTTTGCCTCATAGAATCTTGAGTTTGCCTCATTTTTGTAAACTCAAGCTGTTGAGACTCTTGAGTTTGCCTCATAGAATCTTGAGTTTGCCTCATTTTTATAAACTCAAGCTGTTGAGACTCTTGAGTTTGCCTCATAGAATCTTGAGTTTGCCTCATAGAATCTTGAGTTTCCCTAATTTTTGTAAATTCCATCTGTTGTGACTCGCTGATTTTTCTTAACTCTGCCAGCAGATCAAACATTTGAAAAGAACATTACTTTGCCCCGTTGACGTCTCTGCCAACACAGAAGGACGAATATCAATTTCTTGAACATTTTCTTGACTTCTTTTCCATTGCACAAAAGCTTCAATACTGTACGGATCATAAGATGGATCACAATCTGTACAGAAATAATTTTCATTTAACTGGTATAACTCCCAATGCTTATCGGACAAACCCAAACATTGTAAATGATACCAATGGCCACAATTTTCACAAGCTACCAACCTTTCCTTATCGGGATCTTTGCAGCACTTCACCATATTCATGGCACCATTCTTATTTTGTGATTCATCAGGTTCATGACCACAATTGATAGATCTAGCTGTAAGACTTGTTTTGGATCTCAGATTATAAGGATTACTTGATGCGTACATAATATAAATTTATGTACAAACTAGATTCACGAGAACAATGGTGTAAGTTAACACTTACGCAAAACACATCACTCAAGATCGTGCTGATAACGTTCCCCAATACTGGACCACCAATTATACTGTGACGTTCACAAGTCAATCATTTGCACGATTACATTTCGTTCATAAATATTTGAAACTAAAACGCGAAGGTGAAGATACAACTTCTATAGGTCTATTCTATTAGTGAAATAACTGAGCAATATGCAGTTCACTATTACCTATATTTCCATTTTTTTTTGTCACACACATTACCACATAATGACTATTGATTCTCGTTGCTATAGGAACGTTAGAATTCCAAATATCTCGTTTATACAGCGTATAGTGCAATGAATAATATAAGACATAATTAACGTTGTACAAAGTAATAATTATACATTTTTTGAACCGTTAATATAAAGTGATTTGTATAATATGAAATTAATAATTTCAATAAACATATAATTAATTATATTGTGAGGATCCACAGGACCGTCACAAACGACTGGTGCTCTACTTTAAAAGTTGTTGTCCTTCGAGGAAGAGAAATAAGAAGGATTTACTCCAGCACCTTAAAACAATGTCCCACGAGTGTCTCTTGACTAATACTGTCAAATATGAAGTGATTTTATGAATAAAAATTTCCGCCTGTTTACGTCTAACGTTGCGCAGATTTGGTAGTTCGCAAACGCAGTAATTATTTCGTGTAAGCTTACGCAACAGCAAATACATTTCATAAGACTGTTCTGAACACGAGACTTGCGTCAGTAAACAAGCATTTCGTCTGTTGCAGTATCACAGGAAAAGAATATCGTCCTGCAATGTTCAAGCCTCTAGATATTTTCCATTAATAATGTCTAATCACAATAATAAGTTAGAAGAAATAACTCGCATTTTCTTAACTACCAATATTCTCGTTTTTCTTCATCACTTTGAAAATTATTTCTCGAAGATATGTGCTATACTACAAGAAAGCAATTAAAAATTAAAGTAAAAGTTCATCTACATGTATACCCACGACATTTACAATATTGGAGGGACAGAATACGTAAAAATTGTTGTTTAAATCGAAGGTAAAGGCGTGGTGTAGTGGTTAGAGTTCTCGATTGGGCTGCTAGCGGTCCCATGGTTCGATCCTCCTTAGGATGTGTTCTTTTTGTAATTCTCCTTTTATTATACATTATAACATATGGTAACATTATTTGTAATAGCAGTCTATAGTGGCTACATTGTTCTGCATATGGATTTTTTTAAAAAAATAAAGAAATAAATGAATTGAGAAACGTTCAAAGGGATATTTTTATATATAAGATAGTGAATTATTATACTCTAACGATAATTGTGTACTGCTTCAAAGACATTGACAAATATTAATGAAATGACTATTTATATTTGTGGCAATTCAGGACATACTAATTTTACCCCTTTTCCCACTCGAGTTCAATGCAAAGGATACCTCGTACCTCCGCAAATATCGATTGAAAAGTTTTCATCATGTGCAATTCTCCATTAAATGTTTTCGCCGAGTCGTACTACCCTCGTTTTCTTTGTAATAAACAAGTATTGTTTGCACACTACATGTAGGAGGAGAGTTGCATCTACATTTCACATTGGTCAGCTCCTTCTACTTACTTTCAGGAGCGAAAGCTTGTAGTGTAGTGTTTACCGTTCAGGCCGGTCAATCTGATGGTCGTAGGTTCAAACCCTTCCGGTGGCAGAAAATTTTCGTTAAGTTTTAGACCAATCCCATTGTGTTCATTGTCTACGCCGTATGAAACGGAATGATTCAGTTTGGAATTAACGATGGGGGGAGGGGAAATAATAAATTACAAAATCTCCATTTCAACGAACCGAGAAGTGGACAAAAATTGGATAATTCTTACAAATATTAAAACTACATTCATGTTTTTAGTGATATAATCGCAGTTAAAATCAAAGATCTTACATGGAAGATTTTACCTTGCTCTGAACTAAGCCAAAAGGCATTTCGAACCGATCTAATATATTCTCCAATACTTTTCAAAATGTTATTGAATGTTTCATGTCGATAATTTGACCAATGCATCAATTCTTGACGCTAAGACGATATTTTCTGCAACTACCTCTTCTCTTCAGTCCCTTCTCCTTCTTCTTTCCACTCCTTCTGCTCTGCTTTTATCTCGTATCGCTTTCCCTATTTTTCTCGCATCTTATCTCCATCCCACTCATCTCCACTCCTCGTATCTCCTCTCCTGTCTTAGATTTCCGACTCCACTGGACTCTTCTCTTCTTTTCGTTCTTATATTTTTCTTTCCTTTACTCTACTCTCCACTCCCCTCTTCTCGTCTCCTCTTCTCTCTTCTTTGCTCCATTTTCCTCATCTCTCCTAGAATCTTTTTCCATTCTCCTCACTACATCTCCTCTCCTCGTCTATCCTCTCTTTCTTCTCTCCTCTACTTTTCCTCTTCTCCTTTCGCTTTATCTTTCTCCTCTCCTTTGTCACCTTTCGTTTTCTCTCACCTCTTTTCCTTTCTGTAGACTCATCATCGACGAAATACTAGAAAACCTATTTTTTTTCTTTGAGAAATAATTTTGTCACGTGAGATATAATAGTGATATTTTAAATAATTTTATACAATAATACTTGTTTTTATTTCTTTCGCGTATTTCATAAATATCTATTGTGCATGTGGCAACCCTGAAATTGAGCCTAACTCTACACGCAACCCACCAACACCTTGCGTAAATTGGGTTGCCTAGTTTAAAATGTCGTTGTCCTAAAACTTTTGAGAGACACTGTACATATTCTATTCCTTCTTTAATAAGCATTCCGGAGTTGGAATTTCCCAGTTCGCCGCATATCACCCACTATCACCCATTCACCTCGGAAGAGTTCTTGCACAGCCATCTATCTGCCCATAAGTTTACTTAATTCAGTTCCCTTGTTACGTTCCTGGTAACTCTTCTTACCTTTTACCCCAGTAGCCGTGGACATGAAGACTCTTTAACGGTCTACAATGAAACCTATCTCAAGGTAGGTTTAGTAAGACTCCAACCAAGGTTTGTAAAGTTTTTTGATAAGTTTATTAAACCATTTGAACACTTACAACGAGTAGGTAGATAACTCGTAACTGGAACTTGAAAATTAGCTTCTTGTAGATAAAATAATACTCACTGGAAGGTCAACACTAAGGTGGCCCAAATCTAGGTTTTACAGAAGAGCGGCATACACCTATAGGCTTAAACCTATTTAACTTCTTCCTAGACGTGGAGTTATCACCTGAGAAGAGCGGCATACACCTATAGGCTTGAACCTATATCACTTCTTCCTAGGTTGGAACCGTTCCTACTTGGCCAGTCCAGGTTTTACAGAAGAGCGGCATACACCTATAGGCTTGAACCTATATAACTTCTTCCTAGACTGACACAGACTTCCTTTCCAAGCCAAAAAACATCCTATTTATACTCAAATTTCCAGCCTCGAACACCGGCCTTTAGGTAATTTCCTGATACAATATTCAGAATTATAACAGATAGATATTCGAAAAATACATAGTTTTGTTTTGAGTAATTTACAAAGAAAGTTTACATATTCATTTGAGTTAACAATTATTTCTTTAACGTTGATAAAGTTCTTACATTTTGGAAAATATACACATTTAAATGTTCAGCCATTATCTAATTACAATTTGGTTAGCTCATTAACGTTGGTAATCTTTGATTGGCGAGTTTAAATTTACATCATAATAAATGCATGTTGCGCTAAACGAGCTGACTTCATTAGACTAATACATAAAGGTTAATACAGTATGTAACATTCTTATTCGTACACATGGATTTTCAAAGAAAATGCTTTAATATCTGAAAGGAAATACACTCTTTTGAAATTGTTTCTTTACATTTCAATAACTATCATTAGGAAAATAAAATCTTAACCAAATTCTGTATAACCAATGACAATAATAAATTAAATGAAACTGAAAGAGAAACATTCCATTTTTTGTACAACTTTTCTATTCATACACTTAATAATATAAAAGAAAAAAAAGTATATTCACAGCAAATAGACTGACAGTTCTAATACTTTGATGCGTATCCTTTGGCTTTAATTACTGCTTGACACCTGTTTTTCATAGAATTAATCAGTTTCCGACATGTTTCAGAGCTTATTTCATTCCACTTGGCTTGCACAACAGTTTTCAACTCTTGTTTTGACTTAGTGCCTGCTTTATGGACTCGCCTCTTTAAAATTACCCATAAATGTTCTTCTTCTTTTCCATCCCCTTCTGCCATTAAGCGTTGGGTTCCATCATCCACTTCCTGTACACTTTTCGGTCCAAGGCTAGTTTTCGGACTTCCGGCATTGTTTTCCCTTTCTTCTTTCCTATCTTTTCTACATACTCTTTCCATTGAACTCTTGGTGATCCTCTTCCCCTCTTGCCTTCTGGTCTGGCCTCCAGCACCTGTCTAGGCTTGCGATCCTCCTCCATTCTTGTAACATGTCCAAACCATTGCAGTGCCTTTCTCTCTATTGTTTCCAATAGTGGTTTTTGCTGTAACTGGTCTCTAATGGTGGTATTTCTAATTCTATCTCTTCTAGTCTTTCCTACTACTTTTCGTAGGTATCTCATCTCTGCTGCTTGAAATCTGCTATTCTGTTTTGGTAATGATGTTAACCTCTCTGTTCCATACAGCAATGTGGGAATGTAGATTGTCTTGTAAATCATCATCTTCGTTTGTTCACTTATTTCCTTTTTACCAATTAAAGTGTTGTTGAGTTGATAGTACACTTGGTTTGCCTTTTGTACCCTATTATTCACTTCTTCATCCATTCTTCCATCTGACGTTATGATTGTTCCTAGGTATGTGTACCTATTTACTTGTTCCAGCTGCTTCTCCTTCCACTGTATATTTAGGGGTGCAGTTTATCTTTCTTTTGTCACCACCATCACTTTACTCTTATCTATGTTCATACTCATTCCTTTGTCTTCTATTTTACTTGCCGATTCAATTACCGCCTTCTGTAACTCCTCTCTATTCCTAGCCACAAACCAGGGCAATGTCGTCAGCATATACAAATGATTGTACTTGTACTGGTCTCATCTTTCGGTTTCCTACTTTGTATCTCTCAGTTCTTAGTTTACATTGTTTGATAATCTGATTCATTAGGCTAATAATAATGAATACACTTAATCAGTGGCGTGGCGTGGGATTTTTAAAAGTGTTACCGGTTACCAGTAGGACATTTAAGGGAAGAGCCGTAAGACTTGGGCGTCTTCCCCCACTTCATCCCTCCCCCAATGTCTTCCAAGTAGTTCATATAATATTAATCTGGCACGTCTGCAATTCAATACTAGATTTTGGTAAAGTTATTAATCAGGAAAAAAAAATGTTGACATAAGGACTGAAGTGAAATCGTAAACATTGGTTGTTGACACAATAATACGTAATTTGATACTTACCGAAACATCGAAGGCTACTTATAGAGCAGATCAATCCGACGACTCTTCTTTGAAAATAGTTATATGATGCTGTAGTCCCGGGTTCGAATCCTTGCTTGGGCATGGACGTTTGTGATGTCTATTCATCAATTTCATCATATCATCACTCATCCCCATCTTCGCAAATTAGCCAAAAGTGGCACAAGCGAAGCAAAATCAATCAAATCAAATCAAAAAAAGTTCTATGATGCTGTCATAAAGTGAAGTTTTTCATTTGAATTTGAATTTTTGGGTGCGTCATGGTCATGGTCCATGTTATCCACACCTGAATTCCACACTTTTTTTTTCACCCGAAAATAGAGTACATGGCCAACAAAACAGTTTCGACAACTGCGCACATCCACATAACCACGGATAGTCGTTATACCAAACATTGAAATGTCAGTCATATCCAGCAGACGACTTGGTTTTTAAATCGTTCAAAATAGGCTTTGGCCTCCCTTTCGCCACAATTTCGCTTTTTTCTGCAAAAGAACGAACCAAAAGATTGATTCAAAATATCTTCTATCGCACAATTACACACACTGTTCAGATAGGATGAACCCGCCACCTCGCAACTCGGAGTAAGCTCCATTCCGCTTGTTAATTAATTGACAATGCCCGAAAACAACATAAAGACGAAAGACATCACTGTCCCTCCCACAAATCGTTGTTTACTTTTGTAACACGTGAAGCAACCTCCTTGCCCCCTCCCCTCTCAGCATCGGCGCTTCCCCAATATTTCCTTCGGAACCTGCAAGAAGTCCAGTTCTGCTACTGTTGCCATCTTAGTTCTTTTGAAACCAGATTTGCCCAAATGGCGAAACCTTTCGTTTCAAATAAGACGTATGTAGAGTAGATGTAGTCTTCATCTGTTTCCTAACTACTCCCACTCCCATGTTTCGCTAAATCCACTGAAATCTCATTTCTGACACCACTACTATTTCGTATATTTTACGTCCCTTGCTACTTTAAGGCTTTCGCTTTATAGGATAATCGTGACGATAAGGATGCATGGTGAATTATTGAAATAAAATTATTATTAGTTTGTGTATGTAATTATGTAAGTAAAATAATAACAACAAACATTGAAATAACCATTTCTTACTGAGGATTCGAACCTGCGACACCTGACACTTCAGAGCGTGCTAAGATAACAATCGGGAAATTATGCTTGTAAGTATTGTTTTCACCCAAAAACAGTTCTACCACCTCAAAAACATTGCTTCAATCCGAAATTATCGCATTCCTGCGACAACGTATGTCAATCTCAATCGGCCCTTTCAACAATTATCACAAATCCCTGTAACCGAAATAATATTATATGTGTGAAATATAGAATGTTAGGTTGACATTTTTAGAAGGACAGCGGACCCCTTGACCATACCCATCCCTCTCCTCTCCTTCTCGCCTACGATGTCGAAGAAGGACAAAGAGGACTTTCGTAATCGCTGATATTTAGAGTAAATACAAAATATCACTTGGTAGTTTGCTTTTCCCCCAGTGTGATTTGATTTTTTAAAATTTTGATTTGGCGATTTAAATCCACTCGTGCACAGTAATGTTAATCGGGACAGTTTAAAGTGGGATCCGATCAACTTGTGCCTCCACCGGGTATCGAACCCGGGATCCCTTGATTACAAGGTGGCGACGCTACCACTGCGCCATCGTTCCCCAGTGTGACTGGACACCTTCAGAGTAAGATAGACCCGATTAGGCGACTTAGCTCTTTTCTGTCAATTGAATATGGCAACACTGCTCTGTATCCGGTAAGGATCACCGGCAACTGCGGCGGCTAAACAGTCATGCCAATAACCCGCCGTAACAGTATTTGCCGCGACGAAAAGTCTTCCTTGGGTGGGTTCAGGGCCCTTTCCTCATGTTGCCTGAGGAGGGTACCGGATCTGTCCTCCTCTTCGCTTCAGAAAAAATGCCAGTCTGCAATGTTTACTTTACGACAATATTACCAGTTTATGTACGTAATAATATTTTAAGACAGGTTCTTCAATTCTTTATATTTTGGTGCTACCTGCGGGAACAGCGGCTACAAGCACGCCACACCTCTGCACTTAATAATATAAAAGAAAAAAAGTATATTCAGAGCAAATTGACTGACAGTTCTAATACTTTGATGCGTATCCTTTGGCTTTAATTACTGTTTGACACCTGTTCTTCATAGAATTAATCAGTTTCCGACATGTTTCAGAGCTTATTTCATTCCACTTGGCTTGCACAACAGTTTTCAACTCTCGTTTGGATTTGACACCTACTTTGTGGACTCGCCTCTTCAAAATTGCCCATAAATGTTCAATGGGATTTAAGTCTGGACTTTGAACTGGTGTTTATAATAGTTTGGGCAAGTAGATTTGGAACGAGATAAAACCTACCAATGGACCTTTTAATTGACATTAATGGCTTTTTTAATTCAGTATCGAGGGGTGAAGCTATTGTTAATTAATCTAGCGCCACGTGTCGTGGGTGGAGGAGGAGATGAGTCATCGATGACTCATGCTCACGTGTGAGTTTGAAATTAATGGTTTTCCATTAGTGCACAAAAGATACTATTATGTATTCCGTTTTTACCCTAACCTAACACTATTGTTGTATTTTATTAATGCGTTTCTGCCGGATATGAGTCACAGATATATACTGACGTTGGAGTTTGGAATTAATGGTTTTTCCATTAATGTACAAAAGACACTATTATGGAGTTCGTTTTCGGACTATTCTAACACTATTGTTGTATTTTATTAATGCGTTTCTGCCGGATATGAGTCATGGGTGCTTTATACAGACTTGGGAACTTGGAATTAATGGTTTTTCCATTAATGTACAAAAGACACTTTCGGCCTATTCTAAGGCGTCACGTCCGGCCATTTTGGCGTCGGTGGTGAGTCATATTTGGTATAATTAAGGATCCGGATTTACCCGTATTCAACCGGTGCCGACGCGTTCGATCGGAGGTAGAAGATATTATGACACATGTTTGCTTTAAAGGCGAAGAAATTGAACGATGTATCCTATATGAAAACGAAGTATGTGAGCAGAAGATATGTTATTAATATTAACCTGTTACGGAAGAACCTGTTATGAGTTTGCATTCTTCGTCTCTCCAAACCGCGAGCGATCATTGATGCGCGTGGGGGAAGAAAGGTTCTCCATTGTTAGCTTCCCCATCGCTCAGTCTTCTTCCGGAGTTGAATGGAAGCCCGGTCCCGCCAATTCTTTTACACACGAGTATTGATTTTCTTTGAGGTTCCAATTTTATTTGGTGGAAGTAATATACGCGTTCTTTTTTCTTCCGCCTTTTGTAACATTGCAAAGATTATTTAACCTAAGGCGTAACGAATTTGACTGAACTAGGAACATTCAGTTCCTGTATCTACAGGTTAAAGTGGATGCGATCCACTATTTGCCCTTATTTCGGGGTTGCGAACCACGGACCATTTGATTATTGCCTTATAAACATCAGGATTCACGTAAAATTGACCAGATGTTTTTACTGTTAGGGACAATATTTCGCATTTTTTGTGTATTTTTACTCAGAAAACGCTATTTGAACGATTCAAGCAAGAGTTCGCATGGCAATTTAGACACACAAACTGTGTTTCTTCAACTTTAGTTGAAGTTTAGGTTTATTTTTTACTCTAATATCACAATTTCTTCTATTCAGGCAACATTTTTTATTAAATTTTGGACTCACAAAGACATTTTTCAACTTTTAACTTGTTATTTTAAAAGTTTATTTCCATTTTTTACTCTAATATCACAATTTCTTCTATTCAGGTAACATTTTTTATTAAATTTTGGACTCACAAAGACATTTTTCAACTTTTAACTTGCTATTTTAAAAGTTTATTTCCATTTTTTACTCTAATATCACAATTTCATCTATTCTTGCAGAAGTGTTTATTGCAATTTTGACTTGCAAAGATAATTTTTTCAACTTCTTTTACTAATTTTTCTATTTATTGCCTTTTGTGTCTTATATTTTTTAATTCTTAACTTTGAGTATTGTTCTTCATTTAAAAAAATTCTCTATTCTCTAAGGAAGAAGTACTTTTAAGTAAAACTTTATCCACAAACTTTATTATTACTATTATTATTAGTATTATTATTATTGTTGTTGTTTTTATTTTGATGTAGTTGTTGAATTTTGTTGTTGTTGTTAGGCTATATTGACTTCCACTACGGTATTTTTGGTTTGCTTCGTAGGAAAGTGTTTATTTTAGAGTTTCCTAGGTATTTTCTTACTGTTAGGAGTAGTATAATTGATGCTACAACCAGCAACACTTACAGGTGTACAAATGATGAGCTCATATAATTAAACAGCCCGATTTGCCCACACTTAAAATTATGCCAAGATGCTCTTATTCCCCAATTCTTCAAGTGTGATATGCTCTTAATTCTAAGAATTTTGAATCCTAGTGTACAAATGATGACCCCCCTCAGATTGATTTGCCTACACTTATAAAAGGCACTTCTGTGAGATTTTTGTCCATAAATTTGTTAAAATATGCCCCTCTTGATATTTTTTTGCCCACACCTAAAACTAGGCCAAACGTATTAACACACACCCACACCCACCCACACCCACCCACCCACATACACCCACACACACACACACACACACACACACACACACACCCACCCACACACACACACATGTATCATGTTGTGCAACAAATTATTATCTAATATGATGCAACAGACAAGAGCTCTTGCATCATGCTGTGCAACAAATTATTATCCAATATTATGCATGTGTTGTTTTTTGATTGGTTAATTATGACATAATGTGATGATGTGTTATATTCTGATTGCTTTGTTGTTTCAGATGTTTTAATCCATGCTTAGGGTATATAAAGAGATTTTGCGCTACTCCTCAGCCAGTATTGTGAGAGTGGCTGAGGAGAACAGATGTGTTGTTACAGTGCTTCTCATACCTACAGGCCTGTTTGGTTTAATTCTTATTATTTATATTAAATATATTTCTGGTATATTGAACAAAAGGGTTTATATTTTGTATAAAAAATCTGATATTTGTTACATCCAGCTTGTTTGTTGTAATCCACGCATATTTAGAGTCAGGCTTATATTTGCCCCAGCCTGTTGTACAAAAATCAATACATAACACGGCGCAAGGTTATTGCCTTTCTAGGACATGCATGTCTGTGCAGGCATTTGTGGAAGGTCAGTGTAGATCAATATTTATTATTTTTTTCCACTTGTAGGCTATTGGCCTTACAACCTGTCATAATAAGCATAGAGTTTTGGTTTAAAACCCAAAAAATTTTATATAATAAACTGAGAATAAAAATTAATAATATTAACATATTAAATATACACAAGAAATAAACAAAGCACACAGCTGAACAAAATATATATATATATTAAGTACAAAATTTTGAATTGAACCCCAGGAAATCTTATATAATAAACCAACAACAAAAATGCCAAATCAAAAATATTGCAATCAGTGTAATAAGAATATATCCAGCCCCAATTGGGCCAGACACCAAAAGAATTGTGACCCAGGCAAATTCAGAACTCCCACTAAAATATGTCCCAAATGCAATAAAATATTTAGCAAGGCATATTTCAATAGACATGTGGGTTCTTGTTCTGCACAGTCATCAACATTGCCCCCACAACCATCTACATCTGGTCTGAAAAGGAAGCATGAAACACCTGTTAATGCTGGACCAGCAAAGCAGCCACGCTATGAACCCATCAATAGCAGTTTTAACGGCCAATTAAGGGATCACCGTTTTGTATCAGAGCCAAGATGTGACATTAAGAGTTTTTTGAATAGTATAAATCCAGATGTGCAGGCAATTCTAAATGCACAAAATGGCTCTTATAAGGGTGTCTCTCAAATTGTTTACACAATATAAGAAGCCAAATGGCACAAAATTTACACAGCCCCACATAACAGAAACTGTACCGGTATATTCAAATGCAAATTCGGACAAAATAATAAGCAGTTTGATAGATCAATTGAATATTAAACACTCTGAATTTGCTGCAAAAGAGTCAGGATGGAGCCTATGCGGATCTTCACACAAGTTATATGTTAATATTTCTGAATTCAACCCATTACAAGGTTCCACTTATGTGCCATTACCTGCCAATATCAAAAACAAAACAGCCGTGGTTAATATAAAAAATAATGACCAGAAATGCTTTTTGTGGTGTATTTTAGCTGCTTTGTATCCAGTTTCAAGGAATCCTGATAGAATAACTTATTATAAACAGCATGAACACAATTTTGATGAAGCAATGGAGGGTTTAGAATATCCAATGCCTGTTCAGAATATTGATAAATTTGAAAAAAAGGCCAGGCACATCAATGGCAAACAATTATCTATTAATGTATTTACTTGTTCTACTGGCTGTGACAATTGCTTGATAGATCCTCTCAGAATCAGTACACTTGATGATGAATCTGCTATTCCGATTGATCTGCTTTTAATTAAAGGGGATGGCACAAATCATTACACTCTGATACATAATCTTGAAGCTTTAGTCAGAACACAACTAGACAAAACTCATAGAATATTCAAGTTGTGCAGAAGATGTTTGTCTGTATTTGATGGTCAAAAAATGGTGAATGGGGTTCGTGAAAAGAATGCAGAAAATTGCTAAAAACAAGTTAATTGAGCATCTGAAATACTGTGGCAACCATAAACCTGTTCATATGGTGATGCCAATGCCAAGTGAGAATGCAAAATTCAAAAAATTTGAAGCCTTGTTGGAACACCCAGCATATATAGTCTGTGATTTTGAATCAAACCTCAAACCTCTTGCATTCTGCAGCCCAGACCCTGAGGAATCTTCAATTACATCATATCAATTACATGAACCTTCCAGCTTTTATTATGTGGTTGTACAGGATGGGGTTGTTAGTAAAGAATATTTATACATGGGAGCAGATGCCATCAAAGAATTTGCACATAGAATAGAAAATGAGTGCCATGACATAGCATCTAATGTCCTATTAAAATCAAAACCCATGTTGCCTTTAACAGAGAAACAGATTGAAGATTTCAACAATGCAGAAAAATGCCCGGTATGTGATTCTGAATTTTCAGATACAAATATCAAGGTTCATCACCATTCTCATACAGATGGTAAATTCTTAATGGCCCTGTGTAATAGCTGTAATATTCAGATCCAGAGACCAAAATTTGTTCCTATATTTTGCCATGGTGCATCCAATTATGATTTTCATCATTTGATCAGGTACGAGGGGTTTGACAAGCAGAATTTAAATATTTTAGCAGAAAATGATGAGAAATATATTGCCATTAGAATAATAATTAAAGTTAATGGTGTTTCCATTCACTTAAGATTTCTTGATTCATACAGAATTCTGTCTGCTAGCCTGGCTACACTGGCCATTCAATTATCTGATGATCAATTCAAAATCACATGTGCTTTGTTTCCAAATCAGGACCTGAAATTAATTAGGCGGAAGGGTGTATATCCATATGATTATGTTACAGATTTTTCTAAATTTGATGAGTGTTCTCTGCCACCACAACAAGAGTTTTACAGCAAAATCAGAGGATCTGGAATCACTGATGAAGATTATCACCATGCCCAGTTGATGTGGAACAATTTAAAATGCCAGACATTTGGTGATTATCACAAGGCTTATTTAAAACTTGATGTGACCCTCTTAGCTGATATATTGCAGGCATTCAGAAAATCTTCCATGCAAAATTATAAGCTGGATCCAATGTATTTTTACAGTGCTCCGGGCCTAGCATGGTCTGCAATGTTTTTAAACACTAAAATGCAATTGGATCTGATCCAAGATCAAGATATGTACTTGTTTATGGAGCAATGTATAAGAGGAGGCATGGTGCAATGTTCTCAGAGATATGCCAGAGCAAATAACAAATATATTCCCGATTATGATCCAGCACTGCCATCAAATTATATACTGTATGTAGATGCAAACAGCCTCTATGGTTATGCTATGATGGATAAATTGCCATATGCATGGCTTGAGTGGGTCGAAGATTTCAATATTGAAGATCTTAAGGATTTTGATGACAGTAACTATGGCATGTTCTTAGAGGTTGATCTGACAATTCCTGATGATTTACACAACACATTTTCTGATCTGCCCCCAATTCCTGAGGTTAAGTGTTCACCTGGCTCTAAACAGAAGAAATTGATGATGACTCTAGAGCCGAAACAGAATTATGTCATTTATTACAAAAACCTCCAGTTCCTGATGAATCATGGTGTTCAAGTAACCAAAGTTGGAAAAGTTTTGAGGTTTAGGCACTCAAGATGGTTGAAGCCATATATTGATACAAACACAGAGCTTCGAACATCTGCATTGAGCCAATTTGATAAAACCTTGTTTAAATTGATGGTCAATTCTGTGTATGGCAAAACAATTGAAAATGTCAGAAAACATACTGATGTTAAAATAATTACTGACCCCAGCCTGAGCAAAAAATTGATTGCAAAGCCCAACTTCAATTACAGAAGAATTTATGATGAAAATATGGCACTTTTCAACATGAAAAAAACAAAGATTAAGTTTGATAAGCCTATTTATGTAGGGGCTGTGATATTGGAATTGGCCAAATTACACATGTTAAAATTGTATTATGATGTGTTGAAACCTTTTTATGGTGATTGTGTAAAACTGATGTACATGGACACAGATAGTTTTGTTCTTGATATTCAAACAGAAGATGTTTATCAAGATATGTCCCAGCCTGAATTGTTTAAATATTTTGATACCACTGAACATTCAAAAATTCAACACCACCTCAAAAAAGTGCCTGGCAAGTTAAAAGATGAGACACTTGGTGATGTTATTGCGGCATTTGCTGGGTTAAGGGCCAAGATGTACAGTTTTGAAACATGTAGTGGCGCTGTTGCAAAAAAAGCCAAGGGCATTGGCAGAGTAATTGTTAACAAAGAGCTTGAATTTGAGGATTACAAAAATTGTCTCAAATCATGTAGCACAATCAGAACATCAGAAAATAGAATTCAGAGTGTGGATCACTTATTGACTAGCAATATTGTAAGAAAAGTGGCTCTGGACCCACATGATGATAAGAGATGTATTTTATCATGTGGCATACATACTCTACCATGGGGGCATTGTGATTTGAAAAATGGCAATCAATGCCCAATTACAGAGCATGATTTGAAATAAATAAACATGCCTATGAACTTATTTGGGTTCAAAAAACAGGCTATTATGGAGCTGCCAACACCACAACCCTCTTCTGATATGATATCTAAACTAAGTGCTTTGTTAATTATTCATCTGAACAGCATATTTACAGATGTTGATGATGAAACAGGTAAAACATTGTACATATTTAACAATAATTTAAATTATTACCAATTACCTGTAGGTGATCAATTGCAATTTATTACAACTCCTGAGGGTAATGTCAAGATTTCAGTGGGGAGAAATATTTATAGAATTAAGCACTCAAACATGATTTCTGGCACTGTATATACTGTTTCTGCTGGTGACTGCTTATATATTGAGGTCCCTGGATCCTATGACAAGCTTATACCCTTTTTTATAGAATTAAGAATTAGATATTCAATAATAAATAACCATTAAAACAAAAATGCCTAATGATATATTTGGCCATACAAGACATGAAGATCACAGTGATGAGATTCTGATGCTTGATGTCAGAGTCAAGAAATTAAGAAGTGATTTACAAGCTTTACAAACCACACTGAATGCCAGTCTTCAACTAGAAATTACAAATTTGCAATCACAATGCATGGACCCTCTTCTTAAAATTGATTCTGAACTCAAATTGCTGCTTCAGAAATATACTGACCTGGCCACATTGGATAATTTTCAAAGTTTAGAAAAAGCTGTAGCAGCTCTTCAAGCCAAATTTAAGACCCAGGCTAACAACTCTGAGCAATTGAAACAACAATTAGAAGAACAGATTAATAATGTCCAGGCACAGCTCCAAACAATTGTCAAAAGCATAAAATCACAAGAAGATTTTGATCTAGTGATTTCCACTCTAAAGGAACAGATTCAATCACTCCAAATACCTAATCTGGACCCTCTGAACAATGCCATAGCCGAGGTTAAAGAAAAAATTGAGACACTTGAAAATTTTATGAACAACTTGCCATCTTCTGATGCTTTGAGTGCAATAACTCGGAGTGTTGCAAATATTAAGCTGCAACTTGAAACATATGAAGATTTTGGAAAAATTCAAAGTACCATAACCCATCTTGAGGGTACAATAGCAGCAGTGCAAAGTGATTTGACAAATATACAAGAATCTCTAGAATCCCGCCTGCCCGGTATTGTAGATACCCTTGTTAGTGTCCAGCAACAGATCACAAAACTTGAAAACCTCAACACTGAATCTGAGCTATCTCATTTTCATCACTTGATCGATGATATCCAAACAAAGCTTGAAATTTTACAACAATCAACACCCTCTCAGGCAGATATAGCCCTGCTCCAAAATGCTATGCAAAATGTGGCTGATGCTTCTGAATTAAATAATGTGAAATTGGCACTTGAATCTTTGCAGAATACTGTATCAAATCTGCCTACATCACAGGAACTTAAAAATATAAAGAGGGCAGTGAATCGCATATTGAAATCAGAAGATATCAAGAATATCCAGACAGAGATCAAACAACTTACTCAGACAGTGGCCACTCTACCAACTAATCAACATATTAATGAACTGCATGCCCTGTTTGAGGATATCAGAAGACAGGTCCATGATCTTACTGCTCAAAATTCAAAATTGGCAGTTATTGAAAATTTGCAACAAATTGTAGCTAATATCAAGCAACAGCTAGGGACCATGGAATCCAATCAAGCAAATGCCCTGTCTGTTTTTGCCACCCAGCTACAAGAGATTGTGCAACAATACAAGAAACTTGTTGTGGACATAAAAATCAAGCCAGGCCATGATGATGTTGTTAGGACCATCAATGAGCATCTTGAATCTGTAACAAGCAGATTGCTTACAGCAGAAAAAGAAATAACAGGCATAATTGAGAATCCAAAACATACAGTAATTCTTGAATTGTACAGCATCCCCAACAAAGAATATGATTCACCATTTACACCAGGTGGCAAAATATATATGCTGTCCCCTGCACAATTTTATTACCAGTTTTTTGTTGGGGGCACACTGAGACCAATCAAGATCAAATATTGGCTACAACCACAGGCACACCACTACCCCACCTTATCAATAACAAATGCTGACAACAAACCAAAAATCACCAGTGTAGAGTTAGAGGATTTTACAGATCCCAATACATTAGAATCAGCCTATGCTGAAGATGATGGCTCTCTGGAATTTAAAATACAAATAGGGGACAAATTATATTTAGAAAATCCTGTAGTATCAGCTGCTGAACACCCCATAGTTGCAATATTCTTGTTTTCATATTATGTCTAGACAAATTATTGTTGATGAATTACACAGACAAGCCAGACATAATTATAAGAGACTGTCAGTAGTCACAAAAGGCATAGATGATTTATGGCAAGGGGACTTGATTGAGATGGCAAGTGGACAGTTGAAAAACTTAGACAAAATCAACAAGGGCTACAAGTATCTACTCACTGTCATAGACACATTTTCAAAATTTGCCTGGGCTGTGCCACTCAAATCCAAGACTGGAAAATGTGTTACAGAAGCCATCAGGACAATCATCAATCAGAGTGGAAGATCACCGCGCTATTTGCAAACAGATAATGGCAAAGAATTTTATAATTCTGTGTTCCAACAATTTATTAAAAGCCAGTCAATACAACATTATTCGAGTTACAGTGATCTCAAAGCCTCAATTGTAGAGAGATTCAACAAAACCCTAAAAAATCTTATGTATAAACAATTTACACTTCAAGGTAATTATAAATGGATTAATATTCTTCCAGAACTTCTACATAAATATAACAACTCGGTCCATTCTACAATCAACATGAAACCCTCTGAAGTAACTCCATCTGATGAGCAAAAATTGATCAGGACTGTTTATTATCCTAGATACCAGCCAACAACAAGAAAGGCCAAATACAAGGTGGGTGATCAAGTAAGAATCAGCAAATATAAGCACTTATTCAAAAGAGGCTTTACAAGAAACTGGAGCACTGAATTATTTACAGTGGTTCAAATTAAACCTGGGACCCTTAACACATATATAATAAAAGATCACCGAGGAGAAATTCTCAAAGGCCGGTTCTATGAAGAAGAACTCAACAAAACTAAACAGCCTGACACATATCTCATAGAAAAAATCATCCGCAGAAAAGGCAACAAGTTACTTGTCAAATGGCTAGGACTTCCAGAACACAGCTGGATCGATGCAGACAAAGTGATAATATATGTTATAAAAAGGCTGCCAGAACCTGAACAGCAGATTAAGAGAAATGGCAAGTTGCTGCCTGAAAATATTAGATGTCTTATTGTTGGGCCATCGGCTTGTGGTAAAACTACACTAATGATTGATAATTTTTTATTGGCACCCAACTGGTTAGACTGGAAAAATAGGCACTTGTATGTTTTCTCTAAGAGCTTGGAACAATTAAAATATCAGCAGCTGATGAAGCTATATGATGGATTGGATATTGCCACTTTTGAACCAGATGTTAAGCCACTTCATGAATGTCTCGATAATTCTGTTGTTGTGTTTGATGACATTATACTGGATAATCAAAACAAGGTTAGAAATTTCTTTACACAGGGCCGACACAAAAATATTGATTGCTTCTACCTGGCACAGACTTTTTCTAAAATTCCGAAGCAGCTGATCCGAGACAACAGCAATTTTATATGTGTGTTTCATCAAGATCATACCAACCTCAAACACATACATGATGAATATGTAGGTGGGGACTTGAGCTACAATAATTTTTCCAAGTTTTGCAGTAGGTGCTGGAACCAGGATAGTTATGGGTTTGTCACAATTGATATGACAAGAAAACCCAATAGTGGCAAATACAGAAATAAAATCAACAATTTTCTAGACATTGAAACATAAATAAATAACCATGAAAAGGCCAATCATTGATGATCTTAAATTAAGAGATTATCTTGTAAAAAGATTTAAGGGATGGAAATCACAGAACCGAGGAATTTATGAACAACACAAACAAACAGAACAGCCTATCATTGATGCTATTAGTGAATTAGGTAAAAATATCAAAACTGTTACAGAGCAAAATCAAAATTTGATCACAGAGCTTGTACCTGTAGCTGCAAGGTACATATTAGATTATCCAATCACCCCACTTTCCAGTATTCATACACCTAGTCCTGTTGCTCCTCGAAGAATTGAAGCTACTCAGGATCCTATTGAATTGGGTCTTCTTGCTCAAAAATATTTAACCACACCTAAAGACAACAAAGATGAGGTCTTTGGCTTATATGCCGACACAGAGAGTGATGGTAGCATCATACATAGAATTGGCAATTTCAGAGTAACATTTATGGGAGATGATATAATTGTTTATTCAGAATCTCATCTTGGAGAAAGAGGTGCTTTTGTTAAGTATCTTGGCACACCTGGATTGTGGGAACTGATGACTAGGAAAAGGCCTGGCAGCTATACAGATCAAGATTATGAACATTACAAGGAAATATTAATAAAATCAGATGCTCTATACCAGAACAATGATCCCACACAAAAAAGAGTCAAGTCTAGCAGTGGAGCAAAATACAACAATTTAATCAAGCCCATATGGTCACAAATTAAGACAGGCAGTGGAATCAAACAATACAACACCCTGCCTAAAGAATTTGTGTGGGTTGATGATGTCAGGAAACTTGTAGATAGGTTTAAAAAAAAAGAGCCGCTTACAAACCAAGATATTGAAGCTTTAATCAAGCCACTGGGCATCAAAAATTTTAGAGGTGTGTACATGTCTGATTCTTTACCAGAACAACCACTCAACAAAGAGTGTGGCATTGTTAATTTGGATAAGTACAAAAATCAGGGTACTCACTGGATTTGTTATCTTAAATATTTAAAAAATGAGGCATTTGTGTTTGATTCATTTGGAGGTGTTCCACCTGAAAATTTAATAAAATATCTAAAATCAGCTAATCTTTATTACAATAATGCCCGTCTTCAAAACTTCAAAGATGTTAATTGTGGACATTTGTGTTTATCTGTTCTCAGATATATGTCTCAAATAAATAAACCATCAATTGAAAATTTTCAAAAATCCTTGTGGTATTTAAAACATCATGGGGGTATTCCATCTCACCAGCCAAAATTCAATATTGAAACTCAAATTACATGATGACATAGTGTATCCCAAAACAATAGTTCTCAGAGCATTTTATGGCATGTACTTGATCCCTAATATTACACACCACAACAACAAAATTGCAGTAGGGGATCAAAAAATTCTCATCACTCCAGGGCAATATAATCTGTCCACTCTAAATGCTCAATTACCCAGAGGTATAGTATTAACTCAAAATTCTGTCACTCACAGAGTAGAGATTGTATCTGCTACAGAAACAGTGGATCTGGGTACTATAGGAGAGCTGTTAGGCTTTGAGAACAACACAAAACTTGAACCAGCCATCAAACACACTGCTATTAATATACCTAAATTCTTAGCCATAGAGACTCTAAATATTCACTGTAATGTGGCCGAGGGTATGATCACAAAATCAAATGGCATAGGCACTCACAAACAAACTGGCATCATTGCAACATTTAAACCTAATTCTGAATTTATGGAGCCGATCATCTACACTCCATCCCCAATATTATATTTTCCTGTGTGTCATAATAGAATAGATAATATTGAATTGATGGTCACTAATGAAAAAGAAGAATTAGTTGATTTTGCTGGAGCCACAACAACTGCTATCATAGAGATTAATATTTAAATAAAAATACATACGAAAAAAAATGGAAAATATTGAGAGTTATGAGCTACAATCATTCCCCCCAAACAGGAGGACATTTGCAAATTTAAATCAACCCAACACAGAAATTGAGGTTGATCTTGATGTAGGGGATGGCTTTATACACCCCCACAGAGCAGATCTATACATCAAATTTGATGTTGTAAAGCTGGATGGAACAGATTATCCGGCAAATTCAAATATAAGATTGGTAGATAATTTTGTGCCCCATCTGTTCTCTGAAATTGAGATCAGAAAGCATGGTGTTGTTATAAACAGAGTAGATTATCCCGGCATTACCTCCACAGCTTTGGCCACACTAAAATTATCCAAAACCGAGGCTTCTTACTACAAAATAGGTGGATTTGAGGCTGGTGATAAGATATTATCTAAAAGCCACACAGTGCTGTTCCCTATGCGCCTGTTGCCAGGATTCTTCTCAGATTACAAAGATATTATGTGGAAGGGTGGTTTAAGAATCACATTTAGAAGAGCTGCCAATGATAATAATGCTTTAATGAGGTACAGCACATTAAACTCTACAGGAGAAGCTATGCCTAATACCCTACCTGATGAGGGCAAATGCATTATTCAGACTATGGAGCTAAGAATCCCGGTTGTTGAATATGAAGCCAGTTATGCTCTTAAATACAAAGCAGATATAATAAAAAATCCAATGATTCCTTTACAATTTTATACATATCAATGTGTACAAAAACCTGCCGCTGGTACCTATTATGAGTTTGATGCTACAAATTCATTCTCCAGTATACAATATGACATGCCGGATTTTGTGGTGGTTCTGTTTCAGACTGGAAGACACAATAATCAGGAAAAAAATTCAAGTAAATTTGATAGCTGCAACATCAAGAACATATATCTTAAAAATGGCAGAAATGAGGTATTCCCTAGAGAAAATTATAATTTAGACATGTCCAAGGATGATTTCCTTAAATTATATGAAGCATTTACAGCATACAAAAGGGTCACTACTGGCAATACTGACATGTATTACACACCAGATGAATTTAAAGCACAGAGCCCCATGTTTGTCATCAACACCTCAAAAAGGAAACAAGTTGTAGTTAATGACAGGACAAACATTAAAATTATCTGTGAATTCCACGATACACTCCCTGATGACACCATATGTAGTGTTATTCTCATAGGTGAAAAATCATATGTTTATGATGTAAGAAATGAGAGAGTCACAGAGCAATTCTAGAAGAATTACATTGTTTTAATATTAGATAAACAAATTGAGCCTGGTGCCCAATTGAACTTAAACCGGAAGTAAATATGTGTGTGTGTGTGGGTGTATGTGGGTGGGTGGGTGTGGGTGGGTGTGGGTGTGTGTTAATACGTTTGGCCTAGTTTTAGGTGTGGGCAAAAAAAATATCAAGAGGGGCATATTTTTAACAAATTTATGGACAACAATCTCACAGAAGTGCCTTTTATAAGTGTAGGCAAATCAATCTGAGGGGGCTCATCATTTGTACACTAGGATTCAAAATTCTTAGAATTAAGAGCATATCACACTTGAAGAATTGGGGAATAAGAGCTTCTTGGCATAATTTTAAGTGTGGGCAAATCGGGCTGTTTAATTATATGAGCTCATCATTTGTACACCTGTAAGTGGTGCTGGTTGTAGCATCAATTATACTACTGTTAGGGTAGGTAAAGTTTCCTAAATATATGAGTAGGGTTCCATATATTCTTGTTCTTGCATGTTTTTCATATGATGTGATCACCACAACTCTCCAAGTGCTTTTACTGCATGTTTCCATTTTTATTGAGGCTTAGTGATTCCTAGAGCCACTTTATGCATGAGAGAAAGCTTGAAAATTTTGATCTCAGATAGCCGTCAACCTTATGTCAGAGTATTTTCGAGTATATTTTAGTCTTATTATGGCCCACTAGAATATCACGGCTTGCTTATTTTTTTAAGTATGTTGCGCAGTTATTGTATTTTTGCTTTTGCTTTCTAGATAAACTGTATGAAATGTTTAATATTTGTACTTTTTTTTCGCACTTATAAGAGGCCAAACTTTTACTGTAACTAAAATTATTATGTCTCTAAGCACTGAAACTCCTTTACCAAAGTACTATAGCTGAATGTTTATTAATATTGTTTCTTTCATCCCTTAAATGTAACTACTTAACAATATAATGACAAATCACAGGACAAGATGAAGTTAGCAGATGACTACGTGGCTCTTAAGTCCACCTGCCAAACTTTTCTTACCATGCTATTTACCCTTATAGTCTTTTATTCGGGGCACGTTTCAAGTACTATTGACTTTTTGAGTGTTTGATTAATACCAGGGGTTATTTGTATCTGTTATGCTGTATTATTTGAGGCTTCTTTTTTTATTCTACATTCACTATATGTCCCTGAGAACTAAATTCCACTGACTGAAGCTTAAAGCTTAGGCTCTACAGCATGTTGAATGGTTAAGCACTGGTCAATATGAATTTTACAGAGGCTAGTAGGAGGCATAGGAACACACGCCAGAGCCTTATTAGCGTGCAAGAAACACTTTCAGGGAGTACTACGAGGAAAAGAAGTTGATTTTTTTGAGTGCTTTACCAGTTACACAGCCAATATTTGTTATTTCAAGTAACTACAGGTACCAAAACATTTTACAGCCCAACACTAACTAGACTTCAATTTATACTTTATTAGGTGCTAAATGTAGCAAGAACACTGATTGTACATACTTTTGAGAATCCAACTATTTCAGGATTTTTTCTATGTAAGCATATTTTTATTGATTACTAACTTTAACAGACCAATCAGGAAGACGACAAAATTCACTAAACTTAGTACTATAGTGTAGGTGATTGCATGAAAAGTAGAAATTATAACAACACAAGATTTCGCTTTTTTGCTTTTGTGACTAATCGTGACGCTGAGGATGAATGGATGGCCAAAAATCTTAAGGACTGGATGTATTTTACCACTACAGACGCCTATGTAGAAACACTAGAGTACTGTTAGCTTTCAAAATTGAGGTTATACTGTACTGTTTCTTAAATATTTCGTATTTGACACGCTTATCAAGTTACACTTATATCCATTTCAGGACTAATATTGCTAAAACTCTCAAATTAATGTGTACAAGTTGATATTTCTGCTATCAGAGGAATTAACAACCCTATTTTACAAACAAATGGTATTGTTTACACTTTATTTACTTCAATCTGAGACTAATATTTTACAGTAATTGAATCATTCAGCCCTAGTCAATACTTTACTGCATCAGAAAGTTTGTTATTAATCTAATAAGTATGCTATTTTGTGCTATTCTAACGCAAACGTTGTTTAATTCACTGGTTATAATGCAAACTTTTGCACAAATTCGATATATTCACTACCTTCAAACCAAACAATTGTACTTATTTAGCGCATTTCATTTATATTTCTTGTAATTAACTTATGTTTCTTATAATTAACAAACTAAACTAATTACTTTGGCATGTTAAAAACCTTATTTTTTACTATTTCCTATTCTATCAGGTTCTATATTGCTGTTTTTATCAATTTATGTAAGACCACACTCTGGTAAATGCACATATATTCTCTTTTATACACACGCACGCACGCTACGCACGCTACACACACACACACACACACACACACACACACATTTACACATTTACACACTTATACGAACATACATCTGACGTTTTTCAATATTTTGCTATGAAGTTTGCATCCACGCTATTCAAACAAGGGCAGGCAATGTAGTATTTATGAGTATTAGTAATCCCAAAGTGGTGTTTTTGGTGTCCAAGTTCAGATGAGAGTCTGCTATGTGCCTTTTGCAGGGGATTGCATGTGAAGTGTATGCATATTGAGCATTATTGAGTGTGTAGGCTTCCAAGTTTTGCTGTTATTTTCCTATAATTCTGCGAGACTGTAGAGAGTTCTCCCTTTTCATCCAGTTTTCTTTCATTGATTGGATACTTTTTGGGAACTTAGCAGTTTTTTATGTTATGAAGCAGATTGTTGTAGAATATTTTGCATGGTCTTTTGTGATATTGAGTGGCTGCTGTAACGGAAGTAAGTATCTTTCCTTCTTGTGTTGATGTTCTCGTGTAGGTTTCCTATTTTCGGTCAAGTTGCAGTAGGGAACTTAGCAGTTTTTTATGTTATGAAGCAGATTGTTGTAGAATATTTTGCATGGTCTTTTGTGATATTGAGTGGGTGCTGTAATGGTAGTAAGTATCTTTCCTTTTTGTGTTGATGTTCTTGTGTAGGTTTCCTATTTTCGGTCAAGTTGCAGTACTTAGAATAATCGCTATTGTCTTATTGATCTACGAAGCTCCTTTGAATAATCATTTGCATGTGACCCTATACTCCATGCTGTACTTTGTTCTGGGAGCTATCTTTTGAAGCCTTGGCATTCTGCTAGTACAGTATTATTATCGTAGAGGTAAATTAGTTCGTGAAAATATGTATTTTTCTGATTAAGTATAGTCGCTTAGTTGTTCTAGCAGGTATAAGTAGTTACTGCTGATGTTGTTAATTTTTTATTCGCAGGGGCTATGTATGATGTAGCGTATTTGTGTTGGCTGTCCCTTTTATTCCTATGTTGTTGAGTTTCTCCATAAGCATGTCCTGTTTTACTCTATTCTATGCCTTGTTGCTGCTAGATATCTGAGGTATGTTGCTGGTTCATATCTGAGTTAGCTTGTTTGACTATCTATTATTTTTGCTATGGCTGTGGCTATTGATGTCCCTTTCTGAATTCCATGTTGGTTTCTGTTTATCCTTGTTGCTGCTTGTTATCTGAGTTAGGTTGTTTGACTTCAGGACTATCCTTTTTTAACTTTATCGTTGATTGCTTTTTTTGTTTATTTCCTTATTTGTTTTTATTTGTTTACTGAATCTATTTGTTTTGTGTCTTGTAATATTATTTACTATAGTAACAAAATTATTTTTAAAAGTACAATTTTTTCAAAGTTAATGTTTTAAAAGTACAATTTTTACAAAGTTAATAATTTAAAAGTACAATTTTTTCAAAGTGAATGTTTTAAAAGTACAATTTTTACAAAGTTAATGTTTTTAAAATACTATTCTTTCAAAGTTAATAATTTAAAAGTACAATTCTTCTGCTATTTGAACTTTTGTACAATTTTGTTATTGTTGTTAAAATAAATATGTTAGTTGATATAAAATTACAGTAAATTTTCATGAATTTATATAATAAATTTCAAAATAGTGTTACTTGCTAAAGATAGCGGACAAAATAAATTAAACTTTGACAAATACTGAACAAGAAATATACAAGTATGTTGATAAATATCAATTTTTAAAAATAATTTTGTTACTATAGTAAATAATATTACAAGACACAAAACAAATAGATTCAGTAAACAAATAAAAACAAATAAGGAAATAAACAAAAAAAGCAATCAACGATAAAGTTAAAAAAGGATAGTCCTGAAGTCAAACAACCTAACTCAGATAACAAGCAGCAACAAGGATAAACAGAAACCAACATGGAATTCAGAAAGGGACATCAATAGCCACAGCCATAGCAAAAATAATAGATAGTCAAACAAGCTAACTCAGATATGAACCAGCAACATACCTCAGATATCTAGCAGCAACAAGGCATAGAATAGAGTAAAACAGGACATGCTTATGGAGAAACTCAACAACATAGGAATAAAAGGGACAGCCAACACAAATACGCTACATCATACATAGCCCCTGCGAATAGAAAATTAGCAACATCAGCAGTAACTACTTATACCTGCTAGAACAACTAAGCGACTATACTTAATCAGAAAAATACATATTTTCACGAACTAATTTACCTCTACGATAATAATACTGTACTAGCAGAATGCCAAGGCTTCAAAAGATAGCTCCCAGAACAAAGTACAGCATGGAGTATAGGGTCACATGCAAATGATTATTCAAAGGAGCTTCGTAGATCAATAAGACAATAGCGATTATTCTAAGTACTGCAACTTGACCGAAAATAGGAAACCTACACAAGAACATCAACACAAAAAGGAAAGATACTTACTACCATTACAGCACCCACTCAATATCACAAAAGACCATGCAAAATATTCTACAACAATCTGCTTCATAACATAAAAAACTGCTAAGTTCCCTACTGCAACTTGACCGAAAATAGGAAACCTACACGAGAACATCAACACAAGAAGGAAAGATACTTACTTCCGTTACAGCAGCCACTCAATATCACAAAAGACCATGCAAAATATTCTACAACAATCTGCTTCATAACATAAAAAACTGCTAAGTTCCCAAAAAGTATCCAATCAATGAAAGAAAACTGGATGAAAAGGGAGAACTCTCTACAGTCTCGCAGAATTATAGGAAAATAACAGCAAAACTTGGAAGCCTACACACTCAATAATGCTCAATATGCATACACTTCACATGCAATCCCCTGCAAAAGGCACATAGCAGACTCTCATCTGAACTTGGACACCAAAAACACCACTTTGGGATTACTAATACTCATAAATACTACATTGCCTGCCCTTGTTTGAATAGCGTGGATGCAAACTTCATAGCAAAATATTGAAAAACGTCAGATGTATGTTCGTATAAGTGTGTAAATGTGTAAATGTGTGTGTGTGTGTGTGTGTGTGTGTGTGTGTGTAGCGTGCGTAGCGTGCGTGCGTGTGTATAAAAGAGAATATATGTGCATTTACCAGAGTGTGGTCTTACATAAATTGATAAAAACAGCAATATAGAACCTGATAGAATAGGAAATAGTAAAAAATAAGGTTTTTAACATGCCAAAGTAATTAGTTTAGTTTGTTAATTATAAGAAACATAAGTTAATTACAAGAAATATAAATGAAATGCGCTAAATAAGTACAATTGTTTGGTTTGAAGGTAGTGAATATATCGAATTTGTGCAAAAGTTTGCATTATAACCAGTGAATTAAACAACGTTTGCGTTAGAATAGCACAAAATAGCATACTTATTAGATTAATAACAAACTTTCTGATGCAGTAAAGTATTGACTAGGGCTGAATGATTCAATTACTGTAAAATATTAGTCTCAGATTGAAGTAAATAAAGTGTAAACAATACCATTTGTTTGTAAAATAGGGTTGTTAATTCCTCTGATAGCAGAAATATCAACTTGTACACATTAATTTGAGAGTTTTAGCAATATTAGTCCTGAAATGGATATAAGTGTAACTTGATAAGCGTGCCAAATACGAAATATTTAAGAAACAGTACAGTATAACCTCAATTTTGAAAGCTAACAGTACTCTAGTGTTTCTACATAGGCGTCTGTAGTGGTAAAATACATCCAGTCCTTAAGATTTTTGGCCATCCATTCATCCTCAGCGTCACGATTAGTCACAAAAGCAAAAAAGCGAAATCTTGTGTTGTTATAATTTCTACTTTTCATGCAATCACAAGTAGTGCAGGTGGCCCGGTTCTAAGCCGGAAAGTGGGGCTCGGTGGGGCTCGCAGTGTTGTTAACTGCTTATTCGAAAAAATCACCAAGATTTTTGGTCTAACTTAACCTAAAAAGCAAGGAGCTGGCAATTTTGCTTGAGAGTTCAGAAACCGGAAGTGGGGCTCGGTGGGGCTCGCAGTGTTGCCAACTTTTTACTCGAAAAAATCACCAAGGTTTTTTTGGTATAACCTAACCTAAAGCAAGGAGCTGGCAATCTTGCTTGAGAGTTCTGCAACCGAAAATTGGGACTCGCAGTGTTGCCAACATCTTACTCGAAAAAAATCACCAAGGTTTTTGTCTTGGTCTAACCTGACCTAAAGCAAGGAGCTGACAACTTTGCTTGAGGCTTGTTTTACAGTGCATAAAGCAATTTTTGGTAACCTACTGGCATTTTTGCCATAGCTTTTTACAAAAAAGAGAGAGGAGAGAGAGAGGGGGGAAGAGTTAAACAACCGACAGCCTACCTACAGCTTTTTCCTTCTTGGTCTAACCTTGCCTAAAGCAAGGAGCTGGCAACTTTGCTTGAGGCTTGAGTTACAGTGCATAAAGCAATTTTTGGTAACCTACTGGTACTTTTACCATGGCCTTTTACAAAAAAGAGAGGAGAGAGAGAGAGAGAGAGAGAATTAAACAACCGACAGCCTACCTACAGCTTTTTTTCTTTTTACTTAGCAAAAGCTACTATTTTTTTTTGAGGCTTAGCCAATTTAAATACTGGCGTAACATACACACACTAAACAAGCAGAGCCGGCAACAAACACGTACTGCCGTAAAAGAGAGAGATTTATGGCTGGCAATACAGTATGTGTGTGCGTGCGTGTGTATAATATGTAGCATTATTAACTGGAGAGTGTGTGCAAACCACCTGCAACTAAAAAAATAGAGATGCCAACGTTGCTGTAAGATGAAGAGAGAGAGAGACCTATAGCTGGCAACAGTGGTGAGCGAATATGCCATATTGTAATTTTCCAACTTCGGCAATGTTTGTATATTGTGATCTTTGTAAACCTCTCTCGGGGGAACGATGTGCCACACACACACATGTGCGTGCTTCTTATTATTTCCGTATTGTGATGCAAACAAACAAATAATAATTGTTGTTTTTTAGGATACCTGGCTCCTATAACCCTGCCAGGGTGCGTGGTGCCCAACCAAAAAAAAAGTAAAGGTTTTCCCGTACGGTTTTTGAACGTAAAATTGATTGACGTGGGGGGGCGAATCTCTTCGGGGGTGTTCTGTTTGGTGTCTATTTCGAGTAGTTTGCCCGGCGGCAAAGTTTTATTGTTCTTAAATTGTTTGATTTTTTTATGCAAGGCCATAATTTTACGTATGCACGTGACATTAAACGTGTCCTATGAGAAATACACGTGAAGATCAGCTTCCGTGCAGCCCGTGCGGGATTCGTGACGCCGCGATAAACATCAACTTCCGTGCCGGGTGGGAAACACAAACATCGCTTGTTCTGCAATGCTTTGCTAAAATAGTAATACGAAAAATACAAGTTGAGTTTGTGCCCTCGAACCTGGTCCGCGCGCAACACGCTCTGGCAGCACGTTGAGACGATTGTTTGCACGAGTCTGTTTTTCAGAAACATACGTCTCTCACAAGCATCGAATTTTGGATGTTGTACTGCAACAGATTGTCTATCTTGTTTTTCTCGTAGAGCGTCTGCACGGTTTTGCCCTCGGGCATTATCTTCTCTCCCAGGTTGAAGTAGACCCAAATAGAGAGTTTACAAACCGAAAGTGGGGCTCCGTGGGGCTCGCCTTAATGGTTTGTTTTTGTAAGGCATAAGTCTTATTTTCTTGCAGTGTTGCCAATATTTTACTCGAAAAAATCACCAAGATTTTTTTTGGTCTAACCTAGCCTAAAGCAAGGAGCTGGCAATTTTGCTTGAGGCTTGCCTTACAGTGCATAAAGCAAGGTTGCCAACCTACACATACTAAACAAGGAAAGCCGGCACTGCCGTAAAAGAGAGAGATGGGTGGATGGCAACACAGTATGTGCGTGCGTATAATATGTAGCATTATTAACTAGAGAGTGTTGGCAAACCACCTGCAACTAAAAAAATAAAGATGCCAACGTTGCTGTAAGATAAAGAGAGAGAGACCTATAGCTGGCAACAATGGTGAGCGAATGCACTTTATTGTAATTTTCCAAGTCCCCGGGGGGCCAAATGTTTGTATACCGTGACTTTTGTAAACCTCTCTCGGGGGAACGATGTGCCACACGCGTGCGTGCCTCTTATTATTTTTGTATTGTGACGCAAACAAACAAATAATAATTGTTATTTTTTAGGATACCCGGCCCCTATAACCTCGCCAGGAGTGCGTGGTGGGGTGGGTGAAGTCAGATTCAAAGAGAATGCCACGTGATTACTTTGATTCAATAGCTCCGCCTAGTTTGCTGTATTTTTTGACTGCACTCATGTGTCTAGTTGGTTACACGGTGCAACCTACCTTGTTGATTTTGGGTGTCATGTAGTGTATTTGGTGTCTGCACCACGTCTTGGAGAGGTGTAATATGTGGTGTGGCGTATGACCACGTGGTGAGTGGTTAACTAATCAAATGAATGTTTAAAGCAGCAGACAGGTATTTGTTGAATCTTCTGAACTTGAACACCGCTATTCGTCTACTTGGTTGAACGTTATTTTCTTTCACCAGCCTGACACCGGGATACACCTGCACTGCATCTAATGTCAAAGAAGTGCAGCGTACTAGACGAGGATATTAAATTGCTTTGTTGTAAATGAGATGCATGATGTTCTCTCGTAAGTTGTTAATATGAATTGATGTTACTGTGAAGAAACTGAAGGCGGAATAATGCCAACGCTATCTGGACTCGCTTAGTTAATTCAAGATAGTCGCGACAAACGTAAACGGGCTGTGCAGGACTTGCTAGCGCATGTTTCTACGATGATCCTATCGAAAAGAAATTGACAATTGACCCACCCTTGACCTCCAAATTTCGTACACGTACTCTACATCACCAAAATCGACAAGGGGGTCGACCCTATCTTCTGCACAACTCTGACGTGTACGTCCTGTTTCGCGAAGAGTCGACAACCTTCCACAGCTGTTTGTATTATATTACATCAGATATTATATTGCATGAGTGAGTTGGCTGTGTGTATAAAGACTAGTTTCAGACATGGACGCGAATATAATGCCATGATAATTAGCTGCTGTCCAAAGTTATTGCATAACTTAAAATATTTATATATATAAAAAGGATATTTATTGTACTGTGCTTTCTAGCGAAGGTATTATTGTAAACGATATTGTTTGTAAATGTGGAAAGTTAGAAGCTCAGTCCCCGGCCTATTAATGATAAAAAATTTCATCACGGACAACAACCAAAAAAAAGGGTGTGCACGTCACAAAAGTATTGTCATATGGACTGACGATTATTATTTTTTTTTAAAAAAAAACAGACCTAGTTATAACAGGTTATAACCTGTGCTGTCTTGCAATTGTTTTTGCTTATTTCAATGTCAGCGAGCGTGATATGAAACATGCATGCGAAGAAGGGAGGGAGATCATAACAAAATAATTCACACTTCGATTTTATTACTTTCGCTAGTCATGTTTCACCTCCTATCTAGAAGGATACTGGATGCTATTTTATTTGAAGATGGCTAAAAGCGAGGGAAGGAGAGAAATGTTACTTTTTACCTTTTTGCCTGTGTGTGACGAAAATAGTTTTACATGCATACGGCTGTATCGTGATCTGCTTGAATTATTATTACGTCTGTGAGTTTTCAGTATTGCTGAATATATTTACATATCAACCAACGGTTATGAATTGCGTAGAAATTGGTTTTTGTTAACGGTCCAGTGGCGAAGTTGGAAACAGAGAGCGGTCACATCAGACAGGTACTCCTGGTATCTAAATAATGCCCCCTCTTACAGAAAAAAAATGGAGTGTTAGAAAGGAAAGATGTTATACCCGAATGAACGGGGAGTCTCGAGCATCTTCCAATCCTCATCTTCGCGTTCAGCTAACGAGGAAAAAAAGAAACTTTACATATGGGGGGCTCAACAGCTACTGTACGGTATTGTCCATGGATGTTAAAACTTTTTTTTTTTTTTGAATAGACGGACATATCAGTGTTGCAATCTCCAGATGAGACCGGAGCTTATTATTATTATTATTATTATTTTGGACAAGGGGGATCAGATCAATGTATGGACTAAAACTTTTTTTTACATCAAAATAAAACAGAGGATTTTTTACTCTACTGCTTACTTATTATTGTAAAAAATGAGGTGCTGCGTCTTATTGTATAGTCTTCCAACAGCACACCTCGGGGCGTAAATTTCTACTTCTTCATGTATGCAAAATGCACTTAACTTCTGTTGTGAAGCGAATGGAGAGTTTGTTTTGCTGCTGTGATTAAATACTAAACCAAAATCTTATTACATAACTTTGAAGTATATTTGTTAATACGATCTATATTATATGTCCTCCTCCGTAGTTGAGCGGGTTAAGGCGTTCACTCGTCTTGAGATCGTTCGCTGCGGGACGGCGTAGGTTCGAATCCGGCTCTGGTTGGAATTTATTCGGCCTACGTATAGGGCCGGTGGCAACCCACCATCGTGAGGAAATTGGGAAGCTCCGAGTGAGTGAGCGTAACCTGGTCAAGAAGACCTACAATAACGGCTGGGGGTTCGTCGGGCTGATCACTCGTCACCCCAACACTGGTCTGAGACCTCCACGCTATAACAGGTGACGGCGGAACAGTGTGGGAGGGAGACCAGCAGTCGGTAGGTAAGCCAAGGCCCGCCATGGTGCTGTAGAGCTGTAGGGTTATGTTATCTATATTATATCATCGCTATAGGTGGTCCATATTATGCGCAGGAGAATTTTTAAAAAATGTCTTGTTTCTCGAACCTGTGACCTGCAGATTTGCTTTTGCTGGCAACAGAAACAGAAAATGGCACTATGTTATTCTATACTGATACTGGTGTACTGTAATCATAACAATTTTCTAGTAACAAAACAACAACTATGTCGGAAAGAAATGGTGGGGGGGGGCTTGTCTGTGTGGCGTCTTATTAACTACTTCACATCTGTACCCGCACAACTCATCGACTACAAAGCAACAATGTTAGGAAGTGTGTGCATGGTCCCAAAAATACAAATTTAAAATCACTAATGAGACATAAACTCCCTTCACTGGTGTGTATTTGAATATGCTAAGACGATATCAGTACGAAAATTTGTAAAAAAGAAGAGGCAATTTTAGCTAATAACAACGATGAGGATGAATAATGATAATTATGATGAAATTGATGTGTGGCACTTAGAAAAAACAAAAACTTCAAAGTGTATTGCACCAACAGCTACCCCCTCCCCAAATACAAGACAGTTAACAGAGGTGTATTTTTGTTGGTTTACGAGTCTGAGGGCTTAAGTTAGTATGTTCACTATAGCTATACATATTAAAAAATGAAATGACCTGAGCAATAAAATATAACAATACCGATTCTGGCTTTTTGTCGGATGACGTAGTGGTAATGTTGTTGCAATCCCACACCCTGATGGTGTATAAACTTAAATGTTTTGCATAACATGAAATATTGTTAATGGGAATGTGTTGTTTCTAATGTTAAATATAGAAAGCAGATAAGAAAAAGAAGAAAAGAAATAATGTTGCAGGTAGATACGGAGCCTCAGCCCAAACACATATATGATCAGACAGGATGTCAACGATGCATTCATAACTAACATGTGATTATTCAAAAATTGAAATAGTACAGTGGGAAACAACCAACTAACTAACTCTCTAAGCTTTTTTTTAAAACCCGAAGACAGCAAATACAAGCACAAGCGTAAATAATTAAATAAGTTACAAGGGGTTCGAATCTTTTGATCTAGGTATGGATGCAGACAGGTACTAAGTTTTGTGTGTGATAATGGAAAATCCCCCTTCAATATAATAACATAGTGGTAATGTTTGGTCTCGCCTTGTTCCTATCGATAACATAGTGGTTACACGAAAGAAAGAAATAAAAAAAAAATAAAACACTGCGTCCCCCTATTAAGAAACACTTCTCGAAATTTATTCAACCTTTTTTTTGTTTTCTTCCTATCTTCGTAACTAAAAAAAAAATGTTTTGTCAAACGTTTGGATGACTATGAAAATATTAAAACATATGATGTAATAATAAAATGTTGTTGCATTGTAATCAAATGAATTCGTTGAATATGTAGAATATGGTAGGATATATCTTAAAATGTTAGAAGCTATTTGTTATGGTATTTTTTCTTTCTCTCTCTCTACTCTTTCTTAAATTTTCATCATCATAGTTAAAATTAATCCAAGAGAAAATATATATTTTGTGTTGACATGGGAAACATGCAATAAAAAATGCATGATCAGTAGTTAAGGCCAAGAGCTGAATAAACAGTGAGGGTGATACACGCAAGCTTCCAGCTGTGTGATTAGTACAAAATTGGGAGATGGAAGGCTTTTGTTGCTAAATCTTCAAGTTTAAGAAGGCAAAATAATTAGTTGGTTAATACGGAGCTAATTAGGAACTGGCATCCTCGAAGCTTCATGCTGCAAGCCTCGCTTTTTACAAGTGCATTTCCGACATGATCCTCATGCTTTTTTTTTTTTGTTACAGATAACATCAAATGCCGTGACATGCGATTTTCCGGCTCTTCTATTCACAACACAAATACTTATGTTTCTTTTTATATCGCAACGATGAAGATAATTAGTACTATATGGGGTTCGGTGAATCTCAGACTTCCAAGAAAAAATGAAACTCCTGTAGGATTTTCCGTGTAGCAGTGAGACACACTAACTAACTAACTAACTCCCTAGCCTTCTTAAACCCGAAGGTTCATGGCTGCAGCAACACAGGCCTTCCATCTGTCCCTATCTTGAGCAAGTTCTATATACTCTTTTCTATCCCTACCGATTTCCTTTAGGTCCATCTCAACGTTGTCTCTCCATTTTTGTTTTGGTCTTTCTACAGTTTTTTAAGTAGGTTTAATTCAGGAAATGCATGTCTTCTCGTTTAACATCTAAGAAAATAAAAGTTAAAATATACAAAACAGTAATTTTGCCTGTAGTATTATATGGGTGTGAAACTTGGTCTCTTACAATTGAAAAAAGAACATAAATTGAGAGTATTTGAAAATAAAATCCTTAGGAAAATATTTCAGCCTAAAAGGGGTGAAGAAACAAGTGAATAGTGAAGGTTACATAATTTAGAAGTACATATTTTATGTTAGTTTCCAAGTATTATTAGATTGATGATTAAATCACGAATACTTAGGTGGGCACGAAATAGAAAGGAATAAAGGAGATTTTACAGGAATCTTGTTGGGAAACCTGATGGTAAAGGACCAAAACGAAGATGGAGATGGATCTAAAAGAAATCTGTAAAGATTGGAATAGAATATATATATAAATTTTGCTCAGGATAAGTACAAATTGAACTGTAACCACGAATTTTCAGAATCAAGAGTGCTAGAGAATCAGTTAATTAATTAATATTTAATGTAATAAAGGTAGTAATATAGTATTCTTATTGAGAAGAGAATTTCAACAAAACTTATTTTCCTCGTACGTTTATTAATAGTAGTTACATTTGACATGTTTGACTAATCGCGAATCAACGTACGGAAGCTGTTGGAAGTAGTTTGAAGACTGAAATGGCCATGGAAGAACACTTATTATAATTTTACTATTTTAGTATAATGTTTTGGGAATTGCTTCTCGATAATGTTTGGTATTTAATTTAATCTGTTGTTAGATAAAATACATAATTATTAGAATTTAAGGATGGAATATATGAACAGCCAATGAATGATACGTTTGACTAATCGTGAAGATGAGTATCACAGTACGTTCTATACGTTCTTATATAAACGTTGAAACGTTTAAGAACGTTTACCGAAACGTTGAAACGTTTAAGAACGTTTACCGAAACGTTGAAACGTTTAAGAACGTTTACCGAAACGTTGAAAAGCGAGGCTTGCAGCATGAAGCTTCGAGGATGCCAGTTCCTAATTAGCTCCGTATTAACCAACTAATTATTTTGCCTTCTTAAACTTGAAGATTTAGCAACAAAAGCCTTCCATCTCCCAATTTTGTACTAATCACACAGCTGGAAGCTTGCGTGTATCACCCTCACTGTTTATTCAGCTCTTGGCCTTAACTACTGATCATGCATTTTTTATTGCATGTTTCCCATGTCAACACAAAATATATATTTTCTCTTGGATTAATTTTAACTATGATGATGAAAATTTAAGAAAGAGTAGAGAGAGAGAAAGAAAAAATACCATAACAAATAGCTTCTAACATTTTAAGATATATCCTACCATATTCTACATATTCAACGAATTCATTTGATTACAATGCAACAACATTTTATTATTACATCATATGTTTTAATATTTTCATAGTCATCCAAACGTTTGACAAAACATTTTTTTTTTAGTTACGAAGATAGGAAGAGAACAAAAAAAAGTTGAATAAATTTCGAGAAGTGTTTCTTAATAGGGGGACGCAGTGTTTTAATTTTTTTTTATTTCTTTCTTTCGTGTAACCACTATGTTATCGAAAGGAACAAGGCGAGACCAAACATTACCACTATGTTATTATATTGAAGAGGGATTTTCCATTATCACACACAAAACTTAGTACCTGTCTGCATCCATACCTAGATCAAAAGATTCGAACCCCTTGTAACTTATTTAATTATTTACGCTTGTGCTTGTATTTACTCTCTTCGGGTTTTAAAAAAAAGTTTAGAGAGTTAGTTAGTTGGTTGTTTCCCACTGTACTATTTCAATTTTTGAATAATCACATGTTAGTTATGAATGCATCGTTGACATCCTGTCTGATCATATATGTGTTTGGGCTGAGGCTCCGTATCTACCTGCAACATTATTTCTTTTCTTCTTTTTTTTGTTATCTGCTTTCTATATTTAACATTAGAAACAACACATTCCCATTAACAATATTTCATGTTATGCAAAACATTTAAGTTTATACACCATCAGGGTGTGGGATTGCAACAACATTACCACTACGTCATCCGACAAAAAGCCAGAATCGGTATTGTTATATTTTATTGCTCAGGTCATTTCATTTTTTAATATGTATAGCTATAGTGAACATACTAACTTAAGCCCTCAGACTCGTAAACCAACAAAAATACACCTCTGTTAACTGTCTTGTATTTGGGGAGGGGGTAGCTGTTGGTGCAATACACTTTGAAGTTTTTGTTTTTTCTAAGTGCCACACATCAATTTCATCATAATTATCATTATTCATCCTCATCGTTGTTATTAGCTAAAATTGCCTCTTCTTTTTTACAAATTTTCGTACTGATATCGTCTTAGCATATTCAAATACACACCAGTGAAGGGAGTTTATGTCTCATTAGTGATTTTAAATTTGTATTTTTGGGACCATGCACACACTTCCTAACATTGTTGCTTTGTAGTCGATGAGTTGTGCGGGTACAGATGTGAAGTAGTTAATAAGACGCCACACAGACAAGCCCCCCCCCACCATTTCTTTCCGACATAGTTGTTTTGTTACTAGAAAATTGTTATGATTACAGTACACCAGTATCAGTATAGAATAACATAGTGCCATTTTCTGTTTCTGTTGCCAGCAAAAGCAAATCTGCAGGTCACAGGTTCGAGAAACAAGACATTTTTTAAAAATTCTCCTGCGCATAATATGGACCACCTATAGCGATGATATAATATAGATAACATAACCCTACAGCTCTACAGCACCATGGCGGGCCTTGGCTTACCTACCGACTGCTGGTCTCCCTCCCACACTGTTCCGCCGTCACCTGTTATAGCGTGGAGGTCTCAGACCAGTGTTGGGGTGACGAGTGATCAGCCCGACGAACCCCCAGCCGTTATTGTAGGTCTTCTTGACCAGGTTACGCTCACTCACTCGGAGCTTCCCAATTTCCTCACGATGGTGGGTTGCCACCGGCCCTATACGTAGGCCGAATAAATTCCAACCAGAGCCGGATTCGAACCTACGCCGTCCCGCAGCGAACGATCTCAAGACGAGTGAACGCCTTAACCCGCTCAACTACGGAGGAGGACATATAATATAGATCGTATTAACAAATATACTTCAAAGTTATGTAATAAGATTTTGGTTTAGTATTTAATCACAGCAGCAAAACAAACTCTCCATTCGCTTCACAACAGAAGTTAAGTGCATTTTGCATACATGAAGAAGTAGAAATTTACGCCCCGAGGTGTGCTGTTGGAAGACTATACAATAAGACGCAGCACCTCATTTTTTACAATAATAAGTAAGCAGTAGAGTAAAAAATCCTCTGTTTTATTTTGATGTAAAAAAAAGTTTTAGTCCATACATTGATCTGATCCCCCTTGTCCAAAATAATAATAATAATAATAATAAGCTCCGGTCTCATCTGGAGATTGCAACACTGATATGTCCGTCTATTCAAAAAAAAACAAAAGTTTTAACATCCATGGACAATACCGTACAGTAGCTGTTGAGCCCCCCATATGTAAAGTTTCTTTTTTTCCTCGTTAGCTGAACGCGAAGATGAGGATTGGAAGATGCTCGAGACTCCCCGTTCATTCGGGTATAACATCTTTCCTTTCTAACACTCCATTTTTTTTCTGTAAGAGGGGGCATTATTTAGATACCAGGAGTACCTGTCTGATGTGACCGCTCTCTGTTTCCAACTTCGCCACTGGACCGTTAACAAAAACCAATTTCTACGCAATTCATAACCGTTGGTTGATATGTAAATATATTCAGCAATACTGAAAACTCACAGACGTAATAATAATTCAAGCAGATCACGATACAGCCGTATGCATGTAAAACTATTTTCGTCACACACAGGCAAAAAGGTAAAAAGTAACATTTCTCTCCTTCCCTCGCTTTTAGCCATCTTCAAATAAAATAGCATCCAGTATCCTTCTAGATAGGAGGTGAAACATGACTAGCGAAAGTAATAAAATCGAAGTGTGAATTATTTTGTTATGATCTCCCTCCCTTCTTCGCATGCATGTTTCATATCACGCTCGCTGACATTGAAATAAGCAAAAACAATTGCAAGACAGCACAGGTTATAACCCATCGTAACTAGGTCTGTTTTTTTTTTAAAAAAAATAATAATCGTCAGTCCATATGACAATACTTTTGTGACGTGCACACCCTTTTTTTTGGTTGTTGTCCGTGATGAAATTTTTTATCATTAATAGGCCGGGGACTGAGCTTCTAACTTTCCACATTTACAAACAATATCGTTTACAATAATACCTTCGCTAGAAAGCACAGTACAATAAATATCCTTTTTATATATATAAATATTTTAAGTTATGCAATAACTTTGGACAGCAGCTAATTATCATGGCATTATATTCGCGTCCATGTCTGAAACTAGTCTTTATACACACAGCCAACTCACTCATGCAATATAATATCTGATGTAATATAATACAAACAGCTGTGGAAGGTTGTCGACTCTTCGCGAAACAGGACGTACACGTCAGAGTTGTGCAGAAGATAGGGTCGACCCCCTTGTCGATTTTGGTGATGTAGAGTACGTGTACGAAATTTGGAGGTCAAGGGTGGGTCAATTGTCAATTTCTTTTCGATAGGATCATCGTAGAAACATGCGCTAGCAAGTCCTGCACAGCCCGTTTACGTTTGTCGCGACTATCTTGAATTAACTAAGCGAGTCCAGATAGCGTTGGCATTATTCCGCCTTCAGTTTCTTCACAGTAACATCAATTCATATTAACAACTTACGAGAGAACATCATGCATCTCATTTACAACAAAGCAATTTAATATCCTCGTCTAGTACGCTGCACTTCTTTGACATTAGATGCAGTGCAGGTGTATCCCGGTGTCAGGCTGGTGAAAGAAAATAACGTTCAACCAAGTAGACGAATAGCGGTGTTCAAGTTCAGAAGATTCAACAAATACCTGTCTGCTGCTTTAAACATTCATTTGATTAGTTAACCACTCACCACGTGGTCATACGCCACACCACATATTACACCTCTCCAAGACGTGGTGCAGACACCAAATACACTACATGACACCCAAAATCAACAAGGTAGGTTGCACCGTGTAACCAACTAGACACATGAGTGCAGTCAAAAAATACAGCAAACTAGGCGGAGCTATTGAATCAAAGTAATCACGTGGCATTCTCTTTGAATCTGACTTCACCCACCCCACCACGCACTCCTGGCGAGGTTATAGGGGCCGGGTATCCTAAAAAATAACAATTATTATTTGTTTGTTTGCGTCACAATACAAAAATAATAAGAGGCACGCACGCGTGTGGCACATCGTTCCCCCGAGAGAGGTTTACAAAAGTCACGGTATACAAACATTTGGCCCCCCGGGGACTTGGAAAATTACAATAAAGTGCATTCGCTCACCATTGTTGCCAGCTATAGGTCTCTCTCTCTTTATCTTACAGCAACGTTGGCATCTTTATTTTTTTAGTTGCAGGTGGTTTGCCAACACTCTCTAGTTAATAATGCTACATATTATACGCACGCACATACTGTGTTGCCATCCACCCATCTCTCTCTTTTACGGCAGTGCCGGCTTTCCTTGTTTAGTATGTGTAGGTTGGCAACCTTGCTTTATGCACTGTAAGGCAAGCCTCAAGCAAAATTGCCAGCTCCTTGCTTTAGGCTAGGTTAGACCAAAAAAAATCTTGGTGATTTTTTCGAGTAAAATATTGGCAACACTGCAAGAAAATAAGACTTATGCCTTACAAAAACAAACCATTAAGGCGAGCCCCACGGAGCCCCACTTTCGGTTTGTAAACTCTCTATTTGGGTCTACTTCAACCTGGGAGAGAAGATAATGCCCGAGGGCAAAACCGTGCAGACGCTCTACGAGAAAAACAAGATAGACAATCTGTTGCAGTACAACATCCAAAATTCGATGCTTGTGAGAGACGTATGTTTCTGAAAAACAGACTCGTGCAAACAATCGTCTCAACGTGCTGCCAGAGCGTGTTGCGCGCGGACCAGGTTCGAGGGCACAAACTCAACTTGTATTTTTCGTATTACTATTTTAGCAAAGCATTGCAGAACAAGCGATGTTTGTGTTTCCCACCCGGCACGGAAGTTGATGTTTATCGCGGCGTCACGAATCCCGCACGGGCTGCACGGAAGCTGATCTTCACGTGTATTTCTCATAGGACACGTTTAATGTCACGTGCATACGTAAAATTATGGCCTTGCATAAAAAAATCAAACAATTTAAGAACAATAAAACTTTGCCGCCGGGCAAACTACTCGAAATAGACACCAAACAGAACACCCCCGAAGAGATTCGCCCCCCCACGTCAATCAATTTTACGTTCAAAAACCGTACGGGAAAACCTTTACTTTTTTTTTGGTTGGGCACCACGCACCCTGGCAGGGTTATAGGAGCCAGGTATCCTAAAAAACAACAATTATTATTTGTTTGTTTGCATCACAATACGGAAATAATAAGAAGCACGCACATGTGTGTGTGTGGCACATCGTTCCCCCGAGAGAGGTTTACAAAGATCACAATATACAAACATTGCCGAAGTTGGAAAATTACAATATGGCATATTCGCTCACCACTGTTGCCAGCTATAGGTCTCTCTCTCTCTTCATCTTACAGCAACGTTGGCATCTCTATTTTTTTTAGTTGCAGGTGGTTTGCACACACTCTCCAGTTAATAATGCTACATATTATACACACGCACGCACACACATACTGTATTGCCAGCCATAAATCTCTCTCTTTTACGGCAGTACGTGTTTGTTGCCGGCTCTGCTTGTTTAGTGTGTGTATGTTACGCCAGTATTTAAATTGGCTAAGCCTCAAAAAAAAAATAGTAGCTTTTGCTAAGTAAAAAGAAAAAAAGCTGTAGGTAGGCTGTCGGTTGTTTAATTCTCTCTCTCTCTCTCTCTCTCCTCTCTTTTTTGTAAAAGGCCATGGTAAAAGTACCAGTAGGTTACCAAAAATTGCTTTATGCACTGTAACTCAAGCCTCAAGCAAAGTTGCCAGCTCCTTGCTTTAGGCAAGGTTAGACCAAGAAGGAAAAAGCTGTAGGTAGGCTGTCGGTTGTTTAACTCTTCCCCCCTCTCTCTCTCCTCTCTCTTTTTTGTAAAAAGCTATGGCAAAAATGCCAGTAGGTTACCAAAAATTGCTTTATGCACTGTAAAACAAGCCTCAAGCAAAGTTGTCAGCTCCTTGCTTTAGGTCAGGTTAGACCAAGACAAAAACCTTGGTGATTTTTTTCGAGTAAGATGTTGGCAACATTGCGAGTCCCAATTTTCGGTTGCAGAACTCTCAAGCAAGATTGCCAGCTCCTTGCTTTAGGTTAGGTTATACCAAAAACCTTGGTGATTTTTTCGAGTAAAAAGTTGGCAACACTGCGAGCCCCACCGAGCCCCACTTCCGGTTTCTGAACTCTCAAGCAAAATTGCCAGCTCCTTGCTTTTTAGGTTAGGTTAGACCAAAAATCTTGGTGATTTTTTCGAATAAGCAGTTAACAACACTGCGAGCCCCACCGAGCCCCACTTTCCGGCTTAGAACCGGGCCACCTGCACTACTATCACATACACTATAGTACTAAGTTTAGTGAATTTTGTCGTCTTCCTGATTGGTCTGTTAAAGTTAGTAATCAATAAAAATATGCTTACATAGAAAAAATCCTGAAATAGTTGGATTCTCAAAAGTATGTACAATCAGTGTTCTTGCTACATTTAGCACCTAATAAAGTATAAATTGAAGTCTAGTTAGTGTTGGGCTGTAAAATGTTTTGGTACCTGTAGTTACTTGAAATAACAAATATTGGCTGTGTAACTGGTAAAGCACTCAAAAAAATCAACTTCTTTTCCTCGTAGTACTCCCTGAAAGTGTTTCTTGCACGCTAATAAGGCTCTGGCGTGTGTTCCTATGCCTCCTACTAGCCTCTGTAAAATTCATATTGACCAGTGCTTAACCATTCAACATGCTGTAGAGCCTAAGCTTTAAGCTTCAGTCAGTGGAATTTAGTTCTCAGGGACATATAGTGAATGTAGAATAAAAAAAGAAGCCTCAAATAATACAGCATAACAGATACAAATAACCCCTGGTATTAATCAAACACTCAAAAAGTCAATAGTACTTGAAACGTGCCCCGAATAAAAGACTATAAGGGTAAATAGCATGGTAAGAAAAGTTTGGCAGGTGGACTTAAGAGCCACGTAGTCATCTGCTAACTTCATCTTGTCCTGTGATTTGTCATTATATTGTTAAGTAGTTACATTTAAGGGATGAAAGAAACAATATTAATAAACATTCAGCTATAGTACTTTGGTAAAGGAGTTTCAGTGCTTAGAGACATAATAATTTTAGTTACAGTAAAAGTTTGGCCTCTTATAAGTGCGAAAAAAAAGTACAAATATTAAACATTTCATAAAGTTTATCTAGAAAGCAAAAGCAAAAATACAATAACTGCGCAACATACTTAAAAAAATAAGCAAGCCGTGATATTCTAGTGGGCCATAATAAGACTAAAATATACTCGAAAATACTCTGACATAAGGTTGACGGCTATCTGAGATACAAATTTTCAAGCTTTCTCTAATGCATAAAGTGGCTCTAGGAATCACTAAGCCTCAATAAAAATGGAAACATGCAGTAAAAGCACTTGGAGAGTTGTGGTGATCACATCATATGAAAAACATGCAAGAACAAGAATATATGGAACCCTACTCATATATTTAGGAAACTTTACCTACCCTAACAGTAAGAAAATACCTAGGAAACTCTAAAATAAACAAACTTTCCTACGAAGCAAACCAAAAATACCGTAGTGGAAGTCAATAAAGCCTAACAACAACAACAAAATTCAACAACTACATCAAAATAAAAACAACAACAATAATAATAATACTAATAATAATAGTAATAATAAAGTTTGTGGATAAAGTTTTACTTAAAAGTACTTCTTCCTTAGAGAATAGAGAATTTTTTTAAATAAAGAACAATACTCAAAGTTAAGAATTAAAAAAATATAAGACACAAAAGGCAATAAATAGAAAAATTAATAAAAGAAGTTGAAAAAATTATCTTTGCAAGTCAAAATTGCAATAAACACTTCTGCAAGAATAGATGAAATTGTGATATTAGAGTAAAAAATGGAAATAAACTTTTAAAATAGCAAGTTAAAAGTTGAAAAATGTCTTTGTGAGTCCAAAATTTAATAAAAAATGTTACCTGAATAGAAGAAATTGTGATATTAGAGTAAAAAATGGAAATAAACTTTTAAAATAACAAGTTAAAAGTTGAAAAATGTCTTTGTGAGTCCAAAATTTAATAAAAAATGTTGCCTGAATAGAAGAAATTGTGATATTAGAGTAAAAAATAAACCTAAACTTCAACTAAAGTTGAAGAAACACAGTTTGTGTGTCTAAATTGCCATGCGAACTCTTGCTTGAATCGTTCAAATAGCGTTTTCTGAGTAAAAATACACAAAAAATGCGAAATATTGTCCCTAACATTAAAAAACATCTGGTCAATTTTACGTGAATCCTGATGTTTATAAGGCAATAATCAAATGGTCCGTGGTTCGCAACCCCGAAATAAGGGCAAATAGTGGATCGCATCCACTTTAACCTGTAGATACAGGAACTGAATGTTCCTAGTTCAGTCAAATTCGTTACGCCTTAGGTTAAATAATCTTTGCAATGTTACAAAAGGCGGAAGAAAAAAGAACGCGTATATTACTTCCACCAAATAAAATTGGAACCTCAAAGAAAATCAATACTCGTGTGTAAAAGAATTGGCGGGACCGGGCTTCCATTCAACTCCGGAAGAAGACTGAGCGATGGGGAAGCTAACAATGGAGAACCTTTCTTCCCCCACGCGCATCAATGATCGCTCGCGGTTTGGAGAGACGAAGAATGCAAACTCATAACAGGTTCTTCCGTAACAGGTTAATATTAATAACATATCTTCTGCTCACATACTTCGTTTTCATATAGGATACATCGTTCAATTTCTTCGCCTTTAAAGCAAACATGTGTTATAATATCTTCTACCTCCGATCGAACGCGTCGGCACCGGTTGAATACGGGTAAATCCGGATCTTTAATTATACCAAATATGACTCACCACCGACGCCAAAATGGCCGGACGTGACGCCTTAGAATAGGCCGAAAGTGTCTTTTGTACATTAATGGAAAAACCATTAATTCCAAGTTCCCACGTCTGTATAAAGCACCCATGACTCATATCCGGCAGAAACGCATTAATAAAATACAACAATAGTGTTAGAATAGTCCGAAAACGAACTCCATAATAGTGTCTTTTGTACATTAATGGAAAAACCATTAATTCCAAACTCCAACGTCAGTATATATCTGTGACTCATATCCGGCAGAAACGCATTAATAAAATACAACAATAGTGTTAGGTTAGGGTAAAAACGGAATACATAATAGTATCTTTTGTGCACTAATGGAAAACCATTAATTTCAAACTCACACGTGTGCATGAGTCATCGATGACTCATCTCCTCCTCCACCCACGACACGTGGCGCTAGATTAATTAACAATAGCTTCACCCCTCGATACTGAATTAAAAAAGCCATTAATGTCAATTAAAAGGTCTATTGGTAGGTTTTATCTCGTTCCAAATCTACTTGGGCACATTCCATATTAGCCAATTCATGTTAACTCCCGCCTTATGCTTACTCTCATTGTCTTGTTGGAATCTGTAGATAGGCGGCATGTCCATTTTGGGCACTCTGCTTTACATTGTTCTTCAATATGTCCAAATAGACATATGCATCCATGATACCATCAATAAACTGGATGGTACCAACACCTTTGGACGACATACAGCCCCAAACCATTAATGAGCCACCACCGTGTTTAACTGTTGGAACTGTGTTAATGTGATCATTGTCTTTATTTGATTTTCTCCAGACCCTATTTATCCCATCTGACCCGTATATATTAATCTTGGACTCGTCTGACCATATGACACTATCCCAAAATTCCTGGTCCTTGTGGATGTGCTCTTTCGCGAATGGAAGTCTATTCCTGAGATTCAGTTTATTTACATACGGCCTCTTTTGTGGTGTTCTGCCATGATGTCCATGCTTCCACAAGGCACGTCGAACAGTTTGATCGGACATCATCTTGCCAGCAACATTTTCTACTAACGGTCGTAACTGAGGAACACTTAGATGGGTGTTTTCTCGCACTCTTTTTAAAATAAAGCGTTCATCATGTTTACTCAACCGTCTCTCTTTTGGTTTTCTCAGCACATTCTGTGTTGAACCTTCCTCTCTAAATTTGTTTACTATGTATTGAACTGTGGAGTGTGATTTATTGACTGTTTGTCCAATTTTTCTGAACGAATAACCTTTGAGGGCCTTCAGATCGGAACTAAGTTCCTTCACCTTGCCCATTTCGAACACGCTGATAGATAGACGATAGGCCTACAACAATACCTACGTCAGCATTCCACTTGACGGGGAGCGTGCCTGCATGTTCAAACTTGTTACGAAGTTGCAAACTGCACGAAATCGCCCGAATAGCGGTGGCGCTGTATGCGAGGAAGATTGAAACTCTTGCCTGTACGAATAACAATGTTGCATGAAGCAGCGTGTTTTTCTCTTTTCACACAAATTATATGCTCTGTTTATACACTTTGAACATACATTTTGATTGACATTTGTTGGTGAAACCTTCATTAACATTAATTTCCAGGTAGATATGAAAATGATTATGTGTACTAGTAGATATGACGTATTTTCCTCGGAAATTCTATGTGTACCAATAACAATGTTACATACTGTATGTAAATCCTGCTCGCGTTGAGACGTTTTACCAAATTTTTAAGCAAAGTAAACTTTGTTACTTGTGATCACATGACCCAGCTGGAAATATTTCCAATTGGTTCCGATAGCCAATATGAGTTTTTAGACACACTATCAGAACCTGGTCTACCGGAACCGATTGATCTATCGGAACCGATTGGTCAATTGTAATGAATTGGTTTCTATTGGAAAGTATTTTATTGTTTTCAATATATTGGTTATGAAAAATTCTTATCTATACAACTGTAAATGCAATAGAGAAATCATACAAAACAACTAAAATAAATTTCTGGTAAAGCATGTGGAATTTGTAATTTAGGAAAATTTTCACATACAAAACTTTTTCAAATATATGAACATGTTTTTAACTCTGTAGCTTCATTGTGTTTAACACACTTATAGAAAATCGAAAAATATACTGCTTCAGTCATAAATTGACATATTGTTCTTCCTTTATACATGCGAAAACAGCAACAAATTAGGTTAAACAAAGAATCTGACCCACAACACTTGAAAAAGTGATAAACAAACAAAACACTGTCGAGGTTGACTTAGTTGATCAAAAGATGGCTATTTTTTCAATTGCATTACATACACATAAGAATAACCATGGGAATTTCATATTGCAAAAACAAGAACTAATATGAACATTTATTCCAACTACTAGGTCGAGTTGGTTCTTAAGAAAGAGATCTTGTTGGGTATTTATTAAGATAAATCTGACTTCAGTTTGCATTAGAATTCAGTTCAAGTGTGCTGTTTTTCCAAAGAACTTCTAAAGGACAGGAAATGTGGTGTCAAGAATCAAACTGCCTATGCTTTGAGTCAATACAATGAATTGATAACATTCTACAATATATACAAACTTACAATTGGACACAATTCACCAATTAGAAATTGTCTTGATTTTCCAATTGGTTTCAGTTGAGATTCCGATTGAAACCAATACATTCCGATAGAATCCGATTCATTCCAATTGAAACCAATTGAAATTTCCTTTGGATCCAATAGATAAATTCCAGCTGGGGACGATTCCTATTAGAATAATATTGCGCAGAGAAAACTTTTGCTTCAACGTTATTCAAGTGTGGTGTTCTCGTGAGGGCCAATTTGTCGTTTCCAATCTTGCTAGCTTCATGGACAACACGTACAATATTTGTGGTAAGTTGCAAGACTCTGTAACACTTAGCCATAAGCAGTGGCGCAGGAACGGGGGGGGGGGGGTACAGAGGTACATTGTACCCCCTCAAATTTTTGAAGGGTGGTACTGACCCCCTAAATCCGTAAATCGAGTTGTACCCCCTGTACCCCCCTTTTGGTAATTTGACAGCAGACGCAAGGTGCTACTGTTAAAAGAACCTAGTTTAAATTCGCCCAATAAAAAAGTGAATATTTCTTATAACTTGTAAGCATTATTTTGCTTACCACAGAAATTCAAACCGATGTAAACTGATTCTACTACTAGTTAGTTCATGGAAACATCTTTAAGGAGATGAAAATTGTTTAAAATGTGTGTAGCACGATAGAATCAGATTTGATCTCAGAAAATCACGCTGCAGACGAATGCTCCTTTGCGTAAGGGGGGAGGGGGTACACTTTTCTAAAGAAATGGTCGCGTCGATTCGAAGATAATATACAAATCTTCATCAGAAGAGTGTATGACTGACCCAATTTTCTTTTGAATATTTAAAATGGAATTTTCCGAAACGAAATACTTACCGAACGAGACGAGACACGACAGACCAACTTGGGGTTTACAATGTAGTACTGTACCTTACCCATAGATATTTTTCATAATTTAGTAAGAGGGTGTTTGGAAAACTATACTTAAACCTATATACTGTATTAAGAGATTTTTTTATAAAATAGAGGCCATAGGTTATCTGATCATGAAGTGGATCTAGAATGTGTTTTAATAACTTCAGAGTGGAAACCGAAACAAAAATAAACACAGACAAGAACGAGAAGGGCCTCACCACCCATGAGACTAGATGAGGCTGTGACAATACTAGACTCATCGCATCGGGATATCATTCCTAGGTGAAATGATTTTTTCCCCATGACATTTAAACAGGGTGCAATCTGCGATTTTATCAAAGGGGGAGATTTATTTTTACCTATGTATTAGGTATACTAATAATATAATTGGACATTAATTGCTTAAAATCTGATTTTGATATCAAATGCAACACAAACACAACGCCATTATAAGTTAAACCCTAAAGTCAAACTGTAAGAAAATGTCATTAGTCAGATGAATGCACGAGATAAATGAGACACTGCAGGCTCTATTGGTAGATTTTAGACTGGATTCACAAGGTGAGTGAGATGGGAATGTTTGATTGATATATTTGGTTTATTTTACTTCGCATTTCTGCCACTTTTAGCTAATCGCGAAGATGAGGATGAGTGATGATATGATGGAATTGATGGACACTCACAAATAACATCCATGCCCAGGCTGGGATTCGAAGCCGGGACCCTTGGCGTCATAGCGCGCTATGCTAATCCTTCCGCCACGGAGGCCGGCGAGGCGGGAATGTGTTTTGGATTTTCTTTGTAGATTTAAAAATCTTTAACTGTGACGTGCATGCTTTTGTTTTTGCTTTTCATATAAACTAGAAATTGACATGTCACCTTAAAACACACGCATGTATCTGCATTTAATACCACTCCATACGAAAAGAAGCTTTGGCTGGCTCTTCATACTGTCCACCAAAGATTAAAAAAAATAACAAAAAACAACTTTTGGGCGTATGGCTTTCTTTGCTTTCTCCGAGATCTGAAGGATTTAGGTTTTGTATATGTAATGATAGTACTTTCAGTGCTTGAAGAGTGTCATTAGGTACAGCTAAATATATAACAAATAAATGCTTTGTCAAATTTTTCACAAATATTTCAAAGTTAGACTTCTTACGAGTTGGTCGGGAACCATCTCAACTTTGTTTTTTTTTCTTTTTTAATACAACGCCCTATAGATGTCTGAGAAAATACCACATACATGGCTTCTGAATGGCATTGGATGTGGTACACATCTGCCATAAATTGATTAAAGATATTTTTATGCGTAGCTATGCGACTTTAATTTTAGAATGAACTGAACTGAAGTGGAACTCTATAAGTATCATATATTCAATAATGTGGTTTCTATATCCAGTGGGTGGGAGATGATTAATTCTGGTTGGGGTGGCTCAAGATCCTCGTCACCCCCTTTATTCTCAACCTGCATTAAAATGAATATATGTATCTTTGTTCTCAATTTTCACATTTCAAACTCCTGATTTTCCGTTCCGTTAAATCCAAATAAGCCCAGAACGAGGTCCAGAGCTTTATATGTTTCAGAATTGTTATCAGGTTTTAAAATCTATTTAAATAAACAACAACATAAATTCTAAGAAAAACAAAGAAATTATATATTTATGCAAATGTTGCATTAAATAACTGGACATTCGTGTGTGTTGTTCTAAAATACGTAGAATGTTTCCCATGGCTTCACATTATACCTAGGTATCAAATATGTATTTGGGGGGGGTCCAAGGGGTCCGGACCCACCCCCCGAAAGACTTAGCAAGTAGTGAAAGTAAATAATCAAAATATAATTGTTTAGCATTAGATATATAATCGATGATTACTTCCGCTGAACTTATTGGAAGGCATGGAAACTGGCTCATACGGCTTTGAAGACTTTCAAATATTTTTGCACAGTACTAATGATAATATCAATAAAATATTGATCAGCAACTCTACTTTTCGTTAATTGGATCTAACTCTTTCTTTGTTATTCAATAAATATTCATTTGTTTTTCTATTTGACATTAAATCCTTGCCAGGGCAGTTGTTTTTATGCAAATCTTTGCGATCTTAACTACACGAAAGCTAGATAATGATCTAGTCGTTTATTATGTTTTACCTATTCTTGTAATAATAACAATTTAACATTAATTAATTTACATATTTAATTAATATTTTAATTTAATTAAATATAATTATTCTAATTATTATTATGTATTATTATTATTGCGACACTTGGTTGGACCCCCAAATGTATTTCTACATACGTGCCTGCTAGGTATACCTAGTAGTAGTAGGTGTGCGTATATATATATATATATATATATATATATATATATATATATATGGGAAGCTGAATTTTGTACCCCCCAAATGAAAAACGTTCCTGTGCCACTGGCCATAAGACAATTACAATTGAAGTGAATTGTAGCTAACTTTCGAACAGGGTTATTTGATGACTTTTACTGTTGTTTTTGGTTTGTAGTTTTCATATTTATGTAGCTTTTCGGCCTTTTTAGGGTAATCGCGGTGAAGGATGATTGCATTAAATTGATGAAGAGAAGAATAATGCACTAGCTCATTTTCCTTCACAAATTTGTACGTAATCCATTCGCCCTGTTACAGCTGAACCTCTACATCTCCTGAAGTAATATGGGTTTGGTTAGGTCACATCCAGCTATTTCTAAGGGCTCTAAACTAGTTCCTCCTCGAATCTGCACAGGAGGGTTAAAGGTCCAAGAATTAAAAAATAAATCAATTCCGGTCCAGGAGAGAAAATCAGCAAACGTAAATGGGTTCTGGACTGTAAAGAACCATTTTATCTAAAATATTTCAATTTGATCCAGGAGCCTTTTTTCCGGGTGAGTTTAAATACAGTCCAGGAACCTTTTTCCCAAATCAATATAAATATTGCCCAGGAACCATTTTTCCAGGTGTATTCAAATACGGTCCAGGAACCTTTTTTCCAGCTAAATTTAAATACGGTCCAGGAACCTTTTTTCCAGCTAAATTTAAATACGGTCCAGGAACCTTTTTTCCAGCTAAATTTAAATACGGTCCAGGAACATTTTTCCAGCTAAATTTAAATACGGTCCAGGAACCTTTTTTCCAGCTAAATTTAAATACGGTCCAGGAACCTTTTTTCCAGCTAAATTTAAATACGGTCCAGGAACCTTTTTTCCAGCTAAATTTAAATACGGTCCAGGAACCTTTTTTCCAGCTAAATTTAAATACGGTCCAGGAACCTTTTTTCCAGCTAAATTTAAATACGGTCCAGGAACATTTTTTCCAGCTAAATTTAAATACGGTCCAGGAACCTTTTTTCCAGCTAAATTTAAATATTGCCCAGGAACCATTTTTTCCAGCTAAATTTAAATACGGTCCAGGAACCTTTTTTCCAGCTAAATTTCAATACGGTCCAGGAACCTTTTTTCCAACTAAATTTAAATACGGTCCAGGAACCTTTTTTCCAGCTAAATTTAAATACGGCCCAGGAACCTTTTTTCCAGCTAAATTTAAATACGGTCCAGGAACCTTTTTTCCAGCTAAATTTAAATACGGTCCAGGAACCTTTTTTCCAGCTAAATTTAAATACGGTCCAGGAACATTTTTCCAGCTAAATTTAAATACGGTCCAGGAACCTTTTTTCCAGCTAAATTTAAATACGGTCCAGGAACCTTTTTTCCAGCGTAATTTAAATACGGTCCAGGAACCTTTTTCCCAGCTAAATTTAAATACGGCCCAGGAACCTTTTTTCCAGCTAAATTTAAATACGGCCCAGGAACCTTTTTTCCAGCTAAATTTAAATACGGTCCAGGAACCTTTTTTCCAGCTAAATTTAAATACGGTCCAGGAACCTTTTTTCCAGCTAAATTTAAATACGGTTCAGGAACCTTTTTTCCAGCTAAATTTAAATACGGTCCAGGAACCTTTTTTCCAGCTAAATTTAAATACGGTCCAGGAACCTTTTTTCCAGCTAAATTTAAATACGGTCCAGGAACCTTTTCTCCAGCTAAATTTAAATACGGTCCAGGAACCTTTTCTCCAGCTAAATTTAAATACGGTCCAGGAACCTTTTCTCCAGCTAAATTTAAATACGGTCCAGGAACATTTTCTCCAGCTAAATTTAAATACGGTCCAGGAACCTTTTTTCCAGCTAAATTTAAATACGGTCCAGGAACCTTTTTTCCAGCTAAATTTAAATACGGTCCAGGAACCTTTTTTCCAGCTAAATTTAAATACGGTCCAGGAACCTTTTTTCCAGCTAAATTTAAATACGGTCCAGGAACCTTTTTTCCAGCTAAATTTAAATACGGTCCAGGAACCTTTTTTCCAGCTAAATTTAAATACGGTCCAGGAACCTTTTTTCCAGCTAAATTTAAATACGGTCCAGGAACCTTTTTTCCAGCTAAATTTAAATACGGTCCAGGAACCTTTTTTCCAGCTAAATTTAAATACGGTCCAGGAACCTTTTTTCCAGCTAAATTTAAATACGGTCCAGGAACCTTTTTTCCAGCTAAATTTAAATACGGTCCAGGAACATTTTTTCCAGCTAAATTTAAATACGGTCCAGGAACTTTTTTCCAGCTAAATTTAAATACGGTCCAGGAACATTTTTTCCAGCTAAATTTAAATACGGTCCAGGAACATTTTTTCCAGCTAAATTTAAATACGGTCCAGGAACATTTTTTCCAGCTAAATTTAAATACGGTCCAGGAACCTTTTTTCCAGCTAAATTTAAATACGGTCCAGGAACCTTTTTTCCAGCTAAATTTAAATAAGGTCCAGGAACCTTTTTTCCAGCTAAATTTAAATACGGTCCAGGAACCTTTTTTCCAGCTAAATTTAAATACGGTCCAGGAACCTTTTTTCCAGCTAAATTTAAATACGGTCCAGGAACCTTTTCTCCAGCTAAATTTAAATACGGTCAAGGAACATTTTTTCCAGCTAAATTTAAATACGGTCCAGGAACCTTTTTTCCAGCTAAATTTCAATACGGTCCAGGAACATTTTTTCCAGCTAAATTTAAATACGGTCCAGGAACCTTTTTTCCAGCTAAATTTAAATACGGTCCAGGAACCTTTTTACCAGCTAAATTTAAATACGGTCCAGGAACCTTTTTTCCAGCTAAATTTAAATACGGTCCAGGAACCTTTTTTCCAGCTAAATTTAAATACGGTCCAGGAACCTTTTTTCCAGCTAAATTTAAATACGGTCCAGGAACCTTTTCTCCAGCTAAATTTAAATACGGTCCAGGAACCTTTTCTCCAGCTAAATTTAAATACGGTCCAGGAACCTTTTCTCCAGCTAAATTTAAATACGGTCCAGGAACATTTTCTCCAGCTAAATTTAAATACGGTCCAGGAACCTTTTTTCCAGCTAAATTTAAATACGGTCCAGGAACCTTTTTTCCAGCTAAATTTAAATACGGTCCAGGAACCTTTTTTCCAGCTAAATTTAAATACGGTCCAGGAACCTTTTTTCCAGCTAAATTTAAATACGGTCCAGGAACCTTTTTTCCAGCTAAATTTAAATACGGTCCAGGAACCTTTTTTCCAGCTAAATTTAAATACGGTCCAGGAACCTTTTTTCCAGCTAAATTTAAATACGGTCCAGGAACCTTTTTTCCAGCTAAATTTAAATACGGTCCAGGAACCTTTTTTCCAGCTAAATTTAAATACGGTCCAGGAACCTTTTTTCCAGCTAAATTTAAATACGGTCCAGGAACCTTTTTTCCAGCTAAATTTAAATACGGTCCAGGAACATTTTTTCCAGCTAAATTTAAATACGGTCCAGGAACTTTTTTCCAGCTAAATTTAAATACGGTCCAGGAACATTTTTTCCAGCTAAATTTAAATACGGTCCAGGAACATTTTTTCCAGCTAAATTTAAATACGGTCCAGGAACATTTTTTCCAGCTAAATTTAAATACGGTCCAGGAACCTTTTTTCCAGCTAAATTTAAATACGGTCCAGGAACCTTTTTTCCAGCTAAATTTAAATAAGGTCCAGGAACCTTTTTTCCAGCTAAATTTAAATACGGTCCAGGAACCTTTTTTCCAGCTAAATTTAAATACGGTCCAGGAACCTTTTTTCCAGCGTAATTTAAATAAGGTCCAGGAACCTTTTTCCCAGCTAAATTTAAATACGGCCCAGGAACCTTTTTTCCAGCTAAATTTAAATACGGCCCAGGAACCTTTTTTCCAGCTAAATTTAAATACGGTCCAGGAACCTTTTTTCCAGCTAAATTTAAATACGGTCCAGGAACCTTTTTTCCAGCTAAATTTAAATACGGTCCAGGAACCTTTTTTCCAGCTAAATTTAAATACGGTACAGGAACCTTTTTTCCAGCTAAATTTAAATACGGTCCAGGAACCTTTTTTCCAGCTAAAATTTAAATACGGTCCAGGAACCTTTTTTCCAGCTAAATTTAAATACGGACCAGGAACCTTTTTTCCAGCTAAATTTAAATACGGTCCAAGAACCTTTTTTCCAGCTAAATTTAAATACGGTCCAGGAACCTTTTTTCCAGCTAAATTTAAATACGGTCCAGGAACATTTTTTCCAGCTAAATTTAAATACGGTCCAGGAACTTTTTTCCAGCTAAATTTAAATACGGTCCAGGAACATTTTTTCCAGCTAAATTTAAATACGGTCCAGGAACATTTTTTCCAGCTAAATTTAAATACGGTCCAGGAACATTTTTTCCAGCTAAATTTAAATACGGTCCAGGAACCTTTTTTCCAGCTAAATTTAAATACGGTCCAGGAACCTTTTTTCCAGCTAAATTTAAATAAGGTCCAGGAACCTTTTTTCCAGCTAAATTTAAATACGGTCCAGGAACCTTTTTTCCAGCTAAATTTAAATACGGTCCAGGAACCTTTTTTCCAGCGTAATTTAAATAAGGTCCAGGAACCTTTTTCCCAGCTAAATTTAAATACGGCCCAGGAACCTTTTTTCCAGCTAAATTTAAATACGGCCCAGGAACCTTTTTTCCAGCTAAATTTAAATACGGTCCAGGAACCTTTTTTCCAGCTAAATTTAAATACGGTCCAGGAACCTTTTTTCCAGCTAAATTTAAATACGGTCCAGGAACCTTTTTTCCAGCTAAATTTAAATACGGTCCAGGAACCTTTTTTCCAGCTAAATTTAAATACGGCCCAGGAACCTTTTTTCCAGCTAAATTTAAATACGGTCCAGGAACCTTTTTTCCAGCTAAATTTAAATACGGTCCAGGAACCTTTTTTCCAGCTAAATTTAAATACGGTCCAGGAACCTTTTTTCCAGCTAAATTTAAATACGGTCCAGGAACCTTTTTTCCAGCTAAATTTAAATACGGTCCAGGAACCTTTTTTCCAGCTAAATTTAAATACGGTCCAGGAACCTTTTTTCCAGCTAAATTTAAATACGGTCCAGGAACCTTTTTTCCAGCTAAATTTAAATACGGTCCAGGAACCTTTTTTCCAGCTAAATTTAAATACGGTCCAGGAACCTTTTTTCCAGCTAAATTTAAATACGGTCCAGGAACCTTTTTTCCAGCTAAATTTAAATACGGTCCAGGAACCTTTTTTCCAGCTAAATTTAAATACGGTCCAGGAACCTTTTTTCCAGCTAAATTTAAATACGGTCCAGGAACCTTTTTTCCAGCTAAATTTAAATACGGTCCAGGAACCTTTTTTCCAGCTAAATTTAAATACGGTCCAGGAACCTTTTTTCCAGCTAAATTTAAATACGGTCCAGGAACCTTTTTTCCAGCTAAATTTAAATACGGTCCAGGAACCTTTTTTCCAGCTAAATTTAAATACGGTCCAGGAACCTTTTTTCCAGCTAAATTTAAATACGGTCCAGGAACCTTTTTTCCAGCTAAATTTAAATACGGTCCAGGAACCTTTTTTCCAGCTAAATTTAAATACGGTCCAGGAACCTTTTTTCCAGCTAAATTTAAATACGGTCCAGGAACCTTTTTTTTAGCTAAATTTAAATACGGTCCAGGAACCTTTTTTCCAGCTAAATTTAAATACGGTCCAGGAACCTTTTTTCCAGCTAAATTTAAATACGGTCCAGGAACCTTTTTTCCAGCTAAATTTAAATACGGTCCAGGAACCTTTTTTCCAGCTAAATTTAAATACGGTCCAGGAACCTTTTTTCCAGCTAAATTTAAATACGGTCCAGGAACCTTTTTTCCAGCTAAATTTAAATACGGTCCAGGAACCTTTTTTCCAGCTAAATTTAAATACGGTCCAGGAACCTTTTTTCCAGCTAAATTTAAATACGGTCCAGGAACCTTTTTTCCAGCTAAATTTAAATACGGTCCAGGAACCTTTTTTCCAGCTAAATTTAAATACGGTCCAGGAACCTTTTTTCCAGCTAAATTTAAATACGGTCCAGGAACCTTTTTTCCAGCTAAATTTAAATACGGTCCAGGAACCTTTTTTCCAGCTAAATTTAAATACGGTCCAGGAACCTTTTTTCCAGCTAAATTTAAATACGGTCCAGGAACCTTTTTTCCAGCTAAATTTAAATACGGTCCAGGAACCTTTTTTCCAGCTAAATTTAAATACGGTCCAGGAACATTTTTTCCAGCTAAATTTAAATACGGTCCAGGAACCTTTTTTCCAGCTAAATTTAAATACGGTCCAGGAACATTTTTTCCAGCTAAATTTAAATACGGTCCAGGAACATTTTTTCCAGCTAAATTTAAATACGGTCCAGGAACATTTTTTCCAGCTAAATTTAAATACGGTCCAGGAACATTTTTTCCAGCTAAATTTCAATACGGTCCAGGAACCTTTTTTCCAGCTAAATTTGAATACGGTCCAGGAACCTTTTTTCCAGCTAAATTTGAATACGGTCCAGGAACCTTTTTTCCAGCTAAATTTAAATACGGTCCAGGAACCTTTTTTCCAGCTAAATTTGAATACGGTCCAGGAACCTTTTTTCCAGCTAAATTTGAATACGGTCCAGGAACATTTTTTCCAGCTAAATTTGAATACGGTCCAGGAACATTTTTTCCAGCTAAATTTAAATACGGTCCAGGAACATTTTTTTGCAGGTAAATTTAAATACGGTCCAGGAACATTTTTTCCAGCTAAATTTAAATACGGTCCAGGAACATTTTTTCCAGGTAAATTTAAATACGGTCCAGGAACATTTTTTCCAGCTAAATTTAAATACGGTCCAGGAACATTTTTTCCAGCTAAATTTAAATACGGTCCAGGAACATTTTTTCCAGCTAAATTTAAATACGGTCCAGGAACATTTTTTCCAGCTAAATTTAAATACGGTCCAGGAACATTTTTTCCAGCTAAATTTAAATACGGTCCAGGAACATTTTTTCCAGCTAAATTTAAATACGGTCCAGGAACATTTTTTCCAGCTAAATTTAAATACGGTCCAGGAACATTTTTTCCAGCTAAATTTAAATACGGTCCAGGAACATTTTTTCCAGCTAAATTTAAATACGGTCCAGGAACATTTTTTCCAGCTAAATTTAAATACGGTCCAGGAACATTTTTTCCAGCTAAATTTAAATACGGTCCAGGAACCTTTTTTCCAGCTAAATTTAAATACGGTCCAGGAACATTTTTTCCAGCTAAATTTAAATACGGTCCAGGAACCTTTTTTCCAGCTAAATTTAAATACGGTCCAGGAACCTTTTTTCCAGCTAAATTTAAATACGGTCCAGGAACCTTTTTTCCAGCTAAATTTAAATACGGTCCAGGAACCTTTTTTCCAGCTAAATTTAAATACGGTCCAGGAACCTTTTTTCCAGCTAAATTTCAATACGGTCCAGGAACCTTTTTTCCAGCTAAATTTAAATACGGTCCAGGAACCTTTTTTCCAGCTAAATTTAAATACGGTCCAGGAACCTTTTTTCCAGCTAAATTTAAATACGGTCCAGGAACCTTTTTTCCAGCTAAATTTAAATACGGTCCAGGAACCTTTTTTCCAGCTAAATTTAAATACGGTCCAGGAACCTTTTTTCCAGCTAAATTTAAATACGGTCCAGGAACCTTTTTTCCAGCTAAATTTAAATACGGTCCAGGAACCTTTTTTCCAGCTAAATTTAAATACGGTCCAGGAACCTTTTTTCCAGCTAAATTTAAATACGGTCCAGGAACCTTTTTTCCAGCTAAATTTAAATACGGTCCAGGAACCTTTTTTCCAGCTAAATTTAAATACGGTCCAGGAACCTTTTTTCCAGCTAAATTTAAATACGGTCCAGGAACCTTTTTTCCAGCTAAATTTGAATACGGTCCAGGAACCTTTTTTCCAGCTAAATTTAAATACGGTCCAGGAACCTTTTTTCCAGCTAAATTTAAATACGGTCCAGGAACCTTTTTTCCAGCTAAATTTAAATACGGTCCAGGAACATTTTTTCCAGCTAAATTTAAATACGGTCCAGGAACATTTTTTCCAGCTAAATTTAAATACGGTCCAGGAACATTTTTTCCAGCTAAATTTAAATACGGTCCAGGAACATTTTTTCCAGCTAAATTTCAATACGGTCCAGGAACCTTTTTTCCAACTAAATTTAAATACGGTCCAGGAACATTTTTTCCAGCTAAATTTCAATACGGTCCAGGAACCTTTTTTCCAGCTAAATTTCAATACGGTCCAGGAACCTTTTTTCCAGCTAAATTTCAATACGGTCCAGGAACCTTTTTTCCAGCTAAATTTCAATACGGTCCAGGAACCTTTTTTCCAGCTAAATTTCAATACGGTCCAGGAACATTTTTTCCAGCTAAATTTCAATACGGTCCAGGAACCTTTTTTCCAGCTAAATTTCAATACGGTCCAGGAACCTTTTTTCCAGCTAAATTTCAATACGGTCCAGGAACATTTTTTCCAGCTAAATTTCAATACGGTCCAGGAACATTTTTTCCAGCTAAATTTCAATACGGTCCAGGAACCTTTTTTCCAGCTAAATTTCAATACGGTCCAGGAACCTTTTTTCCAGCTAAATTTCAATACGGTCCAGGAACCTTTTTTCCAGCTAAATTTAAATACGGTCCAGGAACCTTTTTTCCAGCTAAATTTAAATACGGTCCAGGAACCTTTTTTCCAGCTAAATTTAAATACGGTCCAGGAACATTTTTTCCAGCTAAATTTAAATACGGTCCAGGAACCTTTTTTCCAGCTAAATTTAAATACGGTCCAGGAACCTTTTTTCCAGCTAAATTTCAATACGGTCCAGGAACATTTTTCCAGCTAAATTTCAATACGGTCCAGGAACCTTTTTTCCAGCTAAATTTCAATACGGTCCAGGAACCTTTTTTCCAGCTAAATTTAAATACGGTCCAGGAACCTTTTTTCCAGCTAAATTTAAATACGGTCCAGGAACCTTTTTTCCAGCTAAATTTAAATACGGTCCAGGAACATTTTTTCCAGCTAAATTTAAATACGGTCCAGGAACCTTTTTTCCAGCTAAATGTAAATACGGTCCAGGAACCTTTTTTCCAGCTAAATGTAAATACGGTCCAGGAACCTTTTTTCCAGCTAAATTTAAATACGGTCCAGGAACCTTTTTTCCAGCTAAATTTAAATACGGTCCAGGAACCTTTTTTCCAGCTAAATTTAAATACGGTCCAGGGACCTTTTTCCGGTTGAATTTAAATACGGTCCAGGGACCTTTTTCCGGTTGAATTTAAATACGGTCCAGGGACCTTTTTCCGGTTGAATTTAAATACGGTCCAGGGACCTTTTTCCGGTTGAATTTAAATACGGTCCAGGGACCTTTTTCCGGTTGAATTTAAATACGGTCCAGGGATCTTTTTCCGGTTGAATTTAAATACGGTCCAGGGACCTTTTTCCGGTTGAATTTAAATACGGTCCAGGGACCTTTATGCGATGAAACAATACGTAACTTGGACCGAATTTAAAATGTGCGAGAAAAAATGGTTCCGGCCCTGTTACGGAACCCTATAGAACCGATTACAATTTATTTGTTCAACGACCTTCAACAACCCTGCTGCATACGCAAATGCAAATGTAAATATATTTCACTATTTTCTTTGATGAAGAATACCCTTCTTCTGAGGGTAGTGCCATGGCACGATGGCACTCTTCTTCGATACTATGTATTTAACGCTATGACTCATAAACTGAACGATTCAATTCCATGTAAGACGCTTGGAAGGATAAGAGCGGGTTGTTATGACAACTACAGTTTATTTATCGTTAACAGCAATCTTTTGTTTCTCAGCTACATATAATGAATTTTATTGAATAATCCACAGACGATATACAGGGAGTCCATAAAGTCCTGCAAAAAACTAAAACTCTATAACTTTTTAGCTATTGCGTTTAACAATACACATTTTTTGGGTGAGAAGGGTGGAAGTTTAAAGTTTTGTTCTGGCCACACTGCTCAGTGACGCTTGCACTGGTAATCACGTGATCATGTGACTTGAGATGGCGTCCATCCAGGAAAAGGCACAGTGTGTTCTGTGGTTTGCAGAGTTAAAATCTTGTGTTTCAGTGCAGAGAAAGTTCCAGACAACATATGGGAAACCACCCCATATGTGGGGTTGAAAATTCACACGAGTGCAAGTGCAAACTCGGGGTAGTCCCAAAGTAAATGTGTGTGTGCGATTTCAATGGACCACATCATTGGTCCATTTTTCTTCAAGGAAGACACGGTAAATGGCGACAACTATCTGAACATGCTACAGACATTCCTTGTGCCAGAACTTAATAGGTTAGGCATCATCAATGACGTCCACATGCAACAAGATGGGGCGCCGCAGCATTTTGCCCTTGAAGTTCGGCAGTTTCTTAACGAACAATATCAAGGTAAATGGATTGGCCGAAGAGGGCCCACACCTTGGCCTGCAAGATCACCAGAGTTGACACCTTGCGATTATTGGTTGTGGGGACATGTAAAGACCGAGGTTTATTCACAGAAACCAGCTAATCTGAATGACCTAAAAGAAAAAAAATAAGATATGCGATTCTGAATATCCCAGGGGAGCACAGTCAGCATGCAATTCTCGGTTTCACAAAAAGACAGCAACAGTGTTTGGACGTGAATGGTGCACAATTGGAGGTTTGGCGATGAACATAACAATCAGGAAATAAACTTTGAACCTTGCTGTAAGTACACACTAAATATTTTGTTAATAAACTTAATAGTTTTCAAGTTATAGAGTTTTAGTTTTTTGCAGGACTTTATGGACTCCACAAGCGTCTATTTCGGCCCTCCCCCAAAGCCTCATGAATTCGGTGCGGAAGTATGAGAACTCTTGGCATCCAGTTGATCATTGCGTCGTACGTCACAACGCCTACAACCCTGAATTCCGAAGGCAGACAGCGTGGGACGGGACTTCGATCCGTGACAGAGGCAAGCAGGAGGAAAGAACTTGACAATCTACGGCTTCTAAAATCACTGCAGAGACGCACTGCAGTGATAAGTAGAGAAGGGATTTTAAGGTGCAGCACCTTTAAAAAAAATAAGCTGTTTTCATACCGATCGTTTCAGATATGTATTTTAGGATATGAAATCAAGTAAAATGAACACACTTTGTTGTACCTTTTTGCACCTTTTCGTGAGATTAGCATATTTATCCCCTTTTTTATCCCCTGCTTGATGATTCAGCACATTTTTCCTTTTTTTAAAATATATGTTTGGTGACATACCGGAAGTATCTTCAATTGCTTTCAAATTCGGTATACTCACTAATTTTGGTCTCATAATCACGAATCTACAGTTAAAAATTGGCGGTCACGTCTAGAAATTGCAAATAAGCAGAAAAAAGTGGATCCGTGAACGGAGTAAACACCCTTAATTTATGAAGAAAACAACTATTTTTTTTGCAATGATTAGATATTTAAAACTATGTTTATAAAGACTTAATTTTAACTAGGCTAGCCTAACCTAACCTAACCTACCCTAACCTTACCGTGGATGGTTCGTGGGGCAAACATGTTTTCCACCTTTACGCAATATGCCATTTTCTCACAACGCTCTCACTTATTGCACAACACTTGAGCAACGTTGGTAGCAAGACCGTTGTGCGGAAAGGAAGACGTCTTCATATCGTTTCCATGTTAGTGTATGGAGAATGATAGCGGTAATTGAGAAGGTTATTTTGCAATTTCTAGACGTGACCGCCAATTTTTAACTCAAAATTAGTGAGTATGCCGAATTTGAAAGCAATTGGAGAAACTTCCGGTATTGTAAATTCATACAAAAAAATTGGACAGAGGAGTAAATGATTTTCGCTCTTCTTGAGCAGCTACATAAAATCCTATAGTCTCATTTTGTAGAGCAGTACGAGAATTATAAAATGGTATAATATAATAATTGCAGCCTCAATAGTTCCCAAGATAATGTAGCAAGACCTGCAAGAGAAAGCAGAACACCTATTCGGCAGAACCACAGTTCTCTATGCGGTCCGCGCACATATACAGAGTGTCCCACAAAGTGGTTTACACTATTTGAATGTTAATAACAGAGAAAGTATTACAGATAACCTGATGGAACTTGTTGTATCTGGATCTGTCATGATTAGCGCTTGTTGCCATTCATTTGTTTTTCTTTAATTTCATTTCAGTTGCCAGTGGTGACAAGTAATTAACAAGATGGCTGGGAACATTTCCGTTGAGCAACGGAAGTAGATTTTAAAGTGTTTTTGGAAATGTGAGAACATGAAAGAAGTGCAGAGACGATGGCGGGCAGAATTTGATACGGCGCCACCGTCACGTGTAACAATTACGAAATTACGCGACAAGTTTGGGAGGGAAGGAACTGTGTATGATCTGGGACGGTGTGGCAGGAAGAAATCAGTATCGGACGAAAGAGGGATGGAAACAGTGGTACAAACTTTCAACAGATCCCCCAAGAAGTCCATACATCAAATTCTGCCCGCCATCGTCTCTGCACTTCTTTCATGTTCTCACATTTCCAAAAACACTTTAAAATCCACTACCGTTGCTCAACGGAAAGGTTCCCAGCCATCTTGTCAATTACTTGTCACTACTGGCAACTGAACTGAAATTAAAGAAAAACAAATGAATGGCAACAAGCATTAATCATGACAGATCCAGATACAACAAGTTCCATCAGGTTATCTGTAATACTTTCTCTGTTATTAACATTCAAATAGTGTAAACCCCTTTGTGGGACACTCGGTATACAGAAGGCGCAGAAAAAGGGAGCATTGAATAAAAGCATTTTATCAGCACCTTTTTCTTGCACCTTTTTGAAAACATTTCCACATTTTCCCCCTCTTTCCCGACCATAGTTTTGCAGCTTAAAATCCTTTCCCTAATGATACGAATGGCAGGATCGCAGCTACAACCTTGGTGACAATGAAGTTCGACCAGAAAGGAATACGTGATTAAATGCACAGAGGCATAGGCGGTGGAATAGGTGACCCGCAGAAGGGACGTATGTGTGTAAGAGGAGGCGTGTGAGCAGGCAAGAATCGTGATCCCAGCATGTTGCACCCAAGGTCACGTAAAGAACGAAAACGGGGAACTATACGCGTGACATTGAACTTCGACCAGGCACCAGACCCATACGGAAAATTACAGATAGTGGCGCATTCAACGGAAGCATGACGTCACGGACACGATAAGGGAGTCCGCCGTATATAAGCGCGTGCTGTGCACCGAGGAACCGCAGTGCATCATCACCATGGCCAGGGGCAAACCTATTGACAACACCGTGAGGAGAAGAGTGGTGGAGTTGCAACGGGATGGACTCAGTGAACGGGAAATGGGGCGCCAACTGAACTTACCCAAGTCAACCGTCCACTGCATCATCAAACACCACCAAAATACGGGTACTACAGAGCCAGGTAAGGCCCCCGGTCGAAAACGCCTGCTGAGCGTGCGTGACCTACGGATATTTAGGCGCTATATCCAGACCAACAATCATGTTTCTGTGGCCGAATTACGACTTTGGACTCGAGAACGCTTTGACATTGAAGTGTCAACCAGAACCATTCGCCGTTACCTACAGCGATGCGGTTACCGAGTGTACAAGGCGAAACGTAAACCCTTCCTTTCCATGTTGAACAAAGGCAATCGACTACGGTGGGCACGAATGTACCGGGGATGGACATTTCGGCAGTGAAACAGGGTTTTGTGGACGGACGAATCAATTTTCAATGTTGTGTACGGGAAAATACGGAAAACAGTCATTTGTCGGAAGGAGGAACAGAATGAAGCAAAATGTTATGCACGTCGGGTACAGAAACCTGCGTCAGTGATGGTATGGGGATGCATGACGGCATCTGGGGTTGGCCCACTACACGTCTGTGAGGGTATTGTGAATGCACACGCCTATACACGCATACTGGAGCGGCATCTTCCCACAGTGCGAAGGCACCTGTTCCACAGGCGGCGTCTCATCTTCCAACACGACAATGCCAGGCCTCATACAGCGCGACTGACAAGAGAATGGTTGACTCGCCATCACGTGCGAACTCTGCCATGGCCACCATCGAGTCCCGACCTCTCGCCCATTGAGAATGTGTGGCGTGTTCTTAAGCGACGTGTGCAACAGAGGGGACCCACGACAGTGGCTGCTCTTATCGCCTGCCTGCAGGAGGAATGCACCGCATCGATGTGGAATACCTTGAACGACTCGTCCGCAGCATGCCCCGACGCATTGCCACAGTTATTCGCCGACGGGGCGGCGTCACACCATGGTAAACAGGATCCCCTCCAACAGTGGTCGAACTTCAATGGCACGTGTAGATGGACGAAAATGTTTTATTTTGTGTGGACACCATACATTGCTGCGTTGCAGCGGAAATTTATGTTTTCCTTTGTTCCATGTAGCCTGCTGAATAAAATATGTTCAGCATATGCATGTGTTCTCCTTCTTTCACAACGCACTCCTATATTTGTGACTGGTCGAACTTCATTGTCACTAAGGTTGTAGGATATGGCGGTGCCCAGGGGTGGCATGTTTTAAACAAGTGTGTTCAAAACACAGTGTTTTAAACATTTTTTTAGACTTGTTTAAGACACATTTTGATATTTGATAGACTGTGGTTATTTGCGTGTTTTGTTACTGTCTTTTCATTCAATCCATGCCATTTTGTTTACTGTTCACACAAATCTATTCAGTGGTTGAAAATGTATATTCAGTTAACAAAGAAAACATATTGTGATGATAGTCATCGTCACGATTAACCAAAATGGCAAAAAAGCAACGCAAAATTTCATAAACACAATATATTTTTAGCTCAATAAATTTTCAACACGAATTCAATTAACACAATAATTTCCAATAGCAGCTCGTGCCTGCCTTTGAGAATACTACGTATCGTGCCTATTACCTCCTAATAAAAACAAAATTCAATTCAGAACAACTGCAAATAAGTAATTAAAAATGATTTGAAATCCTTTGAATGTGTCGAAAAATAGTCCACTGAAAAATATTTGCTTCGGTCACTCACCATAAATTATGGAAACTCAAACTGCCTCTTATTTCGCAGCTACATACGTAATTTGCTAAGCAAAGTTTATACACATTGTTACCTTGGAACTTTTAAACAATATGCTCCAAAATGATGCCACACACATTAGACATTTTTATTTCTATGGTAACAATAAATCAACATCAGCATCTTTCTGATACACTACAAGAAATTGTTACTAGTTAAAATAGCCTCGTGGATCCTGCCCAAGATTCAATATTTCAGTGAGATTAGTTAGCATATGGATTTGAAAGGTACTGTATAGTCAGGATTAGATATAATTAATAGGCTTTAGAGTTTTGCCTGCTTGCTATTAATATACTGTAATGTTTTGAATTCGTTTCATGTTGCTTCGAGCCTGCTTATGGAGCCTATAAATACTCATGATTTTACCACCTATTTTGCATAATCTTGGCTAAAATACCTTTTTGGTAGTTTCTATTCATTCCCGATTTCTGGCACTTTGCCAAATTTTCAACTGTTGGAACATTACCATTTCGTTTGTCCAACCTGAATTCGCCATTGTGTCTGTATGGTTCATCTGCGCAATTTTTATTCAGGTAACAACACTGTTATATGACAGAAACGGCCATCATGGTGTGTTATAGGTTGATTTTTCGCATTTGAAATATGCAAAAATTGGTGCTATTTTTATAACATTATCATTTTCCACAAAATTCTCGTTTTCAACAATCAAGCTCTACTCAGCATTAAAACGACAAATACAACGTAACTAAACAATTCTCTAACCTTCTTAAACCCGAAGGTTTATGGCTGCAGCAAGACAAGCCTTCCATCTGTCCCTATCCTGGCCAAGATTAATGTTTATTGTTACCTCAAATTAATCGAATATGAATTGTTTCTGACGAAAAATTCCTTTTTGACAAAAAAGTCAAATGAACCCCTGTTCTACTATAGAACCCGATTTATATTACATAACACCCAGCGATAAACATGTGACATTTCGTTTTTTCATACATGGCCAGCATCTTTTACAAATATTTACAATCACTTTTTTAAATGTGAAAAAGAGATTCCGCATAGACATAAGGTCAGCACACGCGATTTCGGTGCGGGACATCTTGCGAATTCCAAAATTTTAAAATTCACTCAGCATCTTGAAGATAATAGGTAGGTACCTCGATTTCTCTGTGTTATGTTTTTTCCAAAATCCACGTTGTTATTTTAGCAGTTATTTAGGAAGTTATTTTCTATTATTTCTCGCGCGACAATTATCGATGTTACGGCTCCAGTATGACAGTAGCTCACCACTCGATCTCCCGCCAGATCACGGCGACTTTTAACGGTGACTCAAAACGTTCCCATACAAGGTGAAAAATCGTGGGAAACATTCACTTGCACTTGGTTTCAGGTAGCCGTCGAAATTAATCCAAGTATAACACGTACCATAATCTTTTGGGAGAATAACATTTTGAAAAACATGCACGTTCTACGCCCATAAATATGACACATTCTATTTTTGAAGTCTAAAACACAAGAATGTTGTATTTTCGCGGTATTTCAGGATTTTTGAAAGCAGAACGTGTTGAAATTTGCGGAAAACGCCAGAATTAGGATTTTATGTCAAATTCGCGTTATTTCGCCATTTAGAATGTATGAAAAATGGGTTTAGAACATGTCACTCTAAACACATAAACACATTTTTTTCAGCAACTAACATTTTCTGGCGTTATCGCGTTTGCCAGAAATCAAGATTCCTAGCTATAGGCCTACTACAGTTATGCACAATTGTGATTCAATCTACCACTTTAGCGCTAGCGTCGCTGCCATTATGATCGCTGGAACTGGGATAAATATATTTTTTTTATTTTTGCATTTTCTGTACAGTACATGGTGATGCGTGGTAAACGTAAAATAGAGAATAGAGGGATGTTCCGAGATTTTTGGGTACGTTTCGTGTGTTGCAAATTCAATGTCAACTAGGGGAGGTGTAGAGAAGATTGAAGGATAATTCGTACACAGTTTTGACTTACGACGGGGAACAGAAATATTGAAAATTCAGTCACAATAAGTTCATAAGTATTTACATTCTAAGATAGTATTGCTGTTCGTATTTCGTGTTATAACTGCAGATATTTCGAGGTGACATACGTGTTAAACAAATTTAATTGAACCTAGAAAGCTACAGTAGGTGAAACGTGAAACACATCGTAGCTGTGGCAGATAAGTGGTGAGACATTTTTGTTGCTACTACAAGTTTACAAACTGTATACTACATTGTGTTAGGGTTGCCAGACGTCCCGTATATACGGGATTATCCCATTTTTTTAAAGAAATGTCCCGGTATCCCGGAAAATGTACTCGGGACGCCCATTTGTCCCGTATTTAGCTAAAGAAATAACAAATTCAAATTTCAAAATCATTTCATTCAACAAGAAATTAATAACAATTTATAACTAACCTAATTGGATACCAATTACCATTTACCACTCAATCCTCATATTAACATTGACGTAGAACTGCTCATTGTCGATATGTCGAATATATTTTGTCGAAAGGTTAAGAATTATGGATTAACACTGCTATAAACAGCAATTGATTTTGTAATGTTCAAAAATGTTATAAGAAAATAAATGTAACTATATCCATGTCTATATAATCTGTATGTCCCATTTTTCTTTAGTTTAGAAATCTGGGAACCCTACGTGAAACTTAATTGTCAGTCGACCAAGGGTCTTTCTTGTGTAGTTTCATGCGTTGCAGTTTTTCAAGCATTACAGCCAAAATAAGGTACTAGAACCCAATATGGCCTAGTCCCCAATATGGCCTATTTGCTGTTTCCAAGTAGTTACAAGGTTGATTCCACAGATGACGTTAGCATGTTATTTAGACTGTCCGAATGACGTGATTGAACGCGTTGTACGTACCTATAGTGCAGTAACTTGAGGACAAAGAAGCGAAATAGCTGGACCTCCTGATTGTGTTCTATCGATTGTGTTGCATAGAAAAGTTATTACTTACTACATCATCCAAGTGAAAGGTGTTTATATCTATAGTACATATTATGATATGATTTGTACTTTACAACAATATACTTAGTTTAGACTTTAATCCAAATTCCTATTTATAACGGAGAAAAAAACATTATGTAAGGTAGACTCAATATGGCCCACATAGAAAGATATCGTAAAAGACATGCACAAATGTGACATTTGTTACTCTTATGTTCACATAGAGTGTGCGGGAGTCACTAAGGATGATGAAGGACCTTTCATTTGCTCAGACTGTGATGTGTAATCCATGGTCTTCTGGTGACAAATTATGACACGTCACTTCCTTGTGTATTGGTTTGTAAACGACGTTATTTCTTTGTGCAATCTCATTGTCATTTTATAAATAAAACATAAGTGCATCAATATATTTATCTACCTATAAAAACATTGTGGTACTATCTTTTCAATTTCTGTTGTATTTTTGATGTGAAAGAACAAAATGTATTAGTAGGCCATATTAGGCACACATGTACCCAATATGGCCTAAACGTTACTTTTTAACAAAGTCTTCACCACACCCATGTTATTATTTGGATCTGACGCCAATTCTCAGTAAACGTCCAGAAATGTTCCTTCTTTTGAATTTTGCTATTAGTTTTAAGTTTCTCACTTTGTTCACCATTAGAAACAATCGCAAACCTTAGGTAGGCCATATTGGGTTCAGGTACCTTAGATAACCTCAATGAGTTGAAACCGGAAAACGTTTATTGCGAAACGTATAGGAGCATAGCTATGATATTTCGAGATGCTTTCTTGTCTTGCATTTTAAAAAATATCTTGCGAGAACGAGAACAACGTATGAACGATATCAAAATGTGTCCCGATTAGCCTTACTGTGCATAAAGTGGACTTGAAACACCAACTCAATCAATCTTGCATTCCATTTCCGTCCACATGGCGAAGCAGCCAGAATAGTTCCAAATTCTCTCGGTAGAGGTTATATCAGAGCTACAGTCGGGAATAGCTCGATGCCTGTTTACGTGAGATATGGGGTGCTGTTAGCACCTTCATTCACTTCAATACTCTTGTTTCAGATAATCGAGGACACACAGCCACATAATAACCATGTACGTCCTCCACAAAAATTTCAACAAATTTCAACAACAAAATTATACAATCCATGTTTACAATTTAAACTTTTTAAAACAATTTTTGTTTCATATGAACACGAGAAACTTAAGAACTTTATAATTGCAGCAAGAACTTTGTAATATTTAATAGGACAAATCAATAATACAAAGTAGATTTTTAAATGCAATATTAACATAATATGCTGTTTTATTCAATAGAAAATATCTTGCGTGTTATTCTAGAAGTAAACAAAAACGTCTACTACGGCCATCTAGTGGTAAGATTTTAAGTATTGTATGCCTCGGACAACATGAGAAGTAATTCGCGTAGTCGAAGGTATTCTGGGAATGTACGAGGACTCCAAGCTTAGAAATCAAGAGCTTATCACTGACAAGAACAAAGCAAAATTTAGGCAAGTTTTCATACATACTATATGATATCAAGAGACTTGTCCACTTAGGAGTTTTAATATGCCTAGATTTCTTAAAAATTGAACGCCAGAAAATTTCAAGCTTTCCTTTCTTAAATGTTTCTATATCTGTAACGGTATCATATAGTACTCCATTACTGTCTTCTTTCAGATGTTTTATTTTTGCGTTTTTATGATGTACGTATTATTTTAAATTGCATGAAAGTAGGTATACAGTCTGATTAAGTGATACCAGTGGCTAAAACTAAATAACTAGATACAAAATAACTAAATGAAACCAGTATATCAGTATAACTGTACACACTACCCTGTACTTCACAGAAGCCAACATTACCGGACCGAGCGCCAACTGCAGCCGAAAGGAAGAGTGTAAATGGCAACAATGTGGCAGGTCATTGCCATGGCGCTACATTGCTACTCACTGTTACAACCACACATTGTTACTCAGCTTTCTCAAAGTATAAGGTTCTTTTAACCTCATGTTTCATATTTGTACATTTTCAATGCACAGATAGATACATTCTTATTTTCAAGTGTCTTGCAGCACAAGAATCACCCTGTATATGACTTCCAATCTAATGTGTCATAAAACAAACATAATGTTATCACGTACGGATTTATTACCAAAAGTAAAAACAAAAACCAAGATGACTGGAATAGTTAAATTTACCATACGTTTCATAAGTAGGCCATTTATACAAAATATGTAAGAAATTTATACAGTATGGCAAGGTTTTATGCATTTACCATACCTAGAAATTTTAAATTCTAATTGTGGGATTATGGTCAGGTAACATCCAATTAAATTACCATGTACATAGAATTAAATTAGTTAATTTACATGCGTGCAATCACGAAGGCGCTCATCATATACAGTCAACCTTATCCAAAACAAAGGGACACCTTTTTCAAAAGTCTGGTAAAGAACTACAGTAGAGCGTCGATTATCCGAAGTAATTGGGGAACATGAGTGTTCGGAAAACTGGTTTGTTCGGATAATCGAACTGTACATGTTTATTTGCCAAAAAGAAGTACGTACTGTACAGTAAATTTATTCATAAAAACAGGCATCTCTTTAAGTATTACAAAGTAACGTACAAAGGCAACTTTAGTAGGAATATATAGTATGTGGTACAGTTTATTAAACAAAAATATGTACATATTACATACGCATTTTGCATGAACAATACACACACTACACAAAATTAACGTTTAAAAAAATCCTTTATTTTGGTCTGTCTAAGCAAGCCTACACGCTTACGAGCAGCTAAGTCACGTACTTTTTTCATTACAGATATCTGAAAGTGGTCACTTTCATCTTGGGCTTCAAACCATCGCAAGGCAGTATCTAAACAAGTGGTCGTAACAGAGAACAGAAGGTTACTGTTTGCACCGTGAGAAGCTCTTCTTGGGGGCGCGCAATCCTTCAAACTGCGCGGAGCGGCACGCCTCAACTCTAAGCTGGCGCAGCTGTTGCTGTGAACAGCTTTGATACTGCCGCTACTTCTACAGCCAGTGCCAAACCGACAGAAGTGTGCTGATTGTTGAAACACAGCGACTGGCGGCTTGGCCGGTCAGCAGCGCCTTATGAAGGCCCCATTAGAAGCAATGTTCCGCCAGCGGTGGCTCAGTGCGGCGACTACTGTGGGAAACTTGGTTTGGGAGTGAGGGGGATGATGGACGGAAGGGTGGGAGAGTAACAGGTGCGAGCGAGTACACAGTTCGGTTAAGCGGTCGTTCGGTTGACCGACGTTCGGATAATCGACGCTCTACTGTACTTCTACCAACTTCTTTATCCTGTTTAATATCAACAGCAGGTATACCAACCAATTGTGTTTATTATTTACAAACCCTGAATTATATCCACAAAAGCTTACACAAATTCTAATCTTAACTCATATCAACCATACTCTCTCTCAGCTAAAGAGCGTCTCAACCTTAAAAGTCAGTAAGGAAGTAAATGGAGTACTTCCCAAGGTACATAGAGATTAGGTAAAGCTATCCGAAGATTGCCGATCTTGCACGAACGCGGACGTCACCAGAGAGGGAGTGAGCTCCGCTGAAGCAGACGTACCCTAGCATTTATATGGGAGATTCAGAGAGCGAAAATATATTATTACTTTTAGGAGGGGGAAAATATTAAATGGCATCCTCCAAGATGGCATTGAGGCATCCTTTTAATGATTAGTAACATAATTGAAAACGCGCTACTTTTAAAAGGGGGCAAAGTACATGTGAAAAAATGTATTTTGAAAATCCATATTCCTGAAACTTTCTGACAGATGCGCTACAAAGAAAGTTGCGTGTTCTCCTTTGGAATTTTGTCATTTTACAAATCGTAATATAATTTTAACAAAAACGTGGAATGCTAAAAGTAGTCCAATTTAGACAGTTCACCAACATCTTGTGGTGAGCTGAAGTGGTGAGCAGTGTTGCCAACTCCTCACTCGAAAAAATCACCAAGGTTTTTGTTTTTGGGTATAACCTAACCTAAAGCAAGGAGCTGGCAACCTTGCTTGAGGTATTTTCTCGCAGTGTTGCCAACTCCTCACTCGAAAAAATCACCAAGGTTTTTTTTCTTGCTCTAACCTAACCTAAAGCAGGAAGCTGGCAAGCTTGCTTGAGGCTTGCGTTACAGTGCATAAAGCAAGGTTGCCAACCCACTGGTACTTTTGCCATAGCTTTTTACAAGAAAAAAAAAGAGAGGGAAGAGTTAAACAACCGACAGCTTGCCCACAGCTTTTTTTTGCTCTAACCTAACCTAAAGCAGGGAGCTGGCAACTTTGCTTGTGCAATCAACCCGGTTGACCGCCCTCAAGTAAAAATCAGCGTTGCCAACTCCTCACTCGAAAAAAAATCACCAAGGTTTTTTTTTTTGGTCTAACCTAACCTAAAGCAAGGAGCTGGCAATTTTGCTTGTGCAATCAACCCGGTTGACCGCTCTCAAGTAAAAATCAGCGTTGCCAACTCCTCACTCGAAAAAAAATCACCAAGGTTTTTTTGGTCTAAAGTAACCTAAAACAAGGAGGTGGCAATTTTGCTTGAGGCTTGCCTTACAGCGCACAAAGCAATTTTTGCCAAGCTAAACAAGGAGAGCCGGCACTGCCGTAAAAGAGAGAGATGGATGGGTGGATGGCAACGCAGTATGTGTGTGCGTGTGTGTGTATAATTATTATAGCATTATTAACTAGAGTGTGTTGGCAATTTACTTACAACTAAAAAAAAAAAAAAATAGAGATGCCAACGTTGGTGAGAGAGAGAGAGATTTATGGCTGGCAACAGTAACGAGCGAATGCGCCATATCGTAATTTTCCAACTCCGTATATCGTGACCTTTGTAAACCTCTCTCGGGGGAACGATGTGCCACACACACGCGCGCCTGTATTGTGGCGCAAAAAAAAACAAATAATAATTGTTGTTTTTTTAGGATACCTGGCCCCTATAACCTCGCGAGGGTGCGTGGTACCCAACGCAGTTCTAATGGCCACGGCTAACAAAGTCATGCCTTTGTAGAGTTTCATGGGTTTCCCCCCCCCCCTCAATTTGTTTAAGAAATTCGATTTGATCCTAAAAAACACTCTGCATCCTATTGGAGTGCTTTGGATGTGTTTTTAGATTAAAAATTTTGTAATTGGGGAATGTAAAAAAGCTATTCTTGCTTGTTGGCGATATTTTTTAAAACTGCTCTGTGACCCTCTCGTTTTTCACGTCGTAGGCGAAGGACTTCTCTGCAATCAGGATGACACTGCATAGGGTATCCTCGGGCAAGGCATCGTGGAACTCGCAGACGATCTTGATGTTGGTTCGATCGTTGACCACCACCTTCTTCCTCTTAGATGTGTTGATGACGGTCATGGGTCTCCGTGCTTTAAACTCGCTGGGCGTGTAGTACATGTCCACGCTTCCCTCGGTCACGCGTTTGTAAGCCGAAAACGCTTCGTAAAGTTTGAGGTAATCGTTTTTGGTCACGTCGAGGTTGTAATTCTCGCGCGGGAACACTTCGTTGCGACCATTCTTCAGATAAACGTTCTTGATCTTGCAGTCGTCGAACTTGCTGGAATCTTTTTCCTGATTCTTGTCCCTCCCGGTCTGAAAGAGCACTACGACGAAATCTGGCATGTCGAACTGTATGTTGTTGAACTGCGTCGTCACGTCGAATTCCATGTGACTTCCCGACGCCATCTTCTGCACGCACTGGTAACCGTGAAAGTGAATCGGCACCTGCGGACTTTTCAAGATCTCCGCTATGTACTTGAGGGCGTAGTTCGTTTCGTATTCCACCACCGGCATTCTCAATTCCATGCTCCGGATGACGCACTTGGCTGCTTCGGGTAAAGTGTTGGCTATCGGCGTGGTGCCGTCCGGACCCAAAGTAGCGTATCGCATCAGTGCGTCGTTGTCGTTGGCCGCTCTTCGAAACGTAACGCGCAGTCCTCCCTTCCACATGATCTCCATGTAGTCCGAGAAGAAACCAGGCAGCAGACGCATGGGAAAGAGCACCGTGTGACTTCTCGTCGATATTTTGGTCCCGGCTTCGAATCCTCCGGCTTGATAGTACGCTGCGTCCGTTTTGGATAATTTCAACGTTTTAAATTTTTTTACAGAGTTTATTAAAGCACATATTTGAGGAAAACAACGCCACCCATATATAAATAAACCCCTCAAACTAACACTAATTAGAATTAGCCTACAAAATTTTTCTCGTAAGGCATTTTTTTTTTGTAAACACTCTACCACCAACAGATCACATATAAATAAACATACCCCCCAAAAAAATGCAATCTGAGAAAAGTTGCCCTGTGTGCAAGATAACCATATCAAGCGCACATTTTGCAAGACATTGTCGTACCTGTGCACCTGGTAAGCGTGTAACCGCTAAAAAATCATGTCCCAGGTGCGGTATACCTATTACCATTAATAATTTGAAGAGGCATATAACATTATGCAAAGTTGTCGTCGGAGCACCTGTTCCCCAACCGTCGACCAGCTCGACCAAGAGGAAGGCAGAAGCAGCCTCCATCAATGCACCACCCACGAAACGCGTCAAGCCTGTGGCGAAAGCGAACCAGGCTGCTTTCCAGCGTTTGTTAGAGGACTTTGTCATCACTTCGGAGGGCTCATGCGACGTGCGTAGTTTTTTGGAGAACGTGCAAGCCAAAATCATTTCCATCCTCGGCGATGCGCTTGCAACGCACTCCACCAAATTCTACGCATCGCTACGTTGCCAGTACAAGAAGCCGTCCGATGAAATTTACAGCTTCTGCCACAACACCAAGGCGAAGACGCTGCATCTGGCGGATGTCGACAACCTCGAGGACATCTACAACCAGTTTGCCGATGAGCTGGTGGCAAAACAAGAAGAACATCAAGCTAAAGGCTCGGGGGGTTCGCTGTGTGGCGAGCCTCACGAACTGTGCGTCAAACTTTGCAAGTTCATACCTCTCTCCGCCTCCAGCTACGTCCCCTTACCACCTACCATTGCGGCAAAAAGGGCCGTCCTGAACATTCAGAACAGTGATGCCAAGTGCTTTCTCTGGTCAGTGCTTGCAGCATTACACCCTGTCCACTGGAAAAACCAACCACACCGAGTTAACCACTACCTACCCTATGAGGCAGAGCTGGAAGTTGCGATGGCTGGGATCGACTACCCGGTAGAGGTCACGGACATTCGAAAGTTTGAGGCTCGTACACACAACCCTCGGTTGGCCATCAACGTTTACGGTCTCACTGACGAAAATGCGGTGTACCCCATCCGGGTGAGTGACGTAAACAACAATGATGCTCGAGAAATCCATCTCCTACTTATCAAGGACGAGACCCATCACCACTACACCCTCATCCGTTCGCTCTCCCGGTTGGTGTCGAGCCAAAAAAGCAAGCATGATGGTAGCATAGAAGTTTGTCGAAGGTGCTTGTCAACTTTTGACAATCAAAAACAGCAGGATTATCAGCACATCAAAGGTCCCAACATCGCTGCAGAGAAGCTTGCCAGCCACAAGATCTACTGCAATGCCAACGAGCCAGGTGTGGCAGTCTTGCCCAAACCTGGCACCGTGGAGCGTTTCCACATGCACGGTGCCATGGTAGAGCATCCCGCTATCATCATCGCGGATTTCGAAGCCTTCCTCAAACCCCTGTCCACTTGCGATCCCGACCCCGAAGTTTCTTCCACCACCCCTTACCAACTCCACGAGGCTTCGAGTTATGCATACGTTGTGGTGCGACGAGACCAGCATATCGCCCCCGAGCCCTACGTGTACCGTGGTCCCGACGCCGCCAAACACTTCCTCGAGAGGATGGTTGTCGAGGCCAACGAGATAGGGAAGGTGCTGTTAGCCCCCAAGCCTATGGAATCGCTGTCTCCCGACGATCAGCGTAGACACGACGAGTCCATCGCTTGCCCTGTCTGCGTCAAGGAGTACACCGCCAACAATCGTAAAGTCCAACACCACGATCACTTTGACGGTAGGTATGTTGGTCCTTGGTGCAACGGATGCAACCTCATGGCCCGGGACCCGCGCTTCATCCCTGTGTTTTTTCACAATGGCTCGGGATACGACTTCCACCACCTCGTCAAGCATCTTGGGTACGACGACATGCGAATCAACGTCCTGGCGCAGAACGAGGAGCGTTACATCAGTGTGAGCAAGTGGGTGCGAATCCCAGGATCACACTCTACCGTCGAGCTTCGCTTCCTCGACTCCCTGAGGTTCCTCCCGGCCAGCCTCGATGCTCTCGCAGGGAAGCTTAGCGACGAGCAAATGCTTATTACCTCCGGAAATTTTCCGAACTTGGACGCCGGTCTCTTCAAGCGTAAGGGAGTCTATCCCTACGAATACATCACAGACCCTTCCAAGTTTGCGGAGACGTCGCTACCTCCTCGAGCAAACTTCTACAGTCAGCTGCGAGGGTCGAACATCACCGACGAGGAATATCACCACGCCGAGTCCATTTTGCGCGAGCTGGGCTGTCGAACTCTCGGGGACTACCACGACGCCTACCTCAGACTTGACGTGACGCTCCTCGCCGACGTGTTCCAGACGTTCCGTGCGACCGCAATGAAGATCTACAAGCTGGACCCCGCCTACTTCTACAGTCTTCCTGGACTGGCGTGGTCAGCCATGTTTCTGGTGACGAAGATCAAGCTGGAGCTTCTTTCGAACGTGGACATGATGCTGTTTGTGGAACGCGCCGTGCGGGGTGGAATGGTCCAGGTGTCGCAGCGACACTCGCGCGCCAACAATCACCACATGGCCACCGGCTACGACCCCTCACAACCGTCCAGCTACATCATGTACACGGACGTCAATAACCTCTACGGACACTCCATGATGCAGCCACTCCCCTTTAGAGGCTTCGAGTGGGCTGACCCTTCCAACTTCGACATCGAAAGCTTCGACGATTCGGAACATGGGTTCTTCGCCGAGGTGGACCTTGAGTTCTCCGAGAAGCTGCAGGATTTGTTCTGCGATCTTCCCCCTGCACCCGAGTTCAAGTGTCCGCCCGATTCCAACCAGAAGAAGCTCGTCATGGACTTCGAGTCCAAAGAGCGTTATGTCCTACACTACCAGAATCTCCGGTGGTTGATGCAGCGAGGGGTCACGGTCTGCGCAGTTCACCGCATCCTCAAGTTCGAGCATTCTCCATGGTTGAAGCCATATATTGAAGTCAACACCAAACACCGCACTGCAGCCACGTCCGAGCTTGATAAGGATTTCTTCAAGCTTATGAACAATGCGGTGTTTGGCAAAACTATGGAGAATGTACGGAATCGCATGGACATAAAATTGGTAACGAGGAAAGCACAATGTCGCAGGCTCGTAGCAAACCCGTTATTCAAATCGAGGACTATTTATAATGAGCAGCTTGCTCTGGTGCATATGAGGAAGGGTGAGGTGAGGCTCGACAAGCCAATTTATGTTGGTGCCTCAGTATTAGACCTGAGCAAGCTGCACATGTTCGAGACGTACTACGACATATTACGTCCACATTATAGCCACAACATCTCGCTTCTCTACACGGACACGGACAGCTTGGTGTACCACGTCCACTCAGCCGATGCGTACGGGGATATAGCCACAGCTCCATCCTTGGTTAACCTCTTCGACACCTCGGGCTATCCCCAGCCGAACCGGTATGGCATCCTGCCCCGAAACAAAAAAGTGCCTGGCAAACTCAAAGACGAGAAGGACGGTGATGTAATTCTCGAGTTTGCAGGTCTTCGCGCCAAGGCCTATGCCATCAAAGCCGAGGGCAGCGTTACCAAGAAGGCCAAGGGTGTCGGCAGACAGGTGGTTCGGGAGCATCTCGCATTCGAGGACTTTGTCGATTGCCTCAAGACCAGGTCGTCGGTTCTAAGAGAAGAACAGCGCATCCAGAGCGTCGACCATATCATCACCACAAACAAAGTTAGAAAAATTGCCCTGGATCCCAACGACGACAAGAGGTGCATCCTCGAGTGTGGTATTCACACATTGCCGTGGGGGCACTATCGCTTAGCAGAAAGCAAAACCTGCAACATATGCCCATCTTCAACAGAAGATTCATAAAAACAAAACAAAACAAAAAAAAAACACTTTGACTGTCATTACAAAAAAAAACTATGACCGTATTCTTAAATAACCAGCATGCCTATGAATTTGTTCGGTTTCAAAAAACAGATCATTATGGAAACCATACCAGATCATGAAGTCTTACCTTCCGTGTTACCTAAACTCAACGGTCTATTGATCATTCACCTCAACAGCATTTGGACGAAACTGAATGACGATGTGGGCAAGATGTTTTATGTTTTTAATAACAATTTACATTTCTACGAAATTCCGATCGACGGGAAACTTCAAATCACCGTGAATCCGGAAAACGCAGGCGAAATCAAAATTTCTACCGGCAAGAACATTTTTCGAATCAAGCACGACAAGATGCTTTCTAACATTACGTACGATGTGTCCGCAGGAGATTATTTTTACATAGAACTCCTCGGAGATTACGACAAACTTATTCCTCTCTTCGTAGAATTACGAATCGTCTATCCTATTATAAATAACCGTTAACCAAAAATGCCTAACGACATTTTCGGCAACACCAAGCGTGTGGACCACGCAGAAGAGATTCTCATGTTGGACATTCGAGTTAAGAAGTTGAGGACCGATTTGATCGCTTTGCAGGAAACCTTAAACAAAAGTTTAGAGTCGGAAATCGCTACGCTCCAAACGCAATGTCTCGACCCCATTCTGAAAATCGATTCCGAACTGAAGACGCTCATAAAAAATTATGTCGACGTACCTTCTTACGACAGCGTTCAAAATATACAGTTGAGCGTGAATTCGCTTCAAAATGATTTGGCCAAATTACAGCAATTTCAATCGAAAAATGAAGATTTGGAAAAACTGAAACTCGAAATCGAAGAACGAACTTCCGCAATAGAAAAGAATTTCTCCGAACTTCAAACCGTGGTGAACGATATAGACGCAGAACGCTTGCATGTCGTCGTTTCCAAATTACAAGAAGAATTCACCAGCACGTTGGAAGAAATTAAATCCAAGTTGCAGACTTTGGAAGATACAATGACGAACCTACCATCGTCGGACGAACTGCAGGTCATCGGTAAAAGCGTCGCGAACATAAAAATTCAATTGGAGGCCTATCGAGATTTCGAACACATTCAAACCACCATCGCCACGCTTCAGGCGTCCTTGGAATTGATCAACGAAGAAATTAAAAATATTCACGCTGAAGCGAGAGCGTTGACGAGCATTCAAGACACGTTGAGCACGGTTCAGCAGAAGATCGAATATTTAGAAAATTTGAACGTCGAAACGAATCTCGCTCATTTTCATCACGTACTCGACAACATACAGGGTGACTTGGAATCGTTACGGACGAGCGTGCCTTCGAGCGAAGATTTGGAAAAATTGAAAACGGCGGTGACGGCACTATCCGATTCGAACGACATCAAAAGTTCATTGAGCGATCTCGAGAGTAAAGTGGCCAATCTCCCCACCTCCAAAGAATTGCATGCTTTGAAAAGGAACATATCACGTATGCTGAAACGACTGGAAACGGAAACGGCGAACGTGGAAGAGATTCGAGACGAAATTACTTCGCTGGTGTCGACGCTGCCCACTTCGCAGAGCGTCGCCGACCTTCACACGCAGTTTACAGAGATGCGAAGCATCGTGAACGATCTTACCGAGAAGAGCTCGAAATTGAATCAAGTCGAGAACCTTCAGAACATCGTCGTCAACATCAGAGATCAAGTCGGAGTGCTGGAGTCCACGCAGGAATCGACGCTGGCCTCTTTCGGTGCCAAGTTGCAAGAACTCAACGAAAACTACAAGCAGTTGAACGTGGAAGTGAAAATCAAACCGTCGTTGTCTGCCGTAACGGATACCATAATCGAGCATTTGCTGCCCATCGAAAATAAACTCGGACACGTTCACAGTAATCTGCTCGGCGTCGACACTAAATTCGCTAAACTGCATTCTCTGCAAGCCATCGAAATCAACAGCGTACCCAATCAACAGAGAATCTCCACGTTCGTCGAAGGTAACAAACTGTACATGTTGCATCCTTATCATCCGTACTACAAGTTTCTCCTCGATGGCACGATTCAGATAAACGAATTTTCGTACTGGTCTCACGGTAGAAAAGCTAGCGTTCCCACCATGACTTTGATATCGAATCGTGGTGTCCAGAAAGCAGGAAACATTCCTCTGGCACGTTGGAACGAAACGCGCAACATATATGAAATACACGAAGACGAAGATCTCACCGTTTTCGACGTGAGTGCCGGCGATAAGCTGATCATTCAAAACACGAGCGAAGTGCCACCCTCTTTGAATCCCATCACGCTTGTGCTTCTCTTGAAACGTAATCTCTAAAAAAAAAATGTCTAGGCAAGCCATCGTCGAAGAATTGCATAAACCTGCACGCCGTAACTACGAACGTTTGGCTGTGGTAACCAAGGGCATCGACGACCTCTGGCAAAGCGACCTCGTGGAGATGAGTAGCGGCAATTTGAAAAACGTACATAAATTGAACAAGGGCAACAAGTACCTCCTCACCGTCATAGACACATTTTCGAAATTCGCATGGGCTCTACCTTTGAAGGCGAAAACGGGAACATGCGTCACGGAAGCATTCAAATTAATTTTTCGCGAAAGCGGTGGCAGACAACCACGGTTTCTGCAAACGGACAACGGTAAAGAATTTTACAACGCCGTATTCCAAAAGTTTATTCAAAAACACAAGATTCGACATTATTCGACCTTCAGTCACATCAAAGCCAGCATCGTGGAAAGATTCAATCGAACCTTGAAAACACACATGTGGAAACGATTCACGCTTCGGGGAAATTACAAATGGGTCGACATCCTGCCGGAACTCGTCGACACCTATAATGATACGGTACACAGAACGATAGGCATGAAGCCAGCCGACGTTACCAAGTCCGACGAGCAGCGTTTAATTTCTACAGTTTACTGTCCAAAGTACACACCCACGACAAAAAAAGCTAAATACAAAATTGGAGACCAGGTGAGGATCAGCAAATTCAAACGCACCTTCGAGAAGGGATTCACAAAAAATTGGAGCACAGAACTTTTTACCGTGGTTCGAGTTCTACCCGGAAACCGACACACGTATATAATAAAAGATAGTAGCGGCGAGATTTTGAAAGGAAGATTTTACGAAGAGGAACTCTCTAAAACAAAACACCCCGACACGTACCTGATCGAGAAAGTATTGCGTAGGAAAGGTGACAAACTGTTTGTCAAATGGCTGGGACTTCCGGAAAAGAGTTGGATCGACGCGAACGAAGTGATCTTGTGAGTACGTGGAACGTGGTGAAGCGTCTACCGGATCCAGAAAGTCAAACGAGAAAAAAAAAGAACGGCGAGTTGCTTCCCGACAGCATCCGCTGTCTGATCGTAGGTCCTTCGGGGTGTGGGAAAACGACACTGCTCGTGGACAATTTTCTCCTCGCACCGAATTGGTTAGATTGGAAGAACAGGCACCTGTACGTGTTCTCGAAAAGTTTGGAGCAATCCAAATACCAGCAACTGATGAAACTGTACGATGGTCTGGACATTGCAACGTTCGCCTCGGAAATAAAACCACTTGACGATTGTCGTGAAAATTCAGTCGTTGTGTTCGACGACGCCATCCTGGAAAATCAAAATGAAATTCGCAACTTTTTCACGCAAGGTCGTCACAAAGGAATGGATTGCTTCTACCTAGCTCAAACGTTTTCCAAAATTCCAAAACAGTTAGTACGCGACAACGCTAATTTCATATGTTTGTTTCGTCAAGATCACACCAACCTCAAGCACGCGTACGATGAATACGTAGGCGGAGACATGAACTACAATCAATTTTCGGAAGGCTGCTCTACTTGCTGGAACGGTGACGATTTCGGATTTGTGACGATCGACATGACGAGAAAACCCAACGACGGAAAATACAGAAACAAAATCAACGATTTTCTAAACGTTGCAACGTTGTGAGAAACGACGTATATAAATAACGTCATGACGAAACGAAAAATCGAAGACGAAAATCTCAAGCTTCGCGATTACCTCGCGAAACGCTTCAAAGGTTGGAAATCCGAAAATCGCGGATTCTACGAAGAGAAGAAACGTCAGGATCAACCCGTGATCGATGCCATCAGCAGTCTAGGTAAAGAAATTAAAAGTGTCACGGAACAAAATAAAAATTTGATTAATGAACTCCTGCCGCTCGCAGCTAAAAGTTATGCTGTACCCACGCCCATTTCGAGCATTCCTTCGACACCGTTCGAACTGAAGGATGCACCGGCACGACGTCGAGCCATAGGCAGCACGTCGTCGTCTTCGGATAAAATCGAGTTGGGGCCTTTGGCACGAGACTACCTGAGTACGGGGAAATTCGACAAGGATGAAGTGTTCGGATTGTATCCCAGCATGGAAACCAGCGAAGGCGGCGGTGTGGTGTGGAAGATTGGGAAATCGAAGGTGACCTTCGAAGGCAACGACATTAAAGTTAATTTAGGCGACAAGGATAGTTGGAACAGGTATCCGGGTACGGTGGGACTGTGGGAACTCGTCGCCAAAAAGCAGCCGAAAGATTACACCGACGAAGATTACCAGAGTTACAAGGAAATTCTGATCATGACGGATGCCTTGTACCAGAACAACGACGCCTCGCAGAATAGGGTGAAATCGAGCAGCGGCGAGAAGTACAGGAATCTCATCAAACCGATTTGGAACCAGGTCAAAACAGGCAGCGGCGTCAAACGCTACAACACGTTACCCAAAGAATTCGTTTGGGTGGACGACGTGAGGAAACTCGTGGACCGATTGCTGGTGATAGCCGGCGAAGAGAATGCAGGCAACCGTAATTTCTACAACGAGAAGGTTGGCATCGTGGACATGATCAGCACGAAACTTTCCAACTTCATCGTGAACGACGACAAGGGCATAGGTTACCTGATCAAAATCATCAACACGCTGCCTCCGAAATTTTGGAACGTGGCCGAAGGAAAGGGACTCGTGAACGACATCATCAACAAGTTACCTTTCGAGATGCATCTACCTGGCTACCAGTACTGCGGACCGGGTACCAAACTCAAGAAAAGATTGGAGAGAGGAGACAAGGGTGTGAATCTGTTGGACGCCGCATGCAAAGATCACGACATCGCCTACAACACCACGCAGACGGATCTGAATGCACGTCACGAAGCAGACAGAAAGTTAGAGCACGCAGCTTTCGAAAGGTTCGTGAGCAGAGACGCATCGCTGGGTGAACGGGTCGCCGCACTAGGCACCACCATCGCCATGAACACGAAACAAAAATTGGGGTGGGGTATATAAATAACATACAGTAAAAAAACAACATGGCTTGCATTACTGATTTGCCGCACGAACTACTATCTAAAATATTCAAGAAAGTAGTAAACGGAGATGTTAATAAACTTGTAATCATGGCAAAAACAATGCCCGAATTTCGCACCCCTTGTGAAATGGTTCTCAAGGACCTTCTTCGGGAGATCAGCGGCCTGAGGTGCGGTGATCTCAACATTCTGCTTTCGGCTGCAGGGGAGAAATTGAACGATAGGTTGGACGAACTGTACGAGGCAAGGCAGGGAAGAAGACAGTATACTGATGATTGGTACAAGTCTATGCAGGAGACGGAAGATATCACTACACACATCCTCGCGTTTTCCGAAGCACGAACTTTCTTCCTCTGTTAAAAAAATAATAATATATATACGATACAAATCGCAAAAAAAAAAACTTGATATATAAATAACACACATCGTGAAAAAAATAATCTTCGGTATATATAAATAACACACATCGTGAAAAACAATTAAATTTCTCTCTAACACTCTGAAATTTTTTTTGATATGACGACCGAAAAAATGAGTGATCTCCAAGCATTAAAACAAATGCTAAATTTGTCAGTCGAGTATGTAAAAATTCAGGAATTGGAAGTCGACAAACCTTACACGATAACTTCCGGTTCAATCGTTTCTACCCAGTATGGTCCCAAGGTACGCCTGTTGCTCAACGCACAATACAGTCTATTTTTACCAGATCGATACGCTAACATGTTATCCGACGAGAAGCTATCTATTTTAATCGAGAACAAAACTCGAATCGTGTACAAGGGGACAAAGGAACTTCTTGGCAAGAAAACGATGCACATAATAGAATTTGTGTAACGACTGCGAGGCCTTGAAAATATATAAATAACATACCGTAAAAAACTACACAAGAAAAAATCTCAGAATATATATATAAATAACATACCGTGAAAATAACACATAGAGCATCAACATGAAGCCCAAGGGTGTCGTGTACCAGATACCATACTCCAATCTAAAAAATCTAGGTACCCTCGATGGGTTACTCACCAAGAAACAACGCGAGAAGAAACGTTCTTGCTTGTCGAAAGGACACGGAATGAAATTGCTGCTCAGCACACCTCAATTGAAAAGATTGCAGCGTTCGCGGAAACAGCAAAAGATCGGAGGTTTCATATTCAGCATCCCGGCCATCCTGGCAGCATTGGGGGCCGTTGGAAGTTTGGCCGGCGGAAGTGCCGCCATCGCGAAAACCGTCATCGACTCAAAGAAGAACAAGGCCGAGTTGGAAGAACAGAAACGTCACAACCTGGCCATGGAGAAGAAGGGGAAGGGCGTGATGAGAAAGTTTAAAAAAAAGAAACAGAAGCACTCACCAACCGAGACATTGAATCTCTGATCGAACCGTTACAAATCAAACACTTCAGAGGAGTTTTCATGTCCAACTCGCTGCCTTCAAGCGTGAAAAGAAGAGAATGCGGAGTAGTCAACTTGGACGGTCAAGAAAATCCAGGCACGCATTGGATATGTTACCACAAAAATGATGATAAAGCATTCGTTTTCGATTCTTTCGGAGGTGTTCCACCTGCAAATTTAATTCATTATCTGAAAACAAACAAAACCTCCATATACTACAACGACGAACGCATTCAAGATTTCGGAGACGTGAACTGCGGTCATCTCTGCCTCTCCGTGCTCGCGTTTCTCTCTAAAATAAATAACCCTACGATCGAGGATTTCCAGAAAGCATTGTGGAACCTCAAACAGCATCACTAGGATGGGCGTGTTCCATCTTACGAGCGAATCTTCGATCTTGAAACTCACGCTGCACGACGACATCGTCTATCCTAAATCCGTGGCTCTGCGTGCATTCTACAGCATGTACCTCATACCCAATGTTACGCAGCACAACAACAAAATTAGCGTCGGAAGCGAACACATCGTCGTCACGCCAGGACAATACAATCTTTCCACTTTGCAAGCTCAATTACCCAAAGGCACATACCTTTCTCAAAATTCGGTCACGCACAGAGTGGAAATCCTGTCGGCGACGGAGACCGTGGACCTGGGCACCATGGGAGAACTTTTAGGTTTTGAGAACGACACCAAACTCAAAGCTGGTATCAAGCACACGGCAACCAACATTCCTAAATTTTTGGCCATAGAGACTCTGAACGTACACTGTAACGTGGCCGAAGGTATGATCACGAAATCTTCGGACGGATTGTTAGGAAGTCACAAGCAGACGGGAATCATAGCCACTTTCAAACCAAGTTCCGAGTTCATGGAACCGATCATCTACACACCCTCTTCGCCGATCTATTTTCCAGTATGTCGCAACCGCATAGACGACATAGAGTTGGTGGTGACGAACGAGAAAGGAGACGTGGTGGATTTCGCAGGTGCCACTACGACGGCCATCGTGGAGATCAACGTATAATAAATAACCATACATGTAAAATGGAGCAAATCGAAAGTTACGAATTGCAATCTTTCCCTCCCAACCGTCGCACGTTCGCCAATCTAAACGAAGCGAACAGGGAGATCGAATACGACGTGGACATAGGCGATGGGTTCATTCATCCTCACAGAGCAGACCTCTACCTTCAATTCGACGTGGTGAAGAAGGAAAACGGAGACGCGTTTCCCGCAGCAGCAAACTTGATACTCGTGGACAACTTCGTGCCTCACCTGTTCTCGCAGGTGGAGGTGAGGAAACACAACACCGTCATCGACAGAATAGATTATCCAGGCATCACGTCGACGGCAGTGGGAACGTTGAAATTATCCAAAACGGACGCAGCGTACTATCAAGCCGGAGGATTCGAAGCCGGGACCAAAATATCGACGAGAAGTCACACGGTGCTCTTTCCCATGCGTCTGCTGCCTGGTTTCTTCTCGGACTACATGGAGATCATGTGGAAGGGAGGACTGCGCGTTACGTTTCGAAGAGCGGCCAACGACAACGACGCACTGATGCGATACGCTACTTTGGGTCCGGACGGCACCACGCCGATAGCCAACACTTTACCCGAAGCAGCCAAGTGCGTCATCCGGAGCATGGAATTGAGAATGCCGGTGGTGGAATACGAAACGAACTACGCCCTCAAGTACAAAGCGGAGATCTTGAAAAGTCCGCAGGCTGCAAGATCAAGAACGTTTATCTGAAGAATGGTCGCAACGAAGTGTTCCCGCGCGAGAATTACAACCTCGACGTGACCAAAAACTATTACCTCAAACTTTACGAAGCGTTTTCGGCTTACAAACGCGTGACCGAGGGAAGCGTGGACATGTACTACACGCCCAGCGAGTTTAAAGCACGGAGACCCATGACCGTCATCAACACATCTAAGAGGAAGAAGGTGGTGGTCAACGATCGAACCAACATCAAGATCGTCTGCGAGTTCCACGATGCCTTGCCCGAGGATACCCTATGCAGTGTCATCCTGATTGCAGAGAAGTCCTTCGCCTACGACGTGAAAAACGAGAGGGTCACAGAGCAGTTTTAAAAAATATCGCCAACAAGCAAGAATAGCTTTTTTACATTCCCCAATTACAAAATTTTTAATCTAAAAACACATCCAAAGCACTCCAATAGGATGCAGAGTGTTTTTTAGGATCAAATCGAATTTCTTAAACAAATTGAGGGGGGGGGGAAACCCATGAAACTCTACAAAGGCATGACTTTGTTAGCCGTGGCCATTAGAACTGCGTTGGGTACCACGCACCCTCGCGAGGTTATAGGGGCCAGGTATCCTAAAAAAACAACAATTATTATTTGTTTTTTTTTGCGCCACAATACAGGCGCGCGTGTGTGTGGCACATCGTTCCCCCGAGAGAGGTTTACAAAGGTCACGATATACGGAGTTGGAAAATTACGATATGGCGCATTCGCTCGTTACTGTTGCCAGCCATAAATCTCTCTCTCTCTCACCAACGTTGGCATCTCTATTTTTTTTTTTTTTTAGTTGTAAGTAAATTGCCAACACACTCTAGTTAATAATGCTATAATAATTATACACACACACGCACACACATACTGCGTTGCCATCCACCCATCCATCTCTCTCTTTTACGGCAGTGCCGGCTCTCCTTGTTTAGCTTGGCAAAAATTGCTTTGTGCGCTGTAAGGCAAGCCTCAAGCAAAATTGCCACCTCCTTGTTTTAGGTTACTTTAGACCAAAAAAACCTTGGTGATTTTTTTTCGAGTGAGGAGTTGGCAACGCTGATTTTTACTTGAGAGCGGTCAACCGGGTTGATTGCACAAGCAAAATTGCCAGCTCCTTGCTTTAGGTTAGGATAGACCAAAAAAAAAAAACCTTGGTGATTTTTTTTCGAGTGAGGAGTTGGCAACGCTGATTTTTACTTGAGGGCGGTCAACCGGGTTGATTGCACAAGCAAAGTTGCCAGCTCCCTGCTTTAGGTTAGGTTAGAGCAAAAAAAAGCTGTGGGCAAGCTGTCGGTTGTTTAACTCTTCCCTCTCTTTTTTTTTCTTGTAAAAAGCTATGGCAAAAGTACCAGTGGGTTGGCAACCTTGCTTTATGCACTGTAACGCAAGCCTCAAGCAAGCTTGCCAGCTTCCTGCTTTAGGTTAGGTTAGAGCAAGAAAAAAAACCTTGGTGATTTTTTCGAGTGAGGAGTTGGCAACACTGCGAGAAAATACCTCAAGCAAGGTTGCCAGCTCCTTGCTTTAGGTTAGGTTATACCCAAAAACAAAAACCTTGGTGATTTTTTCGAGTGAGGAGTTGGCAACACTGCTCACCACTTCAGCTCACCACAAGATGTTGGTGAACTGTCTAAATTGGACTACTGCTAAAGAAGAATTAAAGAGTTTAAAAAGTTATTGATTAATAGACTTAGTTTATTTTACTTCGCTTATCTGTCACATATGGCTAATCGAAAAGATGAGAATGCGTGATGATATGATGAAATTGATGAAAGGAAAGTAGACCCATGTCCGTGCGGGGATTCGAACCTGGGGCCCTTGGCATCGTAAAGCGTTGTGCTAACCACGTCGCCACGGAGGTCAGCATTACAAGGAAATAAACAGAAAATGGAATCTATGTTGTAATATGAGAGAAACATTTGCGAAGAGATTATTGAAGTAACAAATAATTATTACTAGACGTTGTGATGAAAATTATTAATATATCTAAAATATCGAGAGTTGACCTTGCAGTCTCTAAATGTACTTTTAGGGTTACGCAAAACCTTTACTCAAAATTGCTAGTGTAAATTTATAAGCTATTAAAATTTAAAACTTATTCCTGTTCGAAAAAAGAAACTGCCAAGTCAAATTAATATTTCGTAGAAATATATATATATATATATATATATATATATATATATATATATATATCTTTCTTTCACGAGGCCAAGAGAGTATTTGGAGGGGACGGTGGCTTGGGAAGGCTATAGCCCCGGATCTCGATCTGCAAAGGGGCTTCTAGTGTGGAAAACATTCCTATGAAATAGTCCAGAAGAAGGGGCGAAATGATTTTTTTAAAAATGGCTCAAGAATACAAAGATATAAGTGGACATTTGACAAGCTTAGTCTAAAACTTACAACTGAAATCGTACGTGTGTGTGTGGGGGGGGGGAGGCTACGTGAGATAACACAGTGGAATATGATTCACAATACTAAAATTAAAATAAATATGTGGGAACAATAAAAATCAAAATATGTTGTAGCTAGTGACGGCGCAATAGAAAAGATGGAGGGATAAATCATATTTTGCCGGGGCAATCATGTTTATTATTCCGTTACATAGGACACAAAAATGCATATTTTGGCTAAAAGAGAATTCATTCATTTATTTATTTTTGTCCTTTTACTGGGGGCAGATAAGAGAGAGAAATTGTCAAACGAGAATAGGTGGGCGTTCCTGCCCCCCCTCCCCGTAGTGTGGTCACTGCCTATAGCTATGCTGTAGAAGAATACACCAATTAATTCGTTATTAAATAAAACAGATACTTTTAAAACTTTTAATCAAATTATTTGTGAACTAAGGTAAGTTACCGCAATAAGGCCCGGACCACAATAAAGCCCACTGACTGTTTCTCTGAAACTATGAAGAGCGACTGCCAGATGGCAACATTGTATGAGAGCTGAATGTACTCAAGGAAGAAAATACCCGTAATTTCCGCGTAGTATGAGTCGTCGCGGAATTGGAGCAGTCCGAAGTTTTGTTGCTGTTGCAAAAAAGTGAGATATAACTTTCAAACCAAATATTTCGTCATATATGTTCATGTAGTGTAGACAGTAGGATAATACTTGTTCTGCATGTAACATTAATCGTGTCCATTACAACAACAAAGTGTTTCCCGTTGTACTTTTATTGTACTGAGCTGTAATATTACGAAACGGCACGTCGTACCATGTTACACAACAAGGCCCAAGAGCTTGTGTGGTATGCGGGACATGGTGTCATGAGGAGTGTGCTGGGATACTACCTCAGGACGTGGACATTTTCACTTGCCCTTGCTGCTAGATGGACTGAAACTGAATTGTAAGCTTAGACTTTTATTTCGTAAGTGGTTAATAATCTGATGAATCTGATCTTATTGCTTCTTTGTGCTTTGAAGCATAGTTTTGTAACAATTTACCATCGAACTTTGAGTATTGCCACGCGGGCCGTATTGTTAAATAGGGTACAAAATAAGGCCCATTGCAAACATTTTTTCATCACATTTTATTTTGTATTTTGAGGAATTGTACGACTGCTATATATTGATAGTCTGTAACCAACATGATAAAGTTTCATGTCCTGTAACAATAATTGTCGATTCTACTAAATTGACAGTTTCAAAGGCAAAATTTTTAGGTGGGCCTTATTGCGGTAACTTACCTTATGATTTAAATTTAGAGAGAGCACCGTATAGAGCAACCCATTTTCGATGGAATGGTAACACGCCTGCCGTTGGAGGGGGGCGGGGGCTTGGCTGCCCTCCCCCTGTGGATCCTCCAAAATGCGAATGATACTACCAAGGGTTTCATCCGCGCGCTGATGAGAGGCAGCAAACCCCCCCCCCCACCTTCCGTCGCGCACCCTGCAGATATCTCGCACTGGAAACCTCACAGCTCGCTTTTCACGACGGCGAAGGCAGATCCTTTCCAGCTACGGAAAATATGAACTTTGGCCGGAGCCGAACCAAGGTTGCCAGTGCAATCTATTTCCATTTTTTAAAGACAGTCTTGCTTGACTCAACGGCAGTGGCGGCTGCTTAATACGTGCTACCGTGCTATAGCACGTTGCTAAATTTGTTAAAATGAAAAGAAGAAAAAAGCAAATCTCACAGATGCAAGAAGAGTAGTCCAGGTGCACGGGTTCTGCGCCCGAAAATGGAGCTCGGTGGAGCTCGCTGTGTTGGCAACCTATTATTCGAAAAAATCACCAAGGTTCTTGGTCTAATCTAACCTAAAAAGCAAAGGAGCTGGCAATTTTGCTTGAGAGTTCAGAAACCGGAAGTGGAGCTCGGTGGAGCTCGCAGTGTTGCCAACTTTTCACTCGAAAAAATCACCAAGGTTTTTGGTCTAATCTAACCTAAAGCAAGGAGCTGGCAACTTTGCTTGAGAGTTCTGCAACCGAAAGTGGGACTCGCAGTGTTGCTAACATCTTACTCGAAAAAAAATCACCAAGGTTTTTGGTCTAACCTAACCTAAGGCAAGGAGTTGGCAATTTTGCTTGAGGCTTGTTTTACAGTGCATAAAGCAATTTTTGGTAACCTACTGGTACTTTTACCATGGCCTTTTACAAAAAAGAGAGAAGAGAGAGAGAGAAAGAGAGAGAATTAAACAACCGACAGCCTACCTACAACCTTTTTCTTCTTGGTCTAACCTAGCCTAAAACTACTATTTTTTTTGAGGCTTAGCCAATTTATATACTGGCGTAATATACACGCACTAAACAAGGAGAGCCGGCAACAAATATATACTGCCGTAAAAGAGAGAGAGATTTATGGCTGGCAACAGTGACGAACGAATGCGCCATATCGTAATTTTCCAACTCCGTATATCGCGACTTTTGTAAACCTACCTCTCTCGGGGGAACGATGTGCCACACACACACACACACACACACACACACACACACGCGCGCGCGCGCGCGCGGGCATATGTATTGTAACACAAACAAACAAACAAAATAATAATTGTTGTTTTTAGGAGGCCTGGCCCCTATAACCTCGCCAGGGTGCGTGGTGCCCAACCAAAAATGTAAAAGTTTTCTAATGGCCTTCGAACGTAAAATTGATTGACGTGGGGGCGAATCTCTTCGGGGGTGTTCTGTTTGGTGTCTATTTTGAGCAGTTTGCCCGGCGGCAAAGTTTTATTGTTCTTAAATTTTTTGATTTTTTTATGCAAGGCCATAATTTTACGTATGCACGTGACATTAAACGTGTCCTATGAGAAATACACGTGAAGATCAGCTTCCGTGCAGCTGGCGTGGGATTCGTGACGCTGCGATAAACGTCAACTTCCGTGCCGGGTGGGAAACACAAACATCGCTTGTTCTGCAACGCTTTGCTGAAATAGTAATACAAGAAATACAAGTTGAGTTTGCGCCCTCGAACCTGGTCTGCGCGCAACACGCTCTGGCAGCATGTTGAGACGATTGTTTGCACGAGCCTGTTTTTCAGAAACACACGTCTCTCACAAGCATCGAATCCTGGACGTTGTACTGCAACAGATCGTCTATCTTGTTTTTCTCGTAGAGCGTCTGCACGGTTTCGCCCTCGGGCATTATCTTCTCTCCCAGGTTGAAGTAGACCCAAATAGAGAGTTCACAAACCGAAAGTGGGGTTTGTCTTAATGGTTTGTTTTTGTAAGGCATAAGCTCTATTTTCTTGCAGTGTTGCCAACACTTTACTCGAAAAAATCACCAAGGTTTTTTTCTTGATCTAACCTAGCCCAAAGCAAGGAGCTGGCAATTTTGCTTGAGGCTTGAGTTACAGTGCATAAAGCAAGGTTGCCAACCTACTGGTACTTTTACCATGGTTTTTTACAAAAGAGAGAGGAGAGAGAGGGAAGAGTTAAACAACCGACGGCCTACCTACAGCTTTTTTTTTCTTGGTTTAACCTAACCTAAAGCAGGGGGCTGGCAACTTTGCTTGAGGCTTACTGGGCAAGGAGAGCCGGCAACAAACACACACTGCCGTAAAAGAGAGAGAGATGGGTGGATGGCAATACAGTATGTGTGTGCGTGCGTGTGTATAATATGTAGCATTATTAACTAGAGAGTGTGTGCAAACCACCTGCAACTAAAAAAAATAGAGATGCCAACGTTGCTGTAAGATAAAGAGAGAGAGACCTATAGCTGGCAACAGTAACAAGCGAATTTGCCATATTGTAATTTTCCAACTTCGTATATCGTGATCTTTGTAAACCTCTCTCGGGGGAACGATGTGCCACACGCGCGCGTGCCTCTTATTATTTCTGTATTGTGACGCAAACAAACAAATAATAATTGTTGTTTTTTAGGATACCTAGCCTCTATAACCTTGCCAGGAGTGCGTGGTGGGGTGAGTGAAGTCAGATTCAAAGAGAATGCCACGTGATCATTTTGATTCAATAGCTCCGTCTAGTTCGCTGCATTTTTTGACTGCACTCACGCGTCTAGTTGGTTACACGGTGCAACCTACCTCGTTGATTTGGTGTCATGTAGTGTATTTGGTGTCTGCACCACGTCTTGGAGAGGTGTAATATGTGGTGTGGTGTATGACCACGTGGTGAGTGGTTAACTAATCAAATGAACGTTTAAAGCAGCGGACAGGCATTTGTTGAATCTTCTGAACTTGAACACTGCTATTTGTCTACTTGGTTGAATGTTATTTTTTTTTCACCAGCCTGACACCGGGATACACCTGCACTGCATCTAGTGTCAAAAAGTGCAGCGTACTAGACGAGGATATTAAATTGCTCTGTTGTAAATGAGATGCATGATGTTCTCTCGTAAGTTGTTAATATGAATTGATGTTACTGTGAAGAAACTGAAGGCAGAATAACGCCAACGCTATCTGGACTCGCCCAGTTAATTCAAGATAGTCGCGACAAACGTAAACGGGCTGTGCAGGACTTGGAAAATTTTTTCGATTGATGAAAATTTGGTTCTATGATGATGACCTATACTAAATTTTTGGTATGGGAGGACGGAGAATACCGAGACTCGACCAACACACTAAACCCCAGACCTCTCTATGGCTACATGTTCGGAAGTTACGAGTGATTAAAAGTTTTGGGAGGGTGTGTGCAAACATCTCTTACCCTTGAACTCAGGACCACCAAACTTTGGCATACATTGGTCAACCATGATAACCTATGTTTATTTTGTTAGGAGCCAATGCTAGCGCATGTCTCTACGATGATCCTATCGAAAAGAAATTGACAATTGGCCCACCCTTGACCTCCAAATTTCGTACACGTACTCTACATCACCAAAATCGACAAGGGGGTCGACCCTATCTTCTGCACAACTCTGACGTGTACGTCCTGTTTCGCGAAGAGTCGACAACCTTCCACAGCTGTTTGTATTATATTACATCAGATATTATATTGCATGAGTAAATTGGCTGTGTGTATAAAGACTAGTTTCAGACATGGACGCGAATATAATGCCATGATAATTAGCTGCTGTCCAAAGTTATTGCATAACTTAAAATATTTATATATAAAAAAGGATATTTATTGTACTGTGCTTTCTAGCGAAGGTATTATTGTAAACGATATTGTTTGTAAATGTGGAAAGTTAGAAGCTCAGTCCCCGGCCTATCAATGATAAAAAATTTCATCACGGACAACAACCAAAGAAAGGGTGTGCACGTCACAAAAGCATTGTCATATGGACTGACGATTATTATTTTTTTTAAAAAAAACAGACCTAGTTACGATGGGTTATAATCTGTGCTGTCTTGCAATTGTTTTTGCTTATTTCAATGTCAGCGAGCGTGATATGAAACATGCATGCGAAGAAGGGAGGGAGATCATAACAAAATAATTCACACTTTGATTTTATTATTTTTGCTAGTCATGTTTCACCTCCTATCTAGAAGGATACTGGATGCTATTTTATTTGAAGATGGCTAAAAGCGAGGGAAGGAGAGAAATGTTACTTTTTATCTTTTTGCCTGTGTGTGACGAAAATAGTTTTACATGCATACGGCTGTATTGTGATCTGCTTGAATCATCATCACGTCTGTGAGTTTTCAGTATTGCTGAATATATTTACATATCAACCAACGGTTATGAATTGCGTAGAAATTGGCTTTGTTAACGGTCCAGTGGCGAAGTTGGAAACAGAGAGCGGTCACATCAGACAGGTACTCCTGGTATCTAAATAATGCCCCCTCTTACAGAAAAAAAATGGAGTGTTAGAAAGGAAAGATGTTATACCCGAATGAACGGGGAGTCTCGAGCATCTTCCAATCCTCATCTTCGCGTTCAGCTAACGAGGAAAAAAGAAACTTTACATATGGGGGACTCAACAGCTGCTGTACGGTATTGTCCATGGATGTTAAAATTTTTGTTTTATTTCTGAATAGACGGACATATCAGTGTTGCAATCTCCAGATGAGACCGGAGCTTATTATTATTATTATTATTATTATTATTTTGGACAAGGGGGATCAGATCAATGTATGGACTAAAACTTTTTTTTACATCAAAATAAAACAGAGGATTTTTTACTCCACTGCTTACTTATTATTGTAAAGAATGAGGTGCTGCGTCTTATTGTATAGTCTTCCAACAGCACACCTCGGGGCGTAAATATCTGCTTCTTCATGTATGCAAAATGCACTTAACTTCTGTTGTGAAGCGAATGGAGAGTTTGTTTTGCTGCTGTGATTAAATACTAAACCAAAATTTTATTACATAACTTTGAAGTATATTTGTTAATACGATCTATATTATATGTCCTCCTCCGTAGTTGAGCGGGTTAAGGCGTTCACTCGTCTTGAGATCGTTCGCTGCGGGACGGCGTAGGTTCGAATCCGGCTCTGGTTGGAATTTATTCGGCCTACGTATAGGGCCGGTGGCAACCCACCATCGTGAGGAAATTGGGAAGCTCCGAGTGAGTGAGCGTAACCTGGTCAAGAAGACCTACAATAACGGCTGGGGGTTCGTCGGGCTGATCACTCGTCACCCCAACACTGGTCTGAGACCTCCACGCTATAACAGGTGACGGCGGAACAGTGTGGGAGGGAGACCAGCAGTCGGTAGGTAAGCCAAGGCCCGCCATGGTGCTGTAGAGCTGTAGGGTTATGTTATCTATATTATATCATCGCTATAGGTGGTCCATATTATGCGCAGGAGAATTTTTAAAAAATGTCTTGTTTCTCGAACCTGTGACCTGCAGATTTGCTTTTGCTGGCAACAGAAACAGAAAATGGCACTATGTTATTCTATACTGATACAGGTGTACTGTAATCATAACAATTTTCTAGTAACAAAACAACAACTATGTCGGAAAGAAATGGTGGGGGGCTTGTCTGTGTGGGGTCTTATTAACTACTTCACATCTGTACCCGCACAACTCATCGACTACAAAGCAACAATGTTAGGAAGTGTGTGCATGGTCCCAAAAATACAAATTTAAAATCACTAATGAGACATAAACTCCCTTCACTGGTGTGTATTTGAATATGCGAAGACGATATCAGTACGAAAATTTGTAAAGAAGAAGAGGCAATTTTAGCTAATAACAACGATGAGGATGAATAATGATAATTATGATGAAATTGATGTGTGGCACTTAGAAAACAAAAACTTCAAAGTGTATTGCACCAACAGCTACCCCCTCCCCAAATACAAGGCAGTTAACAGAGGTGTATTTTTGTTGGTTTACGAGTCTGAGGGCTTAAGTTAGTATGTTCACTATAGCTATACATATTAAAAAATGAAATGACCTGAGCAATAAAATATAACAATACCGATTCTGGTTTTTTGTCGGATGACGTAGTGGTAATGTTGTTGCAATCCCACACCCTGATGGTGTATAAACTTAAATGTTTTGCATAACATGAAATATTGTTAATGGGAATGTGTTGTTTCTAATGTTAAATATAGAAAGCAGATAACAAGAAAAAAAAGAAATAATGTTGCAGGTAGATACGAAACCTCAGCCCAAACACATATATGATCAGACAGGATGTCAACGATGCATTCATAACTAACATGTGATTATTCAAAAATTGAAATAGTACAGTGGGAAACAACCAACTAACTAACTCTCTAAACTTTTTTTTAAAACCCGAAGACAGCAAATACAAGCACAAGCGTAAATAATTAAATAAGTTACAAGGGGTTCGAATCTTTTGATCTAGGTATGGATGCAGACAGGTACTAAGTTTTGTGTGTGATAATGGAAAATCCCCCTTCAATATAATAACATAGTGGTAATGTTTGGTCTCGCCTTGTTCCTATCGATAACATAGTGGTTACACGAAAGAAAAAAATAAAAAAAATTAAAACACTGCGTCCCCCTATTAAGAAACACTTCTCGAAATTTATTCAATTTTTTTTGTTCTCTTCCTCTTCGTAACTAAAAAAAAATGTTTTGTCAAACGTTTGGATGACTATGAAAATATTAAAACATATGATGTAATAATAAAATGTTGTTGCATTGTAATCAAATGAATTCGTTGAATATGTAGAATATGGTAGGATATATCTTAAAATGTTAGAAGCTATTTGTTATGGTATTTTTTATTTCTCTCTCTCTACTCTTTCTTAAATTTTCATCATCATAGTTAAAATTAATCCAAGAGAAAATATATATTTTGTGTTGACATGGGAAACATGCAATAAAAAATGCATGATCAGTAGTTAAGGTCAAGAGCTGAATAAACAGTAAGAGTGATACACGCAAGCTTCCAGCTGTGTGATTAGTACAAAATTGAGAGATGGAAGGCTTTTGTTGCTAAATCTTCAAGTTTAAGAAGGTAAAATAATTAGTTGGTTAATACGGAGCTAATTAGGAACTGGCATCCTCGAAGCTTCATGCTGCAAGCCTCGCTTTTCAACGTTTCGGTAAACGTTCTTAAACGTTTCAACGTTTCGGTAAACGTTCTTAAACGTTTCAACGTTTCGGTAAACGTTCTTAAACGTTTCAACGTTTATATAAGAACATATAGAACATACTGTGATACTCATCTTCACGATTAGTCAAACGTATTATTCATTGGCTGTTCATATATTCCATCCTTAAATTCTAATAATTATGTATTTTATCTAACAACAGATTAAATTAAATACCAAACATTATCGAGAAGCAATTCCCAAAATATTATACTAAAATATTAAAATTATAATAAGTGTTCTTCCATGGCTATTTCAGTCTTCAAACTGCTTCCAACAGCTTCCGTATGTTGATTCGCGATTAGTCAAACATGTCAAATATAACTGCTATTAATAAACGTACGAGGAAAATAAGTTTTGTAGAAATTCTCTTCTCAATAAGAATACTATATTACTATTTTTATTATATTAAATATTAATTAATTAACTGATTCTCTAGCACTCTTGATTCTGAAAATTCGTGGTTACAGTTCAATTTGTACTTATCCTGAGCAAAATTTATATATATATTCTATTCCAATCTTTACAGATTTTTTTTAGATCCATCTTTTTTTGGTTTTTTACCATCAGGTTTCCCAACAAGATTCCTGTAAAATCTTTTTTATTTTTTTCTATTTCGTGCCCACCTAAGTATTCGTGATTTAATCATCAATCTAATAATACTTGGAAACTAACATAAAATATGTACTTCTAAATTATGTAACCTTCACTATTCACTTGTTTCTTCACCTCTTTTAGGCTGAAATATTTTCCTAAGGATCTTATTTTCAAATACTCTCAATTTATGTTTTTTTTTCAATTGTAAGAGACCAAGTTTCACACCCATATAATACTACAGGCAAAATTACTGTTTTGTATATTTTAATTTTTATTTTCTTAGATATTAAACAAGAAGACATGTATTTCCTGAATTAAACCTACTTAAAAAACCTGTAGAAAGACCAAAACAAAAATGGAGAGACAACGTTGAGATGGACCTAAAAGAAATTGGTAGGGATAGAAAAGAGTATATAGAACATGCTCAAGATAGGGACAGATGGAAGGCCTGTGTTGCTGCAGCCATGAACCTTCGGGTTTAAGAAGGCTAGGGAGTTAGTTAGTTAGTTAGTGTGTCTCACTGCTACACGGAAAATCCTACAGGAGTTTTATTTTTTCTTGTAAGTCTGAGATTCACCGAACTCTATATAGTACTAATTATCTTCATCGTTGCGATATAAAAAAAAACATAAGTATTTGTGTTGTGAATAGAAGAGCCGGAAAATCGCATGTCACGGTATTTGATGTTATCTGTAACAAAAAAAAGAAAGCATGAGGATCATGTCGGAAATGCACTTGTAAAAAGCGAGGCTTGCAGCATGAAGCTTCGAGGATGCCAGTTCCTAATTAGCTCCGTATTAACCAACTAATTATTTTGCCTTCTTAAACTTGAAGATTTAGCAACAAAAGCCTTCCATCTCTCAATTTTGTACTAATCACACAGCTGGAAGCTTGCGTGTATCACTCTTACTGTTTATTCAGCTCTTGACCTTAACTACTGATCATGCATTTTTTATTGCATGTTTCCCATGTCAACACAAAATATATATTTTCTCTTGGATTAATTTTAACTATGATGATGAAAATTTAAGAAAGAGTAGAGAGAGAGAAAGAAAAAATACCATAACAAATAGCTTCTAACATTTTAAGATATATCCTACCATATTCTACATATTCAACGAATTCATTTGATTACAATGCAACAACATTTTATTATTACATCATATGTTTTAATATTTTCATAGTCATCCAAACGTTTGACAAAACATTTTTTTTTTAGTTACGAAGAGGAAGAGAACAAAAAAAATTGAATAAATTTCGAGAAGTGTTTCTTAATAGGGGGGACGCAGTGTTTTAATTTTTTTTTTTATTTCTTTCTTTCGTGTAACCACTATGTTATCGATAGGAACAAGGCAAGACCAAACATTACCACTATGTTATTATATTGAAGGGGGATTTTCCATTATCACACACAAAACTTAGTACCTGTCTGCATCCATACCTAGATCAAAAAATTCGAACCCCTTGTAACTTATTTAATTATTTACGCTTGTGCTTGTATTTGCTGTCTTCGGGTTTTAAAAAAAAAGCTTAGAGAGTTAGTTAGTTAGTTGTTTCCCACTGTACTATTTCAATTTTTGAATAATCACATGTTAGTTATGAATGCATCGTTGACATCCTGTCTGATCATATATGTGTTTGGGCTGAGGCTCCGTATCTACCTGCAACATTATTTCTTTTTTTTTTTCTTGTTATCTGCTTTCTATATTTAACATTAGAAACAACACATTCCCATTAACAATATTTCATGTTATGCAAAACATTTAAGTTTTATATACCATCAGAGGTGTGATTGCAACAAACGTTACCACTACGTCATCCGACAAAAAAGTTAGAATCGGTATTGTTCTATTTTATTGCTCAGGTTATTTCATTTTTTAATATGTATAGCTATAGTGAATATACTAACTTAAGCCCTCAGACTCGTAAACCAACAAAAATACACCTCTGTTAACTGCCTTGTATTTGGGGAGGGGGTAGCTGTTGGTGCAATACACTTTGAAGTTTTTGTTTTCTAAGTGCCACACATCAATTTCATCATAATTATCATTATTCATCCTCATCGTTGCCATTAGCTAAAATTGCCTCTTCTTTTTTACAAATTTTCGTACTGATATCGTCTTCGCATATTCAAATACACACCAGTGAAGGGAGTTTATGTCTCATTAGTGATTTTAAATTTGTATTTTTGGGACCATGCACACACTTCCTAACATTGTTGCTTTGTAGTCGATGAGTTGTGCGGGTACAGATGTGAAGTAGTTAATAAGACCCCACACAGACAAACCCCCCACCATTTTTTTCCGACATAGTTGTTGTTTTGTTACTAGAAAATTGTTATGATTACAGTATACCTGTATCAGTATAGAATAACATAGTGCCATTTTCTGTTTCTGTTGCCAGCAAAAGCAAATCTGCAGGTCACAGGTTCAAGAAACAAGACATTTTTTAAAAATTCTCCTGCGCATAATATGGACCACCTATAGCGATGATATAATATAGATAACATAACCCTACAGCTCTACAGCACCATGGCGGGCCTTGGCTTACCTACCGACTGCTGGTCTCCCTCCCACACTGTTCCGCCGTCACCTGTTATAGCGTGGAGGTCTCAGACCAGTGTTGGGGTGACGAGTGATCAGCCCGACGAACCCCCAGCCGTTATTGTAGGTCTTCTTGACCAGGTTACGCTCACTCACTCGGAGCTTCCCAATTTCCTCACGATGGTGGGTTGCCACCGGCCCTATACGTAGGCCGAATAAATTCCAACCAGAGCCGGATTCGAACCTACGCCGTCCCGCAGCGAACGATCTCAAGACGAGTGAACGCCTTAACCCGCTCAACTACGGAGGAGGACATATAATATAGATCGTATTAACAAATATACTTCAAAGTTATGTAATAAAATTTTGGTTTAGTATTTAATCACAGCAGCAAAACAAACTCTCCATTCGCTTCACAACAGAAGTTAAGTGCATTTTGCATACATGAAGAAGCAGAAATTTACGCCCCAAGGTGTGCTGTTGGAAGACTATACAATAAGACGCAGCACCTCATTCTTTACAATAATAAGTAAGCAGTGGAGTAAAAAATCCTCTGTTTTATTTTGATGTAAAAAAAAGTTTTAGTCCATACATTGATCTGATCCCCCTTGTCCAAAATAATAATAATAATAATAATAAGCTCCGGTCTCATCTGGAGATTGCAACACTGATATGTCCGTCTATTCAGAAAAAAAACAAAAGTTTTAACATCCATGGGCAATACCGTACAGCAGCTGTTGAGTCCCCCATATGTAAAATTTCTTTTTTTTCCTCGTTAGCTGAACGCAAAGATGAGGATTGGAAGATGCTCGAGACTCCCCGTTCATTCGGGTATAACATCTTTCCTTTCTAACACACCATTTTTTTCTGTAAGAGGGGGCATTATTTAGATACCAGGAGCACCTGTCTGATGTGACCGCTCTCTGTTTCCAACTTCGCCACTGGACCGTTAACAAAGCCAATTTCTACGCAATTCATAACCGTTGGTTGATATGTAAATATATTCAGCAATACTGAAAACTCACAGACGTGATGATGATTCAAGCAGATCACGATACAGCCATATGCATGTAAAACTATTTTCGTCACACACAGGCAAAAAAATAAAAAATAACATTTCTCTCCTTCCCTCGCTTTTAGCCATCTTCAAATAAAATAGCGTCCAGTATCCTTCTAGATAGGAGGTGAAACATGACTAGCGAAAGTAATGAAATCGAAGTGTGAATTATTTTGTTATGATCTCCCTCCCTTCTTCGCATGCATGTTTCATATCACGCTCGCTGACATTAAAATAAGCAAAAACAATTGCAAGACAGCACAGGTTATAACCTATCGTAACTAGGTCTGTTTTTCTTAAAAAAAATAATAATCGTCAGTCCATATGACAATACTTTTGTGACGTGCACACCCTTTTTTTTTTGGTTGTTGTCCGTGATGAAATTTTTTATCATTGATAGGCCGGGGACTGAGCTTCTAACTTTCCACATTTACAAAAAATATCGTTTACAATAATACCTTCGCTAGAAAGCACAGTACAATAAATATCCTTTTTTATATATAAATATTTTAAGTTATGCAATAACTTTGGACAGCAGCTAATTATCATGGCATTATATTCGCGTCCATGTCTGAAACTAGTCTTTATACACACAGCCAACTCACTCATGCAATATAATATCTGATGTAATATAATACAAACAGCTGTGGAAGGTTGTCGACTCTTCGCGAAACAGGACGTACACGTCAGAGTTGTGTAGAAGATAGGGTCGACCCCCTTGTCGATTTTGGTGATGTAGAGTACGTGTACGAAATTTGGAGGTCAAGAGTGGGCCAATTGTCAATTTCTTTTCGATAGGATCATCGTAGAGACATGCGCTAGCAAGTCCTGCACAGCCCGTTTACGTTTGTCGCGACTATCTTGAATTAACTAAGCGAGTCCAGATAGCGTTGGCATTATTCTGCCTTCAGTTTCTTCACAGTAACATCAATTCATATTAACAACTTACGAGAGAACATCATGCATCTCATTTACAACAGAGCAATTTAATATCCTCGTCTAGTACGCTGCACTTCTTTGACATTAGATGCAGTGCAGGTGTATCCCGGTGTCAGGCTGGTGAAAAAAAATAACGTTCAACCAAGTAGACGAATAGCAGTGTTCAAGTTCAGAAGATTCAACAAATACCTGTCTGCTGCTTTAAACATTCATTTGATTAGTTAACCACTCACCACGTGGTCATACACCACACCACATATTACACCTCTCCAAGACGTGGTGCAGACACCAAATACACTACATGACACCCAAAATCAACAAGGTAGGTTGCACCGTGTAACCAACTAGACGCGTGAGTGCAGTCAAAAAATGCAGCAAACTAGACGGAGCTATTGAATCAAAGTGATCACGTGGCATTCTCTTTGAATCTGACTTCACCCACCCCACCACGCACTCCTGGCAAGGTTATAGAGGCCAGGTATCCTAAACAACAACAATTATTATTTGTTTGTTTGCATCACAATACAGAAATAATAAGAGGCACGCACGCGTGTGGCACATCATTCCCCCGAGAGAGGTTTACAAAGATCACGATATACGAAGTTGGAAAATTACGATATGGCGCATTCGCTTGTTACTGTTGCCAGCCATAAATCTCTCTCTCTCTCTTCATCTTACAGTAACGTTGGCATCTCTATTTTTTTAGTTGTAAGTAAATTGCCAACACACTCTAGTTAATAATGCTACATATTATACACACGCACGCACACACATACTGTGTTACCATCCACCCATCTCTCTCTCTTTTACGGCAGTGTGTGTTTGTTGCCGGCTCTCCTTGCCCAGTAAGCCTCAAGCAAAGTTGCCAGCCCCCTGCTTTAGGTTAGGTTAAACCAAGAAAAAAAAAGCTGTAGGTAGGCCGTCGGTTGTTTAACTCTTCCCTCTCTCTCCTCTCTCTTTTGTAAAAAACCATGGTAAAAGTACCAGTAGGTTGGCAACCTTGCTTTATGCACTGTAACTCAAGCCTCAAGCAAAATTGCCAGCTCCTTGCTTTGGGCTAGGTTAGATCAAGAAAAAAACCTTGGTGATTTTTTCGAGTAAAGTGTTGGCAACACTGCAAGAAAATAGAGCTTATGCCTTACAAAAACAAACCATTAAGACAAACCCCACTTTCGGTTTGTGAACTCTCTATTTGGGTCTACTTCAACCTGGGAGAGAAGATAATGCCCGAGGGCGAAACCGTGCAGACGCTCTACGAGAAAAACAAGATAGACGATCTGTTGCAGTACAACGTCCAGGATTCGATGCTTGTGAGTGACGTGTGTTTCTGAAAAACAGGCTCGTGCAAACAATCGTCTCAACGTGCTGCCAGAGCGTGTTGCGCGCAGACCAGGTTCGAGGGCGCAAACTCAACTTGTATTTCTTGTATTACTATTTCAGCAAAGCGTTGCAGAACAAGCGATGTTTGTGTTTCCCACCCGGCACGGAAGTTGACGTTTATCGCAGCGTCACGAATCCCACGCCAGCTGCACGGAAGCTGATCTTCACGTGTATTTCTCATAGGACACGTTTAATGTCACGTGCATACGTAAAATTATGGCCTTGCATAAAAAAATCAAAAAATTTAAGAACAATAAAACTTTGCCGCCGGGCAAACTGCTCAAAATAGACACCAAACAGAACACCCCCGAAGAGATTCGCCCCCACGTCAATCAATTTTACGTTCAAAAAACCGTACGGGAAAACCTTTACTTTTTTGGTTGGGCACCACGCACCCTGGCGAGGTTATAGAGGCCAGGTATCTTAAAAAACAACAATTATTATTTTGTTTGTTTGTTTGCGTCACAATACGGAAATAATAAGAAGCACGCACATGTGTGTGTGTGGCACATCGTTCCCCCGAGAGAGGTTTACAAAAATCACAATATACAAACATTGCCGAAGTTGGAAAATTACAATATGGCATATTCGCTTGTTACTGTTGCCAGCTATAGGTCTCTCTCTCTTTATCTTACAGCAACGTTGGCATCTCTATTTTTTTTTAGTTGCAGGTGGTTTGCACACACTCTCTAGTTAATAATGCTACATATTATACACACGCACGCACACACATACTGTATTGCCATCCACCCATCTCTCTTTTTTACGGCAGTGCCGGCTCTCCTTGCCCAGTATGTATAGGTTGGCAAAAATTGATTTATGTACTGTAACTCAAGCCTCAAGCAAAGTTGCCAGCTCCTTGCTTTAGGTTAGGTTAGACCAAGAAGAAAAAGGCTGTAGGTAGGCTGTCGGTTGTTTAATTCTCTCTCTCTCTCTCTCTCCTCTCTCCTCTCTTTTTTGTAAAAGGACATGGTAAAAGTACCAGTAGGTTGGCAACCTTGCTTTATGCACTGTAACTCAAGCCTCAAGCAAAATTGCCAGCTCCTTGCTTTAGGCTAGGTTAGACAAAAAAAAAAACCTTGGTGATTTTTTCGAGTAAAGTGTTGGCAACACTGCAAGAAAATAGGTCTTATGCCTTACAAAAACAAACCATTAAGGCAAGCCCCACCAAACCCCACTTTCGGTTTGTGAACTCTCTATTTGGGTCTATTTCAATTTGGGAGAGAAGATAATGCCCGAGGGCAAAACCGTGCAGACGCTCTACGAGAAAAACAAGATAGACGATCTGTTGCAGTACAGCGTCCAAGATTCGATGCTTGTGAGAGACGTGTGTTTCTGAAAAACAGACTCGTGCAAACAATCGTCTCAACATACTGCCAGAGCGTGTTGCACGCGGACCAGGTTCGAGGGCACAAACTCAACTTGTATTTCTTGTATTACTATTTCAGCAAAGCATTGCAGAACAAGCGATGTTTGTGTTTCCCACCCGGCACGGAAGTTGATGTTTATCGCGGCGTCACGAATCCCACACCCGCTGCACGGAAGCTGATCTTCACGTGTATTTCTCATAGAACACGTTTAATGTCACGTGCATACGTAAAATTATGGCATTGCGTAAAAAAATAAAAAAAATTAAGAACAATAAAACTTTGCCGCCGGGCAAACTGCTCGAAATAGACGCCAAACAGAACACAGCTAAATTAATAATAAATAGCATGTACAGGCAAATATACGAATTGAAGAACATCCCCGAAGAGATTCGCCCCCACGTCAATCAATTTTACGTTCGAAGGCCGTACGAGAAAACCTTTACTTTTTTGGTTGGGTACCACGCACTCCTGGCGGAGTTATAGGGGCCAAGCGCGCGCACGCGTGTGTGTGTGTGTGCGTGTATGTGTGTGTGTGGCACATCGCCCCCGAGAGAGGTTTACAAAGGTCACGATATACGGAGTTGGAAAATTACGATATGGCGCATTCGCTTGTTACTGTTGCCAGCCATAAATCTCTCTCTCTCTTTTACGGCAGTATATATTTGTTGCCGGGCTCTCCTTGTTTAGTGCGTGTATGTTACGCCAGTATATAAATTGGCTAAGCCTCAAAAAAAAATAGTAGTTTTAGACCAAGAAGAAAAAGGCTGTAGGTAGGCTGTCGGTTGTTTAATTCTCTCTCTCTCTCTCTCTCTCTTCTCTCTTTTTTGTAAAAAACCATGGTAAAAGTACCAGTAGGTTACCAAAAATTGCTTTATGCACTGTAACTCAAGCCTCAAGCAAAGTTGCCAGCTCCTTGCTTTAGGCAAGGTTAGACCAAGAAGAAAAAGGCTGTAGGTAGGCTGTCGGTTGTTTAATTCTCTCTCTCTCTCTCTCTCTCTCTCCTCTCTCCTCTCTCTTTTGTAAAAGGCCATGGTAAAAGTACCAGTAGGTTACCAAAAATTGCTTTATGCACTGTAAAACAAGCCTCAAGCAAAATTGCCAACTCCTTGCCTTAGGTTAGGTTAGACCAAGAACCTTGGTGATTTTTTTCGAGTAAGATGTTGGCAACACTGCGAGTTTTACTTTCGGTTGCAGAACTCTCAAGCAAGATTGCCAGCTCCTTGCTTTTTTAGGTTAGGTTAGACCAAAAACTTTGGTGATTTTTTCGAGTAAGATGTTGGCAACACTGCGAGCGCCACCGAGCCTCACTTCCGGTTTCTGAACTCTCAAGCAAGATTGCCAACTCCTTTGCTTTTTAGGTTAGGTTAGACCAAGAACCTTGGTGATTTTTTCGAATAAGAAGTCGGCAACACTGCGAGCGCCACCGAGCGCCACTTTCGGTTGCAGAACCCGGCCACTAAGTCTACTAAGAAGTTTAATGAAGCCCCAAAGTAAAATGAAACTTCTCATGTTAAGAGCCTCAACATTTACCAGCGGCGCCACGTATTTCCCTCACGCTGGCTATAAGGAATAGCGTACCGTGCTAAAATCTCAACAGCACGTTTTCGCCCCTTTTTCATCCTTCGCGCATGAATACTGTACACCCCCACTCCTCGATTTGTACGGGGGATAGTGTCCCTGCTCGAGAAAAATCGTCTGCTAGCGTGCTAGAGGAGGAATCAGCACGGTAAGTGTGCCATCTCAGGATAAGAAGAAAGTCTACGACAACCTATTGCCTCTGTCAGAACAACGTCTCTTAATGTAATTTTCAAACGTTCTGTACGTTATCAGTTTAGAGTTATGTAATGTTTGTAGCATGTCGTATACATTTGCAGCACCTGCAAAAAAGTTGGAACGCGAGTAGTGCAGGTGGGCGGTTTCTGCACCCTCTTGTGAGGAGCTGAAGTGAGGAGCTCGCCTTAATGGATTTCTCTCGTAAGGCATGAGCTCTATTTGATGGCGCAGTGTTGCTAGCTCCTCACTCGAAAAAATCACCAAGGTTTTTGGGGTAACCTAACCTAAAACAAGGAGCTGGCAACCTTTTTCTCGCAGTGTTGCCAGCTTCTCACTCGAAAAAATCACCAAGGTTTTTGGGGTAACCTAACCTAAAGCAAGGAGCAGGCAACTTTTTTCTCGCAGTGTTGGCAACACTACACCCGAAAGTAAAGCTCGGTGGGGCTTGCTTTGATGGTTTGCTCTTGTAAGGCATAAACCCCCCCCCCCTATTTTCGGACACAGTATTACCAACATCTTACTCGAAAAAATCACCAAGGTTTTTGGTCTAACCTAGCCTCAAGCAAGAAGCTGGCAACCTTGCTTGAGGCTTGTTTTACAGTGCATAAAGCAAGGTTGCCAACCTACTGGTAGTTTTGCCATAGCCTTTTACAAAAAAGAGAGAGAAGAGAGAGAGGGAAGAGTTAAACAGCCGACAGCCTACCTACAGCTTTTTTTTTGTCTAACCTAACCTAAAGCAAGGGGCTGGCAATTTTGCTTGAGGTTTGCTTTACAGTGCATAAAGCAATTTTTACCAACCTACATATACTAAACAAAGAGAGCCGGCACTGCCGTAAAAGAGGGAAAGATGGATGGGTGGGAACACTGCACGGGTTCAACGTCATCAAATAAAAATCGCCTTAATGGTTTTTTCTTGTAAGGCATGATTTCTATTTTCTCGCAGTGTTACCAACTCCTACCTACACTTTTTTTTAGTTGGCAAGGGGCTAGAGAGAAAGAAAAACCTATAGCTGGGAACAGTAATGAGCGAATGCGCCATATCGTAATTTTCCAACTCCGTATATCGCGACCTTTGTAAACCTCTCTCTCTCGGGGGAACGATGTGCCACATACACGCACACACACACACACGCACACACACGCACGCGCGCGCGCATATGTATTGTAACACAAACAAACAAACAAAATAATAATTGTTGTTTTTTAGGATGCCTGGCCCCTATAACCTCGCCAGGGTGCGTGGTGCCCAACCAAAAATGTAAAAGTTTTCTAATGGCTGCGGTTATAGATTACGGCACCTCTGTAGAGTTTCACGTGTTTTTTTTTTCCCCCAAACTTCCATGAAACCCTACAGAGGACCTCCGTAATGCATGCAACGTGTACTAACGACTCTAGTGTTATTTGATGTTGTGATATTTTTGGATATAGAGTTTTATTGTGAGATTTTGATAAAAATAATTATGTTTATTATAATATTTTCTTGATGAAGATGGAGAATGTATGTGCGTTACAAAAAAAGTTGCATGCTTTTTTTTTTAGTGTGTGTGTATGTGTTTTTGATGTTCGACAGCATCTGAAACGATAAAAAATTTTTATTGTTAATTTTCTCATGTAAAAACAACAACAAATTTTGTGCAAATTCTGATTGTCTCGTGCTATAGTGCAAAAAAGATATTGTAACTGATAACTAATGAAATTGACATTTGTAACTGATCTGAACTAGTGAAATTCGTATTGTGCTATTGTAACTGATTGTGCTAGTCCAAAAAATTTCTTATTGTGCAAGAAAAGATGTTAAAAAACTTGTTAAAACTGCTCTGTGACCCTCTCGTTCTTCACGTCGTAGGCGAAGGACTTCTCTGCAATCAGGATGACACTGCATAGGGTATCCTCGGGCAAGGCATCGTGGAACTCGCAGACGATCTTGATGTTGGTTCGATCGTTGACCACAACCTTCTTTCTCTTAGATGTGTTGATGACGAACATCGGCCTGCGGATTTTGAACTCGCTGGGCGTGTAGTACATGTCCACGCTTCCCTCGGTCACGCGTTTGTAAGAGGTGTAAGCTTCGTAAAGTTTGAGGTAATCGTTTTTGGTCACGTCGAGGTTGTAATTCTCGCGCGGGAACACTTCGTTGCGTCCATTCTTCAGATAAACGTTCTTGATCTTGCAGTCGTCGAACTTGCTGGAATCTTTTTCCTGATTCTTGTCCCTCCCGGTCTGAAAGAGCACTACGACGAAATCTGGCATGTCGAACTGTATGTTGTTGAACTGCGTCGTCACGTCGAATTCCATGTGACTTCCCGACGCCATATTCTGCACGCACTGGTAACCGTGAAAGTGAATCGGCACCTGCGGACTTTTCAAGATCTCCGCTTTGTACTTGAGGGCGTAGTTCGTTTCGTATTCCACCACCGGCATTCTCAATTCCATGCTTTGGATGACGCACTTGGCTGCTTCGGGTAGAGTGTTGGCTATCGGCGTGGTGCCGTCCGGACCCAAAGTAGCGTATCGCATTAGTGCGTCGTTGTCGTTGGCCGCTCTTCGAAACGTGACCCTCAGTCCTCCCTTCCACATGATCTCCTTGTAGTCCGAGAAGAAACCTGGCAGCAGACGCATGGGAAAAAGCACCGTGTGACTTCTCGTCGATATTTTGGTCCCGGCTTCGAATCCCCCGGCCTGGTAGTACGCTGCGTCCGTTTTGGATAATTTCAACGTTCCCACTGCCGTCGACGTGATGCCTGGATAATCTATTCTGTCGATGACGGTGTTGTGTTTCCTCACCTCCACCTGCGAGAACAGGTGAGGCACGAAGTTGTCCACGAGTATCAAGTTTGCTGCTGCGGGAAACGCGTCTCCGCTTTCCTTCTTCACCACGTCGAATTGAAGGTAGAGGTCCGCTCTGTGAGGATGAACGAACCCGTCGCCTACGTCCACGTCGTATTCGATCTCCCTGTTCGCTTCGTTCAGATTGGCGAACGTGCGACGGTTGGGAGGGAAAGATTGCAATTCGTAACTTTCGATTTGCTCCATTTTACATGTATGGTTATTTATTATACGTTGATCTCCACGATGGCCGTCGTAGTGGCACCTGCGAAATCCACCACGTCTCCTTTCTCGTTCGTCACCACCAACTCTATGTCGTCTATGCGGTTGCGACATACTGGAAAATAGATCGGCGAAGAGGGCGTGTAGATGATCGGTTCCATGAACTCGGAACTTGGTTTGAAAGTGGCTATGATTCCCGTCTGCTTGTGACTTCCTAACAATCCGTCCGAAGATTTCGTGATCATACCTTCGGCCACGTTACAGTGTACGTTCAGAGTCTCTATGGCCAAGAATTTAGGAATGTTGGTTGCTACGTGCTTGATGCCAGCTTCGAGTTTGGTGTCGTTCTCGAAACCTAAAAGTTCTCCCATGGTGCCCAGGTCCACGGTCTCCGTCGCGGATAGGATTTCCACTCTGTGCGTGACCGAATTTTGAGAAAGGTATGTACCTTTGGGTAATTGAGCTTGCAAAGTGGAAAGATTGTATTGGCCTGGCGTGACGACGATGTGTTCGCTTCCGACGCTAATTTTGTTGTTGTGATGCGTAACATTGGGTATGAGGTACATGCTGTAGAATGCACGCAGAGCCACGGATTTAGGATAGACGATGTCGTCGTGCAGCGTGAGTTTCAAGATTGAAGATTCGCTCGTGAGATGGAACACGCCCATCCTAGTGATGCTGTTTGAGGTTCCACAATGCTTTCTGGAAATCCTCGATCGTAGGGTTATTTATTTTAGAGAGAAACGCGAGCACGGAGAGGCAGAGATGACCGCAGTTCACGTCTCCGAAATCTTGAATGCGTTCGTCGTTGTAGTATATGGAGGTTTTGTTCGTTTTCAGATAATAGACTAAATTTGTAGGTGGAACACCTCCGAAAGAATCGAAAACGAATGCTTTATCATCATTTTTGTGGTAACATATCCAATGCGTGCCTGGATTTTCTTGACCGTCCAAGTTGACTACTCCGCATTCTCTTCTTTTGACGGTTGAAGGTAACGAGTCGGACATGAAAACTCCTCTGAAGTGTTTGATTTGTAACGGTTCGATCAGAGATTCAATGTCTCGGTTGGTGAGTGCTTCTGTTTCTTTTTTTTAAACTTTTTCATCACGCCCTTCCCCTTTTTCTTCTCCATGGCCAGGTTGTGACGTTTCTGTTCTTCCAATTCCGCCTTGTTCTTCTTTGAGTCGATGACGGTTTTCGCGATGGCGGCACTTCCGCCGGCCAAACTTCCAACGGCCCCCAATGCCGCCAGGATGGCCGGGATGCTGAATATGAAACCTCCGATCTTTTGCTGTTTCCGCGAACGCTGCAATCTTTTCAATTGAGGTGTGCTGAGCAGCAATTTCATTCCGTGTCCTTTCGACAAGCAAGAACGTTTCTTCTCGCGTTGTTTCTTGGTGAGTAACCCATCGAGAGCACCTAGATTTTTTAGATTCGAATATGGTATCTGGTACACGACACCCTTGGGCTTCATGTTGATGCTCTATGTGTTATTTTCACGATATGTTATTTATATATATATTCTGATTTTTTCTTGTGTAGTTTTTTTACGGTATGTTATTTATATACCCCACCCCAATTTTTGTTTTGTGTTCATGGCGATGGTGGTACCCAGTGCGGCGACCCGTTCACCCAGCGATGCGTCTCTGCTCACGAACCTTTCGAAAGCTACATGTTCCAATTTTTTGTCTGCTTTGTGACGTGCGTCCAGATCCGTCTGCGTGGTGTTTTAAGCGATGTCGTGATCTTTGCATGCCGCGTCCAACGGATTCACACCCTTGTCTCCTCTCTCCAATCTTTTCTCGAGTTTGGTACCCGGTCCGCAGTACTGCTAGCCAGGTAGATGCATCTCGAAAGGTAACTTGTTGATGATGTCGTTCACGAGTCCCTTTCCTTCGGCCACGTTCCAAAATTTCGGAGGCAGCGTGTTGATGATTTTGATCAGGTAACCTATGCCCTTGTCGTCGTTCACGATGAAGTTGGAAAGTTTCGTGCTGATCATGTCCACGATGCCAACCTTCTCGTTGTAGAAATTGCGATTGCCTGCATTCTCTTCGCCGGCTATCACCAACAATCGGTCCACGAGTTTCCTAACGTCGTCCACCCAAACGAATTTTTTGGGTAACGTGTTGTAGCGTTTGACCCCGCTGCCTGTTTTGACCTGGTTCCAAATCGGTTTGATGAGATTCCTGTACTTCTCGCCGCTGCTCGATTTCACCCTATTCTGCGAGGCGTCGTTGTTCTGGTACAAGGCATCCGTCATGATCAGAATTTCCTTGTAACTTTGATAATCTTCGTCGGTGTAATCTTTCGGCTGCTTTTTGGCGACGAGTTCCCACAGTCCCACCGTACCCGGATACCTGTTCCAACTATCCTTGTCGCCTAAATTAACTTTAATGTCGTTGCCTTCGAAGGTCACCTTCGATTTCCCAATCTTCCACACCACACCGCCGCCTTCGTTGGTTTCCATGCTGGGATACAATCCGAACACTTCATCCTTGTCGAATTTCCCCGTGCTCAGGTAGTCTCGTGCCAAAGGTCCCAACTCGATTTTATCCGAAGACGACGTGCTGCCTATGGCTCGACGTCGTGCCGGTGCATCCTTCAGTTCGAACGGTGTCGAAGGAATGCTCGAAATGGGCGTGGGTACGGCGTAACTTTTAGCTGCGAGCGGTACGAGTTCATTAATCAAATTTTTATTTTGTTCCGTGACACTTTTAATTTCTTTACCTAGACTGCTGATGGCATCGATCACAGGTTGATCCTGACGTTTCTTCTCTTCGTAGAATCCGCGATTCTCGGATTTCCAACCTTTGAAGCGTTTCGCGAGGTAATCGCGAAGCTTGAGATTTTCGTCTTCGATTTTTCGTTTCGTCATGACGTTATTTATACACGTCGTTTCTCACAACGTTGCAACGTTTAGAAAGTCGTTGATTTTGTTTCTGTATTTTCCATCGTTGGGTTTCCTCGTCATGTCGATCGTCACAAATCCGAAATCGTCACCGTTCCAGCAAGTAGAGCAGCAGCGTTCCGAAAATTGATTGTAGTTCATGTCTCCGCCTACGTAGTCATCGTACGCGTGCTTGAGGTTGGTGTGATCTTGACGAAACAAACATATGAAATTAGCGTTGTCGCGCACTAACTGTTTTGGAATTTTGGAAAACGTTTGAGCTAGGTAAAAACAATCCATTCCTTTGTGACGACCTTGCGTGAAAAAGTTGCGAATTTCATTTTGATTTTCCAGGATGGCGTCGTCGAACACAACAACTGAATTTTCACGACAATCGTCGAGTGGTTTTATTTCCGAGGCGAACGTCGCAATGTCCAGACCATCGTACACTTTCATCAGTTGCTGGTATTTGGATTGCTCCAAACTTTTCGAGAACACGTACAGGTGCCTGTTCTTCCAATCTAACCAATTCGGTGCGAGGAGAAAATTGTCCACGAGCAGTGTCGTTTTCCCACATCCCGAAGGACCTACGATCAGACAGCGGATGCTGTCGGGAAGCAATTCGCCGTTCTTTTTTTTTTCTCGTTTGACTTTCCAGATCCGGTAGACGCTTCACCACGTTCCACGTACTCACAAGATCACTTCGTTCGCGTCGATCCAACTCTTTTCTGGAAGTCCCAGCCATTTGACAAACAGTTTGTCACCTTTCCTACGCAATACTTTCTCGATGAGGTACGTGTCGGGGTGTTTCGTTTTAGAGAGTTCCTCTTCGTAAAATCTTCCTTTCAAAATCTCGCCGCTACTATCTTTTATTATATACGTGTGTCGGTTTCCGGGTAGAACTCGAACCACCGTAAAGAGTTCCGTGCTCCAATTTTTTGTGAATCCCTTCTCGAAGGTGCGTTTGAATTTGCTGATCCTCACCTGGTCTCCAATTTTGTATTTAGCTTTTTTTGTCGTGGGAGTGTACTTTGGACAGTAAACGGTAGAAATTAAACGCTGCTCGTCAGATTTGGTAACGTCAACTGGCTTCATGCCTATTGTTCTGTGTACTGTATCATTATAGGTGTCGACGAGTTCCGGCAGGATGTCGACCCATTTGTAATTTCCCCGAAGCGTGAATCGTTTCCACATGTGTGTTTTCAAGGTTCGATTGAATCTTTCCACGATGCTGGCTTTGATGTGACTGAAGCTCGAATAATGTCGAATCTTGTGTTTTTGAATAAACTTTTGGAATACGGCGTTGTAAAATTCTTTACCGTTGTCCGTTTGCAGAAACCGTGGTCGTCTGCCACCGCTTTCGCGAAAAATTGTCTTGAATGCTTCCGTGACGCACGTTCCCGTTTTGGCTTTTAAAGGTAGAGCCCATGCGAATTTCGAAAACGTGTCTATGACGGTGAGAAGGTACTTGTTGCCCTTGTTCAATTTATGCACGTTTTTCAAATTGCCGCTACTCATCTCCACGAGGTCACTTTGCCAGAGGTCGTCGATGCCCTTGGTTACCACAGCCAAACGTTCGTAGTTGCGGCGTGCAGGTTTATGCAATTCTTCGACGATGGCTTGCCTAGACATTTTTTAGAGATTACGTTTCAAGAGAAGCACAAGCGTGATGGGATTCAAAGAGGGTGGCACTTCGCTCGTGTTTTGAATGATCAGCTTATCGCCGGCACTCACGTCGAAAACGGTGAGATCTTCGTCTTCGTGTATTTCATATATGTTGCGCGTTTCGTTCCAACGTGCCAGAGGAATGTTTCCTGCTTTCTGGACACCGCGATTCGATATCAAAGTCATGGTGGGAACGCTAGCTTTTCTACCGTGAGACCAGTACGAAAATTCGTTTATCTGAATCGTGCCATCGAGGAGAAACTTGTAGTACGGATGATAAGGATGCAACATGTACAGTTTGTTACCTTCGACGAACGTGGAGATTCTCTGTTAATTGGGTACGCTGTTGATTTCGATGGCTTGCAGAAAATGCAGTTTAGCGAATTTAGTGTCGACGCCGAGCAGATTACTGTGAACTTGTCCGAGTTTATTTTCGATGGGCAGCAAATGCTCGATTATGGTATCCGTTACGGCAGAAAACGACGGTTTGATTTTCACTTCCACGTTCAACTGCTTGTAGTTTTCGTTGAGTTCTTGCAACTTGGCACCGAAAGAAGCCAGCGTCGATTCCTGCGTGGATTCCAGCACTCCAACTTGATCTCTGATGTTGACGACGATGTTCTGAAGGTTCTCGACTTGATTCAATTTCGAGCTCTTCTCGGTAAGATCGTTCACGATGCTTCGCATCTCTGTAAACTGCGTGTGAAGATCGGCGACGCTCTGCGAAGTGGGCAGCGTCGACACCAGCGAACTAATTTCGTCTCGAATCTGTTCCACGTTCGCCGTTTCCGTTTCTAGTCGTTTCAGCATTCGAGATATGTTTCTTTTCAAAGCGTGTAATTCTTTGGAGGTGGGGAGATTGGCCACTTTACTCTCGAGATCGCTCAACGAACTTTTGATGTCGCTCGAATCGGATAGTGCCGTCACCGCCGTTTTCAATTTTTCCAAATCTTCGCTCGAAGGTACGCTCGTCCGTAACGATTCCAAGTCACCCTGTATGTTGTCCAGTACGTGATGAAAATGAGCAAGATTGGATTCGACGTTCAAATTTTCTAAATATTCGATTTTCTGCTGAACCGTGCTCAACGTGTCTTGAATGCTCGTCAACGCTCTCGCTTCAGCGTGAATATTTTTAATTTCTTCGTTGATCAACTGACGCCTGAAGCGTAGCGATGGTGGTTTGAATGTGTTCGAAATCTCGATAGGCCTCCAATTGAATTTTTATGTTCGCGACGCTTTTACCGATGACCTGCAGTTCGTCCGACGATGGTAGGTTCGTCATGGTATCTTCCAAAGTCTGTAACTTGGATTTAATTTCTTCCAACGTGCCGGTGAATTCTTCTTGTAATTTGGAAACGACGACGTGCAAGCGTTCTGCGTCTATATCGCTCACGGCGGTTTGAAGTTCAGAGAAATTCTTTTCTATTTCGGAAGTTCGTTCTTCGATTTCGAGTTTCAATTTTTCCAAATCTTCATTTTTCGATTGAAATTGCTGTAATTTGGCCAAATCATTTTGAAGCGAATCCACGCTCAACTGTATATTTTGAACGTTGTCGTAAGAAGGTACGTCGACATAATTTTTTATGAGCGTTTTCAGTTCGGAATCGATTTTCAGAATGGGGTCGAGACATTGCGTTTGGAGCGTAGCGATTTCCGACTCTAAACTTTTGTTTAAGGTCTCCTGCAAAGCGATCAAATCGGTCCTCAACTTCTTAACTCGAATGTCCAACATGAGAATCTCTTCTGCGTGGTCCACACGCTTGGTGTTGCCGAAAATGTCGTTAGGCATTTTTGGTTAACGGTTATTTATAATAGGATAGACGATTCGTAATTCTACGAAGAGAGGAATAAGTTTGTCGTAATCTCCGAGGAGTTCCATGTAAAGATAATCTCCTGCAGACACATCGTACGTAATGTTAGAAAGCATCTTGTCGTGCTTGATTCGAAAAATGTTCTTGCCGGTAGAAATTTTGATTTCGCCTGCGTTTTCCGGATTCACGGTGATTTGAAGTTTCCCGTCGATCGGAATTTCGTAGAAATGTAAATTGTTATTAAAAACATAAAACATCTTGCCCACATCGTCATTCAGTTTCGTCCAAATGCTGTTGAGGTGAATGATCAACAGACCGTTGAGTTTAGGTAACACGGAAGGTAAGACTTCATGATCTGGTATGGTTTCCATAATGATCTGTTTTTTGAAACCGAACAAATTCATAGGCATGCTGGTTATTTAAGAATACGGCCAAAGTTTCTTGTAATGACAGTCAATGTTTTTTTTTTTGTTTTTTTTGTTTTGTTTTGTTTTTATGAATCTTCTGTTGAAGATGGGCATATGTTGCAGGTTTTGCCTTCTGCTAAGCGATAGTGCCCCCACGGCAATGTGTGAATACCACACTCGAGGACGCACCTCTTGTCGTCGTTGGGATCCAACGCAATTTTTCTAACTTTGTTTGTGGTCAACACATGGTCGACGCTCTGGATGCGCTGTTCTTCTCTTAGAACCGACGACCTGGTCTTGAGGCAATCGACAAAGTCCTCGAATGCGAGATGCTCCCGAACCACCTGTCTGCCGACACCCTTGGCCTTCTTGGTAACGCTGCCCTCGGCTTTGATGGCATAGGCCTTGGCGCGAAGACCTGCAAACTCGAGAATTACATCACCGTCCTTCTCGTCTTTGAGTTTGCCAGGTACTTTTTTGTTTCGGGGCAGGATGCCGTACTGGTTCGGCTGGGGATAGCCCGAGGTGTCGAAGAGGTTAACCAAAGCTGGTACCGTGACTATATCCCTGTATGCATCGGCTGAGTGGACGTGGTACACCAAGCTGTCCGTGTCCGTGTAGAGAAGCGAGATGTTGTGGCTATAATGTGGACGTAATATGTCGTAGTACGTCTCGAACATGTGCAGCTTGCTCAGGTCTAATACTGAGGCACCAACATAAATTGGCTTGTCGAGCCTCACCTCACTCTTCCTCATATGCACCAGAGCAAGCTGCTCGTTATAAATGGTCCTCGATTTAAATAATGGGTTTGCTACGAGCCTGCGACATTGTGCTTTGCTCGTTACCAATTTTATGTCCATGCGATTCCGTACATTCTCCATAGTTTTGCCAAACACCGCATTATTCATTAACTTGAAGAAATCGCGATCGAAATCAGAAGTGGCGACTGTGCGATGTTCGGTGTTGAGCTCGATGTATGGCTTCAACCATGGAGAATGCTCGAACATCAAAACTCGATGTACTGTGCGGACGGTAACCCCTTGCTTCATCAACCACCGGAGGTTTTGGTAGTGCAGGACATAACGCTCTTTGGACTCGAAGTCCATGACGAGCTTCTTCTGGTTGGAATCGGGTGGACACTTGAACTCGGGTGCAGGGGGAAGATCGCAGAACAAATCCTGCAGCTTCTCGGAGAACTCAAGGTCCACCTCGGCGAAGAACCCATGTTCCGAATCGTCGAAGCTTTCGACGTCGAAGTTGGAAGGGTCAGCCCACTCGAAGCCTCTAAAGGGGAGTGGCTGCATCATGGAGTGTCCGCAGAGGTTATTGACGTCCGTGTACATGATGTAGCTGGACGGTTGTGAGGGGTCGTAACCGGTGGACATGTGGTGATTGTTGGCGCACGAGTGTCGCTGCGACACCTGGACCATTCCACCCCGCACGGCACGTTCCACAAACAGCATCATGTCCACGTCCGAAAAAAGCTCCAGCTCGATCTTCGTCACCAGAAACATGGCCGACCATGCCAGTCCGGGGAGACTGTAGAAGTATGCAGGGTCCAGCTGGTAGATGGTCTTCGCAGTCGCACGGAACGTCTGGAACACGTCGGCGAGGAGTGTCACATCAAGTCTGAGGTAGGCGTCGTGGTAGTCCTCGAGAGTTCGACAGCCCAGCTCGCGCCACATGGACTGGGCGTGGTGATATTCCTCGTCGGTGATGTTCGAGCCTCGCAGCTTGCTGTAGAAGTTTGCTCGAGGAGGTAGCGACGTCTCTGCGAACTTGGAAGGGTCTGTGACGTATTCGTAGGGGTAGACACCCTTACGCCTGAAGAGACCTGCGTCCAAGTTCGGAAAGTTCGCGGAGGTGATGAGCATTTGCTCGTCGCTAAGCTTCCCTGAGAGAGCATCGAGGCTGGCCGGGAGGAACCTCAGGGAGTCGAGGAAGCGAAGCTCGACGGTAGAGTGTGTTCCTGAGATTCGCACCCACTTGCTCAAGCTAATGTAACGCTCCTCGTTCTGCGCCAGGACGTTGATTCGCATGCCGTCGTACCCAAGATGCTTGACGAGGTGGTGGAAGTCGTATCCCGAGCCATTATGAAAAAACACAGGGATGAAGCGCGGGTCCCGGGCCATGAGGTTGCATCCGTTGCACCATGGACCAACATACCTACCGTTAAAGTGATCATGGTGTTGGACTTTACGGTTGTTGGCGGTGTACTCCTTGACGCAGACAGGGCAAGCGATGGCCTCGTCGTGTCTACGTTGATCATCGGGGGACAGTGGGAGCATAGACTTGGGGGCCAACAGTACCTTCCCTATCTCGTTGGCCTCGACAACCATCCTCTCGAGGAAGTGTTTGGCGGCGTCGGGACCACGGTACACGTAGGGCTCGGGGGCAATGTGCTGGTCTCGTCGCACCACAACGTATGCATAACTCGAAGCCTCGTGGAGTTGGTAAGGGGTGGTGGAAGAAACTTCAGGGTCGGGATCGCAAGTGGACAGGGGTTTGAGGAAGGCTTCGAAATCCGCGATGATGATAGCGGGGTGCTCCACCATGGCACCGTGCATGTGGAAACGCTCCACGGTGCCAGGTTTGGGCAAGACTGCCACACCTGGCTCGTTGTTACTGCAGTAGATCTTGTGGCTGGCAAGCTTCTCTGCAGCGATGTTGGGACCTCTGATGCGCTGGTAGTCCTGCTGTTCTCGATTATCAAAAGTTGACAAGCACCTTCGACAAACTTCTATGCTATCACGATGCTTGCTTTTTTGACTCGACACCAACCGAGAGAGGGAGCGAATGAGGGTGTAGTGGTGATGGGTCTCGTCCTTGATGAGCAGAAGGTGAATTTCCTGCGCACCATCAACGTTTACGTCGCTCACCCTGATGGGGTACACCGCATTTTCGTCAGTGAGACCGTAAACGTTGATAGCCAACCGCGCACAAACCTCAAACTTTCGAATGTCCGGGACCTCTACGGGATAGTCGATCCCAGCCATCGCAACTTCCAGCTCTGCCTCGTAGGGTCGGTAGTGGTTAACTCGGTGTGGATTGTTTTTCCGGTCGACAGGGTGTAATGCTGCAAGCACCGACCATACGAAGCACTTGTTATCTTCATTTTGGATGTTCAGGACGGCCTTCTTTGCCGCAATAGTAGGTGGTAAAGGGGCCGTAGCTGGAGGCGGAGAGAGGCACGAACTTGCAAAGTTTGACGCACAGTTCGTGAGGCTCGCCACACAGCGAACCCCCCGAGCCTTTAGCTTGATGTTCTTCTTGTTTCGCCACCAGCTCATCGGTAAACTGGTTGTAGATGACCTCGAGGTTGTCGACATCCGCCAGATGCAGCGTCTTCGCCTTGGTGTTGTGGCAGAAGCTGTAAATTTCATCGGACGGCTTCTTGTACTGGCAACGTAGCGATGCGTAGAATTTTGTGGAGTACGTAGCCAGTGCATCGCCGAGGATGGAAATGATTTTGGCTTGCACGTTCTCCAAAAAGCTACGCACATCGCATGAGCCCTCCGAAGTGAGGACAAAGTCCTCTAACAACCGCTCGAAAGCAGTCTGGTTTGCTTTCGCCACAGGCTTGACGCGTTTGGCGGATGGTGGCGAGTCGGCTTCCGCTTTCCTCTTGGTCGAGCTGGTCGACGGTTGGGGAACAGGTGCTCCGACGACAACTTTGCATAATGTTATATGCCTCTTCAAATTATTAATAGTAATAGGTATACCGCACCTGGGACATGATTTTTTAGCGGTTACACGCTTACCAGGTGCGCAGGTACGACAATGTCTTTCAAAGTTTTGGCTTGATATGGTTATCTTGCACACAGGGCAACTTTTCTCAGATTGCATCTTGTTGAAAATATTTGTGGGTATGTTATTATATATATATAGTGGAGTGTCACAAAATAAATACTGTGCAATAATTCACAATGGTGTTGGGTTTGATGGGAGTGTGTTATTTATGCTACTTCTTGCTTCTTAATGAATCCTGTAAATAATTGAAAAAAAATAATTAAGCTTGTGTATAGAAAACACAAAAATATTATGTGTGCATAATTCTACCAAACAATCTTTTTTTTCTAACCCTCAGCCCTCTTGGCGTATGAAGTATAAATCATAATTTCAGAAAACATGGTTATTTTCCGCTCGCCATTTTAAAAATCAAACCATAAGCATTATTTATGTTTATAGTATTCGCCGAGCGATAGCAGATAGAGCAAGAATCGTTTTCCTACAACCCATAGTTGATGAATTACAAAACATCTTAGAAATTACATCTTGAAATTTTAATCCAAAATAACTCGAAAACAGCAGGCAGTAGTCATCATCCCTCCAATAAGTTGTAGAGTACTTCTAATTTTGTATCGAATGCTATTAAAATTTTCGAATTAGGGCAAAAACTAAGCCGGCAAATCAAGTTTCTAAAAAAAAATAAAAAAATGTCTGTATTTCCGAAACTTGAGGGGGTAGAAACGATTTTATTTGCTAGTCGAATAGTTCTCGTCGAATCCTATCCAACAAACCTAAAATCATCATCCTAGCTCAATTAGGAGCCGAGAAAATCAATGTCTTGGAAAATGTCTTAAGATTTTTGTCTTAAGAAAATTTTCTTGACAGACCGGAAGTAACATCTTGAGATACCGGAAGTCGACTTTCTTAAAGATTGAGATATTTGTCTTAAGACATTTTCCAAGACATTGATTTTCTCGGCTCCTATGGGGCCTAGAACCATGTAACTTTGGTCTATGTATATACCAACACTTGCCCGACCCTGTGGCCGAGTGGTTAGCACATCGCGCTGCGACGCCAAGGGTCCCAGGTTCGAATCCTGGTCGGGCTTGGTTGTTTGTGAATGTCCATTTCATCACTCATCCCCAATCTTCGCAAATTAGCCAAGAGGTACAAAACGTAAAATAAAATAAACTAAATCAATCATTAAGTTCCGTGTTGCAATCATGAAATTAAATTTTAATTAACTTTTTTTTATCCATCTCTCTCTCAAATCTATATAGCCTATTCATATTTGGCATGTCAGCCATTTTGTTTACGTAGCAAAAAAAATCTCAATGCTCGTTGTAGCCATAAGTATAATTGGATATAATTGCCGGATTTTATTTAATTTTAGGTTTAAAATCAATAAGCGTGCATAAAAAAAACTAAATATTTTAAATAAATAAGATTCGAATAACTATGTACTTCCACTAGCCTTTGCGATGGCGCAGCGGTAGGCTTGTATTCAAGAGTTCGATACCCGTACAAGTGGTTCTTGAAACTATAGGTCCAGTCCCGATTAGCCTTACTGTACATAAAGTGGACTTAAAACATCAAATCAATCAGTACTTCCACTAGCCTCTGCGATAACGTAGGGATAACGTCGTTGTCTTGTAATCAAGGGTTCGATACCCGTACAAGTGGTTCTTGAAACTCTAGGTCCAGTCCCGATTAGCCTTACTGTACATAAAATAGACTTAAAACATCAAATCAATCAGTACTTCCACTAGCCTCTGCGATAACGTAGGGATAACGTCGTTGTCTTGTAATCAAGGGTTCGATACCCGTACAAGTGGTTCTTGAAACTCTAGGTCCAGTCCCGATTAGCCTTACTGTACATAAAATAGACTTAAAACATCAAATCAATCAGTACTTCCACTAGCCTCTGCGATAACGTAGCGATAACGTTGTTGTCTTGTAATCAAGGGTTCGATACCCGTACAAGTGGTTCTTGAAACTATAGGTCCAGTCCCGATTAGCCTTACTGTGCATAAAATAGACTTAAAACATCAAATCAATCAGTACTTCCACTAGCCTCTGCGATAACGTAGCGATAACGTCGTTGTCTTGTAATCAAGGGTTCGATACCCGTACAAGTGGTTCTTGAAACTATAGGTCCAGTCCCGATTAGCCTTACTGTGCATAAAGTGGGCTTCAAAAAAACTCCAACTCAATTAATTAATCAGTACTTCCACTAGATATCAAAAACACGCAACTCTTTTCTATTTTTTCTGTCTTTTTCTAACAATTTAACACATTTATTTTTTTGAAATATGCCCCACACACATATTTCCTACCTACCAACAGCGGCACACGGAAGAAAAAAGATATTCTAGCTACCAAGATGCATGCTTCAAATATATAAAAGCAGAGAGAGACATGAAATACCTTCTATATTCTCTCTTTTTTTTGCATGTTTTGTGAGTATATTTTCTTCCACAAAAGCAGTGCCATACTTATAAATCAAAGCCAACTTATGCGAGCTAAGAAACAAAATTACTTACTTTTAGAAATTCTGCAGAAATGCTCTTCACTAACGCTGAAAATAAAACACAACTTTCTACACCAGCGCTTTAAGTTTTATACGGTTTTCTAATAACGTCAAAAATAATATGTTAGCCAACGCAACGTGGACCAATAGAAATCCAAGAACCAAATTCTCTAGAACATTCTCCCCCTTCTCTTCTCTTCTCTACATTTCAGCCACATTATTTCGCAACTATGCTTGGCGGCAGAGAAAAAATACAGTTCCGGTTTAAATCCAATTTCAATGAGCATCTATTGAAGATAGATTCAAAACAGTATTCAGCTGGCGAAATGAAAACACGAAGTAGCGTCCGCTCTCGTGGGTGCAGAGGCGAGGCCAAGAGCTATGAAATAAATAACCGGAACTGTATTTTTTCTCTGCCGCCAAGCATAGTTGCGAAATGCATGTGGTGATTTCTGGTTATTTGTATAGAAACAGAGCAACGTATTTCCTGTCACCGGAAAACCCATTTCCGTCCTAGTCAGATAACGAAATTGTCAGGAAAAAAAAGAGATGTGCGGTTGACTACGTATTTGTTGAATTTGTGTCATTGTGCCAACGTTGATAGCATATACAGAGAGAGGGAACGAAATTGTCGTTTTTCTAGATATCCACAGGCAAAAGCGTAATATTTTTTCAAATACAATATGACAGTCGCTTTTCGATACCGAAAAACTAAATACAATAAGTATATATATATATTTACAATATTAATATTTATTTAACAATATCTACCTACGAATTTGCCTCGAACGAAAACATGTCATAGAAAAACATTTTTCCAACCGTAAATTCAAAAATTTTGGCCCCCGCGCGCGCGCGTGCGTGTGTGTGCGTGTGTGTGTGTGTGCGTGTGTGTGTGTGTGCGTGTATGTGGCACATCGTTCCCCCGAGAGAGAGAGGTTTACAAAGGTCGCGATATACGGAGTTGGAAAATTACGATATGGCGCATTCGCTCATTACTGTTCCCAGCTATAGGTTTTTCTTTCTCTCTAGCCCCTTGCCAACTAAAAAAAAGTGTAGGTAGGAGTTGGTAACACTGCGAGAAAATAGAAATCATGCCTTACAAGAAAAAACCATTAAGGCGATTTTTATTTGATGACGTTGAACCCGTGCAGTGTTCCCACCCATCCATCTTTCCCTCTTTTACGGCAGTGCCGGCTCTCTTTGTTTAGTATATGTAGGTTGGTAAAAATTGCTTTATGCACTGTAAAGCAAACCTCAAGCAAAATTGCCAGCCCCTTGCTTTAGGTTAGGTTAGACAAAAAAAAAGCTGTAGGTAGGCTGTCGGCTGTTTAACTCTTCCCTCTCTCTCTTCTCTCTCTTTTTTGTAAAAGGCTATGGCAAAACTACCAGTAGGTTGGCAACCTTGCTTTATGCACTGTAAAACAAGCCTCAAGCAAGGTTGCCAGCTTCTTGCTTGAGGCTAGGTTAGACCAAAAACCTTGGTGATTTTTTCGAGTAAGATGTTGGTAATACTGTGTCCGAAAATAGGGGGGGGGGGGTTTATGCCTTACAAGAGCAAACCATCAAAGCAAGCCCCACCGAGCTTTACTTTCGGGTGTAGTGTTGCCAACACTGCGAGAAAAAAGTTGCCTGCTCCTTGCTTTAGGTTAGGTTACCCCAAAAACCTTGGTGATTTTTTCGAGTGAGAAGCTGGCAACACTGCGAGAAAAAGGTTGCCAGCTCCTTGTTTTAGGTTAGGTTACCCCAAAAACCTTGGTGATTTTTTCGAGTGAGGAGCTAGCAACACTGCGCCATCAAATAGAGCTCATGCCTTACGAGAGAAATCCATTAAGGCGAGCTCCTCACTTCAGCTCCTCACAAGAGGGTGCAGAAACCGCCCACCTGCACTACTAACGCGAATTGACACTACCCCTTAGCCTTTAATCTATTTCGGTGGTAAGTTGTAAAGATTGCAACTCTGAAACTATAGTCCATGCCTTTTTTGCTTCCGAAAGTGGATTCTGCTACGTAATTTATGTTCAGGAAATTCTAATTTTATATTTTATCTAAATTGCCTGTTTTTAAATGCTAGATATTTCCTTGTGTGTATGTAGCACTTCAATAGTCAAGAAACAACTTACAGAGTACCGTCATTTTTCTCCGGCTTCCAGATCCGAAAATTTTCCGCGCGGTTCATTGTGTTAAAATCGCGTGGCGCGTGAAGTGGTGGTCATTGTTGTAAAGGATTAGCTTTTTGTTGTTGTTAGAAGTGAAAGTGTGTGTGTGTGTGTGTGTTAGTGTACCATGAATTCGGTGGATTCTTTGTTGCAGCGACCTTTCTCTTCAAGAACACTTGAAGAAAAGTTAGGAAATAAAAGCGTTAGGACGGCCGTTGCCAGATTTGGATCTATCGCAAAATGCAAAGGGAGGTAAGAACTCTACGCATAAAAGGCGATTTAATAGGAAACTGTAATATAGTGAACCATGGCTTTGTGGGTGTCAAATTCGAAATGCATTATTCTGTTTTCCTTGCATACTTTTTGGAAGTAATGATTCGTGGTCTGAAGGAGGGGTAAAAGATCTAGGACATTTATGTGAATATATGAGAAAGCATAGTGAAAGCAAAAAGCACATGAATAACGAGTTAAATTTTGTCTCTCTCGGAACTGTCAACATAGCAACGCAGTTAAGCCACGTTTATCTAGAATCTCATAATGAACAAGATGAAAAAAATCGCCACGTCTTGTCAAAAATCATAGACTGCATCAAGTTCTGTGGAGCTTTTGAGTTGTCCCTGCATGGCCGGCCACGATGAAACAGATTCCTCCTCAAAACCTGGGATATTTTTTAGGGCTCCTTGATTTTGTCAGTAGTTTAGACAATGCTGTTAAAGAACATCTTGACAACAGCACTTTATTTAAAGGCACTCGATCTCGCCATCGAAGTTCCGGGTTGGAGTCTCGGCCCGGGTAAGGGCATTCTTTGTAATACTTTGTAATAATGAAATTAATGAAGGGGCATTCACAAACAATACCCACACCCGGGCCGAGACTCCAACCCGGAACTTCGATAGCGAGATCGAAAGTCGACCACTTAACGTTCGTGGCCACAGAGCCGGCACGTATGTGTGTGTGTGTGTGTGGGGGGGGGGGGTAGGGGGCATTATAAGTACATGAAAAACAGCATCAGTTGTAGCACGCATCTTTGAAAAGTCACGAGCCGCCGCTGCTCAACGGTGATACATCGATACTTCGCCCCCCCCCCTTTTTGCACATCAGCAGGATAGGCGATTGCCGTTATTTCACCCATTCTATTTCTCTGAGCTGTTTCTCTCAGTAACTGACCTTTGCTCCATTTCCAATCACCTCCCGGCATTACAATTCAGTGTTGCCAGCCCTGACGCTCTGGTTTCCAATCCACCGTCATTCATCGCCTAAGACCAAAATTCGCTCAAGACGAGTTACAAATAAACGTCGCCAGTAGCTTTCGGACTTCGGACCTCGCATACGCCTGGGAAAATCACGTTCCGCCGAGGAATTCAGAAAGACAGGACTCAAATTACTTTGCCAGAGCAGTGAATCCTGCACGACGACCTGTATTCTGTACCCTCCTATGCCAAGTTCCATAATAATTACTAGCCGCAAACAAGGGCACAATTTTCTATCCGTTCACTTTCTTAGAACTTAGTTTTTTTTAACGTAAATAAAAATTCATGGAAGCGAATATTCCACTTTCGGTTTCTAATATTTCATCTCGTTGAATGGTGCTTTACTTCGAACATTGCATTCTAACCCCTTGACATTTGAAAACCGTTTATTCACTTGATAAGTGACACTTTTTAAGGGTTATTAATAAAAAAGGGACGGGGTCCTACAGTGCTCAGCCATTTTCCTTCCGCATTTTATTACGTTAATTCCAGGGAATTTGCATTTGGGTTAATCTTTTCAGTGGCATTCAGAAAACGGTTATCTTCGCTAACCACGACGATAATATCCGCCTTTCGGCGGTACAGTTTCAATTATGTTTCAGTTATTTATAACTTCCACACTCCCTTCTCGTGGCAAGCAGCCAATTATTTTCCTTATTTTAATTCTCGCCACATTTAATTTATTACCTGTAATTCATATATTACGCTTATGCTTTCAATTCTGCAACAATAAATTCTCGCGTTTTAGAACAACGTTACAGAAATTTATTTCCTAATAGTTTTTTTTTTTTTAAGGGGCATCATCTTATGAACATTAATTACATTTTCCTTCGTTTATTGCGTACGCTCGCCCGTACTGGGACCTACAATCGGTTACATTCTCGAAATAAATCGTCGCTTGAACCGATACCTTTGCCTAATCGCAACGCATCTTATTACCATAGCATTCACGCTGTCGTGAAGGAACATATGCAATACCTTATTGCCCTTGTGTTTTTGATTCATTTTCGAACCCCACTTTTATTCGTATTTACGCCATCTTTGTTTTTTTTAGTCAATTTATTACCCATTGTACACTAAAGGAATTACTCCCCCCCTCCAATACCGTCAACGTTGACTACAGAGGACGGGATATTTCACTTGTTGCAAGTTCATCACCACTCTCGGGAAAATAACGTCCTTTATCAATTTAATATTTTTATCATTATTATTATTATTATTATTGTTCTAGCCCCGTTCACACGTCCCCATCTTAATAAATAACCTTTGGGCTAGTGCTTTGCGTTTGCAATTGCTTATTTTAAAGAATAACTTTAACCCCCCCCCATATACCTTGCGTTTTATTGCATTTTTTTTTTACATTTTCTAGATTTTCGCTTCACTCGCGATATTTTGGATTTATTATTCAAGAAGTAACGTTTCAGTTTGCACCCCTACCTTTTTTTTTAAACGATCTGGTCTGGTTTTCCTGTTCATTTTTCAGCTGCCCCTTACCCTACCTTTTCACACCGTTCGTCTCAGCCCAGCAAGGACTGTTGCTGCAGTTTGAAGCAGAGATCACAACAGATGCATCCAGCATCCCCAGGACTCATCATGTTCCGGATCAGCATCTTCCAGAGGTTCGTCTCCTCCAGGACAAAAGTGCAGCCCCTCCCTACTGGAACTACCATTCTTGCGACGCGTCATCACCAGACGTTTTTCGAGTCCAGCAGTGCACTGCACCAATGGACTTTTCATCTTCGTGATCATCACGTTCTTGAGACGCAAGCACCAGTTATTCTTGCGACCCGCGATCACCATAAGTGGCTCGTCTACAGCAGTGCGCCCCAACCCCCAACGACTCATAATTATTAGTGATCAGCGCTTTGTAGAAGTCATCAGTGTTGATGGACAGCTATCACCAGCACTCCCATCAGAATTTATCAGTTTGGAGAGCAGAGTTCCTACGACCCCCCGTCAGCTCTTATCATGAGGATGACCATTACTTATCAGATGCCTCCCCCCCCCCCAAGAGTCATCAGTTTCGTGACCAGCAACGCCCCAGTGCCTTCGTCACACTTCAGAATTCACCTTGCCGTCTGTCCACTCTAGGATCTTCACGACGCCCCACTCCCTAGTCGAGTCTTCACTATTTGGCGCCAGTGCCCCATCTCCGCACCTCATCTCACCTCCAAGTGCGTCGTTCAGTGCTCACCCTTAACCCCCAGGAAAGCACCCAGTCTGCAGTCGACAGTGTCACCCCCTCCAGATGGCAAGGATTATTCACACATGTTCGTAGGTTCGACACCGGTTCCAGGCTTGCCCAACATACATCACGCGCGTCGTATGTTTGGGTCCAATCACCGGAAAATGTGAAAATGGACGCTCTACCAGTGCCGTTTTCGCGTGTCTATTCCTTCTGGACTTCCACTGTTCGCGAGTCAGAACTTTTTCCCTCGCACAAACTGCCAGTGTGTTCTCCTTCGTCCAGGAATAGCCTTTCGGTGACGTTTTTCGGACTCATTGGATAAACTTGTTTCCAGTTTCCGGTATATCTTCTCTATGCATGTGTCGCGTCGCGTATACAAATGCGTGTGTCCGCGTCGATTCGTGTGCTCCGTGTGTTCCCGGATCGACCCTTGTCGCCGGATCTTCAAGAACATTTCGCCGATCTCCGTTAGCAATGAACGCTCGCCATCGCGATTGCTAATGGGGTAGTATCCTTCAGCGACATAAAGAACGCTAATTAAGTGTCTTTTTTTCTGTTTCCCCCAGTACTATATGTCAAAAACACAAACTCGAAGTGTCACATTGGGAATCAGTTTTTTTTCAGACCGGCAGAAAGACTTAAATTATTTTCGACTTAAATTTCTGCCACTACTGTTATTATTCTTTTTTTTCTCTCAAATTATGTGTATTAATTAAACAGACAATAGTTTGGGGGCGGAACGCCCCATGTATATATATATATCATATCGCAATTTCGATGTTTGTACTTGTGAACCCTTCAGGTTGATCCTGCTGTATATATTGCATGGCAATTTTTTTTCTTGGGTGCTGCTTCCCAAGTTTTTTTTAATAACTTATTTAAACATTTGAAAGTGTATAAACATACTCCGCGTTTCCTGACCTATATGCAATGGAACTGACCTTGCCCAGGAAGCGAAGATACATTTTCTTCTCTCTTACGAGTGCTTCAGTGTTTGCGTGTGCCCCGTGTGTACAGTGATAAACACCGCTACGGTGACACCATGAGAAATGGCGAGTCAGCATCAGCTGACACCGCGTAGTACGCGTGCCATCAATGTTGTTTATAATCCAGCATGTTAAGATCTTTAAGTGCATGTTTTTTGGTTGTGTGTAAAATTTATTTTTCCTTACACCCACCCTTGTATAATAGTATTTTTTTTTGGGTTGGTGTAAATAAATTGTCTTCTAGAATTGACTGGTATGGCCGGGCTCGCGTTACAAAAAATTAACTTCCCTGCGTGAACCTAATTTTTTGCCCCAGGCAGGTGTGTCGTATCATGCCAAAGGCATGACTCGAATCCGGGACCCCGGGCGCCATAGTCCGATAGTCTAATCATTTCATACAATGGGCCCGAGTATGAAAGAAGCTGGAAAGAGCTTCTTTCAAGCAAATGCCACCTGCGATCTTCAGCGGATGTAAAAAACCGCTGATACGAATTCTTCCGGAATCGCAGGAAGATACTGCAAACACAGCTTTACGCTGAAAGCACCGTTATTGAGAGACGCGGTCTCTCAACGGCCGAAGTTCGAATTTCGTTTAAATAGCTTGAGAGAATATTTCTCTCCCCAGTCGGTATCTGAAATCTATCGAGTGCACAGTTAGCGCCTCGGAATTATACAAGTTGTTGAACTAAGAAAGTTATGGCGTGAATAGTTGTTACCGAACGTTACAAAAGGAGTTACAGCGAGGAGTAGTTAAAGGTAAAGTGTTCCCCTGTGCATAGCACCACGCCATGAAGGCGTATAGGGGGTGTGGGGGTAACGCCCCACACTTTCTTGATCCGGTCGTGAGTGGGGGTGATGTGATCAGCATCACGCCCCTGACCGCCTTTACCCCCCAGGGTTTCCCCCAGGTACCCATGTTATTCGACGCTGGGTGGGCGCCGGGGCCGCTTCCACCGTTAGAAAAGTTCCCGGATTTGAACCGGCCGGGGATCGAACCCGGGACCTTGAGCATGGTAGTCAGACGCGTTACCGACTGAGCCACCGCGAGGAGTAGTTCGCTATCGGAAAGGAGTTTTATTTCAGGAGAGTTCATCAGAGTTTCAACGAACCAGCGAGTCGATCGTCACTTCCAGATCTACAGGTAACGAACGTTCCTCTATCCTTGTCTTTCATTCTCTCACTCCCTTGCCAGACCAGTCAATTGTAGTGTTTAAAGTTAATCGTGAGTGTTCTTATTTCACGGGGCTAGCCCCCTTGCTTGGTTAAGTGTAGACGTAGCTTTTCAGAGTTATACCCCCCTCTTACGATACACCTCTCGCAGCCAATTAACCTCGAATATCAGGCTTCACATAGCCTATCTACGATCCCTTAATATAAAACATTCGGGTGTTTGTACGGCACATACCTGTTTAATTTAATCTGGATGAGTTAACTTCTGAAGCCTGCCATTTCCGAGCCTTCTTCCGGTGTAACTGCACTGCCCTTTGAGCCCTAGCTGCTGCGTTCAGGTGGCGGAACGAGCAGAATACTAATTAAAACAAATATGTGACAAATATATACAGGGCCGGATTAACCTATGGACAACTGGGGCAATTGCCCCGGGGCCCCCACCAAAAGGAAGCTGTGAAGGGCCTCCACCAAAAAAATCTTTTAAACCAGCTGGCTATGCTTGTGAAAAATTACATAAGAAGTTGTATTTTAAAAATAAAATAAAAACTTCAATATTATCGCATGTCTACAACTGTCTGGATCCAATTGTAGCACAGCTCTCAGTCGATCTGTTTGTAGATATCAGAAGCTCAGTATACTTTATACCATGGATAAAAGGCAAGAAAAGTGTGTCTACTATAAGTGTTAAGCTTTTGGGAATTTTCTTGAAGAAAGTGTAGTTACTACAATTTTCACAATGAACCTGTCCGTAATTGTCCAGTAGATGGACCGTGCATATGTAGTTACATATTTACTTTTAGTTGTAAATAATATAATTTCTAATAAATTATGTACGTAAGTACAGTCTACTGCTCAGTTCTCTGTTCCTGTCTGAACCCCCTTAGTATTTACTATATATTGTAGTTACGGTGTTCACTCTTCATAATATACTGTAGACATTTAGACAGAATTTTACTGCTGCTACAGCGCTACAATTTTCGTCCTGTAACTTTATTTTACTGCGCTATTCTCCTTGCAAACCTATCTGCGATATGTTCGATTGTGAATGACTACTGATTCTAAAATCAGATCTACCATTTCAACTACTGAAAATTGGTGGTTAACATATTGAGCTAATAAAGCTCCTAGTAAAAAATAATAAAAAAATGGAGGGCCCCACAAAACATTTTTTCCAGGGGCCTCCACAAACCTTGATACGGCCCTGAATATATATAAAAAAACAACGTATTGAAGCTATTGACGGCGCCAAAGAAAAGACAGAAGAGAAACGTGGAGAGCGCAGTGATATTTTACGGGAAGCAGTCACGTTTATTACACCCTTACATTTACATACAGTATTAAAATGTTCTGCTTTTAGATCTCGCACAATGCCTTTTTCACAAAAATGGGCAATCCCGCATTTTTTATAACAATCTTGTATTCTTCCGTTAGTTTTCTGATAATAGTTTTCACAGCTTTCCATAGCATTTAGGCATGAATTCAGTTGAGAAGAACAAAATAATCTAATTTTAAAACATACAGCAAAAATAAATCCAACGCGCTTAAGTTAAAACTCCCTTACATTGGAAGCCTGGAGAGAACAAAACAGGGGTTCCTTCGTAACACGATTTCTTGAAAACCATTTTACACATTTGAATCAACTTTGTGATAAATTGATTAGAAATGATGAATCTTAACAGTAAAAGTTTTAACTTTTTCCCTGCTACTATACTTTAGAAGATATTCGTTGTCAAATATCTCAATATTTGCAGAAGGAACCAGCCTTTTCCGTGCCGAGCTTCTCGACGATGACGTAATGCATCCACGGACAACTGCGCATACAATCTGCGCCGCCGAACGAGCACCCCCTGAGTACTTCCCTCTCTCTCTAATACATGAGTTTTGCCAATAGCTCTGTCCTTCTTTACCACCGCTGCGTTGCCAAATGTTACAAAATTTACAAAATGTAAAAGTCATAAATTTGAAACAGTGGAATCATGTAGAGTTTTTTATGCTCTATTTAAATACGGCATTATATAACCTGTCATAAATTAATGTGATCTGAAATTTGCATAATTATGCAATTTTGTAAAACGCTTAATTTTTTTGTAGTATTGTATTAAATACTTCAAAAGCCATAAATATCAAACCGCTTGAACAACTTCGCCAGTTTTTTTTTCTATGGGATCTATGGTGTTTGTAGTTATGCTATTCTTTGCCTGAGTGAATTAATTTGCTTACGAGGAGAGTTATATATATACACACATTGGATATTTTGTATAATTCATCAGACCGTAACACGAAAAAGTTGGTTAGCGAGAAACTTTTCGGTTTGTTGCGATACACGTGTAAACCAAGCGAGAAAAGTGTTGACCATTATTTATTGCACAATCGTAGTTTGTTTACGCGGGTTGTCTCGCGTATCAAATTCATTGCGCGCCACCGAGGTTACAATTCAGTTGCAGGCAGGTGTAGGTGCCCGACCCGGTTCGTAGCGTATTAAGACACACTTTTACTAAGCGTGGGAACCTCGAAGGGTTCGGGGATCGAACCTGGAGCCTTTAGATGAATGTAATTCTTACCATTGGGGGTTAGCGGTAGCCCGTAAGCTGCATCTGCTAACTGCGGGAGGTACCTAAATAAACTTAAATTAACAGAACCCTTTAAAGAATGGCAACTCTCCTGTATTTGGGTTACAATGACCTTAAGTCTGCAAAGGCATTAGAAAAGCATATTACCTGTCTCTCTCTCTTGAAGCGTGGATCGAAGAGTTTCTAAATTAACTCTCACTCGCTTGCTGAAGTTCGTCTCTTAAATTGTCTCTATTCCTCGCAGCACTCCACACCCAAACAAGTTTCTAAACGTGCGCAGCCAACCTGAATCTCCTTCAAAGTCAAACTCACTCTCCTCTCTTGAAAACTCAAAAATCCCTTTTCTTACTCTCGAACCACTCTCCTGTTCTCTTCAAAACTCCAAGACCAACTGTCCCGAGCAAGATCCAACTTGCATCCACCCTGATCAAAACTCCTCCCCTTTTTTCTCTCTCATCCCATTTTCCTCTGCAAATACTGGCGAATGCTTTTCGGTGAGCTGGCGCTGAAGTTAACACATTCCTTATATTTCCTGCCAGGGTGCCTAGCTAAACGTAACTCGCATATGAAAATGAGGGATACGTAACGGAAGGAAGTAATGTGTGCTGTGTGATAATTGTGGATTGCATCTAAGCTATATATTTCGGTTAATAATGGATAGAGAAGCTGGAAAAAGACGCAGTATTGGTAAACTATGAGGTAAAGAATGCATAATAGTTATGCGCGTGCTAAATCACTTTTTAAAGTCAATGAATATCAGAAAGGCGGTTAAGACAACGGCTGATGTTACGGAGTGTTCTGAACGTCTTATATACAGATTACGAAAGGAAGAAACCGAAGGTCCTCTCAGAACACCGGCAAAAAAGAAGTCTAAAAGAATGGGGAAACAGAATAATGTCAGAACGAAAAAATACGATGGAACCGGGTCCATCAAGAGAAACAGAAGATTTTTTGGAGGTTGTAACGTCATTACTAGACGAGGACAGTTGTTACGCTTAAAGGTACGTAAAAACACGCGTAAAGCTGTGTTTTTGCATTTATTTAATTCTGTTTATATAAAGGATACAGCATTCAACGAAAGAAGTAACAATAGTTGCGTGTATTACACATATATGCAAATGTAAAATAGTAAATAGTTACGTCGAAATATAAACATTTACATGCAAATCTTGAGGTAAGTAGCGTTTTTCCCAAAATATATCAAATAGTACATAGATTTTGAAGATTTCCTATACGATATTAAGGAAGTAAATTTGTCGGAATCATTAGCGATTAACAGCGACTCGATGCGCCTCCGTTTGTTGATCTGGCAATGCCGCGCTCCATTTAACACATACTGACTTTTAAGGTTGAGACGCGCTATACGTGTGGAGCAGGCAAACGAAAACAAGTCTCTGCGCAAGTAGTGACGCGAGACGGCTCCACCAATGAACACGAGAGGGAATGGGATTGCGTGGAGGGGAGAAGCGACTGCAGTTACCAGCCTTCCCAGCAGCGTGTACTGCTTCGCTGTGGCCACTCAATTTCCTTCGCTTCTATGATGCTATGCGCGCCTTGCTCCACAGTTAGCTGGGACAGGGTATAGTGACGTTAATCTAAACGCACGGTCACCAAAATAGGCGACTGAGTAGAATTGCGCTGTTGCCACATGTAGGAAAAGCAAAGCGAGAGCGGGACAAAAGTCACTGGTTCCCCTACTCCCTTAAGTGTTTCTTTCCCTCACAAGATTTGAAGTGTAGGGCGGGCGTTATCATGGAGAAGGATGATCCTGTTCGATATCATTTCGTCTTTTCGACTTAATGGCACGTCAACCAGGCTGCGTTGCCTAGTTCGAGCGTCAGACCGACCTCTCCCCGCGGCACTCTTGTGTCATCTCTGACCTTTCGATCAAATACTGTCAGTTTGTATCACATGGATTACAAAGATCAACTCTACAACGAGATCTTTCATTCTCTGGATGCCCCGTACACATGGGTTGTGCTCCGACGTGGCAACAGCGCGAACTTCTGCCACCCGCCTAATTTCATGGCCGTACATTTAGTTATATAGCACTCACAATCAAAGAAGGGAGGCCCCAGTACTGTCTCCTAACTTCAATCCATAACCTACATACAGTGGTGGCGATTGGGTGCCAAAACTGTGGAGGCAAGGACAGTTTACTTTATCTGGGTAAAAAAAGGCATAGAATTAAGAGGCCATAGTGCGGGGGTAAAAGAGCTCCCACTCCCAATCGTCGCCACTGCCTACATATTTGCTAACTTCAGACAACTTGAACCACATAATGATTTAATTTGAGGCTATTGTTTTTCCATTTTCATTTTACACATAACGAAAACATAATCTAGTTTCATGGGGCAGTCAAATGAAAACGAGACAGCCACAGAAAAGTTTCATTGAAAATGCATTACATCAAAAGTAATCCTTGAAACTGTTAAAACATGTATCCCCACTGGAAGGCAAGATGTTCAGTGCCATTCTTATAGAAGCTTCTGCTGCTGACGAATCCACAACCTTACTCAGTCGTATACGTCCTCCACCAATGAAAACGATGTCCACGAATGTATTTCTTAAGATCACCAAAAAATGTGAAAAATTACATGGGGAAAGATCTGGGTTGTAGGGAGGATGTTGAAGTGTTTCCCACCCTACTCCCTTAAGTGTTTCTTTCCCTCACAAGATTTGAAGTGTAGGGCGGGCGTTATCATGGAGAAGGATGATCCTGTTCGATATCATTTCGTCTTTTCGACTTAATGGCACGCCTCAGTTTGTGCAAAGTGTCAAACATGCAGCAGACATGCGGCAATGACTTTCTCGTTCTCCAGCACCCTCAGCAGTCAGAAACCGAAACACACCTCTCTGCTCTTTACTCTCCTCCTCCATTCTGATGTTGAACGATACACGTATCGCTAACCTCACTTGCTACACAATAAACAACCAGTATGTACAGTGGGATCCATGAGTATTACCGTGCAAATTGTCCATGACTATTTTCATTAATTTTTCTGTGTTTTTAAGCGATGGATTTTTATGTATGCTGGTGCAAAAGTTGTCAACAGCTTCTTTTGAGTTTTCTTTTAATTCTTGAAGCTCTTATTGGGTCAAATAAAGTGCACGAACATGGTGATGGACAATTTACACGGTAATACTCGTGGATCTCACTGTACGTACGAGTTGGTCACTGTGCTCAAACAAAGCAACAGTGCTAACAAATTTTGCGCACCTTTGAGTTGTGTGTGTGGCAGTGGCGGCGATTAATGGGGGGGCGTGGGGTCAGTTGCCCCCCACTTTTTGCCAATTTGACCCCCCCACTATGCTAAACCTTATCTACCAAGGAAAAGTAAACTGTTCTTGCCCCCCTAGTTTTGGCACCTTGCCCCCCGGTTTTGGAAACCAATCGCCGCCACTGGTGTGTGATGATCCGTTTAAATTTAACTGGGTCTTATATACAGGGTGTTTCACTTGCTCTCGGCCCCTAATTTTCCTTTATAACATTCAAACTAATGAACGAAATTCAGGGAAATTTGACACGGACATACAATACGTTGGTGTATGAGAAACATGGTAATCCCACAGCGAGTGTTGAAAGTGGTCTCCATCGGTATCAAAGGCATGCCTGCACACGGATTCATTTTATTTCTTTTTGTTGAACACTGAAGAACAAGGGAAGGAATGAAATGAATTCGTGTCCAGATATGCCTTGCAGTGGCGTACTCAGGGTGGGGGGTGAGGTTACCGGGTTTTACCACCCCGCTTAAACTTTTGAAATATATCCTGGGTGAGTTCCATACTTTGATTATTGCAATTTATTTTAATATAAGCGTGTCCACAATGAGACTCCAACATTTTGAAAGTCTATAACTTTTTCATTTTAAATTGTACAGCTGTGATTCCGGAAGCAGCAGAAGCAGAGACTCAAAAAGTTTATGTGGTAACGTTTTAGTGCGCGCAATAGCCGTAGTGGCGCTGCAGCAATCGATTGTTTGAAAATTGAGATTCCAAACGAGCGTGCACAAGTTGTGTGGTGGTGTGCAGAAACGAAATCACTTATTCAAGTGCAACGAAACTTTCATCGTGTGTACAATAAGGATCCTCCGACATTCACGACTATAAAGAAGTGGTGTGATCAGTTTTTGGCGACCGGCAATGTTTTGAAAGGACACTGTGGTGGTAAACCCAGAATCCAGGAACAGGTTGTAGAAAATGTGCGGAGGTCATTCGAAAGTAGTCCACAGACGTCCGTAAGACAAGCAGCGAGAGAACTTGGTATGAAACGGTCGACAGTTCACAAAGTTCTTCACTGCTTGTCTTACTGACATCTGTGGACTCCTTTCGAATGAACCTGTGCACGCTTGTTTAGAATCTCCATTTTCAAACAATCGAGTGCTGCAGCGCCACTACGGCTATTGCGCGCACTGAAACGCTAGCACATAAACTTTTTGAGTTTCTGCTTCTGCTGCTTCCGGAATCACAGCTGTACAATTTAAAATGAAAAAGTTATAGACTTTCAAAATGTTGGAGTCTTATTGTGGACACGCTGTATTTGTTTGTTCTCATTGATTTTCTTCACACTTAAAATGTCTTACTTATCACATACAAATAACCGTTCACTAGAGAATTACTTCGTAAAAAAGTTTACATGCACATAGAATTTGTTAAAAATCGAATGACTAATGAGTAATTTTGTTTTATTGCTTTCATAAATACATTTATGTACTTAAAAGTAGTGGCCAAGAGCGCCCGTAGAGAGGGTGCCAGGAGGGGGCACATGTCTCCCCTGAGATATCTGGAAAGACTTAAAAAAATTCAAATTTTCAAAATTGTAGCTTGAAAACATGGACGAGAGGTACCGTGAAAGACAGAAGATTAAGAGCCTGTGGAAATTATCCTTGTGCTTGGAATGCTTTATGAGAAATCTCTTAACTTGGGGAAAGCATCACCCCTCATTTCCCCCACTTTAAGCACTGAGAAACAACCCTTCGGGTGGCCTTGTTGGTGGTAGTGGTATCAGTAGTAACAGCAGCAGCATTAGTAGTACTACTACTAGTAGTAATTAAACTGCAATAAAACACTGGTAATGTGAATTTGTATATAAACAGTTTCAGAAATACCCCCTTGATGAAATCCTACGTACGCCACTGCCTTGATACTAATGGTGATCATTTTCAACACCTACTACGAGATCATTGTGCTTCATATACAACAAGGTATGTCCCTGTGAAATTTCACTGAATTGCATCCATTGTTTTCAATGTTAGGGGGCCGAGTACAAGTGAAAAACCATGGTAGTTGAACGTTTATTCAAACATTCAGCAACTTGGTATCACATTAAAAAAAATGCTCATGTATTATACCGTGTTTGTTACAACCTGTCCCGCTTCCCGCGCTAGCTGATCGCTGGCTTTTCTAGCAGAAACCACGCGGCGTTGCTGCTGCAGGTCGCGTGAACTCCGTGAAGGGGAAAGCGAAAGCCAGGCAGCAAATTAAAATACGCAACGTGGCAACAGCGCCTACGTAAGCACCTCTCTTCTGCCTTCCAGTCGCTCCTCGCTGCCCAGCAGACGACCTTTTCCTCGTTTCTCATTGGCACCGAAACTGTCGAGCGATCGCTAGCGCGGGAAAAGGGACAGGTTCTAACAAACGCGGTATAAACCTTTCAAGTTTAACATATTCTTCTACCAAGAAAATTCAAGTTTTTTATAATAATATTGTGAATTCAAAACTTAGCTGTATACAGTTGTCTGTTAAAGGGATGGAATTAGTTTTCCAAAACATTTGATTTTTTACAATTTCCAAACACACAAATTCACAAAGGTATGTAGACTATGTTGTTCTTCATCTTCTTCCGGCAGTATCTTGAAGCTATTTCTGGAAGAATTAAAAGAAAAAACTTTTTAACATAAAATTATAAGGGTTATTTTGAAAGTATCTACAGGCCTACTTGATTTTTGTTTAGAATTTCAACATTAATTGCTTAATACATAGGGTGACCATAATATTTTGACCCAAAAACGGGACATCCTAAGGAGATCAGTTTACCTCCTCCTTTCCTGAAGAATCGGTTAGGCCTAATTATAAAATTATTGTTATTATTAACGTATTGTTATGGATCACATAAATGATACATCATAAACAATAAATGAAATATGACCTCTTGTTGTCAAAGGGTATTAATTAATTATTATAATATCGGTACAATTTACATAGCGTTTCTTTTCCTTTCTGATCAATCTTTGATTAGTCCTACGCTGAATTTGAGTAATGCAAGAAGTATTTAGCAGAAGATCCAATCTTCTTGAGAGCATCTTTATTCTTCACCAACCGTTTATAAATCTCACCGAAAACCTTATTCCACACACCAGACAACACAATTCTAGATTTTCAAGTTTGTCAAGACGCAGGAACTTTAAATTCCTTTTGCAACTATGTAAAGAAACTGCATGCTTTTTCACTGCTCTACAAAGAGCGGATCACATACAAATCAAGCCATCTTTTTTAGCATGAAATGCCTCTGAAAGTTTGACTTAATAACTCATAGACTTTTGTAAAAACGGGACAATGAGTGGCTTTTTAATAAAATGGACGGGACGACCGGGACACACCTCTGAACCGGGACTGTCCCAGTCAAAACGGGACGTGTGGTCACTCTATTAATACAGAATCGAGTGTAAATGTGTATTTCTTTAGCAATTATTTATTTTTCATTCAATCATTAATTTGAAATTTGGATTGGGCTCCCAGATTATAGGGTATTTGAGCGTGTAATTAATTTAAAGAAAATACTCTTATTGAGAAAAACACACTAAAAAGTGTTTTCAGAGAATGGAACAAAGTTATGTACGATTTCTTGTTCTTGTAGTAGGCAATTGGAATAGATACTTGCAATAAATAGTTATCAATATACCATAGTTATAATATGTAATTTGAAACATGTTGGTATTAGCTTAATATGATTCAAATGAGATATACTATATTCATGGTCATAATTATAATATCTACATTCCTCCACAAAAACGATCAAGTATATTTTCTTTCTTTTAAAGTAATATTGAGCCTTAACATATCTTTATCCTCTTATTATCTATTAGTATAAATTAAAGGTAAAGAAGACAAAATCCGATATTTCAGAAAATTGTTATTTCATATTGATGTACAAATACCTCTTGAATTTATAAGTTTTTTTGTGACACCTATAGTTTAATTATTTTGAGATCATCATACCATATGCATAGCTTCATCCTAATGTAGAGCTAAGGAATGCGACACGAAATGCTGAAAGAAACAAAAATGAGCGATGTATAATAGTATAATTACAGGTTGTTTTTAAAAACAAAAATTAAAATATCCTTTAAGAATACTATAATTATGTGTGAAATATTCACATTTCAGACAAGTTTACAACATTTTATCTTGGGAAAATTTACAAATTAATATTGAAATTAAATATATTCTACTGAAATAATATGTGGAAAATTTAGAATCAAACATAACCTCCAGATAATATACTATTCATAAGAGTCCTAAATATGTCATTAATTTATAAACAATCTTAATATCCCATCATTCCCAGATTGATAGTCAAAGTGGCAACATATGGAGAGTTTTTTGTATCCAAATTTCACATAGCGATAATATTTCATTATACGCATATTATTACGATTTTTAAAAAATCTTAATCTTCACGTGTAAGAATACTGAGGTTGTACCAGAACATGAAATTTAGGACATATTAACTATATCATATTTACCTGACTAGAGTTAGTATTGGTCCTGGTGCTATAGGACATCTGTTCGTACTGGTGTTTTATGAACACTGAAATGAGTAAAACATTTTTTCTGGATTAATATTGGATGCAAATAATTGCACATTTAAACTTACTTTTTTATGTTTTTGCCTTCAGAAGAGTAATCCCTTTTACAGAATCGTGGACACATTATGAACAGACAATACAGGTCTATCAAAATTTTACATTATAAGATAATCTCTATATATAAAAAGTGATGTATGTGTGTATATAGGGGAAGGTTGCTGTCAATGGACCACATAAAAATATTTAAGTTCTTCCGATAGTAGGTTTAGCCTAAATTGAACTCTGTATATGGAAATATTTTGTATACCACTTTCTAAACAGCCATGTACATTTACAATGTTGATGTATTTTTTTGTTATTGTTCTAAAAATGAAAATCATAATTGTGATAAATAGTCCATTGATGGCAACAGGTCTCCATGAATGGACCATCGAGTTTCCGTCAATGGACCATTTGTCAAAAGAAGGAAAACTGTATCAAAGAATTAGTTTTCAAATACGTAATTAGGTAAAACAAAAATTACGAAAAATTATCTGAAAATGTCAAATCAGCATTTATATTTGAACAATATCTGGTGCCAGGTTGAGGCTGATGACTCTGATTTCTGGTTGCTGGAAAGTCTTCTGAAGTAACATCTTCAATGTGGTCTGTTGTAGGCTAGGATTCAAAGACAGTTGATGGTGCAAAATGGTGATCTTGGAACACATCCTGATGCTTTGAGAGCACCGAAAGCAGTAGTCATTGTTGCAGCTTTGGCATATGTGTTTCCAAATAGCGGCGACTTTACGAACTGTAACTCCCAACTCGATCAGGATGAACCCTAAGGTACTTTTCTATTTACATAGTGAAGTACGTTGATAGAGGTTTGAAAAAAGCAACATCAAGTGGCTGGAGCTTTGCATTGTGTGGCTGGGCAGAGCCAACATAATGACTCCATTAGTTCTGGCCATTTCGATGGCTTCCAAATTTTTAGTGTAAGTAGAATGTCTATCACAAAGGAGAAGCACAGGATCTTGCTTGTTTGGTTTTACACTTTTTATAAAATGGAGCATCCACTCGCAGAAAATGTCTTTGTTGATATAGCTACTCTCGCGATTAAAGACAAACACTGTCCCAGGTGGTGAGCCATCTTTGAAGTCTTCACACGATCTAGCACGTTTGTAAATGAGCATAGGCGTAGGACAAACCGGTCCATTCAATGATAGCAACCTCGTCATATTGGATTCTTTAGAAGACACACAAGTAATGCCTGCAAAAACGAAACATCCTATATCGGATTTAGTAGTACAAAAAGCGCTCTTTAACTTCACTGATGTGTGAAGTTGCTAAATGAGGCATTACTCGCGAAACATTTACAGAGAACAAGTGTAGAGTTATAGCATTGAGTCAGAGAACATACCTGAATTTTTAGCTCGCGATGGAATGGCTCCAACGTGTTCCTTCTCCTGAACACAACTGACGGGAAGGAAAGAAGAGAATTCAACTGTCTTCGCGCATGCGCTCTAGTCCTGTTGCGGAAAATACGTTGAAGGTCCATCCATGGAAGCGGTCCATTGATGGCAACCTTCCTCTATGTGTGTTTGTTCCAGCATAACTCTCGAACGCCTGGAGCGATTTCAACCAAACTTGATACACGTATCACTTGCAATCTCGAAGAAAATGCTGTGGGTTTAAGACACCCCTTGCATCCCTAGGGGAGGGGGTGACATGTAAAAATAATCGAAAACGACCGATATTAGTGTGGAATCCGTAGTTTTCGGGGTCGCTAAGATGAATAGTAACACTCCCAATGCCGTTCCATTTATTTATTCTTGCTCCTGGAGGTGAAACTAAAAATGTTGCTTATAATCAAGTTTTGAGTTAAATTAATATTATAGTGAATTTGTAAAAGATTTTATTTTAAAATTTGTATTCTGTACTTATATTTTTCAATACCTCTGTAAATAAAATTAGTTACACTTTGCACTATAGTTAGAATTAATTATTCTCCTGTCTAATAGAAGATTTGGATAAATAATTACCAGAGCAACGCCGGGTAATCAGCTAGTCTTATATAAATACACACACACACATACATAACACATATAAATATACATGGTGGACCATTTAAGTTGTTGATAACTCGAAACATCTTACAAACGAAGCGTTTTCGAAAGAAATGTTTCAAATAAATTTAATTGACTTTAAGGGGAAAGATAATGTCATCATGTATGTTTTAGTAAGCGGCCATTTCGAAGGTCATTTGAAGGTCGTTCAAATTTTAAAATGGAAACCTATGGTTCAATATTTTTATTCATGTTACAAGAAATAAACAACTTTTGTAGAAGATATTTTTCCATTCATCACGTAGTTTCACAGTCGAAAAAAAATTGCAACAGAAATTCATGGTATCGAAATTCCCTGTGAAGGGAATATCTGTGTTCATATTATCGATTGAATTATAGTTCTGTATTTGCTTGTGCTGAACTACCATACTTTTTAGGCTTTTCATAGGCACCCAAAGAACACATTTCCTCTATGTTTCCTTGCATACTTTGGATCTAAGCGAACACTAATACTTAGCTATGTGTTTCTAGTCAACTGCATGTTTTTACGGCCGAAGCTATGTAAATAGTGAATCGTGCTATGAGTTCACAGGTACTTTGTCTATTAAGTTTAGTGAGATTCCTATATGGACAGTGGTTTCAAATGCACCTGTCAAAGTTGTAGTTACAGAGTTCAGGAGGCTGTCGCTTCAGGCGCCTAGGTAAAGAGAGCGTCAAACGATAAGGGAAAAGTTCGTAAAGAGTAAAATTATTGTCAGTTTGCAAAGAAATTTGATGATCGTCGTGGTACTGTAATATGCAACACCGAATTATGACGAGCTTCCAAGAAGGAATTCTAACAATTTTTTTTTTTTCATTTCGTTATAAAGTGACTATTAAAAGGTGTGAACGCAGGCTTTCTTATAGTTCGTTTGTTTTCAAGTCGACTTTATGAACAGAAAAGCCAATCGGAACAGAATCTACAGTTTAAAGTGGGATCTGTTATGTGCCTCCACCGGGTATCGAACACGGGAGGACCCCTGGATTACAACGGGGAGGCCCTAGATCTGACAATGTGTTACATGTGTTACAGATTTTTCTTAGAAAATAATATATATTTGTAAATTAAATGTTACAATGATTATTAAAATATAGAACATGTCTACATGTGAGTTAAGAAAAAAAAAATCGTAACACGACTGCAATTCCAAAAAAGACGGGGCAAGAATTAAAAAGAATGGACTGTCTTGAGAAAATCGGGACGTCTGGTAGCCTCGCATCAATGGTTATGAAATAAAACTACCCAAAATTGCAGACTGCATGCTTCTGCAGCCTGCCTCTCCACACAATAATTCATTCATTTATGCAAGGACAAAATTGAATTTTTTACAAATGTGAAAAATCGTCGATGTTAATCTTGTAGCTTCTTGTAAATTCACATTAATATATTTTAGAGTTTGACCGGGGGGCATGGCCCCCAAGGCCCCTCCCCTGGGTACTGGCCTGCACACACACACAAACACACACACCGATACCGATACTCTTACCGATTCCCACAGATACCAATACTTGAAAATTGTAATAATTAAAATTTGTTCAAAATATTGATCAATATTGGTGTGTAAATATTCTTCTCCAATTATACTATGCATCAATTTACCAATAAATTTGCTTTAGAATATTCAAGAATTTTATCTAACTAACTAACTAACTCTCTAGCCTTCTTAAACCCGAAGGTTCATGGCTGCAGCAACACAGGCCTTCCATCTTTCCCTATCTTGAGCAAGATCTATATACTCTTTTCCATCCCTACCGATTTCCCTTAGGTCCATCTCAACGTTGTCCCTCCATCTTCGTCTTGGCCTTCCTACAGGTCTCTTACCATCAGGTTTCCCAACAAGAATCCTGTATACTCCTCTTTCCTCTCCCATTCGTGCCACATGGCCTGCCCACCTAAGTCTTCTTGATTTAATTATTCTAATAATATCTGGACATGAATACAAATTATGTAGTTCTAAATTATGTAACCTTCTCCACTCACCTGTCTCCTCATCCCTTTTAGGTCCAAAGATTTTCCTAAGGATTTTATTCTCAAATACTCTCAATTTATGTTCCTCTTTCAATGTAAGGGACCAAGTTTCACATCCATATAATACTACAGGCAAAATTACTGTTTTGTATATTTTAACTTTTAGTTTCTTAGATATTAAACGAGAAGACAAAAGTTTATGAAGAGAGAAGTAACATGCATTTCCTGAATTAAGCCTACTTTTTATTTCCTCTTTAATATAATTTTCATTTGTTAATATTACTCCTAAGTATTTGAATTTGGAAACTGGTTCAAACGAGTTGTTATCAATAATTAGATTTTGATTATTACCTAACACTTGGTTTCGGCCTGTAAGCATATATTTAGTTTTCTCTTTGTTAACTTCCAAACCTATCTCTTTAGCAGTTTTGAAAAATATTTTAGCATTATTCTTAATTGTATTCACATCATCCCCCAGTAAGTCTACATCATCTGCATATGCTAACAACTGAGTCACACCATTTAATTTTAGTCCTTCTTTAGTTTCTTTTACCTTCCTAACAGCATATTCTAAGGCAAAATTAAAGAGCAATGGAGATAATGCATCTCCTTGTTTTAACCCATCATGAATTGTAAATTTGTCAGACATATTAATACCCACACGAATTTTACTTTCTGTTTCACTGGTGCATATTTTTATCATACTAACAAGCTTCTTAGGTATTCCAAACTCTACTAATATATTATATAATTTATCTCTTTTGACCGAATCATATGCTTTTTTGAAATCAATGAATAGTTGATGGACATTTTGATTATATTCCCACTTTTTTTCAAGTGTCTGTCTGATGTGAAAAATTTGATCTGTAGTTGATCTGTTACGTTTAAATCCACATTGATAATCACCTATAATTTCATTAGCATATGGGGTTAGTCTTGTTAAAAGAATGTTAGATAATATTTTATATGTTGTTGAGAGTAGAGAAATTCCACGGTAATTATTGCAGTTCATTTTATCACCTTTTTTAAACACAGGGACAATTATGGATTCTTTCCACTGTTGAGGGATTACTTCTTTATTCCATATTAAACAAATTAATTTATGAATTTGACATATTAATGAATTTCCACCATATTTAATTAACTCAGCTGGTATTAATTCAATGCCAGGTGCTTTGTTATTCTTTAGCCTTTTAATAGCATCTTTAACTTCAGTCAAGTTAGGTTCTGGAACTAAAGGTTCTGCTGTGTGTACTTCATTCACTACTGATTTATCTCCTACATGGACATTTAAAAGGTCATTAAAGTAGTTCTTCCATCTATGTAGAATATCGCTTGGGTCAGCTAGAAAATCACCGTCTTTATCTTTTATCAAGTTTACTTTAGGTTGCAACCCCTTTCTAAACTCATTTACACCTTTATATAAATCTCTGATATTTTTATTTTTGCTGTTTGTTTCAATTTCGTTAATTTTACTTTTCAAGTAATCTCTTTTTTTACTTCTAAACGTGCGGTTAACTTCTCGCTTTATTCTATTATAATTGTTTAGATTTGTATCATCAGAGTTATTTAACCACCTAAGTCTAGCCTGATTTCTTATTTCTATTAGATTATGACATTCATTATCAAACCATGGCTTACTTTTTCTCGGTTTATGGTATCCTATACTTTCTTTAGCTGCTGATTCTATTGCATTACGTATGTGCTCCCAATTCTTATTTACGTCTATTTCATTTATATTTTCATCATCATTTAAATCCTGCAAAACATCAAATCTATTTGACAGTTTAATTTGGTAATCTTTCTTGATTCTTTCATCAGTAAGCTTTCCTGTATCAAATTTTAGAACTTTTAGATTTTGTTGCTTATGATTTAACACTGAGAGTCTTTCTCTTAATTTAGCAATTACTAAATAATGGTCACTGGCACAGTCCGCACCTCTATGTGTACGAACGTCAATTATACTAGTATGTCTTCTCTTATCAATGAGAATATGATCTATCTGATTATGAGTTTTACCATCTGGAGAAGACCAGGTATATTTATGGATATCTTTATGTTTAAAAGTGGTACTTTTCACAATTAAATTCTTTGAGGTTGCAAAAGTAATCAATCTTATACCATTATCATTACTTAATTCATGAAGACTTTCTTTACCAATTGTAGGTTTAAATGTCTCTTCTTTGCCAATCTGTGCATTACAGTCACCTAACAGAATTTTCATATCATACTGAGAAAATTTATCAAAGACCTGTTCTAACTCTGTATAAAAATCATCTTTAGTATTATCATCTTTATCTTCCGTTGGTGCATGTATGTTTATTAAAATAATTTTGCACCACCTACCCTGTAAAACTGCATATGATATCCTATCATTAATAAATTCTACTGTTTTAAGAGCCGAGATAATTCTATTATTTATAAAAAAGCCTGTTCCAAAATTATGATTTTCAGTACCACCATAGAAAAAAGTATAATTTTTAGTTTTACAATTCCCTTCTCCTGGCCACCTAACTTCCTGGACAGCTACTACATCTAATTTATACTTAAGTATCTCATTAACTGTACACTGAAATGCCCCAGGCCGGTAAAGGCTCAGAACATTCCAGGTGCCTAATTTAATATCCTTATTCCTAATGTAGATCTTATCCTTAGTCCAGGGACCTCCCAAAGTAGTCCCCACCCGGAGATCCGAACGGGGGACTATTTTACCTCCGGAATATTTTACCTTGGGAACATCCATGGCCTTATATTGCTGATTCTTGACATGGCTTTTTACAGTGCAGAGTTGTCAGCTCTACGCCTAACCCCCAATATGAATGGAGGAACTACTACACAAGATAAACACAAACACATTAGACAGCACAATTACTGCACAAGATGAACACAAACACATTAGATAGCACAACTACTACACAAGACACACACAAACACATCAGAACTATAACACAATATAAACACAAACACCCCATAACTACTACACAATATAAACACAAACAAACTACACACCACAACTACTACACAAGACAAACACAAACAAATTAGACAACACAACTACTACGCAAGGCAAGACAAACATACTAGACAGCACAATTACAACACAAGACACATACATACACACCACCGATACTACACAAGACAAACAGAAACACATTCGACAGCATTACTACTACACAAGATAAACGCAAACACACTAGACAGCACAACTACTACACAAGACAATCCCAACCACACTAGACTATATATAAAGTGTGTGTATGTATGTATGTATATAATTGCATGGGTGGAGAGAAATAAATTAATATTACTCCTAAGTATTTGAATTTGGAAACTGGTTCAAACGAGTTGTTATCAATAATTAGATTTTGATTATTACCTAACACTTGGTTTTGGCCTGTAAACATATATTTAGTTTTCTCTTTGTTAACTTCCAAACCTATCTCTTTAGCAGTTTTGAAAAATATTTTAGCATTATTCTTAATTGTATTCACATCATCCCCCAGTAAGTCTACATCATCTGCATATGCTAACAACCGAGTCACAACAACAACGAGCAACATCATCACTCGTATCCAAATATTTACTATCGTCCTGTAAAAGTGCAAGAATTTTATCATAATATTAAAATAGATATTATGTAATCACAAAATATACCGTGCGTCCAATTCCTTGCGAGGCCGAGAGATCGGGAGAAGTGTGGCGGAGATGCAGACATTTTCGACCAGTAACGTCCCGTTTAAGTTTACCCTCGAAAACGTTTTGCTTACCTCGGAATCGTTTGAAGGTTTCGAATGTGCAAGACTCTATCAAGATTACGTTGCAGACTAAACCGTTAAAGGTCAATGGTTTTCGTGAGCATTGTTTGCAATCTGAAAGCTCCGAGCTTGAGTTGTTCTTTCTATCGCGACTACAGGTGCCCTGGACAGAGCTGCGAATCGAGTGAGGAACAGACCTTGAACCAAAAGCGTGTTAATTTCGTACTGCGTGAGAGAGGGTGGTTTTTGGTTACTTGCCGTGCTACTTCTTTGTGTAATTGCAGTGTGTGTATGTTGTGTGTAAGTGAGGCGATTCAAATGCCAGCCACAAAGTTCACGTTAGAACAAACAATTTTTATGTATGACACTTACGCGAAAACAAACTCGTGTCGAGACGTGTGTAGGCAATTTGCACAGAAATTCCCTAGCGTTTCACCTGCATGAACTAAAAGACAATATAAGTGCAGAACTTGGAAGAATTACGGAAGAAGAAATTTTGCGCGTGAAACAAAATTTCATCAAACGATGCCAGGAATGTGTGAATGTAAGTGGACATCACTTTGATCAACTCTTATAACACAGGTTAGTGCTCTTTTTGCAATATTAATATAAATATAAGTAACTAAACTAACTAACTCTCTAGCCTTCTTAAACCCGAAGGTTCATGGCTGCAGCAACACAGGCCTTCCATCTGTCCCTATCTTGAGCAAGATCTCTATACTCGATTTTCTTTAAGTCTATCTCAATGTTGTCCCTCCATCTTCATCTTGGCCTTCCTACAGGTCTCTTACCATCAGGTCTCCCAACAAGAATCCTGTAAACTCCTCTTTACTCTCCCATTCGTGTCACACGGCCTGCCCACCTAAGTCTTCTTGATTTAATTATTCTAATAATATCTGGACATGAATACAAATTATGTATGTAGTTCTAAATTATGTAACCTTCTCCACTCACCTGTCTCCTCATCCCTTTTAGGTCCAAATATTTTCCTAAGGATCTTATTTTCAAATTCTCTCAATTTATGTTCCTCTTTCAATGTAAGGGACCAAGTTTCACACCCATATAATAATACAGGCAAAATTACGGTTTTGTATATTTTAAATTTTAGTTTCTTAGATATTAAACGAGAAGACAAAAGTTTATGAAGATAGAAGTAACATGCATTTCCTGAATTAAGCCTACTTTTTATTTCCTCTTTAATATAATTTTCATTTGTTAATATTACTCCTAAGTATTTGAATTTGGAAACTGGTTCAAACGAGTTGTTATCAATAATTAGATTTTGTTTATTACCTAACACTTGGTTTCGGCCTGTAAGCATATATTTAGTTTTCTCTTTGTTAACTTCCAAACCTATCTCTTTAGCAGTCTTGAAAAATATTTTAGCATTATTCTTAATTGTATTCACATCATCCCCCAGTAAGACTACATCATCTGCATATGCTAACAACTGAGTCACACCATTTAATTTTAGTCCTTCTTTAGTTTATTTTACCTTCCTAACAGCATATTCTAAGGCAAAATTAAAGAGCAATGGAGATAATGCATCTCCTTGTTTTAACCCATCATGAATTGTAAATTTGTCAGACATATTAATACCCACACGAATTTTACTTTATGTTTCACTGGTGCATATTTTTATCATACTAACAAGCTTCTTAGGCATTCCAAACTCGATTAATATATTATATAATTTATCTCTTTTGACCGAATCATATGCTTTTTTGAAATCAATGAATAGCTGATGGACATTTTGATTATATTCCCACTCAACGAAATTATAGCAAAATATTGATCTAACTTACAAGACACGGCGAGAATAATCACAAGCAGACCAATCAAGAGAACAGCCTTCTTAATGACCAAGCACCTCTTTGTGTTACGGTTAATCACTCTTGGCTTCAACTCCTCCGCGTCGAAGTCCATTTGAAGATTTGCTGCAGCCATTTTGTGAGTGACATCCATAGCGGCACCTGAGAACCAACACTGAACACGAGACCCTACGCTGCCTACACAAGAGCCTTTCAGTGACGTCAGGATCATTACCCAACGGTCACAATGCCACACCACAAGTACTATCCGACTCCAAATGTAAACAGTATTGTGTTTGGTCTTATCAGGTGGTTTTGTGGAAGAACATGACGCATGCACACAAATTGTACTACGCAGGAACTGGTGTGCAGTAATAGCTAAAGATTGCGACGAATGTCATTTACACAGTTGCTTAGGAATTTCGAACGCATAACAATGCATAGCGTCATCAATTACTAGTAATTATTACCGAAGTAGTGAAAATGCAATGGTTCTCATTGCTTACTTGTAATTATTGTGAATGTTCTTGGTAGTAGCGTGGAAGTAAAATGTTAAATCATCACAATTAGGCAGCTTTGTAAATCAATTCAGGTAAATAATGTCATCAGAAATACTATGACAGTCTATTTCGTCCGTAGAGAGTTGCTTGCATGCTTTCTGAAAGCACTGGCATAAGGAGGATTTTTCAGGAGGGGCTGGAACTGTAAAGGTGAACAGTGCATAGATATTTCGTAAAATAAAAACTTTCCACTCTCAAAAATTATAATCCACCCGAAATTGCATTTACCACTCTGGTTTTTCCCGAGTTTCTTCACAGGTTTCATTTGAAAATTGTAGATATTCTCAAAATTTCGGAGGGGCTGTATCCTCTTCAGTCCCCTTCTGCGTACGCCAATCTCTAAAAGGATTGACGAGAAAGTGGTATCTTGCTTTGATCCTCGCAGCTACCAAGTTCTATCTCTTTTCCGTTCTCTTTTGTTCCTCTCTTTCATTCTCTTTCTTTTATACTCCATTTTTATTTTATTTCTCCCTTTCTTTTTCCTTCTTACTCTATATTTTCTACTTAGTTTGTCTATCGTTTTCTTTTTATTTCTCCTTCTCTACCTCTCTCCTTTTCACTGTTTTTCTACCTTTTCTTCTATCCTTCCATCTCTTATCTTCGTTTCTCTATTTATCCACCCTCTCTTTTCATCTTTCTTTATTCTCGTATCTCTTCATTTCTTTCCTTTATTCTTTTCCCTTCCTCTGTTTGTCTTTATCTTCCTGTTTCCTTCTTTCTAAAATTGTTTCTCTTTCTCTGTTTCTTCCTCTCTTTTTCTTTCCATCAATTTGTCTTATTATTTCTCTTGCTTTTTCTTCTCTCTTTTTCTCAATTCATGTGATTCTTTTTTTTTACGATAAATGATAGCCTACTGCGAAGTAGTCGCAGGATGGCAGAAGTTAGCACACTATTTTGTCACGGCATAAAATGGTATATTGTTATACAGTCACTTGATTTGCCAAAGCCTCAATAGAAAAGGCAAACATATGTGGAGTTTTAATTGTTTTCAAACACAGGAAGACTTGAATGCCTACAGAGGAATTAAAATCTAATTCCAATAATAATAAGCCGTACACAAACAATTATTTTTGTATGCTGAAGCGCGGGGGCTCGGGCCCCAGGTGTCCCTCCTTAGGGCCAACTCTGCTCAAGCCAATAGGAACATGACTTGCTGCTACGTTACCAACCACGGTAATATAATAACTTGTGTGGGATCGATTTAATATAATCCCTAACTCAAAATATTACAACATGGCTAACTCCATGCTTGGCAACAAATAAACAAAACAATTGAATATCTGCACACACGGATATGACAACATCGTAGATATTTCACAATCTATCTATTGCACTTGCGAATACTTCATTAATCTTAGAGAGGTTTGGTTTATAAAATAATAGTAAACCACTACAGTATGAATTAATTTATTGGCATGAACTATTTCATACAATAAATATGGACAGATTTCAGAACAACATATTCATTTGAAGTAACGAGACACCACACACCTGTAGTTTACAATATTCGTTTCATATGTCAACAATTACCTGATGTGTAAAACTTTGTGCTTTGTTTATTGTTGAGCCTCGAATAACATCAAGCACAAAGGACCATACACATCAGATCTAGGAGAAAAACTTAAAAAAGTTAGAATCAACATTGTTTGAACATTATACGATGTCAGAAAACATTGATGAAATGACGTAATCCTGCAACACGTTACGATATATGAATATTGACAATAAATATGGCTTTAAATAGAGATTTCCCTTCGAACAACAACATATATTTTAGAACATTGATAGAGTTTGTAAGGATTTGTAACCACTTCATTAGTTCCATCACAGATAAAAGTTCAATATACAACACTAAAATAGATGTAACACTTCTTTTCAACCAACTACCAACGTCAACAAGGAAACCTGACAATCAGTCTTACTATATTAGACATATTTTAAAACATTTTCCTTACAATTATAATAGCTGCCGTCATACATTTGCTTACAATAACATGTATACAAGAATATGAGTAATATTATGTCAAGGTCGATGTCAAATGCACGTAATCAATAGCCACTGTCATCAACAGTTTCATATTTTACCAAAATATATTTCTATATGGTACTCGTTGGTATATTCCGTTTATATCAGGCGATTATTTTCCTTTAGGTCTACATTAGAGGTAAATTTCTAACATTAACTTTAGCTAATTGTTGCATCACGTAACCTTGGTTTTGAGTTTATATTTGGAATACCAATATACGAGGGAGAGTCAAATGAAATCCTTAATATGTTTTTGTTTTTAAACTAGTAAGTTTCTGCATGAAGGGATGGACAAGTTTGCTGCATTTTAGTATAGACCCATTCCTGATCCACATATATTTTCAAGTCTGATTTAGTGCCTGTATACCTCAAGAAGAAGAACATTTGGAATCTGTGTGCCACCGCGAAGGTCTTTCCACCGATCTGCGTGCGGACCGAAGCCATTGTAAACTTGCTGGCGTGGTAAGCATGGATATAGGCATTGCATTTTCGTTTGCCGTAGAAGTTCTAGGCTTCCAGAGGGCAAGAAACCACTGCTCTTCGCTGGTGCATGTGTATGCAGGAGTCGCCATCTTTAAAATAACAAAAATGGTGTTGTGAAGCTCACTTGATCAGTGTTACTGCCTTGAGGTCGTTTCTTTAATAACAGTAAATATAAATTTGACCTGCTTACAGTCTGTTCTATAATTTTTGTCGGACTTTTATTTTTATTTGACTCTCCTTCATATTTCGCAAATGATTACTTTCCATGTAGCAATCTAAAAGTAATTCTATTTCACTAAAAATGGTAGGATTAGTAATATACTAAGTAAATACAGGACACTGACTACTTGTACTTAAACTCATTTTTATAATGAAAGAAAACTTGTGAAAATTAACTGTAGTGCAGGTCGACCCATAAGTCAGTTAACGCTAGTCGTTTACAGTAACATGACCTCAAATCGCTACTTCGCTAATTAAGTGTGTACTATGCTAGTCAATGAAGGGGTGAAAATATACTAGTGTCAAATGATTTATGAGCCACCTTGTACTTAAAAAATATCATGATTAATCTTCTCCCATGTTTTATCTGATTCTACAAACATGATATACCTATTATCCTTTAAACCTTCGTTAATAATAGTACAAAAGTAATCTGGATTGTGTTAAAAATAGATTTGTCTTTGTTTCATTTATATCCAAAACTGAATATAAAGTTCATTACCAGTAGTTAACTTTCATATTTCTTATGTTTAAACACATGCTTCTACACTTAAAAGATATGTCAATAATTTTAGCGAAATATAAGTTCATTATTTTGTAGTTTAATTCTTTACTTTAACGTGATTTGTTATAGGCGTACAATACAATATCAGAAATAAGTCTAAACCTAATTTTCATTTTTTACATAAAATGTAATATTTCTGCCGCTTGGGATTACTTTATTTTACACTAATTTAACTTATATAAGTAGATATCAATCATTAAGATTAGTTCAATACTTTTCAAACACTTTTCTTTTTGTTTAGGACAGTCATAGACACTTGTAGGTTGTAACGATTCCATTGGAAGTTAATGGGATTGTTCAACCCGAAGTGTTCGTGACTGAACAATTGGTATAGCATGCATTTATACATGACTATCATCAGCAATTAGTTGCGAAAGAAAAAGTCAAGTCGTTTATGTAAAATATTGACTGTCGATAACATTCATAGATATAGATGAATAGAAACGATTAATTGAATACATATATATTATATATACAGGGTGGGCACAAAGTCGCTTTCCCCAAATATTTGATTTCTTCATTTATTGGGGAAAGCGACTTTGTGCCCACCCTGTACTATATATATATATATATATATATATATATATATATATATATATATATATAAAAAATCAATTCTTATGAAATTTCTGTGTGAAACAAGGAAAAATGGATTTACTAACTACAGGTGCGAATGGAATGCGAAATGGCTGACTTTGGAATGTGCAAAATGATGGTATGCGAGAAAGTAATATATTATAGAAATATTTTAATACATAATATGCACAATCCACCTTGAAATTAATAAGTTAGTAATGTATTCTAGAAATTCAGATTGGCTATAGTTTGTTAAGTTTAGGAAAATGCAATATTCAGTTGGAAAGATTATAATATTAAGTATTTTTTAGTCTGTAATTATTATATCAAGTGTATAAAAAGGGATGTGCTGTTAATTAGATAAAAATGCATGTAAGCTCTAACAGAAGAGAAGAAATATATGAATATACACTTCCCAAAGTATTGTAATGTCAAAATCATTGAATTGAATTATTAAAAGAAGCAATATATAAATTGAAAAGTTTTCTTAAAATGAAGATTGTGTGAGTTGAATATATTGCAGATATAAGTACTGAATATTTTCTCCTGCGCATGTGTGTATAATTCAATAAATATGCATGCACGATTCAAAATGTAATGAAATAACTTGAATTCAAAACCTAGAAGTTCTTTCTTGAACACCCTGTGTGTTATATAATGTCAATCTTGCCCCCCTCCTCTCCCACACATAATTTCATTGAAACTGACACTACTGATCAGAAGTCTTATTTTCTTGTTGCAAATTGCTATAGTCGACGCGCTAGCTTCGTTAACGACCGACTGGCTTTAGAGTCGACGGAGCGCGCCCACCAGCTGCAACAATCACATTCAACGCACAGTGTTGCCACACATCTACTCTACGTCACCTTGTCCCTCCCCCGCACTAGCAGCTTCCAATGGTCCCCACACTGAAGTTGCAAACTACGGCAACAGCTGCGCCCATTGGCTGAAGGTTTAGTGTGATTGGACGAGAACAACTCGCCCACTGTTTAACCCCACCCACGTTCGTGGCGGCGGCTTTCTTCAGTTCTTGAACGTTAACGATGTAAACGCGTGGACTATACGTACCATGGGATTCAAAACCATGAGCGCCAATTGACGTAAGACGTGTTTCGCTGTTGGCCATCTACCATCTAGGGGGTTATAACGTTCGCCGTTTATGATCAGCTGATTTGCAGCATTTGCAAACTGAAACTTACTCATCTATTGCCCTCTAGTCATTACATGGTTTATAATTATTTGTTTTTAAAGCTAATTTCTCGTACATTTATGCATATTAACATTCTTGTATTTTTTCTATTGAGTATTACATTCAAGTATTTCCCTCATATATGGTGTGTATACACATGTATACACTATACTGTGTATCGCATATACATAATTGCGTTGTGTCTTGACATTCGTATAGGTGGGATGGTATTTGAAAAATGTCTTCATTTTGTTCCGAAAGGAGATAATTCTTTCAGCTAATAGAAATCGATAATGCACAGACTTCGTTTAGAAAACATGAATACTAGACATCTCTTAATACAAAATTGGATATAGTGAACATACAGTACATGTAATAAACAGGGAACGGATTTATATGTAGTAACAATGTGCTAAATATGTAAATACATATTTAGTAATTTTCACCAAAATATGAGTTAAATATGGACTTAAAATTGTAAACATATAATATAATAATATAAGATACTACACGAGTAAAGCTACTTCGATATTAATTGTGAAACAACACAAACTGTGTTTTCATTTTATGCTTCCAAAACAATGAATAACAACATTTTGTTGTAATTGTTCAAACGTGAATTTCCTTCTGTTTTCTCTTAAGATGGATTTATTTTGACTGCGTTCAAAATCGCAAGAAGTAATGGGAGTGTATTTGAAATTTGTCAATTATTCGCAAGAACTCTTTAGGGTTACACGGGGACATGCAGTTCTTGCGCGAATATGGAATATATGTTGAGAAACGTCCTGAAATGTGGAAATAATATGCAAAAATAACTAAAATATGTAAAATATGAGCCAAAACCTAATACATGTAAAAATATGAAAAATTAAAACGGAATTTTTCGAGTCTGCATGCCATGATGCGCAAAAGATAATACAAAATATAACTGATTTCAGCTTCGTACATAAATATGTATTTACATTTAAATCCGTTCTCTGGTAAAAAATCATCGTAGTTTCTGCAGCAGAAAAATTATAGCTAACAATATTATTTTATTGGAAGACAGTGAAGAATATCTTCTGAGAACCAAAACGTAAATTGAAAAACGATGAAACAATAGATATCCCTATTTTCACGTCTGTTATATCATATTTTTTTTTATTAAAGAATCTTTCATAAGGCGTGTTACACAACAGTGTTTACCATTCAATGCAATGGTTCTTGAATTTAAACTAAAGCATTGAATATTTGGAAGTCTTACGCTCAAAATTCATTTGGAGAATTTAGTAGGCCTAATTATCTAGGAGAGAGAAATAATTTAGTTACATATTATGCATGATCTTAATAATAATACTTTCAGTGTTGCAGGAAATTCATGTAGTTTATAACGTATATTGATTAAAATCTCTTCTTGGGGTATCTACGTGTTAAAGTTTAGAGAAAACTCTATTTGCCTCACCTTTAACTCAACATCATCTTCATATTAGTCACTGAAAATTATTGTAGTCCTATCTATTGTAATCTACATCGGATAATATCAGGGTAAAAAAATCAAACACTGTATTTATTAAGTAACACGAAAGCTTAAAACTACAAGAGTCGACATAAGTCAGTTAACCGTTGCACCCTACGGGAATTTTTAAATGAGCACTTTAGGGAGTGGCCTGCAAGATCTTCGGACTTAACCTTATGTGATTCCTCCATGTGGGGAATTCTGAAATACAACGTTTCTGCCGTGTAGCCGTGAGATTTGGAACACTTGGAAAAACTCATAGATCTTAATTTTTCACAATTATTCACACCACAATTGTGTAATAGTACCTGTAGATCAGTATTAAAAAGGTGTAATAAGTGCATCGAAAAAATGGCGGCCATTTTGAGCAGTTATTGTAACAGGTGATTTATATTTCTATGTAAATACATACAGTAACATAGTTTGCGTTCTCGGTAAACTTACTTATGCCGACTCCTGTGCCTCATAATTTACTTATTACATTTTTTCAATGTTCAACTTTCAAAACAATTTTTTATGAGTTGAATTCAGTTTGAACAGTGGTTCAATAAACATTGCAGTGACAACAATATGATTGAAACAAGTTTATTTACAGTGATAATGTTATATGTGGTTCGTTTTTGCTACATGAATTTCCTGCATACACTTTATATGGATGTAGTAAAGGTACGTTCAAAAAATTATACATGAGGAAATAAGAATCAGAAGCAAATTCAATTTTGAAATTAAGGTTTCAAGTACTGTAAATGAAAAATTATAAAAGCTGTGTTCTTATGGGTAGTATTGGTAGTCTTGGAAGGATATGAGTGTCTCACAATTCTGCGGAGATTGTCAAGAAAAACTAGAAATTTTAAGGAGCGTCAACCAGTCCTGTTTTAGTCATAAGGGCTGTCTTTTCCCAAATGGGTTGCACATTGCTGACACTCTCCGTGACAGGAATCCTCTTATCGGTTGATGCAGCAAACCCATGCTGTTGAACGCTTATTCGGAAGGGTTCTACGGTGACGGAATCGTCGCAGTAGCTGTACATGAAGGTTGGGAAGAGCAGGGTCACCAGGAGAACAACCCCTCCCGTGCAGAAAACGGTCAACCCCACCAGCTTGCAGAGATCCAGCTGCTTGTTGAACTGGATGGCCGATTTGTCGAGGATCTCCATGTCGTTCTTGTAGCCTATGACGATTTCTCGGAGGGGAACGAGGTAGCCGATCAGCAAGACGACCAGGCCTATGATCAGGAGGTTGATGCCTCCCCAAAGACCAGCTTTGAACCAGAAGGAGCTGCATTTCCGGCGTTTGGGATTGATCAGGTAGCGGAACTGTTCATCCTGCAACAAAAAGGGTGAAAAACCATGAGCAAATATTTTTGTCAAAGATGGTTGTACTATGCAAAAAACAGGATGAGTCAAATTTTCTAAGAAGTAAAGCACAGTGTTGCCATTATGTATTAACCATGGTGCAAAATCATTGAAGTTTGCTGGGTGAAGATCTTAATCTACATACAAACACACACATTATACATAGGGTATACATATATATATAATATATATATACCTAGGTATAATGTTATTAAAAGTAAAAGTATATTGCAATTACCAAATATTTAAAAATATATTACTATTAAATACATATAAGCAATTAATTTGTTTATATATCAGATATTTATAAAGTAGCAAACTAACTCCTTCACTAGGCCTCCGTGATGGCGTTCTGTTCGCGTCGTCGCCTTGTAATCAAGGGGTCCCGGGTTGGAATCCCGGTGGAGGCACATAGTGTTTCGGATCCTACTTTAAACTGTAGGCCCAGTCCCGATTAGCCTTATAACGATCAAATCTTGCTAACTACCAGTTAAATAGATTAATCGCCGTAATAAGCAATAACAAGCATTGGATTGTGGCTGTTTCACGAGATTTGGACTGTGGAGTACGGAGGACAAGCCGGTTTCCCGAGCGAAGAGGCCGATCCTCGGGTCAAAAAACATAAAAATACAACTTTGGAACCAATGATCGGATTCGATTGAAATTTCAGACAGCCCAGTATCAGATTCGGATCGGCAAAATCACAAAAGCCAATTTGATAGGAGGTTATTTAACGGAGATATTAAAGGTTAAACAGCGAGAGTTGATAACAATAGGTATAGACTCCCCGGCGCTCTCTTCGAAGCGACCGTGCAGGATACAATGGGTTCGGCGGAAGGGTAGTCTCCCTCCGAGGAGCCGCTGGAGAAGGGTCAAGGAACTCAAATTACACGGGCAAAGATAGAAGGACTATTTCAGGACGAGTTAACAAGGCTTAGACAGAGAGGGTATCTTAACGAACATTTTGAATAACAGATAAATAGACACGCGGAGAAGCAGAAGACACAGTTTATCTTTGACAGTTTATCGTTGACAACCTCTCGGGAACCACCTGCGTAAAAGTACCCGCCTCGTGTGTCGGACCGATCCGTGTTGTGTATAGTTCGCACGGGATTGTTTATCAACACGATGGAGTAGAGACAACGAAAGCCCCGCTGGGGGGGGGGGGGGCGTCCGACCTACCTGCCTCCCTTGAAGATCCTGAGATCCAACCTTATCGCCCAGAAGCCATCTAATTCATCACGCTGCCAAGTATCTACATCTCCAGCACGATTACTTCAATCAGAGCCGACAAAGGTAAGCCGTGAGTGGAAAGTGAAAATGGATAAGCTTCGTTCGCCCCGTCATAACATCTAATGAAAATGAACTCGCATAATTACGTATAAATTACTAAGTGACATTGCTTATTACGGTGATTAGATCGTACCAGCGATAATTTTATCATGTAAAACAGTACAACTTTCAGTTATTCATTTAGGCAAAGTACTTAATATTCAATTATAACAGCATAAAGGAGTAGTGTTTTTCGTCCAGGTTTAAGCTCCTACCGGAACATAAGTTTTCCGGAAACGGAAAAGTAAATGTAAAATTAAGAAAATATTTAATCAATGTTACTATCTTTAAACATCACGCCGAGCTACATTTGTATTAATTAACCATGTCTTTTGGAATGCCGCAGTATGTGTGAGAGAGTGAATGCATGTAAGAATGAAAGGGCATTAATGTAAGTGTTTATGCATGTGCTCTTATATAGCAATTATATCATATATAGTAAACTAACCCTGTGGTGTGAAATTTGTTCTACCCTATGTAATCTCTTGGACTCCAACTGATGGCATTAATGATTACCTTTTGTTTATTTGTTTAATTGTTTCTTGTTGGTTTGCATTACCCATGTAATGTAGAGCCAGAACGTCGTCAGGCACATAAAATAAGGTAGACGTCGTTAAAGCTTTACTGTGCATAAAGTGGACTTAAAACACCAAATCAATCCAATCAATCCAATAATTCCTTCACTAACTGGTTAAAGATATCAATAAATTACAAAATAGTTGAAATGTTTTTATTATGTAATAGTTGAAATGAAATAGGTTTTGTTTAGTTCTTGCTTTTTATTAATATAAATCATTTAGATTTCATAGTTACATTTGTCTTGCATTCTCATTTTACTTTTGTTGTGCATATATTGCTATTGGTGTAGATTTGTTAATGATCTCTTGAAGAGATAGTGTGCGATTTTAATATTATCCTTAGTAAATTATATTTGAAGTCAAAACTAATTGCTTATCTTTCGTTGTTGTAACAAACCCCCCTCCCCAATTTATAATAGCTGTTATTTTAACGGCAGTGCCATCTGGATGTAGAATGTGGTCACTTACACTAATTGTCAAATTTTATAGTAAATATATTTTTTTGCTCAAATAAGCGAATTAGGATTGGACCTAATTGAACCACTATGCAATGTCCATCTATCGCGGATCGAACCCTCGAGCTCTTGAATATAAGGCGACAATATTACTACTACGCTATGGGGAAGGGAGGCCCTTCACTTACATTAAACAAGTAACACAAATGAAAAGTGACTTTGAAAACCTCAGAAACAAAATTGACGTCAAAAGATGGAGAAACAGATGCATGTGGCATGAATCTAAATATGTATTCATGAGTCTAGATACTATTACAATAATCAAATGAAGAGAATTTCGATGCGGCTCATGGATGTGGTTTATATAAATGTATTGTGAATGTTATGTATGTGCTATACGTGTCGGGAAACCTGATGGTAAGAGACTTGCATGAAGGCAAAGACGATGATGGAAGTAAAATCTTAGATGACCTGAAGGATAATAGTGTAAAGGGTGATGAAGATTATATTAATCTTTCCTGAAGATTTGTTTGTGTTGATGCATAGGGACCGTTGACAAATATGTTAATCTGATATCGATTGATTTGGTTTATTTTACTTCGCATTTCTGTCACATTTGGATAATCGCGAAGATGAAGATGATATGATGAAATTGATGAAGCGACACACAAAGAACACTCATGCCCAGGCCGGGATTTGAACCCGGGACATCTACCGGTTAATCTGATATCATAGAACTAATATTACTTTCTTGTAGTGGTGGATCAACGACTTCCTCTCGCAGGGTACCGTTGGATTTTTCCCTGAGGCCTGCAAAGCTCCGTGGTTTCACTTTAGTTTTAAACGAGGTGATCGCTTAATTTTGGACGTTAACGGAAAATTTGCTATATCCTCTTATGATAATTGAAAATGTATTGTTAATTTTAGATGTCTGGCGTAGGGAACGACCATCCTCTCCGCCTACCCCCTTACCGCGTACGTCCATGTTTCCTTGAACCATAAACTTTGCCGTTGTGGAGCGCTGCAACATGGATTTAACCGTTTCATTTTTATGAACGGTATTTCAAGCGTTTGGGTAAAAGTTTTTTTTCACAGATAAGCTAATCGGGAATGGACCTACAGTTTAAAGTGCAATCCTTTGCTTACAAGGGTACATTGTTACCCCTACATCTTAGGGAAGACGTTTGTATAAAGGCCACTTTAAGCATAAATAGGCTGATCGGACTAACCTAGAGTTTAAGGTGGGATCCGAGAGACTACAGTCAGTTTCAGGAGTCTGTACAGCAACGTCGCGCATAACGTTAGAGAGGCGAAGAAAGCGAGTGGACGGAGCGAAGCAGTAACGGCTGGTAGCTGCAGTCGCGTTTCCCCCTAAATGCAGCTCCTTCCCTTCTCCCCTCGAGTCACTACTTGCGCAGAGGACTTGTTTTCGTTAGCTTGCTTCACAGACTCCTGGAACGGAGCATACAGTGAAACCTCGATTTTACGTTTCTCAGGGGATCAAGCTGAAAAAAACTTAAAATAAGGGAGAATGTAAAATCGAGAAAAATAACATTTTACTATGTTGGGACCATCAACATTGAATGTATAATGCGGGAAAATGTAAAATCCGGGAACGTAAAATCGGGGTTCCACTGTATTTACTTTTACCGGGTATCGAATCATGCCCATTGATTACAATGTGACGACGTTATCATGACGCAATTAGGGATGACCCTCCCTGCGTTTGGGAGAAAATATCGCCCTTCCCTCTCCCTGGTAGGTATTGAAAATTGATCACTGTTAATTCATGGAAAATAGAGAAATCTGACGACAAACTCTGACAAGAACTCTAGCGTGTGATTCATTGTCTGATTTAGCGGGAGGATTAATCGGGACTAGATTTGCTGGAAACTTAAATAAGTCGAGGCCGGAAGTCGAGTCCGGAGCTTGTTGATTAGAAGGCAATTACGTTAACTGATGAACACAAGGCGAGAATTCTAGGTCAAAAGTTTCCTTTGTTTGCGACAGTTTCGCCTGACGGAATGAATTCTGAAGGTTACCCCTTTCTGGAATTCCTGGTAATAGAAATAACGGAGAACTGCAGTTTCACTTCACAAAAATCTACTAATGATATCACCGTATAATGAAAGGATTCTGGGTTCGTTTCCTGGGAGAGTTACGAGGACCACTTTTCTTGTAGTGACAACACTGTTGGTATACGCTTGTCAGTTGTCGCTGGAGCCACTTTTCTTGTAGTGACAACACTGTCGGTATACGCTTGTCAGTTGTCGCTGGGACAAAAGACGATCGGGTCTTGTTTAGTCTTGTACTACGTGTGTAGGTATTTGGTGCTGAATAGTACTGTCGTGTGGTAGTTAGAAGACGTTAAAGTGAAGTGTGTGTATAATACCGCCCTGAACAATGTTCACGCGTGTAGAACAGTGAATATTCATCAAATTTCAGGTTGGACGTGGAAGGAATGCACGGCAAATTCACAAGGGCTTACACGAGGCATGTGGGGTACTATTCAGCACTATTCAGCACCAAACAAACGCCTACACACGATCCGTAGTAAAAGACTAAACAAGACCCGATCATCTTTTGTCCAAGCAACAACTGACAAGCGTATACTAACAGTGTTGCCACAACAAGAAAAATGGCCCTCGTACATTTCATAGAGAGGTTCGGATTCCACTTAGAAGGTCCAGTTCTCATTAGTTTATCTGACCACAAATTGCACCTAAAACGAGACCTGTAATTGTCTTGATGTGAATAGTTAGAGGGAGTACGTTCTATGCCCCCCTCTCAGGAAAAAACTAGATCCGCGTATGGTTTATGCTGTTCACACACTTGAGCGAAATTTTTCCCTTTCGAGGTTTCATCGCCCACTGCGAGCAATGGATGGAAAATTCCTCACTTTTGGAACGCATCATCACTTACGAACTGTTTAGGAACCACGTGTGACAAAACCAATTTGAATTAAGTCTTGAAGCTTTCCTGCGATGAATGATGAAATGATTCTCTCGGGCTATCGACCAGGTGAGTTGTGGAAACAATTCCAAGCTTTCTAGAGCTAACGTCAGTCTCATCTTCATCGTAGAAGTGAAACACACTTCACACAATCTTTTCCACAACTCACCTGATCGATAGCCGGATAGAATCTTTTCAACAAACAGATTTGGTTCTGAGGAGTATATTTTATTACTTGGATCATGAGAACTAGGCGAAAAGAGAAACAGACCATGGGTGCACGAAATTAACACCAAAAGTGTAAAATAAGGACATTATCGTCAACTGTTTCCAGCTCTTCGAAAGTTCTCAAGGAGGTTCCTTTTCGTAAGTCCGAAGAATTGTGTGAACTTATTGCCCTGAAATATAACGGAACAACACAAAGTGAAGCGTACGTCCTCGAGAAGTTTCAATTTCTAAACTTCTGACTTATTGGATAAATGCAAGTTCAGAAAGGAAAATCAGCAACTTTTTTTTTTTCAAATACCTTTCAAAGCTTACAAAATACAATGCGGAGACAATGCTAGAAAAACCATTCCTTGAAACAATGAAGCCAGAATTTTCAAACGTTTGGAAATTCTGAAACATGTGAGAAATAGTAAAATAAAACATTAAAATGCTGACCAAGGCAAACTTTTATAGTATAAAAATACACAAAAGAACACAAATGTACCAGTCCTTATCTTAGGACATTTCCTGTCAGGAATTCCTGATTGTGTACTCTCCTGACAGGTAATTGACACTACCTGACAGGTACCTGGTGAGAGTCTGTGCCTTATCAATTTCTTCACTTCTGGACATAGACAGGTTCCTTATCTCCTGGACTCCTTCCCTCCTCTTTTCTTTTTTCGTTTTTCTTCCTTCTTCTTTCCTCATTCCTTTCTCTCATTCTTTCCACTCTTTCTAGCAGTCCTTTCCATTCTTTGTTAATTTTCAGCCCCCCAATCCAGTTCATTATTTCTTCTTCTCCTTTTTTCTCTATTTCCTTAGCCTATTTTCACTTACTCACTATTCCTCTCTTCTCCCTCCCTATCCTCTTATCAAGCACCTGTCAGGTAGTGTCAATTACCTGTCAAAAGAGTTCACAATCAGGAATTCCTGACAGGAAATGTCCTACGATAAGGACTGGTGCCTTCGTGTTCTTTTGTGTATGGGCCCTGTACTGGGAGCGTATGTACTGTACAGAGGTTGTTCGATTTATATCCGACCATTGTCGATTCGGTGCTGCCACCTGGCGTATCATGCTGGAACTGTGCGTCTGTTGGCGGGAGCAGTGTTGTGTCTGACCTTGTATAGCTCGACCACAAGGAAAAAAACCTTCCCTCAAAAGCGTTCGCGCATCTTCCCTGCCGTTATCGGTGCTCGGGGCAGTGTTGCCAGGTCAGACTTGAAAAAATCGGGAGATTGTTCCTTGGGAAACCAGAAGATCTGCTACAAAATCCGATGATCTAAGCGGATGAACGACCTTCTCGGGGGCGGCATAGGTGTGCGCACTGGGGGGCAAGAGGATGTCTGCAGATTTTTTTCCAGCGAGGGGGAAACAATGTATTTTTATCAGGCGGGTAAACGAGGCATATTACCCCGTATAATGTTGCCCTCTCAGAAAACACCACTTGAGTTTGAAATTATCACGTTCCTACATCCCTATTATAATAATGGATGTAAATTACTGTAACTGAAATCAACTCAATTTTCGGGTGGGATAAAATACAAACATCTGAAAATAGTAATGTACATGGACGTCCGCAGGATTTTTTCCAGGCAGGGGCAAGGAAGGTATTTTTTTCCAGGGGGGCAAAGAAGGCACATTTTCTCCAATAATAGTGTTGTTCCCTCAAAAAACATTGCTTAAATTTCAATGTATCATATTCATGCAATAATTAACACACATTATTGCAGCTGAAATGAAATTATATGTGAAAAATATATAATTTTTGGTTGACTTTCATTTTCCAGGGGGGGGGGCACGCCCCCCCTTCCGGACGCCCATGGTAATGTAGTAATAGTAATAAAATAATAATAATGTCCTAGCACATCGTTTGGCATAATTTCATAGTTCAAACAGCACTTTTCATGGCTGAGTGGAGTTCCACTCTCCCCTCCATGTTCAAGTAAGGTGACCAGGAAACTTGTTTTTGAGCAGACCGTCGGAGGTGCCATAGCAATAGTTTATTATGGAATCCTACCGAGAAATCAATAGGTCTGGCAACACTGACGTTGGCCGCTCTGAAGGCTCCTTCCTCCTGTCTTTTTCCCCCCACCCGCCAGCGCGATGGGGTCTGCGCAGGTTTCTTTCCTTGTGGTTCCACTATAGGTGCGTGAGTGTTGGTAGTGAATGTTATCAAATGGCGCCGAAAATCAACCGGTATTGGGAGGGGTACGTAATGGCCCTTTTCCATGCTAAGTTTTCATACGTACGCAATGTGAACCTGTATGAAAGGTACCTGGCGGGTTCCAAATGGAAGAAAGTTGTCACAATGGATGAATCATATGTCCATCTCACTGCTGGTGGTCACATTTTGGTGATCACATACCGTGACATTGACGGCTTCGTCAGTGCAGGGAAAGTTTCCCTCGTGGCTTTATGGTTGTGACGGGATTCGGATATGAGGGTAAGTTGATGATACGCAAGGTGGACAAAAACGTGAAGGTGAATGCCAGATACTTCCAAGACTCCATTCTGACACCTATCTATCGGAGAGACATCCCACAATTGTATGGAATGGACGCGAACCAGGTGATGATCCATATTGACAAGGCTTCAAGTCATACAGCCAGAACATCACTACGTTTTTATCAGGAAATGGCAGAGGAATTAGGAATTCGTGTCATTCCGTTTGAAGACAATCCTGTGAAAAGCCCAGATGCCAGCCCAATGGATTTTTGCTCATTTGGACTGTTGAAACGACGTCTTCAACATCGCCGCCCGCGCGCCCTGGATGGTCTATGGAAAGCTTGCAGGGAGGAGTGGGACAGAATTCCCATGCCTGTCCTACGCCGGAGCTTGCTGCAATGGAAACAGCGATGCCGGGCGATAGTCCACAATGCTGGGGGTCCAATAGAACATGATCGGTGGTGGCGGCGCGGTATCTCTTAAGGTGGGTACCCGTCAAAGATGGTCGGATATAAAGCAAACGACCGTAAGATGATGGTTGTATCTTTCATCAATTTATTGTGAATATTTGTCTGAAGAAGACCCTGTTAGAGGGTGGAAACGTTACGTTTTTATGTATATTTTTATACAATAAATTTTGTCTCGGTCAGCATTTTTATGTTTTATTAACATGGAAACAAAGTTTAACAGTGTTACCAGTGAGAAATAAGTTTCATTCTTGGCATCGCACCTCACTTGTATAAGTTTGTTTTTCTACGGGTATGGATCCTCGTGACTCACCTCTGCAAATTCTTCATACAGGGTGGGATTCTTCACAGTCTCCGAGTCGTAGAACTGATGCAAGTAACTCTTGACTCCGAAATAGATAGGGCAGGTCCTGCTGTGGGACCTCTCCGGCTCTTCTTCTCTCTTGGTCTTCTTCCCCTCCGCGGCCTCATCTCCTTCTTCCTCCTCGTCCGCCTCCTCGGTGGGTTCCAGGGACACCTTGGCGGAATGCTCTTTCTTGGCGGAGTGCTTGGTGGGAGGCAGGGGGGTCTCTCCGGACCCCTTCATCAGCGGTTCCTTCTCCATCCCTCACTGCTGTTTGGGCATCACCATTTGGGCAACTCTGAAAATACACGACAAAGAGAAATGTAATGTTAATTGGACATTATCAATTGTCAGATGCTTTAAACTATACTTATTCGCTCCTGCAATTGTGGGAATCCGTTTTGCTTACTGTATGTAACGGCAGGGTTGATGATTTTTTGGATTTTAATCTGATTTTTCTGATTTAAATCTATTTTTTATTTAGAATTGCTAGTATGGTTTTTGTCACCATACATATAGATATAGGTTTTTTTATAGAAAGGCTTTTTTAGTGAACGCCCCTGTCAATTTATTTTACACTTTGATTAAAGCAAATTAAAATTTTCATATAAATATACATTTTTCTGTTTCTGATACTGTATATATGACCTTCTATGGAAATGTTTGTTGAGTGTGTTAATGAAACTATAACAATTTCAGGAACTTTCCTTCCAGTTAAAATAAAACATTCTGGATGTACTCTATAATTGTAACTTAAAATATTAACTATTTATATAGTCTTTGTAGCTGAATTTTGGCATTTTTAAAATTATAGTTTGAAAAATATCAGCTGCTATGTTTCTTTATTTGCAGTTTAATGATAATGACACTAATTAAGGTTTAACATGATTAGTATTTTGTATATTTTTCTACACAAAATGTTCGCTATTTTTGCCTATAAGAAATATTAAAGTGTGTTAACATTTCCTTTCGCATGAGCTTCACACCATCAGTACATATATTTTGTTTCCTTTATTTTCTTTCTTAGAGCCTAAATAGCTGATTGGCGGCGTTCTCCGGGGATTTATTTATCCCAATCTTCTATTAGACAGGATAATAATGAATTCTAACTATGGTGTTGCTTGCTGAAAGGTGGGTTCACCAAAGAACTTAGCGACTCCGAAAACTATGGATTCAACACTAATATCGGTCGTTTATGATTATTTTTAAAGGTCACCCCCTCCCCACCCCACCAGGGGTGTGTTTCCCCCACAGTATTTCTTTCCAGATTGCAAGTGATACGTGTACCAAGTTTGGTTGAAATTGCTCCAGGCGTTCGAGAGTTATGCTGGAACAAACACACATACATCCATTTTTATATACCTAGGTATATAGATAAACACCATTAAATGATTACGAGATTACTTTCACCAAAGGTGATTCTGATATCTACAAAATCCTTATGTACATTATTCTATAAATTATTTATGTAAAGTGATTTAAATGATTGATTTTTTTAAAAATAAAATCACCTGATTCAAATCTTGATTTAAATCAATGCACCTTGATGTACAGTAATCCTAAGGCAAGTATAATTTTGTAATTGGGTGTCCTGGTCGTTTTTTTTCGTCGGGTTTGTTTTGGGCCCTGTTCACGCTTAATTTTACGACGGCCAACCAGTGATGTGCGTCTACGCGTAGACAATGTAAGCTATGTAATCTACGTTGATGACGTTATCAATGCACACAACATGGCGCTCGGCGTTCTTCGTGCAAGGCAACCGCATCGTGCTAGAAGCAGCAACCAGCATCAGCAGGTGAAAATGGGAAGCGTGAAGTATGCCACGATTCAGAAATAAGGGTTTTAAGTATTTATTTACGTTCAGATATTCAAAGAGAATAAAGTTTTCGTGACACACCTAAAAGAATGCTATGTCCGTAGAATGGAAAAGCTTTGTTTTACTTCTAGTTCGAACACTTCACACATGCGTGGAAACGTCTGTTTCACAGACACAAGCACTTTCCTATGCAGTAACTAGGAGAAAAAATAGCCTTCCCTTTCGTCGGTGTAAGAAATAGAGTCAGTGTTCACCTGTGACTGTCATATATTTTTCTTCCGATAGTCCCCTTCTCCCTTGTTGTTGAAAATTTGATAACTTTGATTACGTTGGACGGTCGTAAGTTTGGTTATAGGCACAATTAGGACGTATTTGAAGAAAAAAATACTTTTTCCTTTAAACAGTTTTGGTGTTCATCTATTCCCTGTTGTTTCTATTGTTTACAGTAGACTATGTAAACTATAAGCCAATGTAATCTTCGTGTAGATTGACACGCACCTTCTGCCTTTAGGGCTTCTGGTTACAACCCTTTTATCGGACTTCTCAAAGGCTTCTAAGGGTTAGTAGAACAAAGCCCTTGCGAGGTCTGTGATGCAGGATTTATTTTTAATTATCACTTGTTTGAAATGAAAGATCATTAAGATCTTTTACTCGGAGATTTAGTTAAACTTCCGATGATATACAAACACTTTTCAAACAGACAATTCACCCGATACAACTTGTAGGCCTAAACCTATTAGTTATACCGAAGTTTATAACCCTGGTCTTTTGATGATGCAGGAGAACGCCTTATGCAGAGTTGGGGTTGTGGAATATCTGCCAAATGGAGCACAAGTACACCAGCCAATCCGAAGACTGAAGCAAGATATTACCCAACGTCCCCTGAACCATCAGCCTTTCGGCGATCAGGAGAATGTCCCGTAGGCTTACAAAAGTCTAGCTCTTTTCCATCATAATTTTGTTTACAATTTACCATGGTTACTACATAGTTGTTTGATATTTCCATAGTTTCAGCATTTTTTCCTGATTTAAGTTAAACAATTCATTACCTATTGTAACATTAACAATAACATTTTTATGGAAAGAAATCTAACAATCTTTAGAGAAAAGATTCAACACTAATTCTTAACAACATAGATTTTTATAGCATAGACTGAATAGTTTAGTGCTTAAAAAGCATGTGTTGACAGGGGCGACACAAGATTTCGTGTAGAGAACGCATGTACACGTAAACATATAGTCTACGACATATCACTGCGGCCAACACACCCGTTACAATTCACAATGAGTAAGATTCGGAGCGTATGTGCTAAGGTAAAGGGTAAGTATTACTGCTAAACACAGAAACGAGAATAAGTTTTGAATCACCCTGTACTATGAATGTGAGCAATTCTTAACAAAATCAACATTCGCAGACAGAGACGTGAAATCAGGCCAATTGGGATCCCCGACCACGCCCACCCCTTTCCATTCGCTCTCTCCACGTTGCTGCCTCCATCGATTTCCTCAATTAAATCGCCGCCTTGAATTATCTAATTACCAGCTGAGTTACCTCGGCCGAAAGCCTTTCTCCTCACGAACGCAAGTCGTGTTGCTCCTGACGTCTTTAGGGTGTTGAGTGGGACGGGGAATTTGAAATAAACATGCTGAGTGATAAAGTTGACATGATTTGTTGTGTGGTGAGTCAGAAACAATTAGACTATTATGTGAAGTTAAGTGAAGGGCGATTGTCCGGAGGCGAGCAGAATGCTAAGGACCACTATGAAATGCTTCTGCTACTCGGTGCACATTTTCGTACAGTTCAAGGTCGACCAGGAGGCCTTTTGGAATTGAAAGGATCTTTTATTTGTATTTTCCTTGTGCGAGCTATACGCTGTACGCACTACATAAATTTTACTTTACCCACACTTACTCTTTCCTTACAGTCATGTACTAATATTGTACCCTCTTTATATTAATATACAGATACTCTTAGTAGTTGATTAGATATAAGAAAATAAGAAAATACGAAAATTAGACATAATAAGTAGCAATCAAATAGTTTAGCAATCAAATAAAGTTATGTGTCTGGTTCCTTTGGTGTCCAGTCTCTATATATACACCTCTATTCCAATCTTTCAATTCCCACGCAAAATCCCCCTTCCATTCTTTCTCAAGCTGCCTTTCACACTTTACGTTACACTATAAAGATGGCTCGGTTTGAGCATGATCACTAATTTCGCTGTCTTCTCTAATAGCTTTCCCCCACCGTTCTCTTACTTCCCACAGGTATTTCCCCACTTGCTGTCCCGCTTCCTTTATCTTTATTCTGTCGTCTACCACTTCTATCACCTCCCTCGCTGTTAAGTTTTTCAGAAACTTGTCCCTTAGGTCACGTGTAGGAGAGCAGTTCAGGAGGATATGCTCGTCCGTCTCCTCTCCATCGCACATAGAACATATCGTTTCCCCTTCTTCGTTTATCTTCCTTACTTGTTTCCATCCCCCTAGTCTGAACCATGCCAGCGCGCCTCTTTCCTTTTTGCCACAACTTTAATATATTTCGCTTTCCTTCATTCTGCTACTCTTAACTGTTCCCTGATTCAGGACTTCGTTTGGCAGTCTGCTGTTATTTCTTGTCTGTCTATGTCCAGTAATCTGTCTCTGATTGGTTTTCTGTTGAAATGCCCCCCCCCCTTTCCTCCCTCTTCCCATACCCAACCCATTCCATTATTGTATAAGAGATTCTTCACTTCCCAACCCCAGTTGTGAACGTTTTCCTCCATTGTCTGTATTTCTAAGCATTGTTCCCTCAGCGTAGTTTGGCCCTCTAATGATAATCGCATCCAATATTTAAAAACCTCATCCGTGCTTGTACCGTGTCCCTGTTCAAGCTCAATTCCTTGAGGATCCCACAGTTAGCCGTGCCTCTCGACAATGAATGCAGTAGTCCTGAATTGTGCAACCCAATTCAATATCGTTATCGTGTCAATTATTCCTGGCAACAAAAGTTAATTTTCATTGCTACTGGAATGTTTTTATCCCTACCACTTTTGGCACTTTATATGTAAATATGGTAATTTAATTTTGATATTTTGTTTGTATAAAAACTTAATATGTTGCATATCAAAAGAATCACTAACATGCATGAAATTTCAGTAATAAAATGAAAGCAGAAAAGAACTCGGGATAAACAAATCAAAAAAGCAAAAAGAAAATAAAAGAAAAAAGCAAAAATCCCTTAAAATGGCCCCCCGATTACCATTTTTGTCTTCAAACAACTTTTATAAGGTTAAAATGGTCATTACAAAGTGTTTTACTGTGTAAGCCCGCGTAAAACGCATCTATGATATCGAACTTTACCAATTGCAGCCTTGTACGAAGAAAAACCAAATGAATTTTTTAGTTGTTTTAATGACGTTCATTATTAATTTTATTTGCAGTTCTTCTCATCTTAATAAATCTCGCACTTAAACCAAAAATGATTTCGTCTGCATTAGACAGTGCCATGTAGACAGTTATGAGATATGGAGGAAGGGCTACACACATTTTCTGTCTCGGGCATACTGGTGGTGAATTGGTCAGCACCACGCTCCGGTTGTGTTTATATCTCAAGTTTGATCCAGGTTTAAACCCTGGGGCAGCTTAATGCAGAGCCATTGTCGGAAAAATTCTCACCTGAAATCGTCGACAACGGGAATCGAATCTGGGTCTCCTGTGTTACAGTCAGACGCCTTATGGACTGACCACCATGGTTCTAATATTCATAGCAAAGTATTAATATGAAACGCGATGGGATCTTTGATCGAACTTGAATTTTAATTGCATTAGACTGGGACCACACGGACATGAGGAATTTCCCTGGTATTTCCCTTGCATGAACAATCCACGCGTACAAATCAATACGCGCAGAACTTGTTAAAATTTGGTGTGGAGTCTCTTCATTACAATTAAATGTGTGTACATTCTGTCATATGCAAACAGCTTAATGGGCTTATGTGAAATGGGATATTGGTCATAGGATTTTTCCAACAACAATGCATTGTAACAATGGCGCATTGCCAGGGCAATGATATGTTGTTCTAGTAAATATTGGTGCTGGAAGGGAAGCTGTGTTGAAGGAAACTCACAGTATGTTGTTGCGGTTATATTTGCATTTCGAAATCAAACGCTATTTGACATTTATAATTTGTTCTCCCACTGCTTGTGGATGGTAGAATTCCAATGGAAACTTGCGAAATCAGGATTCTGACAATTTTGGGATTCTGAGCGATTGTGGATCCTGTTATTATACGCCTTCCGTCCCACAAAGTAAGGGCTTTGAGTGAAAATCCAATTTGTTCGATTTTTTAGGGATTTTTAAAATATATTACTTACGAAAGCACAATATTTGCAAGTTCGTATATCTCGGAAACGAACGAAACAAAGAAGATGAAACCGTTCTTATTATGAACATAATGTGTATTATCTGGACAAATGTTCGATCTAGTGAATTTTCAAAGTAATAGGATCTCACTTTCGGATGTTTTGATTTTCCTTATGATAATTTGGTGATGGTGTTTTGAAGAGAAAAAAAATGAACTTTCCCTCACCTGAGATATCTGGAAAAAGTTAATGTAATTCGAATGGCGAAATTATAGATATTTTATAACAAATAATATTGTTTTCTATGACTTAGAGACCGTACGTTACAGCAACTATTATAATAATTACAGTCTATACACGGATTAACTATAAAACAGTTTCTTGGCCTACATGAATTAATATTAAGTATACAGGTATGCAAATTGTATATAGATATACAGAATATGGAAATTACATATGAATGTAGTTTAAATAAAACATAAGTAGCAGTAATAGTACTAGTAGAAATGGTAATGTAATAATAATAATAATAATAATAATATCAACATCAACAAAATTAAAAACAATAATAATAGTAGTAAAAAAGGTAAAGGTAAAGTGTTCCCCTGTGCATAGCACCACGCCATGAAGGCGTATAGGGGGTGCGGGGGTAACGCCCCACACTTTCTTGATCCGGTCGTGAGTGGGGGTGATGTGATCAGCATCACGCCCCTGACCGCCTTTACCCCCCCAGGGTTTCCCCCAGGTACCCATTTTATTCGACGCTGGGTAGGCGCCGGGGCCGCTTCCACCGTTAGAAAAGTTCCCGGATTTGAACCGGCCGGGGATCGAACCCGGGACCTTGAGCATGGTAGTCAGACGCGTTACCGACTGAGCCACCGCGGCCACATATGGAAATAATATTATTATAATATTAACAATAATAATAATAATAATAATAATAATAATAATAAAGTTAGTTTATGTGACTCTGCGTCCCTGAGAAAAATCCTGCCGACGCCCTTGCTACAAAGCCTTAACTTCGCTATGATAAACAAAACCTAATAAATAAATAAATAAAATATGGAGGCCTCTAATACTCGCTTAGGTGTTGTTGTTACACTAATTAGTATTAGTATGTTACACCATTTTCTCTGGTAACTAAGTTGCATATTTTTGGAGTGCAGGTACCCGTTGAGGAGTGACTGGTTGAGCCCAGGAGTAGTTAACCCCTTTGAGAACATCCACCCTGACATCGAACCCGGGTCTCCCACGCAATATTCAGACGCCTCTCCTACTGGACCGACGCGGCTAGAAGACAAAATACGGATTTTAAAGCGATATAAACCAACGGAGCTTGGTAGGACAGAAGGGCGCGGGCAGGATTATTTCTCAGGGGGACAGAGTCACACAAACTTTTATCATTATTATGTTATTATTATTACTGCTAGTATTATTGCTTTGTTGTTGTTGTTGCTGTTATTATTATTATAGTAGTGTGTTTGGTACTATTATTGGTGCACACACAGCGTACAAATGAAGAGCTCAAATGATTAAACAGCTCGATTTGGCTATACTTAAAACAATGTCAAGATGTCTATATGAATCAATTTTCCAAGTGTGTACACAGTTAAGTCTAAAGAATCTTGAGCCCTAGTGTACAAATGAAGAAGCCTCAACAGATTGATTTGGCCATGTATGCAAAAGCTGAATCTCTCAGTCTGTTGTCTGTAATCCTGCTAAAGATATAGTATTCTTGATATTGTTATGGCTACACTTAAAACTAAGACAAAAATGCTCATAAGAGCTTTTGCTTACACAGTAGTATAATGTAATATATGCTTAAATACTTGTTGCTGTTATGTTAATATGTTACCTGTAATATGCTCAATATTTTAATTGGACACCAGGCTCAACTTGCATATCTAGTACTAAGACAATGCAATATGCAGAGGCCTTCTAGAATTGCTCTGTAACTCTCTCATTTCGTACATCATAAACATATGAATTTTCACCTATAAGAATAACACTACATATGGTGTCATCGGGTTCGATACCCGATGGAGGCACAAGTGGTTCGGATCCCACTTTAAACTGTAGGTCCAGTCCCGATTAGCCTTACTGTGCACAAAGTGGACTTAAAACACCAAATCAAATGGTGTCATCAGGGAGTGTATCATGGAATTCACAGATAATTTTAATGTTTGTCCTGTCATTAACCACAACTTGTTTCCTTTTTGAGGTGTTGATTACAAACATGGGTCTCTGTGCTTTGAATTCATCTGGTGTGTAATACATGTCAGTATTGCCAGTAGTGACCCTTTTGTATGCTGTAAATGCTTCATATAATTTGAGGAAATCATCCTTGGACATGTTTAAATTATAAATTTCTCTAGGAAACACCTCATTTCTGCCATTTTTAAGATATATGTTCTTGATGTTGCAGTTATCAAATTTACTTGAATTTTTTTCCTGATTATTGTGTCTTCCAGTCTGAAACAGTACCACCACAAAATCTGGCATGTCATATTGTATACTGGAGAATGAATTTGTAGCATCAAATTCATAATAGCTACCAGTGGCAGGCTTCTGCACACATTGATATGTATAAAATTGTAAAGGCACCTGTGGATTTTTTAGGATATCTGCTTTGTATTTAAGAGAATAGCTGGCTTCATATTCAACAACTAGAATTCTTAGCTCCATAGTCTGAATAATGCATTTGCCTTCATCAGGTAGAGTATTAGGCAGAGCTTCCCCAGTAGAGTTTAATGAACTGTACCTCATCAAAGCATTATTATCATTGGCAGCTCTTCTAAATGTGATTCTTAAACCACCCTTCCACATAATACAGAGTGGCCAAGATAAAAGAGGTCCCGTGTTATACGTGATATAAAAAGAACATTAAGCAAGTAAGAGCTGCATTTATGTTACAATAATTTTTTTTCGCACGTTGTGTGATGACGTGTTGTTATTTCTTACCGCTAGGGCGGCGCTCGAGCGGGGTCACGTGATGTCGAGCAGCGATTGAGTGATCAGTGCTGCGTTGTCAGTAGTCGGTTTGAAGCGTGTTGTGAAGTGCTGCAGAATGCCTTTGTCAATCGAACAAAGAGTGTTCATTGTTGAAACGTACTTCCGATGTAAATCATTTAAAACTGTAAATGAAAGGTTCACGATAAATTATCCAGAGACAACTGCTTCTGCGAAAAGTGTTGTGCAGAAATTGATCACGAAATTTAGATCAACAGGTTCAGTCGCTAACGCCAAACGTAACCGTGTAAAGACAGTTTGTTCACCGGACAATACTGAACGTGTTCACGAGGCTATGGTAAGGAGTCCACGAAATCAACTAGACGTCTCTCCTCCCAACTAAACATCAAACGAACGTTGCAGCAGGTACATATGCGACCATACAAAGTAAGAGTGATGCAAGCATTAAAAGCTACGGATTAAGGACAACGACAACACTATTGCGAATGGTTACTCACGAATGTTGCTGATGGTTATCTGGATCCTCATCCTTACTTCCTCTCAGACGAAGCATGGTTTCACCTTAGCGGGTACGTGAACTCTCAAAACACACGCTATTGGTCAACAGACAATCCCAGGAAACGCTTTGAGGTGCCTCTGCATGATTTGAAAGTAGGCGTTTGGTGTGCTGTTTCAGGCCAACGGATTGTAGGCCCCATTTTCTTTCACAACACTGTGAACTCGCAACTGTATGTAACGGAATTTTTGCAAACATTCATAGCGCAGCTAACGGATGAAGAACGAGAGTATGCGTTTTTCCAGCAAGATGGCGCTACGGCGCATACTTCACGGTTTTCAATGTCATACGTCCATGAAGCTTTCGGAGAAGAACGTACAGTTCTCGCAGGTTTATGGCCTCCCAAATCGCCCGATCTGTCGACATGTGATTTTTATTTGTGGAGTAATTTAAAGGGTAAGGTCTACAGTAACAACCCGCATACAATTGAAGAGTTGAAAAAAACATTCGCAATGCGATTGCGGAAATCACACCAAATGAATTGGCAAAAGATTCCAGAAACATGTTGAGACGTGCTGAGTTGTGTATCGAGGTTCATGGTGAACATTTTCAGCATCTCCTGTGAACTATTAACCTATTGAATGTTCAGTACGTTGTTTTTCATAATAATACTTTCCTACTCTGTATTCTGTATATACAATAAATGGTGAATTGTCTGTATGTTGTTTATAAGACATGGGGCCTCTTTTAGTTTGGCCACCCGGTATATTTGTAATCTGAGAAGAATCCTGGCAACAGGCGCATGGGGAACAGCACTGTGTGGCTCTTAGATATTATTTTATCACCAGCCTCAAATCCGCCTATTTTGTAGTAAGAAGCCTCGGTTTTGGATAATTTTAGTGTGGCCAAAGCTTATCTCAATTTCAGAGAACAGATGTGGCACAAAATTGTCTACCAATCTTATATTTGAATTTGCCGGATAATCTGTACCATCGAGCTTTACAACATCAAACTTGATGTATAGATCTGCTCTGTGAGGGTGTATAAAGCCATCCCCTACATCAAGATCAACCTCAATCTCTGTGTTGGGTTGATTTAAATTTGCAAAGGTCCTCCTGTTTGGGGGGAATGATTGTAGCTCATAACTCTCAATATTTTCCATTTTTTTTGTATGTATTTTTATTTAAATATTAATCTCTATGATAGCAGTTGTTGTGGCTCCAGCAAAATCAACTAATTCTTCTTTTTCATTAGTGACCATCAACTCAATGTAATCTATTCTATTATGGCACACAGGAAAATATAATGTTGGTGATGGAGTGTAGATGATGGGCTCCATAAATTCAGAGTTAGGTTTGAATGTTGCAATGATGCCAGTTTGTTTGTGAGTGCCTATGCCATTTGATTTGGTGATCATACCCTCGGCCACATTACAGTGAATATTTAGAGTTTCTATGGCTAAGAATTTAGGTATATTAATAGCAGTGTGTTTGATGGCTGGTTCAAGTTTTGTGTTGTTCTCAAAGCCTAACAACTCTCCTATAGTACCCAGATCCACTGTTTCTGTAGCAGACACAATCTCTACTCTGTGAGTGACAGAATTTTGAGTTAAAACTATACCTCTGGGTAACTGAGCATTTAAAGTAGACATATTATATTGCCCTGGAGTGATAACAATTTTTTGATCACCAACTGCAATTGTGTTGTTGTGGTGTGTAATATTAGGGATCAAGTACATGCCATAAAATGCTCTGAGAGCTATTGTTTTGGGATACACTATATCATCATGTAATCTGAGTTTCAATATTGAATTTTGGCTGGTGAGATGGAATACCCCCATGATATTTCAGATACCACAGGGCCTTTTGAAAATCTTCAATTGATGGTTTATTTATTTGAGACAGATATCTAAGAACAGATAAACACAGATGTCCACAATTAACATCTTTGAAGTTTTGAACACGGGCATTATTGTAATAAAGATTCGTTGATTTTAGATATTTTACTAAATTTTCAGGTGGAACACCTCCAAATGAATCAAACACAAATGCCTCATCTTTTAAATATTTAAGATAACAGATCCAGTGAGTGCCCTGATTTTTGTACTTATCGAAATTAACTATGCCACACTCTTTGTTGAGTGGTTGTTCTGGTAAAGAATCAGACATGTACACACCTCTAAAATTTTTGATGCCCAGTGGCTTGATTAAAGCTTCAATATCTTGGTTTGTAAGCGGCTCTTGTTTTTTTTAAACTTATTCATGGGTCTCTTAACACCTTTGCCTTGTTTTTCCATAGCTAGATTATGGCGCTTCATTTCATCTAATTCTGCCTTATTCTTTTTGGCATCTATTACTGTTTTTGCTATAGCAGCTGATCCCCCAGCCAAGCTCCCAACAGCACCAAGTGCTGCTAAGATGGCCGGGATAGTAAATATGAAGCCACCCACATGTGATTTTTTTCTAGATTGCTGTAATTTTTTTAATTGAGGGGTACTAAGTAATAATTTCATACCATGGCCCTTGGCAAGACAAGAATTTTTTTCTTGCGCTGCTTTTTGGTTAAAAGACTATCAATAGTTTTAAGAGATTTAAGACCTGCATAAGGTATCTGATACATAACACCCTTGGCCTTCATCCTAGGTTTATTATATTCATATTCTGGGATTACATAGCTTAATTAAGTGGCTTAAATTTATTTAATTTATCACAACCCCCACCCCATGTATTATATACATATTCACAGCCCCCACCCCAGTTTTTGTTTGGTGTTCATAGCTATGGTGGTCCCCAATGCTGCTATTCTCTCACTTAAAGAAGCATCTTTGCTTACAAATCTACCAAATGCAGCCTCTTCTAATTTCTTGTCTGCAACATGTCGCCTATCAAGATCAGAATGTGTGTTGTATGCTATGTCATGGTCTCTACAAGCAGCATCTAGAGGATTAACACCAGGGTCACCTCTGTTTAATCTATGGTCCAATTTTGTACCGGGACCACAATACTGATAGCCTGGTATGTGTAGTTCAAATGGCAGCTTGTTTATGATGTCATTAACCAGCCCCCGACCCTCAGAGATATTCCAAAATTTAGGTGGTAGAGTATTAATAATTTTTATAAGATATCCAATGCCCTTAGTGTCATTCACTATAAAATTAGACAATTTGGTGCTTATCATGTCCATAATTCCAACCTTTTTATTGTAAAAATTGTGGTTGCCAGCATTTTCTTCCCCAGCTATCACCAGCAACCTATCTACAAGTTTCCTGACATCATCAACCCACACAAATTCTTTAGGCAGGGTGTTGTAATGTTTGATTCCACTACCAGTCTTGATCTGTGACCATATGGGCTTGATTAAGTTGTTGTATTTTGCTCCACTGCTAGACTTGACTCTTTTTTGTGTGGGATCATTGTTCTGGTATAGAGCATCTGATTTTATTAATATTTCTTTGTAATGCTCATAATCTTGATCTGTATAGCTGCCAGGTCTCTTCCTAGTCATCAGTTCCCACAATCCAGGTGTGCCAGGGTACTTAACAAAAGCACCCCTTTCTCCAAGATGAGATTCTGAATATACAATCAGATCATCTCCCATAAATGTTACTCTGAAATTGCCAATTCTATGTATGATGCTACCATCACGCTCTGTGTCAGCATATAGGCCAAAAACCTCATCTTTGTTGTCTTTAGGTGTGCTTAAATATTTTTGAGCAAGAAGACCCAATTCAATAGGATCCTGAGTAGCTTCAATTCTTCGAGGAGGAACAGGACTAGGTGTATGAATACTAGAAAGTGGGGTAATTGGATAATCTAATATGTTCCTAGCAGCTACAGGTACAAGCTCTGTGATCAAATTTTGATTTTGCTCTGTAACAGTTTTGATATTTTTACCTAATTCACTAATAGCATCAATAATAGGTTGTTCTGTTTGCTTGTGTTGTTCATAGATTCCTCGGTTCTCTGATTTCCATCCCTTAAATCTTTTTACAAGATAGTCTGTTAATTTAAGATCATCAATGATTGGCCTTTTCATGGTTATTTATATATGTTTCAATGTCTAGAAAATTGTTGATTTTATTTCTGTATTTACCACTATTGGGTTTCCTTGTCATATCAATTGTGACAAACCCATAGCTGTCCTGATTCCAGCACCTACTGCAAAACTTAGAAAAATCATTGTAGCTCAAGTCCCCACCTACATATTCATCATGTATGTGTTTGAGGTTGGTATGATGTTGATGAAACACACATATAAAATTGCTGTTGTCTCTTATCAGCTGCTTTGGTATTTTTGAAAAAGTTTGTGCCAGGTAGAAGCAATCTATATTTTTGTGTCGGCCCTGTGGAAAGAAATCTCTAACCTTGTTTTGATTATCCAGTATAATGTCATCAAACACAACAACAGAATTATCGAGACATTCATGGAGTGGCTTAACATCTGATTCAAAAGTGGCTATATCCAGTCCATCATATAGCTTCATCAGCTGCTGATATTTTAATTGTTCCAAGCTCTTAGAGAAGACATACAAATGCCTGTTTTTCCAGTCTAACCAGTTGGGTGCCAATAAAAAATTATCAATCATTAGTGTAGTTTTACCACAAGCCGATGGCCCAACAATAAGACATCTAATATTATCAGGCAGCAGCTTGCCATTTCTCTTAATCTGCTGTTCAGGCTCTGGCAGTCTCTTTATAACATCCCAGGTGTTCATAGTATCACTTTGTCTGCCTCGATCCAGCTGTGTTCTGGGAGTCCTAGCCATTTGACCAGTATCTTGTTGCCTTTTCTGCGGATGATTTTTTCTATGAGATATGTGTCAGGCTGCTTAGTTTTGCTGAGTTCTTCTTCATAGAACCTGCCTATGAGAATTTCTCCTCGGTGGTCTTTTATTATATATGTGTTAAGGGTCCCAGGTTTAACTTGAACCACTGTAAATAATTCAGTGCTCCAGTTTCTGGTAAAGCCTCTTTTGAATAAGTGCTTATATTTGCTGATTCTTACTTGATCATCAACCTTGTATTTGGCTTTTCTTGTTGTTGGCTGGTATCTAGGATAATAAACAGTGCTGATCAATTTTTGCTCATCAGATGAAGTTACCTCAGAGGGTTTCATGTTGATTGTGGAATGGACCGAGTTGTTATATTTATGTAGAAGTTATGGTAGAATACTGAGACATTTATAATTACCTTGAAGTGTAAATTGTTTATACATATGATTTTTTAGGGTTTTGTTGAATCTTTCAACAATAGAGGCCTTGAGATCACTGTAACTCGAGTAATGTTGTATTGACTGGCTTTTAATAAATTGTTGGAACACAGAATTATAGAATTCTTTGCCATTATCTGTTTGCAAATAGCGCGGTGATCTTCCACTCTGATTGATGATTGTCCTGAAGGCTTCTGTAACACATTTTCCAGTCTTGGATTTGAGTGGCACAGCCCAGGCAAATTTTGAAAATGTATCTATGACAGTGAGTAGATACTTGAAGCCCTTGTTGATCTTGTCTAAGTTTTTCAGCTGTCCACTTGCCATCTCAACCAAGTCACACTGCCACAAATCATCTATGCCTTTTGTAACCACTGGCAGTCTCTTATAATTATGTCTGGCTTGTCTGTGTAATTCATCAACAATAATTTGTCTAGACATAGTATGTAAACAAGAATATTGCAACTATAGGGTGTGCAGCAGCTGATACTACAGGAATTTCTAAATACAGTTTGTCTCCTATTTGTATATTAAATTCCAGAGAGCCATCATCTTCAGCATAAGATGTTTCTAATGTATTGGGGTCTGTAAAATCCTCTAACTCTACACTGGTGACCTTTGGTTTGTTGTCAGCATTTGTTATTGATAAGGTAGGGTAGTGGTGTGCCTGTGGTTGTAGCCAATATTTGATCTTGATTGGTCTAAGTGTGCCCCAACAAAAAACTGGTAATAAAATTGTGCAGGGGACAGCATATATATTTTGCCACCTGGTGTAAATGGTGAATCATATTCTTTGTTGGGGATACTGTACAATTCAAGAATTACTGTATGTTTAGGATTCTCGATGATGCCAGTTATTTCTCTTTCTGCTGTAAGCAATCTACTTGTTACAGATTCAAGGTGCTCATTGATAGTCCTAACAATCTCATCGTGCCCTGGCTTGATCCTTATGTCCACAGCAAGTTTCTTGTATTGTTGTACAATCTCTTGAAGCTGTGTGGCAAAAACAGACAGAGCATTTGCTTGGTTGGATTCCATGGTCCCTAGCTGTTGCTTTATATTGGCTACAATTTGCTGTAAATTTTCAACAACTGCCAATTTTGAATTTTGAGCAGTAAGATCATGGACCTGTCTTCTGATATCCTCAAACAGGGCATGCAGTTCATTAATATGTTGATTAGTTGGTAGAGTGGCCACTGTCTGAGTAAGTTGTTTGATCTCTGTCTGGATATTCTTGATATCTTCTGATTACAATATGCGATTCACAGCTCTCTTAATATTTTTAAGTTCCTGTGATGTAGGCAGATTTGATACAGTATTCTGCAAAGATTCAAGTGCCAATTTTACATTATTTAATTCAGAAGTATCAGCCACACTTTGCATAGCATCTTGGAGCAGGGTTATGTCTGCCTGAGTAGGTGTTGATTGTTGTAAAATTTCAAGCTTTGTTTGGATATCATCGATCAAGTGATGAAAATGAGACAGCTCAGATTCAGTGTTGAGGTTTTCAAGTTTTGTGATCTGTTGCTGGACACTGACAAGGGTGTCTACAATAAAAGGCAAGCGGGATTCTAGAGATTCTTGTACATTTGTCAGATCATTTTGCACTGCTGCTATGGTACCTTCAAGATGGGTTATGGTACTCTGAATTTTTCCAAAATCTTCATATGTTTCAAGTTGCAGCTTGATGTTGGCAACACTCCGAGTTATAGCACTCAAAGCATCAGAAGATGGCAAGTTGTTCATAAAATTTTCAAGTGTCTCAATTGTTTTTTTAACCTCGGCTATGGCATTGTTCAAGGGGTCCAGATTAGGTATCTGTAGTGATTGAATCTGTTCTTTTAGAGTGGAAATCACTAGATCAAAATCTTCTTGTGATTTTATGCTTTTGACAATTGTTTGGAGCTGTGTCTGGACATTATTAATCTGTTCTTCCAATTGTTGTTTCAATTGCTCAGAGTTGGTGGCCTGGGTCTTAAATTTGGCTTGAAGAGCTGCCACAGCTTCCTCTAAATTTAAAAATTATCCAATGTAGCCAAATCAGTATATTTTTGAAGCAGCAATTTGAGTTCTGAGTCAATTTTAAGAAGAGGGTCTATGCATTGTGATTGTAAATTTGTAATTTCTAGTTGAAGACTGGCATTGAGTGTGGTTTGTAAAGCTTGTAAATCACTTCTTAATTTTTTGACTCTGACATCAAGCATCAGAATCTCATCACTGTGATCTTCATGCCTTGTATGGCCAAATATATCATTAGGCATTTTCATTTAGTGGTTATTTATTATTGAATATCTAATTCTTAATTCTATTAAAAAAGGTATAAGCTTGTCGTAGGATCCCGGGACCTCAATATATAAGCAGTCACCAGCAGAAACAGTATTTACAGTGCCAGAAATCATGTTTGAGTGCTTAATTCTATAAATATTTCTCCCTACTGAAATCTTGACATTACCCTCGGGGGTTGTAATAAATTGAAATTGACCACCTACAGGTAATTGGTAGTGATTTAAATTATTGTTAAATATGTACAATGTTTTACCTGTTTTATGATCAACATCTGTAAGTATGCTGTTCAGATGAATAATTAACAAACCACTTAGTTTAGATATCATAGATTGTATATCGGAAGAGGGTGCTGGTGTTGGCAGGTCCATAATAGCCTGTTCTTTGAACCCAAATAAGTTCATAGGCATGTTTATTTATTTCAAATCATGCTCTTTAATTGGGCATTGTTTGCCACTTTTCAAATCACAATGCCCCCATGGTAGAGTATGTATGCCACATGATAAAATGCATCTCTTATCATCATGTGGGTCCAGAGCCACTTTTCTTACAATATTTGCAGTCAACAAGTGATCCTCACTCTGAATTCTGCATTCTGATGTTCTGATTAATCTCTGGGTTTTGAGACAATTTTTGTAATCTTTAAATTCAAGCTCTTTGTCAACAGTTACTCTGCCAATGCCCTTGGCTTTTTTTGCAACAGCACCACTACATGTTTCAAAACTGTACATCTTGGCCCTTAACCCAGCAAATGCCACAATAACATCACCAAGTGTCTCATCTTTTAACTTGCCAGGCACCTTTTTGTTGTGGGGTTGAATCTTTGTATGTTCACTGGTATCAAAATATTCAAGCAATGCAGGCTGTGACATATCATGATAGACATCTTCGGTCTGAATATCAAGAATAAAGCTATCTGTGTCCATGTACATCAGTTTTACACTATCACCATAAAAAGGCTTGAGCACATCATAATAGAGCTTTAGCATGTGTAATTTGGCCAACTCTAATATCACAGCCCCTACATAAATAGGCTTATCGAACCTAATCTTTGTTTTTTTCATATTAAAAAGTGCCATATTTTCATCATAAATTCTTCTATAATTGAAATTAGGCTTTGCTATCAATTTTTTGCTCAGGTTGGGGTCAGTAATTAATTTAACATCAGTATGTTTTCTGACATTTTCTATGGTTTTGCCATACACAGAATTTACCATCAATTTAAACAAAGATTTATCAAATTGGCTCATTGCAGATGTTCGAAGCTCTGTGTTTGTATCAATATATGGCTTCAACCATCTTGAGTGCCAGAACCTCAAAACTTTGCCAACTTTGGTCACTTGAACACCATGATTCATTAGGAACTGGAGGTTTTTGTAATATATGACATAATCCTGTTTTGGCTCTAGAGTCATCATTAGCTTCTTCTGTTTAGAACCAGGTGAGCACTCAACCTCAGAAATTGGGGGCAGATCAGAAAATTTGTTGTGTAAATCATCAGGAATTGTCAGATCAACTTCTAAGAACAGGCCATAGTCACTGTCATCAAAATCCTTAAGATCTTCAATATTGAAATATTCAACCCACTCAAGCCCTGCATATGGCAATTTATCCATCATAGCATAACCATACAGGCTGTTGGCATCTACATACAGTATATAATTTGATGGCAGTGCTGGATCATAATCAGGAATATACTTGTTATTTGCTCTGGCATATCTCTGAGAACATTGCACCATGCCTCCTCTTATACATTGCTCCATAAACAGATACATGTCTTGATCTTGGATCAGATCCAATTGCATTTTAGTGTTTAAAAACATTGCAGACCATGCTAGGCCTGGAGCACTGTAGAAATACATTGGATCCAGCTTATAATTTTCCATCGATGATTTTCTAAATGCCTGAAGTATATCAGCTAAGAGAGTCACATCAAGTTTTAAATATGCCTTATGATAATCACCAAATGTCTGGCATTTTAAATTGTTCCACATCAACTGGGCATGGTGATAATCATCATCAGTGATTCCAGATGCTCTGAGTTTGTTGTAGAACTCTTGTTTTGGTGGCAGAGAACACTCATCAAATTTAGAAAAATCTGTAACATAGTCATATGGGTATACACCCTTCCGCCTAATTAATTTCAGGTCCTGATTTGGAAACAAAGCACATGTGATTTTGAATTGATCATCAGATAATTGACTGGCCAGTGTAGCCAGGCTAGCAGACAGAATTCTGTAGGAATCAAGAAATCTTAAGTGAATGGGAACACCATTAACTTTAATTATCTTGCTAATAGCTATATATTTCTCATTATTTTCTGCTAAAATATTTAAATTCTGCTTGTTAACCCCTCGTACCTGATCAAATGATGGAAATCATAATTGGATGCACCATGGCAAAATATTGGGACAAATTTTGGTCTCTGTATCTTAATATTACAGCTATTACACAGGGCCATTTTGAATTTACCATCTGTATGAGAATGGTGATGCACCTTGATATTTGTATCTGAAAATTCAGAATCACATACCGGGCATTTTTCTGCATTGTTGAAATCTTCAATCTGATCTTCTGTTAAAGGCAACATAGGTTTTGATTTTAATAAGACATTAGATGCTATGTCATGACATTTATTTTCTGTTCTATGTGCAAATTCTTTGATGGCATCTGATCCCATGTATAAATATTCTTCACTAACAACACCATCCTGTACAACAACATAATACAAACTAGAAGGCTCATGTAACTGGTATGATGTAATTGAAGATTCATCAGGATCTGGGCTGCAGAATGCAAGGGGTTTGAGATTTGATTCAAAATCACAGACTATATATGCTGGGTATTCCAACAAGGCTTCAAATTTTTTGAATTTGGCATTTTTACTTGGACTAGGCATCACCATATGAACAGGTTTATGGTTGCCACAGTATTTTAAATGTTCAATTAACTTGTTTTTAGCAATTTCTGCATTCACTTCACGAACCCCATTCACCATTTATCTACCATCAAATACAGTCAAACATCTTCTACACAACTTGAATATTGTATTGGATTTGTCTAGTTGATTTCTGACTAAAGCTTCAAGACTGTGTATCAGAGTGTAATGATAAGTGTCATCCCCTTCAATTAAGAGCAGATCAATCGGAACAGCATCATCATCATGAAGTGTACTGATTCTGAGAGGTTCTATCAAGCAATTGCCACGGCCAGTAGAACAAATAAAAACATTAATAGATAATTGTTTACCATTGATATATTTGTCCTTTTTTTCAAATTTATCAATATTCTGAACAGACATTGGATATTCTAAGCCCTCCATTGCTTCATCAAAATTATGTTCATGTTGTTTATAATAACTTATTCTTTCTGGATTATTTAAAACTGGAAACAAAGCAGCTAAAATACACCACAGAAAACATTTCTCATCATTATTTTTTATGTTAACCACGGCTTTTTTGTTCTTGATATTGGCAGGTAATGGCAGGTATGTAGAACCTTGTAGTGGGATGAATTCAGAAATATTAATATATAACTTGTGTGGAGATCCGCATAGGCTCCATCCTGATTCTTTTGCTGCAAATTCAGAGTGTTTAATATTCAATTGCTCTATCAAACTGCTTATTATTTTGTCTAAATTTGCATTTGAATATACAGCTACAGTTTCTGTTATGTGGGGCTGTGTAAATTTTGTGCCATTTGATTTCTTATATTGTGTAAACAATTTGAGGGACAGCTTATAAGAGCCATTTTGTGCATTTAGAATTGCCTGCACATCAGGATTTATACTGTTCAAAAAATTCTTAATATCACATCTAAGTTGGCCAGCAAAACTGCTATGGATAGGTGGTGCATAGCGTGGCTGCTTTGCTGGTCTAGCATTAACAGGTGTTTCATGCTTCCTTTTCAGACCAGATGTAGATGGCTGTGAGGGCAATATTGATGACTGTACATAACAAGTACACTTATGCCTATTGTAATATGCTTTGCTTAATATTTTATGGCATCTTGGACATATTTTTGTAGCCTTTCTGCATTTCTTAGGATCACAATTATGCCGGTGCCTAGCCCAATTAGAACTAGATATATTTTTATTGCATTGATTGCAATATTTAAAGTTTGGCATTTTTATTGTTTGTTTATATAAAATTTCTTGCTCCAAGAAAACAGAACTATGGATAGAATGCCAAAACAATTATAACAGCAGTTAGTGGCTGAGCTGGTGCTTTTATACCCAAACAACAGCAATAACTAGGCTCTGGTGATCCCCAATATAAAATAGTTTTGCTCTATTATGCTGTTGTATAACACACTTTACCAGGTATCAAACCTGGGAGCTATCAGCTGGATATCAGCTAAATACAGTCAAAGTTGTACTTTAAATCTGCAGTGAATATTCTCAAAGTCTCACGTGTGGGGATATTATTCTGCCACATGTATTTCAATCTCACACATTTTACCAGGTATCAAACCCGGGAGCCTCTTGATTACAAGGCAATAATACCAACACTTTGCCATCAGGGAGGCCTACACACTCTACCTGGTATCAAACCCGGGAGCCTCTTGATTACAAGGCAGCAATATTAACACTTCTCTATGGGCTATGGGGCTATGCCCACACTCTACTGAGTATAGGACCCAGGAGTTATGAGCTGGATATCAGCTAATACAGTCAAAATTGGATTTTAACTGTGCAGTGCATATTCTGAAAGTCTTACTTGTGTATATATTATTTCAGAGCAAAGCATTTTGGATTGGAGTCAGGTTTGCATGACAGCATGCAAGAGGGTAATGTTCTTTTACTAAGAATTTTCCCCCTATTACACAGAAATATTAATGGAAGTTTTATGCCCTTTCAGTGAATTGGAGTCAATGCCATGTGTCAAGGCCTGTGTAGATCCCCCCCCCCATGCGTGACAGCAATAATGGAATATAAAAGCCCCTAAGCGTGCATAATTTATTGCCCGGGGCAAGCAAAGCATCAATTTTCCCGATCGAAACTGTCTGACAGACTAATGCATTTCTGAGCTAAGTAATTACTGCCCCAGGCATAAAACTGATCAAAGATTAGAAAGAAAGCACGTAACAGTTTCAATTTGCAGCCTGCCTTTGTCCAAGTAATCCTGTATTGTATTAGATCTGTAAGTTGTTAGAGCATGAGGATATGAGCATTTTTGGCTTAGTTTTAAGTGTAGCCAAACCAATATCAAGAGGGGCATATTTTTAACAAGCTTATGGACAACAATCTCACAGATGTAGCTTTTGCATACATGGCCAAATCAATCTGTTGAGGCTTCTTCATTTGTACACTAGGGCTCAAGATTCTTTAGACTTAACTGTGTACACACTTGGAAAATTGATTCATATAGACATCTTGACATTGTTTTAAGTATAGCCAAATCGGGCTGTTTAATCATATGAGCTCTTCATTTGTACGCTGTGTGTGCACCAATAATAGTACCAAACACACTACTTATTATTATTATTATTATTATTGTTATATTACTAGTACAACTACTACTACTACTTCTTATGTTTTTTTTTAAATTACATGCATTTCTATTCTTTTATATTCTGTAGATCTTTATGCAATTTTCATAACTTTACATTTTAAGGCTTGGTTTCAGTTACTACTTTGGGCGGTAGCTTCATCAGCCCCCCCCTCTACGTACGCCAGTTTAAGGGAGGATTCCAGAGAATGGAAGTAGAGAATTATGATGAAAAGAAGAGAAGGAGAGACGATATTTTGAATGCTGAAATCGGAGGATTAGGAATGCGTTTACGAGAATAATGCCAGATCATGATGATGAAATATTGGAAACCAAGGGAAGAACTTGATGTTGCAATTTCTCTTAGACGCTCTTGAGTGATTTGATCATTTTCTTGAAATTAACCTGTCTTCAGTTAGCGACGCGTTGTGTTTCTGTCCTTCATCTATTTGTTAGTTATTGGCGCCCAAATGTATGGTGAATAGTTAAACTCCGATTGCTGTCCCCTTGACTATTCAGAAGGCCGTTGTTTTTCTTCCGATAAAGCGAGCTGTCAACAATTTAATGACTTTCGAACCAATAACGGTTGGCGGGGTAAAAGCAGCGTTTGAAATGGATCGCTCGCAATGTGTTTTAGGTAAGTTCGATTTGGTGTAAATGAGAGGGAAAGGGAATACGGAGGGGAGAGTTGGGGAGGGGAGGGTTGGGGAGGGGAGAGGAGATCTGATAGGAGAAATGGGAGTTAAGGGTAGGAAGAGAAAGGTGGGAAAGTGAATAAGAGGGGAAAGGAGGAGAGAGAAATGAGAGGAGGGGGAGGGGAAAGAGGAAGAGGAGGAGAGGAGAAAGCGAGGAAGTTGAGGCAAAGGGAGAAAAAGTGAGGGGAAATGAAGAGAGGGGAGGTTAAGAGCGAGTTGATTGATTGATTGATTGATTGATTTCGTTTAAACTACTTCGCTTATCCTGCCACTTTTGACAAATCGCGAAGATGAGGATGAGTGATGATATGATGAAATTGAGTTTGAGTTTTAAGTCCACTTTCATGCACAGAGAGCCGGCCCCCGTGGCAGAGTGGTTAGCACATCGCTCTACGACGGCAGTGGTCCCGGGTTCGAATCCTGGCCTGGGCATGGATGTTTGTGAGTGTCCATTCATCAATTTCATCATATCACCACTCATCCCCATCTTCGCAATTAGCCAAAAGTGGCACAAAACGAAGAAAAATAAAGCAAATCAATCAATCATACACAGAGAGGATAATTGGGACTGGACCTACAGTTTAAAGTGGGATCCGAACCATTATGTGCCTCCATCGGGTATCGAACCCGGGACCCCTTAATTACAAGATATGATAAAATTGATGAAGGGACACTTACAAAGAAAACCCATGTCCAGGCTGTGATTCGAACTCGGGACACCTGACGTTGTATCGCGCTGTGCTACAAAGTTTGGCCTGAGAGGGAGTTAGGTTATAATAACTCTATCCCTACTTACAGAAGAAAATATTAACGGCATATCTGATGGGGAAATTATATGTTGCCTACTCAAGGGTTCAAAGTGAAGTGATTGTTTTTCCACCTAATTTTGTCGTATGATCTGTGTAAACATATTACTCTCGATAACATAAATTACAGTATATTCATGTGTCCAACGGGAATTACCAGAAAATAAGCGTGAAGGTCTCGACCACACCACCGCCGCAATAACCGATATTGTGAATGTATTGAGCTCTACATCTACAACCCGCGCAAGATGTGCAATCAGTGCATGTTGCAATGCGCAGTCGATAGTTTTGTCTACACAGAAACATATGTGTGCGTTTTGTGTATAAACATAAACACACACACAAATACCCAAATGTTCACCGCTATTGTTTTCAAAGGCACGTCCTAACTAGAAATTGATTTAATCAAGATTTAAATCAGGAGATTTTATTAAAAAAAAATCACTAATTTAAATCAGTTGAAAGAATAATTTAGAGAATAATGTATATAAGGATTTTGTAGATATTAGAATTACTTTTGGTGAAAGTACATTAATCTCTTAACCATTTAATGGTGTTTATTAGGCTCTAAGAAAGGAAACAAAATGTATGTACTGATGGGGTGAAGTTCACACGAAAGGAAATATAATATGTAAACTGTGTAAATACACTTAAACATTTATTTGATTTAAAATTCAATAATTTTTATAGGCAAGAATAGCAAACATTTCTTGTAGAATTATATACAAAATACTAATCATGTTAAACAGTAAATAGTGTCATTATCATTAAACAAAAAATAAACATGACAGCTAATTTTTTGCAGACTATCGTTAAAACAAAATTCAGCAACTTTTTGTGTAGCAGTATGTACATCCAGAATGTTATATCTGCATTAGAAGTAAATCTACTTAAATTATTATAGTTTCATTAACACACTCAAACATTTCCATAGTAAATTCATATATACAGTATCAGAAACAGAAGAATGTATATTTACATATATCTTTTTTATTTGTTTTTTTCAAACTGTTCAAACATTTTACAGGGCCGTTTACCAGAAAAAAAAACATATTTATATGTATGCTGCCAATAAAACATACATGCTATTTTATGCGCGTTCTTTAAAAAATATATAAAAAATCGATTTGAATAAAAACAATCCGATTTAAATTTAAAATATCATCAAAAATGATTTTTTAAATAGAAAATCATGGTTTCTGTCCACCCTGATAGAAAGAATTGTTTCTATAACATTACTACAACATAATTTACAATATTCATATGCATGGACGTCCGCAGGATTTTTTCCAGGGAGGGGCAAGCAAGGTAATTTTTTTCCAGGGGGGGGCAAAGGACACATATTTTCCTCCAAAATAGTGATGCCCCCTCAAAAAACACTGTTTCAGTCTTAAATTATCATGTTTCTTCAACGAATTTATAATAATTAACATAAATTACTGTGATTGAAATGAAATTATGTGTGAATTATATAATATTTAGATACACATTCATTTTCCAGGGAGATGGGCGTGGCCCCCCCTTGCCCTCCCTTCCGGACGCCCATGTTCATATGAAGTTCCTTCCGTGTTGTATTTTATGCAGGCAACGAACTTCAACTTTCTGCCGACGCTAACTAAACAAGAGTTATGGCGGCAATGTTTTAGTTAAATTTACGTGACGAGATAAGCCAATGCAAAGCAATCCGTATGAGAATGGAGGGATTTTACAAAATGTAATTTGCAACTGCTTTTCCCTCAGTCCCTCTGGACTCTTATCTTGTCAAATATAAGCTTAAAAAATGCGGTGAATTTCAAATTGCATCTAATGTCTTGTTTGCTGATACGAGTATTTCAAAACAGAATGTGTCCCCGGGATGAAATGAAAAGAGAGGGTGTTGAATGGCTGTTTGAAAGTGATGTGAACGATTTCAACTCCTTATATTCTTTTTATTTTTCGTCCAAATTGCTTTAAATTTTACATGTAATTCCTAAAACTGTCCAAGTTTTTTTGATAAAATTTTTAACACAGTATGTCACAAATCTTCTATGTGAGCCCCCTTTGTTACCCTGCATACATCAATTCGGTAATCCAATTCCGCCCAGACCCGTTTAAACATGTCTGCATCAACAGTTTGCACTGCAGCAGTAATGCGCTCTTTCAGTTCATTGACCTCTGCGGGTAGAGGAGGTTTGTACACAATGCTTTTTAGATGTCCCCACAGAAAAAAAATCACAGGGGGTTAAATCCGGGGATCTTGGTGGCCAACGTAGTAACTGTTGATCATTTTGAGTAGATCGCCCAATCCAGCGGTCTGGCAGTCTGTTATTAAGGCAATTTCCAACATGGGCATGGGGCTCCATCCAGTTGATAGATGAAGTTTGCACTGTCACGTTCAAGCTGCGGCATAAGCCATGTAGTAAGCATGTGTAGGAATGTTTGTCCGGTCACAGTTTCTTCGTGAAAGAAGTACGCACCGTACACTTTGGTAGATGAAATGGCGCAAAACACATTAGGCTTCGGTGAATCACGCTCAACTTCAACGCAAAAAAGCTTTCTCTGCACCACAAGCAGCCATCTTGGAACTTATCACCCTGCCACCTAGTGGAGAAATTTGGAACTACTACGACCGTTGCAAACAAAACTCGAGGATATGGTTGAAAGTATTTACATAGAACTTTAATTGTTGATAAAGTTTTATCGCTCCTGGAACGGTTTCTTATCGTTAAAACCATTTTGAAGCACGCTATAATGGAACTTGTCTTTCATGTAATAAAGTTTTATTATAGCAAGCGGGTACACTTGGGGAGACCAGCGAACGTTCCGTGCAGTGCGAGTTTTCCGCCTGCATACTGCATCTCAAGGTCAGTAAGAAGTAAAACAGGAGTGGGGAGCCTCTTGAGAGGCAAAGGTTACTATTGAGGAAGACACCCTTTTTTGCACGAAACCAACCAATAATATCAATGCCACATTGCACTAATAGTCTATGGGCAGGCACGTATTTAAAAAAAAAATATTTCAGGATGGGGAATCCGAACCAAGTGTCTCAGAAGGAAATTAAAGTAGACTTCGCGCTTCCTTTTATAACATACAGTTCAATCATAAAATATATATATATTGTCATTGCCTAACATTTAAATTCACATCAAATTTGATTGTATTAAAATTATTCAGTGTTTAGTGAAGCTGTGTTTGTATTATATTATTTTTATCGATACTATGTATTTAAAGTCATGCTTCATTTACTCTCATATGGATTTGATATTTGTACAATTTGTGTAATTAATCTTAGTGTTCATCGACTATTGTGCGATGTATTATATGTTTGTATTTGAAAGTATTAGCGATACTCTGTTGTGATTATACAATATTTTGTTTGTATTTTGTTCTGTAATTTTGTATAACATACCTACTGCCTTTTCTATTCTCTATTTTCTGTATCCTTTTCTTGGTATTTTGTAATTTTGTAATTTTGTAATTCTGTAGTTCTGTAATTCTGTAATTTTTAAAATGTATATTTATTCTTTATTATAAATGTATTTAATATGATCCTTTGTAATTGGACCAATATGTTCTGTTAAGGATCTTTGCTAAATAAATAAATAAATAAATAAACCAGATAAAAAATAATAATATAAACGTTTAAATTACAATAATTATATTAAATTTAATAATAATTAATATTAAATTAATATGGTATTGCTATTATTACATTAGATAAAGAATTGAATAATTATTAAATAACAAGAAAGAATGTTAGATCCAGTTGACGAAAATTAAAGTTTCAAATTAATATCTTTGGTACTGCCATTCAAATTTCGGCGGAAATAACGCTCGATTATACGGCAAATGCTAAACAAGTATATTTTCGTTGTACTTGGTAATTCTTTCGGGGAAGGGGGGGGGGGGTCCCGGAACCTTGGGCTCGCCCCTAAATACGTCCTTGACAGTGCGGTAGGATAGTTTTGTTTCAAGTGTCTACCAATAAAATAATTATGTTGTTATGCAACAAAAAAGTCAATGTACTAAGTTAGCTTGTGTTTAGACGCACACACATCAAATTAAAGTTAAGTAAAGGAATTGTAAAAACTAAATATTTACTGCCTTCAAATGAATTGATACAAATAACCCTCCGTTATACAACAAATGATAAACAACTCACATTTTCATTATTTAATTGTTGTACTTGGTAACACTTTCCGGGGCGGGGGGAGTCCGGACCTCCTGGACCCCCTCCTAAATACGTCTTTGTCTATGGGTCAGCCAATAATTCGGTATAATTTGGGGGTACTAATTTGCCTTTTATAATATGGGTGCGTAAGGATAGCAAAAAAGCATGATTGCAATTTCATAGTGGTAACTAATAGAAATGGCGGCCAATTCAAGATGGCGGATGTTGACATTTGAAAAAAAAACTACTATATCTCTGAAACCAATCGTCCGATTTCAACGCTTTTTTTAGATTTTTCGATATGAGCAACCGTTAAGTAATCACGGATTTGTAAAAAACAATTCGTATTTTTTAGTAATAATTTGTTTAATAATCTAATTATCTTAATGATTGATTTTGGCCACTTTGCCCACAGACTATAAGAGCTGTAGAAGAGGGTATACTTTTTTTTTATCTCTTAAGTGCAATGTTTGTAATTTAAGTGATTCCAACCAGTACTCATATTTTTGGTTTTGACTGTCCATTTCCTCACCATTTGACTCAGATTCCGGAAATAAAACACCGTGAGAGTAATCACCGTATCCTTTCCACCTTCGGATTAAACATTGCAGAACCTGTTTACATGCGAAGAAACGTATTTGGACTGAAGAGATACTCGCATCTTTCAAAATTGTTTTACAAAATTCCACGCAAATTATCAACACGATCCATATTGTTCCTGAAGCATAGGGAATATGCCTGGCAGGCTCTGTCAAGGTATTGCGGACAGAATAGCGACAGGCTACGATCTGCCATCACGTAAATTACTTCATTAGAGCGTTGGGGGAAGCATTAAATTGGTTTTCTTCCATCTCGGGAACAGAATACCTCACGTCAAATTACGCGAGAGGCTTAAATTTAATTTTATATTAAGTTTTCGACTAGACTTTTCATAAGGCAGTAACATACAGAGCCTATTAAGAAGTAGCGCTCATTGGCTTTCCATATTACGTCAATAATAGTGGGCTGAAAGAAAAAGCCTATTTGTAGCTCATATTTTCCCGTCTTTCATAAGGGCTACGATACTTTTGCACAATTTCAGTGACATAGAAGAGGAAAGAAACCGAAACTTAAGTGGGAGCCAGATATAAAAAGAAATAAAGAAAGAGAGAGAGTGAGCAAAAAATATATAATGAAATGGAGAAACCTGAAATAAAGAAATAGAAACGAGAGAGAGAGAGAGAGAGAGAGAGAGAGAGAGAGAAAGAGAGAATAAGATAGATAGAGTAGAAAAATAAATAAGGAATCGAGAGAGAAAGAGAGAGAGAGAGAGAGAGAGAGAGAGAGAGAGAGAGAGAGGGGAGAGGGAGAGAGAGAGAAAGAATAGAAATTGCAGAAAACCTATAGAGAGAAGGAATAAAGAAGAAAAGGACAGAAAATGTGAAGGAAAACATAGAAAAAGAAATGATCAAGAAGAGATACTAAAACTGAGATAAGGTCGAAAGATAGAAAGAAGATGCAAGGAAAGAAAGATACAGAGCAGTTACAAATAATAGGGCGAAAGTAAGGAGAAGTAGGCCCTTTTCATTATTCCAAGGGCGATGAAGCGCCCCTTGACCCTCCATGCGGACTCCAATGAGTTCTTATGATGAACATAATACCAAATATTGAAGGTATCAGAACCTTTCTTCCCAGAAAAAAGCATTGTATATAATATGTATAATATCACACACACACAGCGTGATTCAGTAAAATCGTGCCAAAAAAGGAAACAGGAAGTAGTTGATGCACCACTAAGCACGTGGAGAAAGGGAACCTATGGTAAAAAAAGCCGGATGTCCGCAACCATCTTCATGTTAGTTTTCGGTTCGTCAATGTTATGACACTATTTCCAAATGTACAGTCACCGGCAATAAAAACGGGACACCTAGATCCTGAAATATCCGCTTCCTTGCAATGCGTTATGTGTGTTGCTTAACTCTAGGGCGATAACACACATAACGCTTTGCAGAGGAGCGAGTATTTCAGGATCTAGGCGTCCCATTTCTATTGATAATGACTGTACATTCATGAAACTCATAATGTGTAAATTAATATCATTGTACTCATTGAACGTCAGGAGTGTCACTACCTATCCATACATGTCACTTTTCCTGTTTCCTTTTTTGCACGCTTTTACTGAATCACCCTGTATGTATATACATATTTAGTGAAGCATATATTGGCCTAAGAAAGATTTTAAAAAACTTTTAGTTGAACTCCAGAATAGAAATATTTTGAAGTCAGTTGTGAATAGAAAACAAAGCGATTATTTATATTGTCCTATCTTCTTTAGAACAATTAAATGCAAGAGGTAGGCAGTGACTCGCCTACTTTTAGACCAGCCGATAACCGGGCGAAACATTTGACTCGATCACGTAGCGACGGTTTGCGACAAGACAACGAAGGTCAGTGGAATTTGGTCTCGCGGGGGACACAAAACGATCTGCGCATGCGCGAGTCCATTCTCTTCAGCGCACAACCTGCATGTGAATCTTACCACGTTTGACAGCACATATTAGAGCGCATCTTTGGACCTATTGGGCCTCACCGTTGCCTTGTAATCTAGGGATTCCGAGTTTGATACCTGCTGGAGGCACATAGTGGTTCGGATCCCACTTTAAACTGTAGGTTCAGTGCATAAAGTGGACTTAAAACACCAAATGAACCAACTCTGGAACTATTACACAATTGATTTGCTTACTGGTCAAGAAAACTGTAAAAACGTTTACAGTTGTCGACATCATTTTGTATAACCCTGTACTGCACGAATTTATAACAATTATTATTACGAAAGACTATGACGTAATGCTTACTCTATTTTCTTTTATTATCCACTTTTCCTGCTTCACTTTCCTTCTAGAGAAAGAGGTCAAGTGAATTCAATCGTCATTGAGGATATTTAAAAATGTCAACCGGCTGTTGTCAAGCTAACCATGCCGGGGATGAAATGTCCGAAGCTCTGGGTTCACTGAACGGGTGGTGGATGTGCAAATAGTGTTTAATCAACTCTATGTTGATCCAGCTCCAATGCGGCTTCGATTGATCCGGATTAGTTTTTTCGGTGACCTCAAAGATCTCCGAATGCGGTGCTTTACAAATCGTGTGCGCAAGACGAGATTAACGGAAAGGTTAAACCACGAATGCAAGATTCACAATGAAAACGGCTGTTTAGCTGCGTGATATGAAACAATAACAGACACCTGAAATAGGAAATATGTTTGAAACCTGACACGCACCAGGTGCGACTTTTGTAAAGGGTTAAGTTCAAAGGGTGTCCATTCATATGCGCAGTTGCATTACGTCATCGCCGAGAAGATTGTCACGGAGCAAGATCTCCACTTACTTGTAGTACCACATTCATGAAATCACAAAAAAACATTACAGTGATTTTGTAATATTTTGTACAAGTCAAATAACAGAGATAAAAGTAAATGTTGTAGTACCACTTTCGAGAATTCAAAAATAAACAGTGCAGAAATTTTGTACTATTTTTATACATTTTTTTTACAACAAATCAAACATTTTGTACAAGTCAAATAACAGAGATAAACCAAAATCAAAAGTAAATGTTGGTAGTAGCACTTTCGAGAATTCAAAAATAAATATTGCAGGAATTTTATACTATTTTTGTACAATTTTGTACAACAAATTGAAAATTTTGTACAAGCTTAATAACGGAGATAAATCAAAATCAAAAGTGGTAGTACAAGTAAATGTTGTAGTACTACTTTCGAGAATGCAAGAATAAATAGTGCATGAATTTTGTACTATTTTTGTTCAATTGTGTACAACAAATCAAAAATTTTGTACAAGTCAAATAACAGAGACAAACGAAAATCAAAAGTAAATGTTGTAGTACCACTTTCGAGAATTCAAAAATAAATATTGCAGGAATTTTGTACTATATTTGTACAATTCTGTACAAGAAATCAACAATTTTATACAAGTCAAATAACAGAGATAAATCAAAATCAAAAGTAGTATTACAAGTAAATGTTGTAATACTACTTTCGGGAATGCAAAAACTAATAGTGCAGCAATTATTTACTAATTTTGGATAATTTTGTACAACAAATTGAAAATTTTGTACAAGTCAAATAACAAAGATAAATCAAAATCAAAAGTGGTACTACAAGTAGATGCTTTAGTACATTTTCATGCTTCTCAGGAGAGGCAGCACTGCTTAAATTGGGGGGAAAGTTGGGGCGATGCTTTCCTTCAGTTAAGAGAACTCTCATGAATTATCCCCAGCACTAGGATAATTTGCATAGGCGCTTAATCTGCTGTCTTTCACTGAACCCCTCCGTGTTTTCACGCTACAATTTCAAAATTTGAATTATATGGAGTATCTGAAGATATCTCAGGGGTGCAAGTGCCCCCTGGTCCCCTTCTGCGGCCGCCCTTGAACATGCCACATCTGGAGAACTATATTTGGACTTTTCTCCACCTATAACCCTTATCAGTAAGGTGAAGTCACGTATCAACAATTCACTGAGTATTTTTAAGAGTACGACCTATTCCTATGAATACATTATTTCCTCTCTCCTGTAAATTTGATACATTGCAGTTAGTCCCTCTGGTTCTCACACGACGAACTGTAATGGTGCCCGATTGAGCTGTGAAAACTAAAGGAAGTGATGCAAAATATTGATTTCTTGTCTATATGATATTGACCGTAGCTCGTTCTTACCCAAAATTGCGTTAAGTAAACTGTGGATTCATATTTATAGACGAAAATATAATATAAGAAATGCAAGTGTATTCACTGGCTATTTCCTGTGCTACGGGATGTTCGCTACCTACACATCACGGCATACTGCAATGTACATTGGGTAACAATACCTATGTGTGTATATACAGGGTGATTCTAAAGGTATAGTACAAACGAAAACCACAGATACCTCCCATGAAATAGAGACGAAAGTTCCCCTTCCACTTTGCCGAGAGATGCCTCCGTGAGGAGCTAGACAACGCCGAAAACGTGTGAAAATGAACTTCACACCTCTGTACAGCCAGTACCAGTGAAGATAGAAAGGCGGAACAAACGAAGTCAAAAGGAACACCAAAGTCGCCCATCCGAAAAACACTAGGCGGCAGCTGTGCAACGCATGCGCATGGGGTTCCACAAAGGAAATAGGAGTGTCCCGCAAGACAAGTGAAGGGAAAGGGTAGCGATCGACAACGGTAGGGACAAAAGAAGCAATGAAGCATGAAGTAACAATTGCACAGCGGGAAACAAACACATGCAGCGCGTGGGGAGTCCCCAAACACAGTGGGGAGACACCGCAGCAAGAACAAAGCACGGTTCAACAAAAGAGAAAGAGGACCGGACGGGGAATGGTACCTGTCAAGGAGACAACAAATGCGGGACGAGGGATTCCCCGTAGCAGCACCGAAGGGATGTCACACAGAGGGCGTTCGCCAGCAGGACAAAACACAGCAACTACGGGCACAGGAGGTTTATTGCCACGCAAAGGTGCACTTACAGATAGGAATAGTACGTAGTACGTAGTCGTACCCCGGACTGACGTTGTTACAAAAGTTGTTCAAATTGACGACCACCACATTCAATGCAGCGTCGCAGGAAATTCTGGCGAATCCTATCAAAAATCCCTGGCATGGTACACACCTCGGCCGATGCTGCAAGTATCCGCGGTACCAATGTTTCCTTGTCAGGCACCGGGGTCTCGTAGACGAGTGTTTTCACATGGCCCCACAAGAAGAAATCCATTGGTGTGAGGTCAGGCGAACGGGCGGGCCAGGGGACGGGGCCCTCTCTGCCGATCCAGCGCTGTGGGTAGGTATGGTGCAAAATGGTTCGCACTGTGCCATCAAAATGTGCAGGCGCTCCATCCAATTGAAACCACATACGATGTCGCACGTTGAGGGGTACATCTTCTAGCAGCTCTGGAAGGACTGATGCAAGAAAGGTGCGATAGAGGTGGCCATTTAAACGTGGTGGCAGCAGGTATGGACCGATAATCTGTTCATCGATGATACCTGCCCAGATATTCACTGCAAACTGGGTCTGATGGTGCACCTCGACTGCTGCATGTGGATTTTCATAATCCCACACATGGCTGTCTCGTCAATTGAAGATGCCCTCACGTGTGAATGTTGCCTCGTCCGTGAAAAGCACATGGCGCAAAAAACGGGGATCGTCGGTACAAATCTGCAACAGTCGTTGACAGAATTCCACACGTCGTGGGTAATCCCCAGCCTGCAACGCGTGGACTCGCTGTGGATGATAGGGATACAGCAGATCATCATGAAGGACACGCCACACTGTCGACTGTGATACTCCCACTGCACGTGCAATGCTACGGGTGCTAGTGGACGGTGTGTCGTCCACGCGAGCAAGTACGTCCTCCTCGACCGCCGCGGTGCGCACATGTCTTGGGTGACCGACATGATGGCCTGCATGTAACACACCCGATTCACCAAGGGTACGGTGCACGTTCGAAAACAACCTGCTGTCGGGTTGTCGCCTCTCCGGATACCGTCCGCGATAAAGGCGTGCAGCTGCTCGGCCATTGCCATCTGCAAGGCCGTAGACAAAATGCATGTCCCTCAGTTCTACAAATGTGTAGCGTTCCATGGTACGGTGAGGATAGTGCCAATTATGGAATACTGTACTGCAGTGCACAGGTGGCACACACACACACACACTGGTCACAACGGCTTCGAAACAACGTACTCAATTGTCGTACGTCAAGCACACCACCACCGCACCGGCTCTTTCACTGACACGCTCCCTGACGCTGCACTTCCAATCAGCCCACACATCCGCACGGCGCTGTGGTACAATCAGCTGACGTTCCTGAGCCACCCGTGCATGTGCTCTTCACTACCTGACCACTGCCGTCAGGTGGGGCCATGTACTCTGGGGCCTTGTCATCGTGGAACACATGTAGCGTCCTTCATTCTTGCCCCATTCACCCACAACACGTACTTTGTCCGTCTTGCTCGAGCCGACGGGGAGCACTACGTACGATCGTGTGGTGTTTGTGTAGACCAATGTGGGGTAACCCAGCAGTTGAACAGACGTGCATACCCCCACGTAGCTTCATTACACGATTGTCCCACGCAGTTTATCTGTCCAGCCTTGCTCGGCCCGGTCTCACACCCACGCGGCAGTGTGCGGCTGCGGTGGTGTGAGGCCACGCTTGGTTTCGGAGCGGAAGGCTGCGGCCGAGGAGGGACTCGAGTTGTTCGGCTGGGGTTGCGCTCGGAAGCAAGTAGCCGCGTCAGGTCTGGGAACGGTGGACCTGGTGATCGGGATGGAAACATTCCGACCTCGTCCATTAGTGTCGTCCACCGTACGGAGTTGTGGGGTCCGTACGACACTCCAGCAGCCTTTCGCCCGCTCCCACCCAGCGATGTGCCTCCGGCTTCATTTCTAAGAGGCTGATTGGGCCCCATCACGACGTTTGTTACAACGTCAGTACGGGGTACGTGGTCCTATCTGTACGTGCACCTTTCATTAGCAATAACCTCCTGTGCCCGAAGTTGCTGTGTTTGTCCTGCTGGCGCACGACCTCTGTGTGACATCCCCTCGGTGCTGCTACGGGTAATCCCTCGTCCCGCATTTGTTGTCTCCTTGGCAGGTACCATTCCCCGTCCGGTCCTCTTTCTCTTTTGTTGAACCGTGCTTTGTTCTTGCTGCGGTGTCTCCCCACTGTGTTTTGGGGACTCCCCTTGCGCTGCACCGCCAGCGCCGCCATTTCTGCCCCGAACCATGTACGCGTCTGTTGCCTGTCGAGTGTCACGGACCACTTTGCTTGCATTCTCGGTGTGTTTTTACATCCTACGTCGTCCTCCAGTGGTTCTGCAACCCCGCACTACTTTTCTCCAGTGCACTGCTTCAGTCATGGTGTTTGTTTCCCGCTGTGCAATTGTTACTTCATGCTTCATTGCTTCTTTTGTCCCTACCGTTGTCGATCGCTACCCTTTCCCTTCACTTGTCTTGCGGGACACTCCTATTTCCTTTGTGGAACCCCATGCGCATGCGTTGCACAGCTGCCGCCTAGTGTTTTTCGGATGGGCGACTTTGGTGTTCCTTTTGACTTCGTTTGTTCCGCCTTTCTATCTTCACTGGTACTGGCTGTACAGAGGTGTGAAGTTCATTTTCACACGTTTTCGGCGTTGTCTAGCTCCTCACGGAGGCATCTCTCGGCAAAGTGGAAGGGGAACTTTCGTCTCTATTTCATGGGAGGTATCTGTGGTTTTCGTTTGTACTATACCTTTAGAATCACCCTGTATATAAAATTTATATTATACATGATACACCCCCCCACACACATATGTATATATATTTGTACATACACAAATATAATTTCTGTAAATGTTAGAATTTGCACATGAAAAACTAATTACACCATTAAGTCAATTTTATTTGAAATGTTGAAGTTGTCTTGTAATAAATGTAAAACGCCGGACTGACAATACCAGTTGTCCATTCTTTAAAATCTACAGAATGACTTATAGAGAAGCACAATTCTCTCTCCTCTCTCTATCTCCCTCTCCCTCCGCGCTTTCCAGATTTCATTCCGTATTTCATCGGGGCGCCCCAAAGCTTTCACCAGGTTAAACCATGACGTCATCATTTTACACGGATCTCAAGAGCTTGTACGGTTGGTGAATCAAAATGGCGTCGTCTGCACTGAAGCTTCATCTGATTCGTGATATGCGTTCTGTAGGCAATAGTACGGAATGTCACACGCATTTCTCCCTTTGGGCCCCTCTATACACCTGCCAAGTTTCATGGAAATCGGAGTGGGACACAGGAGTCAGATACCAGCGTCAATTTGTCTTCATCTTGATATTCGATGGGGGTTTTTGCCCCCTAAAACTGTTTTCTTTAGCTGAAACACAAAAGCACATATTTCTTCCTTTGAGCCCCTCTATACACGTGCCAAGTTTCAAGGAAATCGGAGGGGGACACTTAGATAACCTCCCTTGTCAGCAATGAAATTGCCCGATAGGAAGTCACACCTGGATTCCTATTTCAAGGTCTCCTCCTTTGTTCACAATGGTTTCAGAACATGTCCTTCGCAGGTACGTCTTTGCAGCCAATCAACTCGGCTCCTGAAGGTCGGTAGATCTATTCCATCTTATAGTTTACCCTAAGTTTCTAAACAACTTGTCCTTGCGTTTAGCCGCGAGGAATCAACTCAAGACCACACGTAGGAGCGTACGGTAAGTACCTACTCGTCCATGAAACTTATAATGAATTCGACTGAAATACGTTCCGAGGTAAAACGATCAGAAGGCCGTCTAGAAGCTGGCTTAAGTAAGATACGTTTGTCCTATTGAATTAGAAATTGAGTTCATATTATCAAATATTTATAGAAAGATTTTGAAATATTAGAGAAATTTGTCATTGTAATATGTTGGCGGTTCATTTTGTATTCCGGTTTGGTTCAAAGTATCTATATGATCCTTCCATAATAATAATAATAATAATAATAATAATAATAATAAACTATAGAGTTCCAGGACTTCTATCTTCATCCATGGTGAAGAGAGTTGAATATGTATGCAAAATTCTAGTCTCAAACGATATATACGAGGGTGTTTCAAAAAGTAACAGCAAATTAACTGCATTTCATAAAACGAACAATAATGGAATAAGGAAGTTGGTTGAATGGTATGAGAAGTGATTGGATTGATTGATTGACCTGTTGTTTTAAATACACCTTAGGCACAAAAAGGGTAATCGGGACTGGATCTACAGTTTAAAGTGGGATCCGAACCACTGTGTCATGTGCCTCCACCGGGCATCGAACCCGAGACCACTTGATTACAAGGTGACGAGAGGTGATCGGAAAGGAAGGTGATTATGTAGAAAAATAACACCATTTGTATCTCTGATTGAATTAATTTGTAGTTACTTCTTGCAATATATTTAAGATTTTTTACTCCATTGGTTACACGTTTTAAACATGAAATGTGATTGACATGAATGTTACTGCATAACTTGGGATATAACGTGGCAGTAGAATTTTTGTAATGCAGTGTGGATTTTTATAAAAGAGGGTAGATCAGTTTTGTAAATAAAATAACTCAAGTAAATTCTGACCGATTTAGCTAATTATTACTGCAGACAGACCTCTGAAAATGCAGAAACGGGTGACTCAAATTAAGACATACTTGAGGATGATCGAACTGATTTTTCTGTGTTACATGCCTATACCGTGATGTATAATGTTCTTGAAAACTCTGCTCAGAATACATTCTCAGTGTACAATAACTTATTTCATAGTAATTTTAGGGTGCTTACTGGGCCATAATTTAAGAGGGTAGCTGGGCGAAGTTGCAAGTGTAATTTTAATACGGTTTGGAGCTGGTATAGTTAAGGTAGTAGATACCTTGGGAACATCTCCGGACTATGCTATTTGAGAAAAATCATTTGATAAATTCTAAAACTTTTTGTTCTCTGATAGCTGCAAATTTTGCTCACATTAGTTTGCCCGAACTAAATTTTGAATGAAAAAGATTTAGGTAAATTTCTTATCTCCGGAAAACGGCTGAAATTTGCTAGTTAATTTAATTTGAATATTCGTACTTACGTATTCTGCATTGAGAAACATTGTTGAAGGTGGCATTTCGCTTATTTCACGGAAATAAGCTCTATTTGCGACATATCGAGTAAGTTTTCTTCGTTTCTTTTTGCCTTCGGTAACACGCAAAATGGCGGTCACAGTTTCACTACCGTACTCGGCATGCAGTGTTTCCACCCCACTTCACCCAAAAATACCTACGTAGCCCCACAAACCATTCTCGCATAGCCCCACGAATCATTGACACGTAGCCCCACGAACCATTGACACATAGCCCCACGAACCATTGACGCATAGCCCCACAAACCATTTGCGGAAACGTACCTTCTTCAGTTACAAAAACACGTGTTTGGAAACACTGACCGCCATTGACCGTGATTACGTCATCACACACAGGCAACATCTGGCTGGAAGGAAATGGATGTAACAGCTTTCGTGCATCGGTCACACATTTATATCGCGGCAAAATTCAATGAACGATGCGAGAAAACACTTCCCCGAACTTCCACAAGTATAAAGAAACTGCATTCGGTAAGTAATTTCTCCTGTAAATTTGAAGAAATCCGTTTTCCGGATATAAGAAATTTACCAAGCTTTCTAAGAAAGTGGGTAGTTTAGGTGGGAAGATGGTCGAGTTGAGGCTAAGACACCAATATTATAACCAAAAGAAGTGCAACCAATGTAGAAGTTTTAGGCTGAAATGCACAGACAAGTATACTTCGGATTGCATTTACGTCAATCGGTCAAAGCGTTTCAAGATGGCGAAAGATAACGCAAGCGATTTTGCCTACATTGTGGGCGCTACAAATACCACTATTTCCAAATCTGTGTCCAGCATAAGTTTTGGATATTAAAAAACCGAAACTGTAAGTAACTTGAGGGTATCACTTAGGGTATAGCTACGTACTTCTTTATAACTATATAACTTTATATAATTTCTTATAACTTTTAAATATGCTGCACACTTTAGGACAAAATGGAAACTTAAGCAAAAACATTACCACTATAATACTCCATAGAAATAATAAATTTAAATTTGTGTGGATATCAGAAACTTGTGTTTACTAATTGACTTGCCCAGGATTTTCGAAACAGGGGGTTACGTGTACTTTCTTTAGTAGTCAGCCCTCATTTTGCCATATTTCACTGCCTTTTTTAGAAATACTCTGCCAAAGGGGGGTATGGCCCCCAACAACCCCCTTGTGTGCACTGATCTCTTGTTCGATTTGAGCGAAATCGGTCATTTCAAGGATGATGACGAATAGTCAATTTTCCATCCACATTCCGCTCATATTTTAACATCTTTCTATCCGAACAATTAAGAGCTTGACAAGCAGAACGCATTCAAATTCTATTGAATCCATCGCAATCGTAAATATGACATTCAAATTTGAAGGGAGATTATATATGGTTATTATTGTTGAATAAACTAAAATGTTGTTCTTCGGTGTTTAGATTGGTTGTGCATGAACCTTGTGATACATATATAAATGTGATTTGTTAATAAATATTATGGTTGAATGAATAATAAGCTTTACATTACATAGTTTAATTACCTACTGAATGATAATTAACTTCCACTGCGCCAATAATACAATCCACGTCTCACTTCTTTATTATTTATAAAGGGGAAATAAGAGACTTACAGGATTATAATACGTCGCGTTTTTTGTTGGGCCATCTTTTGTCCACAGGCTCAGCATTTTGTACAAAGTATGACTCACAAAGAGAGTACACAGGAGAAAAGGCTTGTTACAGTAATTCTGAGAGGTGATTCATTTGTGGGTTTCTTGAGGTAAAGCAGACAAGATATCATTATATGTAAATGGTTTCCAACATTTCCAAAGCTTTTATTATGAAGATTATTGGTTATCGAATCTCTGGTGAATTTCTATTGTCTCTTGTAGTAACCGTGCACGAGATGCTTTGAAAACGTTGCTCAAGCTGGCAGCAAAGGAAAGCAAAAATATGGCCGTATGCAACACATCGCATTCTTTGAACATGGCCCAGCTTACTCTTTCTCCCTGACGGAGGTGAAAGATTTATGGGGAATATAATGTTTTCGCAAGTGGGGAATCAGGGTTGTCGAACAGAAATAATGGCGGAGGTATACCTAAATAAAATTCTGGGGTGAAGGGGTAATACCAATTTTATCAGATTAGGTAGACAACGAACCATCCTTATAACCAAATCTTTCTTGCCACGAGGGATCTACAATCTGTCCTGGGAAACTCTGGAGCAAGCAAACGAAAACAAGTCCTCTGCGCAAGTAGGATTCGAGAGGGCTCGACCAATGAGAGGGGAAATGAGTGCATGGAGAGGAAAATGCTGCTACAGGTACCAGCCGCTTGCAGCAGCGTGCACTGCTTTGCTCCGCCAACTCGCTTTCTGCCATTATGTGCGTCCTTGCTCCACAGATCCCCGAGATACCTGTGTAAATGTTATCCATCTCTGACCTCAACTTGACTATAAGAATCAGTAATTTGGAGTCCCACCTGACTATTCGAATCAGTAATTTACAGCTCCACCTGACTTTGCGAATCAATAATTTAGAGCTCCACCTGACTTTGTGAATCAATAATTTAGAGCTCAACCCGACTTTGCGAATCAATAATTTAGAGCTCCACCTGACTATACGAATCAGTAATTTAGAGCTCCACCTGACTATGCGAATCAATAATTTAGAGCTCCACTTGACTATGCGAATCAATAATTTAGAGCTCCACCTGACTTTACGAATCAATAATTTAGAGCTCCACCTGACTATGCGAATCAGTAATTTAGAGCTCCACCTGACTTCACGAATCAATAATTTAGAGCTCCACCTGACTATGCGAATCAGTAATTTAGAGCTCCACCTGACTATGCGAAACAGTAATTTAGAGCTCCACCTGACTATGCAAATCAGTAATTTAGAGTTCCACCTGACTATGTGAATCAGTAATTTAGAGCTCTACCTGACTATGCGCATCAGTAATTTAGAGCTCAACCTGTCTATGTGAATCAGTGATTTAGCACTTTTCAGCACATTCCAAACAACACAACCAGTTCAAAGTAAATTAATGACGTACTGAAACTGAAGGTTGGAGTTTGTGACAAAAACATGCTTCTCTATGATGAATTCTCTCCAACGGTTTCCGGAAAGAAGAGTTTTCTCGATCGTCAGAACAAATGCAGGAAAAAAAAAACACTCTTTGTTTGATTCCGAAATGCTACATAGGTTCCACAGAGACCTTTTTTGAAATCCGATGTTGGCGTCGTCTGACGTCAGAGCTTTAATGCGGGCGGATGTACTTATGTCTTCATTGTTAGCTTTTCGTTCGCATTTTCCTCTTTTTCGTCCACAGAGACGATAAAACCAAAAGATAAATTCTACTCTGAAGACAAAGTTCTATTTTCTTATCACTCTGGGTTGAGGCTTATAAAGGTGTAACAGAATACCTTTGGCAAATTGTACTATCATAGTGTTTCAAAAGTTCCCGAGCACTTTTAAACGTATATTGTATATACCAATGCCTGTTGGCAACACTGCTCGGACACCAGCGCGCATGTGCAGAAGTCTCCCATGCAAGACTTGCTGTCAGTCTGCCATGGAACGTTGGCCCGTTCAGACGTGATCCTTTAGACATTATTTTGCTGCTTCAAAAATAATTAGGTCCAATAAATTTAAGGTGCAGTTTATAGTTAGCTTCTGTTTTGATTTGGATATGATTTTCTTTATTTTACTTCGCTTCTTATGCCACTTTTTGGCTAATTTGCGAAGTTGGGGATGAGTGATGATATGATGAAAGGACCCTCAGAAACCTCCATGCCCAGTCCAGGATTCGAACCAGAGACCCCTGGTGTCGTAGCGCGATGTGCTAACCACTCCGCCACGGGGGCCGGATTTATAGTTAGGGAAGGTTAAATTAAATCTCTAACCGGGAACAGGCTGTAGTACGCAAACTTATAAACTAAGGCTATGAAGGTTTGAAAGTTGTCTCCTAAAATGTGCAAAAAGAATTAATGGAAAACAGGAAAGTACCTCCCCGATGACATAGTGGTAACGTAATTGACTTGAAAGCAAGGGGTTCCGACATAAACTGTAGGTCCAGTCCCGATCAGCCTCTCTGTACATAAAGTGGACTTTAAGGAAAAACTTATATTTTACTTTTTCTGATTCCATAATAATTAAATTTCCGCTGACTGCACAAGGAAGAACTCTTCACGCCTGGTCGCATGCAAGATGCAGTTTCTGTACGTAAACACCCGTTGTTGATGTGCCAAGAATATAAAGCTCCCCATTTGCAACACGGCCATTGCAGATGCACTGCAGTAAGATCAACTCTTTATTGACCCCATTTGTCGAATGCAACTTTTGTCAATATTCACTACTACAGTACAATCTAGTGGCGCCCTCTGCAACATAGATTTTCATAAACTTTAACATGTTCTTTGTTATTACAATGTAGCATAAAATCTGTCAGGTAATATTATTTATATGTAAAGGGAAAAGTTGGGGGGGGGGGAAACAGGGAGAGGCACAGGGGGATAGAGAGCAATAGGGAAAGGAAAGAGAGAAGGGAAAAATAGAATACAGTGGAACCCCGATTTTACGTTCCCGAGATTTACATTTTCCCGCAAAATACGTTAACAATTTTCCTCGATTTTACATTTTCCTGCATTAGTCCACTGAAAAACGTAAAATCGAGGTTCCACTGTATCCGTCATGATAATTTATCAGTTATGCAAATATAATACTCTGCAATTCTGTAATGACGACAGAGATCACGGGTTCGAATCCAGGCATGGATGTTCTTGGTAATTGTCTCTTTATCAATTTCATCATACATCCCCATCTTCGCAATTAGACAAAAATGGTAGAAAAGCTAATTAAAATAAACCAATTAATCTATCAATCTATTAATTCTGTATGGATGTTATGACGGGAGTGTTTCGTTTCAAAGTCAACTACTATTAAGGTGAGCATACGCCCCTTCGTGTCAATTATGGATTTCACAGTTCTAGAAGTTCAAGAAATCATGTCATGTCGTAGATAAAACTACGAAATAATAGCTAAATGAAACACAAATTATGCGGATTCAGTAACTACAAGTCGTATCATTTTCTAAAAAAACCTGCCAATTGTATGATAATATTTAGCAATATATAAGAACTTAAAACAGGAATCTAATCTGTAGCTCTGGTTCTACACCAAACCTTGCGCCATCGTTAAATAGCCCCAAAATGATTGTCGGAGTTTCATAGTCGTTTCATTTCCCTTATATGTGGGGTACAGTCACGGACAAAGCTTATATATGGGTAAACAACAGTACCTTATAAATGTTCAATGTGAGCAGCTTTCGTGACACGGCACACGCACACATCCGGTAGTCCAATTCTTCCCAAACGAGTTTGTGACACTTGGCCGTAGTTACATTTGCACGGAGGTGAATTTAGTGACTGTTGCACGGAGAGGTCAATGCCCATGACCGTTTAATTTGCAACGATGGCGCTTGCACGGAAGTGCAAAATAAACTCGTTACTCGCCAGAGACCTTGGAAACTCAATCTCCAAAATCTATACAGAAGAAGTTGAACTGGTCCATCGTGAAATCCTCCATCCTCAATTTCGCTAGGGAAAGACTTTACAAAGATTGTGTGTTGCAATTGCGAAAAAAAAATTCTGGAGGGGGAAACAAATATTTACGAGTGCACAGCCGTTTAAAGTGGTGACACATTCGTTTAAAGTTGCGAGGTGGAAGTCTATTGCGGCCATGTCAGTTTCGTAGCAGCCACCCGCAACCGTACCGATGGATATATAACAGTCGCTTCTTCAGGGCTAAAAAAAAAAATCATTAAAATTGCCCCCCGATTCCGGGCTCCGCCCCTGGGGTAATTGACATCGACCCCTACCGCTACCGCGGCCCCGCCTCCGCTCCGGCTACCCGCTATTTTCTATAGAGTCCCTTTAAAGGCATGTTAGAACCTGCCCAACACTAAATTTTCTTCTTCACGATGAGCAACGTGGACCTCAGGACAGAGTACTTGTGCTTGCCAGCGCCAAAGGAAGGGAAGGCTTAACGTCGTCTTTTTTTGTTGATGGAACATTCAAAAGTTTCAGTAAGCAGTCCGGAGTTCGGACAACTCTTCTGCATCTATGCTGATCTGGGAAGTTAGTGGACACACTCCGTGAAGACGCTGAATACCATGGCCACACTTACGATAGGATAACTCTCAATCAGGATGGTAAAAGAAGAAAGAAATTTGCAATTAGGACTGATAAGATTATAAGTGACGCCTTGAGGAAACTTGAAGAGAACGGAAGTGTGAAAAAATTCTTAAAGCAATTGCTTATATTCAGAAATTGGAGTAATCGCCTGGATAATGTAAATTTGTAAATAATGTACATACAAATGAACTGTTTCTGTTTGAACAAAAATGAACTGAAAAAGAAAGACGATGGTTTCCACTGGAACAAGAAAATCCCAGATCCCCTCCCTCCTCGCCGTCTTACTTTCCGTGCAAGAGTCACAACCCAAATAGTGATTCAGCCAAGGTCGGTTGATCTGGGGCAGGATTAGTGCAAGTGTCACTCCGTGCAACTGACACTCCGTGCAAGTGTCCCGAACCCTTCATAAACACGGGTCAGCATATCTGGAGTGATAGATTGAACAGCTGCAACAATCCTGTTTCACAAGTCTGGCAAGCCGGCAGGTACCGGTAGTACATACACTTTATCTTTTACATAGACCCACAAGAAGAACAAAGAACCACACCTTGCAAATTCAATGACACAAAAGGACTTCTGCGCGGGAGTCGCCATCTTGTAATACACGTACGTCGCTGTGACTGATGGGAAACAAATGATAAGCGCTCAGTGTAGCAAACTCCCACAGCCGTTCTTATCGTACTTGTACTATATAAACATTCACCTTCGACTGTTGCAATCCTATCAACTACTTGAAACCCCGATAACCATTTTGCGGCACGGTGTATATTACAAATCTTATCTGTAATTGTTGAAGTAATATCGCTATTACTTTTACTTCTTTTATGCCTCCAAATTAATCCCGTTTTTGTTACAACACTCTAACCTTTTCTCCGAACAAAACATGTCCATCAGACAAAATCTGATACGACTTTTACCCAATGTAGTCCCATTGTCCCATCTACCAAAACATTTACAATTATATATCTTTTTATGCTCTTTGTGAGTTTCCCCTAACAACATTTCGTTCATTCTGTCTCTTCTGATATCTTTCCTACATATCCGTTTACAATCTCCTCTGCGAACTTCCCATGTGACCTTAATCTCATGAAAGCGCTGTCTGGGTTCTATCTCTTGGATCTGGCACTCGTCCAAAGCTCCCCCTGCATGTCCCATTGTTAAGTTCTGTGGAGAACGAACAAAAGCCTCTCTTCCTTGAATGGAGACACTCCGAGAACTTGCTGTGGGGAAGACGGTCTTTGCGCAATATGAGCACCATTCAAAGTACATCAAATTTTTGACATTTTTTGAATGCACTTTCCAAAATATCATTGTTGTTGTTCATTTTATTGTTATTATTATGTACAAGACTATTAGGGTACATTTTGTACAGTCGTTAGGATATTGCTGTTTTGAATCCAGTCACTTTCCTCCGAGGGGGGGGGGGGGGTCAGAAACTTGAAATAATGAAACTAATTTTTTACCTCTGATATGTAATTAAATTAAATTACGTATAAATTTTGACAGGACTGCATAAGCACGTCACAACAATTCCACCTCATATTGTTGACTGACTAACCATAAAATAGCTGCAAGAAGCTCAAATTTATTACAACAATAGAATCTTACATTACACCAAGCCCTGTCGCTCTACACGTGTTCATTGTTGAGTTTCAATGATATGGGATGTTATTATACCGAGTGAATCACCTAAAACTTGCACCCCAAATAGTTCAGAAATGGAAGGTGCTATTGATGTGCTCTTTTCACAGAAATGAAGTTTAACCAAGGGCTCATAATCGTAGCCCATACACAGATTTTTATAATTAGTAGAATGTGTATTTATTTTAGAAAGTTACATTTTTCAAATGGAACAATGCCTATTGACATAACAAAATGAAACTAGAGGAAATTAGAATATCAATGGTCTTTCTTTCAGGATTCTAGTACAAGTTAGTTTTCGAGCTATCATAGTTTGAAAAGTGTACGTTGTCTGCTCCATTCAACTGCTTAGTTACGAGGCTATGATGTTCGTATGTTTGTTGCCTTTACAGTCCACTGATTGCATTGCGACTTTCTTGTCAGTTACGTGGTGATAGTGCAAGCAGTCGGACGTGGTGGAAGATGGTGTTTAACAATGCTGAAAAAGCCGAGATGTTAATGGTGTATGAAGAATGTAGGAAGAATGCTGTTAGTGCTTATGCTCTGTACGCGGAACAATATCCCAATAGACGTCACCCATCGCGACAATTATTGGTGAACCTATTTAACCAATTACGTGAAACTGGAAGTGTAACACCTAGAAAACGTAACAGAAACAAACGAGTGACTGGAGAAGAGGGTGAAATTAATGTTCTCGCTGCTGTTGCTGTACATCCGCACGTTAGTTCCCGTGCAATCGCACGAGGAAGTGGCATGAGTCAGGCAAGTGTGCTACGCGTTCTCCACCGTCATAAGTTCCATCCGTATCATGCCCCTCTCCATCAAGAGTTGCAGGGACACGATTTCGAGAATCGTGTTAACTATTGTACATTGGCATTAAGACAAGATACACCAGATTTATCATGTATCTTGTTTAGAGATGAAGCAACATTTACTCGTACAAATCATGGCCAAGTCAACATCCGAAACATGCACTATTGGTCCGTAAACAATCCCCATTGAATTCGTCAGGTGGAACGTCAGCGTCCATGGAGTTTAAATGTGTGGTGTGGAATAGTGAACCATCAGCTCATAGGCCCTTTGTTCATAGAAGGAACACTAAATTCTCAAAAGTATCTCAACCTCCTAACAGACCACCTTCCACAGATGTTAGAAGACGTTCCACTGCAGACTAGGAGGAACATGTGGTATCAGCATGATGACTGTCCAGCGCATAGTGCACGACGTACTACAGCTTGTCTTCACCGATTGTTTCCAAATCGTTGGATTGGACGAAGGGGACCTGTACCTTGGCCAGCCCGTTCACCAGATTTGACCCCATTTAGATTTTTTTCTCTGGGGTAAGCTAAAAGAGACTGTTTACAAGGACATACCGACTACACCAGATGATATGAAACGACGTATTACTGCTGCCTGCGCTGAAATTTCTGATGAAATGCTAGAACGTGTGCATCAATCTTTAGATTGCAGACTGGAAGCTTGTATTGAAGCTGGTGGGCGCCATTTTGAACACAACCTTTGAAGGCCAATTCTCTTTCTTCTTCAGAATCCAACTAATTTATTTATTCACTTTTTTTCTTACGTTAGTGCTGACACATGTCGCAGACAACTGCGGTCTGTACACTTTTCAAACTACGATAGCTCGAAAACTACTTGTACTGGAATCCAGAAATAGACACCATTGACATTCTAATTTACTCTAGTTTTATTTTGTTACTGTCAATAGGCATTGTTCCATTTGAAAAAATGTAACTTTCTAAAATTCTAACACATTCTACTAATTATAAAAATCTGTGTATGGGCTACAATTATGAGCCCTTGGTTACACTTCATTTCTGTGAAAACAGCACATCAATATCATCTTCCATTTCTGAAATATTTGGGGTGTACGTTTTAGGTGATTCACCCGGTATATTACTAGTAAGCAGTTATTAAAACAGATGATAATTTTAAATTTGTTCAATATTTTGACTATTAATTATAAAGAAGACTGAGTCAGTGCATATTACTATGAAAAAGCTAGAAAAAATCTACGCTAAATTAAAGTGAATGATAGAAGGTCAAAGTGAACATGATTGCCAAATTTCTTAGCTTTTGTCCGAATGATCTGCCACGTTATTGAAATTTTCGGGGTGGGAGGGGGAGGGAGGACTCTTCTCTCTGTTACTATTTATCATTTTATAGTGTCATTTGACGTACCAAACCGTCAAGCCATTTTAAAAGAGTACTGCCAATATTCAAAGTTCACCAGCAAATGGACGTGCTGTTAACAAGGTGTTATTATTCACTGAAATGTGCTTCCAACTGGAAGTTAACCGGAGACCCTTTATTTTAATGCCATATCGTTAATCTCTACGCTTTCAGGGAATCATATATCCCACCCACCGAACTATTGAATTTATATAATTATGGGTAAGGCATGATGTTTGTCGTAAGACTTGAAGCTTTCCTGGCGACGAATGATAAACAGATTTGTCACGCTCCCATGAATTCATCATCTCTTTTTTTTTAATCGCGACGAAGAAGATGAATGATGCTTAACGAAACAGATGTTATGATCATCATAATTGCTGGGTGGTGATGGAACCCAGAGTTATGCGCTCGGCCCACTGGCATAATATTAATGTTTGTCACCAGTAACGGCGATTGTGTGCCAAAACTAGAGGGGGGCGACAGTTTACTTTTTCTTGGTAAACAAGTCTAAGCATTAAGAGGCCATAGTGCAGGGGCAAAAGTGGGGAGGGGGAGTAACTACCCCCCAAGACCCCATAATCTCCGCCACTGTAATAATGTTACTTGTGATGAGAAAGGATTCGTTCATATAGGCACATGTTACTTCAGCAGAGAGAAAATTTAATCAATCAATATGAAGACAATGGTGTTTAATTGGGCAACATATTCACATCGCTCGCAATAAAAGTCAACACACGGTGGAGAACATTTTGTTTGAATTGGAGTTTTTCCGCAGCCTTTGTTAACTGAATTAACGGAAATTAGTTCGTTGCTTGGCAACCGGAAGGGAGGCGGGAAAAATATACATCTCTATGGTCTCTCTCGTACGGTTCAAGCTGGATGTTTTCACAGAGCAACATATGACATTTAAATATATATTTTTTAGTTTTTTGAAGAGGGAATGAGAAGGTAGTGGAGTGGGTCTGTGGAGGTGGGAAAGAGCTGAACAGTTCATAGACAGAATTTTTGCCTGTCTGAGTTATCTTTCCTACTGAGTTCAACTTATCAGTTTTTAGTTACACCGGTGTTTGTGTCACTGCTTCTGATAGTTGCGCCCCCTTAAAACTACTCCGATATTTTTCTTGGACAGGCTCTTGATTAACATGTGTTTTTTTTCTATTTAGATAGAGCATTCATTCATTTAAAACTTTTGGGTGAATGAACACGTTACGCCGTAGACTACAGCGTGTCCCGCTTATAAGTATAATGAAATAAAAATTCATAACATCTAAACAAACTGTCCGAATGATGTGATTGTTATTTCATTTTAAAGAAAGACTCAGAAATTTTTGTAGCAACACATTCAGTGGTAGTTGCGCATGCGCAGTATCCAGAATGTCTTGAAAACTGATATTATCAGTTTCTCAGTAGCTGTTCGTCATGTGGTCGCCACAAGAAAAGGTGTTTTGTGTTTTAACGTTGTCTGAAGTGAAATCTGTGACACTTGTGCAGAGACGTTATGGTTTGGGTGCTAAAGAAGTAGTTCCATCGTACATTTCAATAAAGAAATGGGAAAAACAGTTACACGAAACCTGTTAATTTGTCAAATCTCGTTAGAGACTACCTGCACGAGCATTTCAATGGAAAATGGATAGGAAGAGGTTCGGATTTTATTGAATGGCCCCCACGGTCACCAGACCTCACTGTGTGTGTTTTTTTTTTGTTTGGGGGGGGGGTATGTTAAGGACAAAGTTTACTGTACACCGGTTAGAGATTTGCAAGACTTGCGTGAAAGATTTGTGGTTGCAGTAAGCAACATTACCCCGCTCATGCTTCAAAACGTGTGGCTTGAGGCTGACAACCGGCTTGACATTTGCCGTGCAACTAACGGTTCACATGTGGAAGTGCGCTAGTTTTCTTGAATTGCAAAAAACATTTCTGAGTTGTTACATGTTTGTACAAAGTTTGGACAAAAAATATTCGTAAATAAAAAAGTTGTGATTTTTTCTTTTATTATACGTATAAGCGGGACACGCTGTATAAGTTCACGTATACATGCGTTATATACGCGTAATCTACACGAAGGTTACATTGGCTTATTGCTTACATAGTCTACTGTAGACAATGCAAACAACAGGGAAGAAAGATATCCCAGTGGTCTTTGAAAGAGAAAGTATTTTTTTCTTCAAACATGTCGATAATCTGGGCCTATAACCAACTTAAGACCATCCGACGTAACCAAAGTTAGCGAAAAAGGGGAAAAGGGACTACCGAAAGAAAAACAAATGACAGCCAAAGTGAAAACTGACATTATTTTTTACACCGACGAAAGGGAAGGCTAAAAATAGTTTTTTGTCTTATTACTGCATAGGAAAGTGCATGTGTCTTAAAAGCAGATTTTTCCACGTGTGAAATTTCCTGAAATGGTGGAGAAAGAAGTAAAACAAATCTTGTCATTCTACGGACATCGCATTTTTTTGGGTATGTCGCGACAAGTTTATTTTGGTTCAATTAATACGTAGTGAATTGGTTGAACGTAAATACATACTTACAACACTTATTTCTGGACAGTGGAATACTTCACGCTTTCTATGTCCACCTGCTGATGCTGGTTGCTGCTTCTAGAACGATGCGCGTGCCTTGCACGGAGAACGCCAAGCGCCATGTTGTCTACGTTGATATCGTTGTTTACGCGTAGACGCACATCACTGGACATGTATGACCATTTTCTACCCTTTAATGTAAAAAAAGGTCATTTTTTTACTTATCCTTTAATGTATACAGGGAAATGTGACTGTCCAATGCCAATATGGTTGGCAACAATTAAAAATTACCAACGTGGAACTTTTGACATGCCATAACACGCAGCAGTATTATCCCACTCCTGAAATGAAGAGCAATAGAATACTAATACTAATAATAACGTAATGCTACGTTATTGAAAGCGAGAGAGAATTACTCTGCTTTAATGTTATAATGTTAGAACTAAAAATATATCGAAATTAAGATTACAATTAGTAATGAATTAGTAATTACATTTTTCGAAAGGCTAGGCCATTGAGGGGTCGGGACTACCAACCGACTGCCGGTCTCACTCCCACCTGACCCTACTCAGTCACTCACCCGAGGTGGGAGATCATCAAACCAGTGACGGGGTGACGTGTGGTCAGCACGACAAATTGTAGGTTTGACCGGGTTGCGCTACTCATTCGCAGCTCCCCAATATCCTCCAATGGGTGGCCACCGGTCCTATACACAGGCTGAAATCTCAGGAAGAAAGTTGATAAACTGCTTCCCCCAGAAGACTCCAACCAGCGTGCGTCCCGTACTCGGAGCACAACGCATTAGACCGCGGCCACGGTGAGAGACACTGGAGTTGGGTGCGAAATCAATTTAGTGGACCAAGTGCCAGTCTTTCGAAAGCCCTATCCCATTGCAATAAATTTGCCTCGCAAAATCACTGTAGCCTTTAACCAAGAGGTCCCGTCGATTCTCGGTGAAGGCATATTGTACAGTCACGTACACTTCTGGGTTGTAACGATGCCATTAGCTTTCAATGGGATTGTTACAACCCAGAAGTGTCCGTGACTGTACAGTAATTCAACTTTAAACTGGAGTTCCAGTCCCGACTGGTCTATCTGAGCATAAAGTGAAGTTGAACCTTTAACATACATTGCCTATTGAGATGCAAGTCATCTCACAGCACACGAATTGGCAACTCGTTTCAAAATAAGAACACAATTGTATCACTTATCATTACTCCATAGAGATATATAAATTAAGGGGGAGAGTGGATTATTGAATTGATGTGTTTTTTTGCAGTTCTTGTAGTTTCTGAAATACAGTTGGCACAGACGGACAACTGAGCCGAGTGTACCTTTTTTCAACTTTGGTAATTAGTACCCTTGAAAATAATATTTTCTCATAAAGAAGTTATTTTACTAGAGAAAGTAAAAAAATATCCACACTTTCACCAATAATTTTCTTAAGGTTGGCCACACTATCTTCAGCGCCCGCGTGCTGAAAGATGGTACCCTTGTGGTTACGTGGCCGAGCTTCCATGTTAATTGCTCCATTTTCATTTCTTTTGCAGCTGAGTAAACATGGTCGCTCTGCTGGCAGTGTGCACCAAGGCAAAGCCGAGAAATTAATGAACTGAAGATTGTTGTGGATGATTTCGCACACAGAACCATGACTAACAATTGCATGCTCAAAATTTTCGGAAGGGGAGGCGGTTATGTATAGTATTTCCATAAGTTAGTCTACACTATCTGGCCATTCGTCACCGGACACCCCATCAGGTGGCATCATGGTGTGGTCGTGCTTCTCCTGGTATGGTCTTGGTCCTCTTGTGTTAGTCCGTGGAAACATGATTGCAGATGCATACCAAACGATCCTGGACAATTCTGTGCTACCGACATTGTGGGCACAATTCGGTAGTGGTCCTTATCTGTTTCAGCACGACAATGCCCCGTGTCATACGGCAGGTGTGATCAACACGTGGTTCGAGTATATGGGTGAGCAAAAACTTGATTGCCCCCACCCCCCCCCCCCCAAAGTCCTGATCTCAACCCGATTGAGCATCTTTGGGACGAGTTGGAGCGCCGGTTGAGAGCCAGGCCACACCGCCCAAAAAACACTAAAGAGTTGTTTGCAAGAGGAATGGAGCAGGATTCCCGTCGAAACCTATCGCAATTTGGTGGACAGTCTTCCTCAGAGGGTTGCGGCTGTACTTGCTGCGAAAGGTGGCCCCACACGATACTGACGGACGCCTGAAACAAAATTAAAGTACTCGTTCCAGGTGTCCGGTGACGAATGGCCAGATAGTGTACATTTGGCATTCTTATCCTGTCTTTGACATTCTTTTTGTTCAGGAGTACTGGGCGATAATCTCCACCAACCTCACTCCGTCTCTGGCAACGATGACAAATTTGCAAGGAGCATGCCACCTCATCGACTGCCGCCCTGTGACCCGTCTGTTCGTCAGAATAATCTCTTGAGCTTGTTAAATCTTCCCGTCAGTCGTGGAGGTTGATGGGCGTCCTGCTCCGCAGGGGTGTGCACCCCCCAAGGCACATGACGCGCTCCTCCCCAAAAAGATAGAACCCCCCCAAAAAGATAGAACCCCCCCCCCCCGTTTATGCCGAATTAATCACTCAAATTATTTTTGTCAGACAAAATTTGCAGAAAAATACAATACCAGAGGTGCAACCACGAATTTTTGTCTGGGGGGTGGCAAGTACCAGGATATACGTACCAATAATAATATTAATAATTACATTATTATTATTACTACTAGTGGTAGTTGTAGTAGTAGTATTATTATCCTCATAAATTACGCAAAAAGAGAGTACAAGTCTGTGCTAAAGCATTTGTTTGGAACAAACGATTTGAAATATTTTTTCAACACCGTCAATTTCACATTAGCTAATAATGGAAATCAAGCACACACACTGTATTTTTGAATGGCAGAAAATGAATGAAGATACATGTGTAACTTTCATGTAGAACATATGTTTTGCACATATGCAACATGGAGCGACATAAAATAAGAAAATATATATGCAACAAGCTAACACTAAACGTGTACGTATTCAAAGCTTATTCAATAAAAATATACAACACAATATTATTTAAATACATTACATTACAGAAAACAAGTAGATTGCGAGCGAAGCGATCAAGAACATTTTTAGATCCAATTTTTGCATTGAAAACAATATTGATTTAATAGGGCGCAAATAATTTCACTGGACGGCATTCTCTATTTTACAACTTTTTTTTTTAGATCATCCGGCGCCCATGGCCGACCCCCGCCGCCCCTAGCTACAGCTCTGAACTTGACGAAAACGAGAAGAGCAGATAATGCGTGCGAAGCAAGCAAGAAAATTTTACAAAACGTATTATTATTTGCATGAAATTTGAAATCGAAGGGGGTAATTGCTTTTCTGTATCCCCCTACAGGTGCCCTTGGCCGTCCATGTTTGTCCCCCCCTTTCCCCCTAGAATTGACATCCGTCAAAGGTTGCGGGGGGGGGGGCAATGACCTCCTGTGGTTGCGTCACTGTATAATACAGACATATTTAAGCAATATATGTTTACTTTAGATACTTTAAGCTCACTGCCATTGTTAATCAACCTTATTGCACACACTTTGTCTGCTCGAGTAACCTTGTATTAATCCGAATACCACCCCCCCCCCCTCCATCCAAACACATTCAAAAGGCATAAGAGGTGGTGTTTCATTTCAACCCTATCGCAGCGATCACCCACAGATAGGTAGAAAAACTATACATAATAACTAAAACTAAAAATCAATAACAAGTCAATCAAACAATACAATCCCCCCAATTTTTGTGTGAAGATATAGAGAATTGGTATACAATTTTGTCCCCCTAAAAATTCCCTGTGGGCACCCCTGCTGCTGCGCATTCTTGCTTTCCGCTTGTCCGGTCATTTTTAAACCTCTCGATCCACCCATACACACTTCGACACGGTAGAAACACTGTTCCCGTGTTTTACTGAAAGCCTGAAATGAAATTCAGCCCCTGACATACCTTCGGAGCAGAGAAACGGATCATGGATATCTCTCTGTTCTACCTTGGTGCACACTGCCAGCAGAGCGGCCATGTTTACTGTTACAAAATGAAACCTCGGCCACGTGACCACAAGAGTAGCACGCAAGCGCTGAAGGCAGTGTAGCCAATCTAAAGAAAGTTATGGTGAAAGTGCGAATAATTTTTGACTTCCCCTCGTAGATACAAAGTCACAAAAATATCTTTGGAATACATGATGGTGGACACTTTTCAAATTTCTGTTTTTTTTTTAAAAAACAATTACTATGATAACTATAATATCTGATTCAGTTACAGAAGATTTTTATAAAAATGTGTTTTATTGCAACAAAAAGTACTCCACTAATAGGGTATGGAATGGTGGGCCAGCCAAAAGGAGTTGGAGTTTTTCGGTCCTCTATAATACAGCTCTTGGAAACACCCAGCCTTTAGTTAATCAACATGTACCTGAGTTGCAACCCTTCGAGGTAAATTTTATGGAGCGTGGTACTGATCACATTATACTACTGAATGGTCCAGATCGTTTTATTTGCCTTGATGATGAAAATGCACGGGTAAAGACTTTATCGTTTATCCACGAAAGAGGCATACATTAGTTAATATATCCTGGCTCACAGATCTTTGTTCCTGGAGTTATCAAAATAAGAAAGGAAAAGGTCTTACGGAATTGGTTTCACTACCTTCTAATATCTCTAACCTTCTGACACTTCCAGATTTCTTTAAATGTGTCATTAACTTAAAATTTTGAGTCTTTCCGAGCGTTAATAGTGCCAACATTTAAAGATTATTAAGAAACTTATTTTACATGTTAGTTAATCTAATTATGAGAGCCATCTGTTGGAGAGTTCCATAACTACGGAGCTTCTTGCAGTTTGGTGGCACCCCGCATAATAAGGAAACCTGTGCCTGTTAATTGAGCTTTATCTGCAAGTACGTAATCTGTGCAAGGACATTCCTTTGTTCTCACAGTGGTTCGTAATCACTTCTACAAGTTCTCTGCTGAGGTATAGTCTGGTATTGGCAATGGAATTTGCACTCGAGGAATCCAGTCTTCAGAGATTTGCTGAAAGTTAACGTCACAATCTCTGAGTCGTGGGAAAAGGGGTGATGTTTGGTTGGCAATTTCTACGAAGATACATAAACGATGCCTGAAATGAATCTAAGACAATTGCGATGGCGGACAATTTCGCTGAAGCCAAAATCACGGACATTTGTGATGATTTTGACGCTGAAAGTCATTTTGCATATTAATGGTAGGACAATATCGACGAACCGGACCTAACCTAACCTAACCTAACCGGACCTAACCTAACCTAACCGGACCTAATCTAACCTAACCGGACCTAACCTAACCTAACCTAACCTAACCGGACCTAACCTAACCTAACCAAAGGCGCCACAGAAATAATATGCTGTAGAAGGTTGGAAGAACAAAATAAATAGGTGGCTTGTTCTGGCCTGCCGCAAGAGCCAAGGAGAAGACACCAACATCAAGTACATGAGGATGCAGAAAAGGAAAAAGCGCGACATTAAAATCGACGAGAGAGTTGGGAACCAAATTCCCAGCCGAAAATATCAATATTTTACATAATTTTCTTGTAAGAGCTATTGTATGGGGTGTTAAGTCAACCTTCAATTTAATAGAAGCTGTAGAATGTCATCACAATTGCCCACCCGCCCTTTCACTTATGTGTTCATCGCAATTGTCCGCCTACCTCATGAAATATTTCTTGTTTGGATCAGTTCGTTGAGAGAATTTGAGATAACCTTATTCGGAAGTAACGAGTTACTAGTACAGTTACGTTTTTAGAGTAACAGGGTTACTTCTTAAACAAATAAGAGTTACTTTCCTTTACGTTTTCCCATGTGGGCCTCCCCCGTGGCGCAGTGGTAGCGTCATTGCTTGTAATCAAGGGGTCCCGGGTTCGATACCCGGTGGAGGCACAAGTGGTTCGGATCCCACTTTAAACTGTAGGTCCAGTCCCGATTAGCCTTACTGTGCATAAAGTGGACTTAAAACACCAACTCAAACCAAATCAATCAAACCAAACGTTTTCCCATGAATAAAATTTTCTGCTGGATCTTTTTTTAGAGTTGAGATAAAAAATTCTGAAATATAAATTCTACTTTAATCGCCAAAATCACAACTGCATGTACACTCACCAGCAATAAAAATGTGACACCTAGATCCCGAAACAATAGCTTCCCTTCATGGCGCTATACGTGTTACCTAAGTCTACGGCGGTGGAAGAACTTGCCATTAAAAACTTGTTATTGTAATCCACTCATCCCCCTATTGTTAGCTAACACACATAACTCCTTTGAGTAAAGCAAGTATTTAAGGATCCAGGTGAGCATTGTTTATTGCAGGTGACTGTACCGTTTACGGCCCGTTTCGCCTTATCCCGTTTCGCCTTATCCCGTTTCACTTTATCCCGTTTCGCCTTACACACAAAAAATTTCCCACCAGGGAATATTATCGACTTACAATCAACCTAACCTAACCTAACCTAACCTAACTTAACCTTACCTTACCTAACCTAACCTAACCTTACCTAACCTAACCTTACCTTACCTAACCTAACTTAACCTAACCTAACCTTACCTAACCTTACCTAACCTAACCTAACCTAACCTTACCTTACCTTACCTAACCTTACCTAACCTAACCTTACCTTACCTAACCTAACCTACCCTACCCTTACCTTACCTAACCTAACCTTACCTAACCTACCCTTACCTTACCAAACCTAACTTAACCTAACCTTACCTACCCTAACTTAACCTAACCTTACCTTACCTACCCTAACCTTACCTAACCTAACCTAACCTTACCTAACCTAACTTTACCTTACCTTACCTAACCTAACTTTACCTAACCTAACCTAACCTTACCTAACCTAACGTTACCTTACCTAACCTAACCTAACCTAACCTACCCTAACCTAACCTAACCTGATCGGTGCGCCTGGGGGTCGTGGGGGAGAGCCAAGGTTAGTAACATCACAATCTCAGTGCTCCAATTCTGAATTACCCTTCAATTCGATAATATTCCCTGTTGGGAAATTTTTTGTGTAAGGCGAAATGGGATGTCCCGTTTCGCCTTAGAAAGTTCGTGTCACATAAATCATTTGAAATTGTATTGGGGGAGGTGAAAACGCAATAAGGCGAAATTGAATAATGCGAAACGGGAGGACACGGCTGTACCTTATTAAGAAACAGTTTCATTCTAGTTCTCAGGGAAATCTCTTAGGAACACACATTTGGTTGAGGAATTGAAGATATGACAGAGTACTGACAAGACGACGAATCCAAATCATCTCACCATCATTTTGCACTTCGCATATTAGAGAAAATCTGTGCTTTTAATGGTCTTCTCTTTTCAAAGTCTCCGGAGAAGAAACATCCTTCTGGCCAAAAGGAGAATCCATTTACTTCGTACTGGTAAATCCCCGGACTTAGTTGCGATTGACAGCTCTCAAGGACGAAGTCTTTGTAACAGTTCAACGCTTACACCGAAAAGACAAGGTATTTTCCACCACATTAATAATCCTCATTTGGCAATATTCCAGTCACTTGTTTCTTTCTTATTGGAGTTAATTTCAGTAACTTTTTCAAGAACAAAAATTAACATTTTCGAGATAAAGTGAAGTTGTAATCGTAATTGTAACATAAGAGATGTACACAACACAATTGCCATAAATATCCGCATAAGAACATGCTAAAGTCATTGTACAGTGCATTGTACAGCGCACTGACGGCACCTTCGTTCACGATCCAGTGATCATCATCACGCTCCACCCACCTAACAGCCATAATGATACCATTAAATCTGAGGCTGGGAGAACACCAGAACCACTTTATGTTGGGACATTGCCCGAAAAATTCTCACCTGTCACCCAACCCTGAAATCGAAAGGGTTAGAGCGTGGCAGTCAGGGGCATTACCGACTGACAACCCGGTTCCGTAAATCCGAAAAAATGAATTATCAGCAACTGGAAAATTGTGAATGATACGGGAGAAATTGGACACCAAAATTAAAGAAGATATGATTTTAAATCAGATCTTCGCTTTAACTGCAACGTAATTAGATAAAAGTCAAAGACGATCTTTAATCTGAAGGCTTGTTTAGAGGATGATACATGAGGAAAATTTTGGAAAGCATAATAACAATGGCATATAATTGGCGTATTGTTATTATTATTCCTTCTTCTATATTCTCGTATAAGATATAAGAAACTAAAAGTTAAAATTTACAAAACAGTAATTTTGCCTGTAGTATTATATGGATGTGAAACTTGGTCCCTTACATTAAAAGAGGAACATAAATTAAGAGTATTTGAAAATAAAATTTTTAGAAAAACATTTGGACCGATGAAGTGTCAGGTGAGTGGAGAAGGTTACATAATTTAGAACTGCATAATTGTTATTCATGTACAGATATTATTAGAATGATTAAGTCAAGAAGACTTAGGTGGGAAGGCCATGTGGCACGAATAGGAGAGGAAAGAAGAGTTTGCAGTATTCTTGTTGGGAAACGTGATGGTAAGAGACCAGAAGGAAGGCCTAGACTAAGATTGAGGGATAACGTTGAGATGGACCTAAAGGAAATCGGTAGAGATGGAAAAGAGTATATAGATCTTGCTCAGGATAGGGACAGATGGAAGGCCTGTGTTGCTGGAGCCATAAACCTTCGGGTGTGAGAATGCTACAAATGTTGTTGTTGTTGTTATTATTATTATTATTATTATTATTTGAGCATTGTCTTGATATATACGAATGCAGCATCTCAGGCGAATGAAACCTGTTCTGTAACCGGAGTAGGTTAAGTAATCGACTTTATATCTCGCCACTGATGTTCCCGGACTTGAGTCCCGGCTTGGGCATGAGTGTTCCTCGTGAGTGTTTCTTCATCAATTTCAATTAATCATCACACATCCTTATTGTTGCGATTAGCCATAAGTTCCACACAAGCTACGCTAATTAAAAAAATGCACATAAAATCAAGCTACAGTCAAGTGAAGAAAATGTTAGCACATCGCGGAACGACGCCAGGGGTTTCGGGTTCGAATTCCGGCCTGGGCATGGATGCTTGTGAGTGTCCATTCATCAATTTCACATCACCATTCATCCCCATCCGCAAATTAGTCAAAAGTGACACAGAAGTTGAAGTAAAATAGAGACCTCCCCCATGGCGCAGTGGTAGCTGTTGTGTATTTGGAACACTTGCAGATCTCACACAAGGTGTCGAATACATAATAAATGATATGCACGCATAATTCAACATAATTTAATTGACCACAAATTACCATTCAACAAACTATAATGAACTCCATTTATACCAGACAAAACATAATCTCTTTTTATCAACATCTTGACAACTTCAAAGGTCTTTTAAACCATACAGACTATTTACGCAATAAGCGTCACACATACGACAGTAGCGTAATCGCCTTGTAATCAAGAGGTCCCGGGTTTAATAACCGATGGAGGCACATAGTGGTTCGGATCTAACTTTAAACTGTAGGTCTAGTCCCAACTAGTCTTACGGTGCACAAAGTGAACTTAAAATACCAACTTAATCAACTAATCAAAGTAAAATAAAGCAAATCAATCAATCAATCAAGCCAATAAAAATCTTTAATAGTACATTTTACGTCATATTTTGTACAAAGTAGGGTGCTAATGAAATGTCTAAAGGCGGTCAGAGCGTGGTGCTGATCACATCACGAGATTGGGAATATGTGGGAGTCTCCTTCGCACCACACTCAATGTGCAGAGCCCTGTGGCGGAGTGGCTAGCATAGATTCGAATTCCGGCCTTCACAATGTTCTTTGGAAGGTTCTCTTCACTAATTTCATTCTAATCCTTGCGATTAGCCAAAAGTGGATGAAAATTAACGTAAAATAACCTAACTCAAAATCAACCAATCAAGAAACGTGTACCGCTTCAAAGTTTCAATGGTGGGTTGAACCCCTAAACCCCCATTTACGTTACGCCGTTGATATGATCCATGCCGCAACTTCATAGTCCAGAAAACCCATTTTGAAGGGCAGGGAAAGGACTCATATTAATTCAGTAAATTTCCCGTCGGCTTTAACGTTCTCCCTCATGGCATGCATGGGACAACCGGGATCAACGATCCGAGAAGGGATGCAACACGACAACAAGCGAGGGACCGGACACTCTAATCTTCCTTCAAGTTGCCCCCAGCGCCATCTCTATGGCGACAGAGGAACCAACATCCGTCTTGCTGACGCTCAGTGTCGACATGGGAATCCAAGCTGTAGCGAAACAGATTTTGGCCTTATTGAAGCTCGTGTGGAATTTTCATATGAATTTCAAACAGAGAACACACGCTTGGGCGGCACGGCACGTCAACGTCTTGTTTATTTGAAAAGGACTGGAGTTAGCTTTAAGGGTTCTATGGTGGAAAGGTTGAGTTCAGTTGGTGTTTTAATTCCGCTTTATGCACAGTAAGGCTAATCGGGACTGGACTTACAGTTTAAAGTGGGATCCGAACCACTATATGCCTCCACCGGTTATTGAACCCGGGACCCCTTGATTACAAGGCGACGACGCTACCATCGGGGAGGCAACATGGTGGAAAGTTGAACAAAGAAATTCATTTACGAATAATGTAAATGTTGACATCCTTAATTTGATAGGACAATACGGCTACAAATGTCTTGCAGACTGTAGACTCATTCATTCATTGTCCTATCTCCAATGGATAGGTTTCCTACTGCAGCCTCCAGACATCACCGCTTCCACAGGACTGACTGGCATAGGCAAATTGGTTTAAAGGAAATAAGAAGGAATTAATCCATCAGCACAGAGTTCTTCTTTAGATATAGGTCTCCAATGATCCTCAACGATGCTTGCTCGACAAGTAATTTTGGAACTTTTCCCGAGGATCGAACCCGGGACCGATAGCCATTATATAGGTGTGTGTGGTCCCGCACAGGAGCCGTGCGGCGAAAGGTGCAAGCTTTGGACCCGGCTGCGCGTGCAGGTTCGAGTCTCCTGGTGGAAGCGTAACAACTTTTCCTAAGATTTCAGCCAGTGTATGGGACAGGTGGCCACCCACCTTCATGATTAAATTGGGGAGCTATGAATGAGTAGCGTAACCCGGTCATACAAAACCTTCAATAATGACTGGTGTTCGTCGTGCTGACCACACATCACCCCGTAACTGGTTAGATAATCTCCCACCTATGATGGGAGTGAGGCCGGCAGTCGGGCTGTTACGCCACGGGTTATTATTATATGTTTGTGTGTGTGTGTGTGTGTGTGTGTGTGTGCAGTGGCGTCAATTTTTTAAAAATATTTGGTGGGCTGAACTAGGATATTTGTTTTATAATTTTATGCAATAATACATAGGTTGCTATTTATGTATCCGGAACTGGCAACACTAATGTTGCTAGGTAACATCTAATATATCCATCGTAAAGTTGGACATTTCTATGGTATATGTACCCAGAACGTTGTGCTTACGGATGCTATTTTTGTTTGTTACAGGGACTTGAAAATTTCATCGGAGGCCAACAATGGAATTAACTCGAGAACATTTTCGAGCAATGATTTTCTACGACTTTCGACGTGGATTATCTCAACAACAGTGCATCGATCAACTCACTTCGACTTTGGACGATGAAGCACCATCTAAAAGCATTGTATATCACTGGTTTAGTGAATTCAATCGTGGCCGTCGTTCGCTCACGGACGAATCTAAAGAAGGCCGTCCAAAATCGGTTGTTGTGCCAGAAAACATTGATGCTGTGCGAGAACTGATAATGCAAGATCGTCATGTGACATATCGTGAGATTGAGGCATCCCTGGGCATTATTATGACTAGCATACATAATATATTGCATGAACATTTAGCCGTGAAGAAGATTTGTTCGCGTTGGATCTCGCATAATTTGACAATCACTCAAAAAAAAAAGGCTCGTGTCGACTGGTGCAAACAAATACTCACAAAATACAATCGTGGTGCTTCAAAAGCCGTGTATAACATCTACACAGGTGACGAATCTTGGATCTATACATATGAGCCCGAAAGCAAACAGCAGTCGACGGTGTGGTGTTCCAAGATGAGCTAAACCCAACAAAAGTTGTTCGTGCAAGAAGCACTTCGAAGCAAATGGTCGCTTGTTTTTTTTTTTGGGAAAAATGGACATGTGGCTACAGTGCCACTAGAGAATCGTAGAACCGTCAATTCTGAATGCTACACAACCATTTGTTTGGCAGAAGTCTTTGGGAGAAATCAGAAAAAACAACCAGAGACGCAGAATCATTCTTCACCATGACAATGCGAGTTCTCACACATCGGTCCAAACAACTCAGTATTTGACCGGTGAAAACATTGAATTGATGGGTCATCTGCCGTATAGCCCTGATTTAGCACCCAATGATTTCTTTTTGTTTCCGTACGTGAAGAATAAGCTACGTGGTCAACGATTATCGATGCCAGAAGAAGCGATTGATGCGTTCAAAATGCATGTTTTCGAGATACCTCAATCGGAATGACAAAGTGCTATGAGAATTGGTTCAAACGTATGCAAAAGTGCATCGATCATCATGGAGAATATTTTGAAAAACAATAAAACCATTTTCAATTATACTTTATTTTTTGTTTGTTACTCCGGATACATAAATAGCAACCCTCGTATATGTCATAAATAGGCTGATATGATGATTTGCCCTAAAATGCATTTTTTAATCCTTGGCCAAAAAATGTAGGCTTTTACATTTAAACAAACTTTCAGGCTATTTCTCAGAAGAATACATTGTAAACTGGCTTTGCCTATTTTATTCATAAGCACCTATTTGCAGAATAACTGCTTTTTGAGTGTTCATGGCGAAAAATCTGTTTAACAATTGAATGTGTGAGAGAAAGAAGGTGAAGATTCCACTTTTTGATCATTTTGAATTGAGAAAGCCATTTTATTACTTAAGCTAAGTTGCATCAACTGACACAGAGAAAGCAAACATTCTCCCTCTCAGCTTCTATATGGTAGTAGTAGCCAGTAGGAAATATCATTGAGGGGAATATGGAAACCATACCTGGAATATTTGCCTTTTAGCTCTCAGCACTGAAAGGGAGCAGCCAATATTTGAAGTAAAAAATGTTGAGAATCAAGAAATAATCAACTTATAGGCTGCACCTTTGTTTGAAATTTTCCTCTCCACTCGAGAAACCGCTGTGATATTCCAAAATATGAAAAATTGCATACGCTTTGAATTCCTTCTAGAGCATTGAGCATCTAGATATTATCAATAGACTTACGTAATCTCGAAACTTTTGAGAATATCCAGATAACGGTGAAAGCAAAGTACAGGAAAATTTACGTCAATGCTCTACAAGGAATTCCAAGCGGATGTAATATCACAACGGTCTTTCGAATGGAGAGGAAAATTTGAAAACGATCGCCCTTACGACTGCCGAATTTCCAGTCAAGCCTTAAGGCAGAGGTCACCAAACTTACCGAGTCATTGATCTACTTCGCGCATTTAAAAATACATGACGAGCTACCAAGTGTGGATTGCATTTTGTTGCGATCATTTGTTGGTTTATAGAATCTTATAAAATCATTTTTACAGCACTATGACGCCAGGGGGTTGGGTTCGAATCCCTGCATGAGCATGTGAGTGTCCCTTCATCAATTTTATCATTTCATCACTCATCCTCAACGATACCATTAACCAAAAGTGGCAGAAAAGCGACGCTAAAAAAATCAAATCGAATCGTATCAAATTATTATTTTTAATTTCTCTGCAACATACAGAGGCTGCTATTTCTTAATTAAAGAGAGTTCAAAACATGTAAATACTTTTCATACAAACACCGTAAAATGTAAAAACGTGCCTCTAATCATTATTATCTTGCTTCTTACTATGTCAATGAGAAGGATAATGCTAATTTTCATCCACAATATTTGTTAGGTTGGGTGAATAGATTGTCACAAATATTGGAACGAGTTATCCAGATGGCTACAGCCGGATTGCGCACACTTTTCCGGTTTTATCAGTGGTATCTGATAAGCCGTTGACAAGCTGCCACAATGTACAGGATTGCGCACAAAAAAATGATACGATGTTGTCAGATGTAAAATGTTCTCAAGCCGTTCTCACTTCTGTTGTGTTTGTGTGTGTGTGGACTTACACGTGTTTTTGCTTGAAGGGTAGCATTAGATAGGCATAGAGGAGGAACCTGATTGGTGGACTAGAATGTAATGGTCGGTGTATCTCCGTATTTATACCGAAGGCCACGAACTTCGATTGGCAGAAGTGCTTGTATCTGGTCTTGGTTGTGTTGTGATTGCCTTCTGACGCTGGAGTATGTCGGATTTCCGATTAAGTGTTACTGAAAAAGGAGTTGCTTGTGTGATTAAGGATGGATTTAAGTATCGTCGATTTCGGGAGAATAAGAAGCGATCACAGTGGCGCTAAATGTCTTGGAGTTGAATGGCATTGGGAGTGTCACTATTCATCTTAGCGAACCGGAAAACTATGGATTCTACACTAATATCGGTCGTTTTAGATTATTTTTACATGTCACCCCCACCCCTATGGGTACCAGGGATGTCTTGGAGTTGAACGGCATTTGGAGAGTCACTATTCATCATAGCGACTCCGAAAACTATGGATTCCACACTAATATCGGTCGTTTTACATGTCACTTCTTCCCACCCCCACCCCTAGGGGTGCCAGGGGTGTCTTGGAGTTGAACGGCATTTGGAGTGTCACTATTTATCTTAGCGACCCCGAAAACTATGGATTCCACACAAATATCGGTCGTTTTCGATTATGTTTACATGTCACCCCTTCCCACCCCCACTCCTAGAGGTGCCAGGGGTGTCTTACCCCCACAGTATTTCTTTCAAGATTGCAAGTGATACGTGTACCAAGTTTGGTTGAAATTGCTCCAGGCGTTCGAGAGTTATGCCGAAACAAACACATATACACACATCCATCCATTTTTATATACAGTGTGTACAAAAAAGAATGTCCTAGTTTTAAATTGTTATAACTTCTTGTAGAATACGTGAACAGTGTTCATAAAGTGTTCATTCATGACTTGAATGTTTGAATTTTGTTGGTGTTCATTAGTTCTCCGTTTTCCAGGTTAGCGGCATTGGCGTAGCAAAGGAATAGAATAGGCGAGATGGCGAGCCCCGAGCAGAAGTCCTTCTGTGTTCTGAATGTGTTAACAAACACAATGTTCGTATTTGGCGTGCCGAAAATCCTCACGAGTTGGTGCAATGTGAACGAGACTCATCTAAACTCAATGTGTTCTGTGCAGTGCCTTATTTACGAATTTCTTCTCTTATTTACGACATTATCTGTGTTAAAGGATGCATTGGTGTCTTGAGGCTAGTGGCAGACTAACCTACTTCTCTCAAAGGAAGAGGGAGTGGATGTCCAGTCCATCTCTTTAATTCCTTCGTTTTAGACATCAAAAAGAGTTGTCGGCATATATTCTTATGATCATGGTCAATTTATTGTTAGTTGGGGAAGAGTAATTGACTGATCATTGTGTAAATAAGAGCCTGATGATTGTGGACACTCGTTGCACGCACTTGTTGGGAAGGGGTTAATCGTGACTGGACCTACAATTTAAGGCGGCTTCCGAACCACCATGTGCCTGGGTATCGAACACAGAATCTCTTGATTACAAGGTGACGACGTTACCACTTCGCATCCGGAAGATCCCATTCTCTACATTTTTTCAAACCAAATTCCCTGGGTTTTCCAGGTGTTTCAGGCATTTTTAAATAACTTTCCAGACCACTCCTTATACAGTATCGGCCAAATTACTGAACTCCCTGTAAAAAAGAAGCACATTTCCTTGTTTTGAAAGTTTTCTAACCAAATATATTTGACGATTGTTTTAACTTTTTATGGGATTAAACTGTTTGTCTGCTTCGATATAATCTTGTTTCCCACAATCCTTTCTGTTACTGTGTCCCAAGTATAGATGGCAGCAGGATCCTTTGCATATTCGCAAATATGCCTGGAACAATACGTACATTGTTTAGTGTGTTATTTATGCTATTTGTTCGGGTATAACAAAGGAAATAATATCAATTCTGATTGTTGTAAGTGTGTTATTTATTTGTATCTCCGGAGAAACGTGTAATTTCAATAAACCAGGTGGTTTGAAGTTTAGAAATTAGAGTGATAAAGGAATTGTACAGAAGCAGTGATTAAAATGGGCCCAAAAGGAGCCAACGGTGGTCATACGAAGTATTGAGAGTACTTGCAGTGTGTGTAACAATGCAATGTGTATCACAAAACATTTAATCTGTCAAATTCCTCCACATAAAGTTAGCTTATCTGTGTTTAATTTTTTCAACTAATGAGTCCAATAATTTGACCAATACCGGATGCTAATTGCGGAAGAAACTGCGACAGGGGTAACCTACCTAGATATGCTTCAAGAATGGTTGTTCCCACAACTTCTAGCAGCTGAACCAGAGAACTTTATCTGGCAACACGATGGTGCTCCCCCTCACTGGCACACTTGTGTGCGGGAATGGTTAAATGGTGTGGTCCCCGACCGTTGGATTGGTCGTACTGGAAAGAATGACAGGGCTTGCTTGTCATGGCCCCCCAGGTCACCTGATATGACCCTTGTGATTTTTTTGTGGTTTTTTATTAAAGATGCTGTATACGTACCACCCCTTCCAAATGATCTACCAGAATTGTGACGCCGAATATGAACAGCTGTAACCTCATTCACTACAGACATGCTTGTTAGAGTGTGGGAAGAGCTGTCTTATCGTTTGGATGTGTGCCGGGTCAAAAAAGGGTCACACATTGAACATTTGTGAACCAAAAAAACCGTGAGTGTTACTCTTTCGTTTAATATATACCAAATATGTATGAAATAACAGAGGTTCAAAATTAGGACATTCTTTTTTGTACACCCGGTATTAGATTAAAATATAATGATAGGCAAATTATTGTGTGGGCTCGAGCCTCAATAATCTCTAGCTTCACAGTCTACATAGTTTCTTTGCCACTCTATATATGGCACTCCATTCATTCCTACCTATCACCTTTAGCTTCCATCTCTAGCTTTCCCAATTCTATTTTGACATCGTCTAGAAATCTGATCCTTCGTCGGCTATCCGTGAGGTTATGGAGACCACGAGGAAGCGAATGCTTACGAAAAAAAAAAATAGTTCAATTTTTCACCACCAAGTTGAAATGTGGCGCTGAAGTAACAACATCCAGTAATTTGAGTTTATGTCGGCACAGTAGGAGTTAAAAATGCCCCCTGTCAACGAGAACGACTCTTTGGAAGTGTAAGACAGTGTGATTAAGCGTTTCTTCAGATGTTATTTACTGTGCACCAGAGCGCTACATCTTCACCTGGTGGTGAAAATTTGAACTATTTATTTTTGCACCAGCATTCGCCTCCCCATGGTCTCCATAGCCGTTGTACAGAGTTTGAGCGCATTCCGTTACTTGGAACGGGTTCCAGAGGGCTCGTAGGGCAACTTTAATTGTGGTCACCCTATATAATATCAAATATTTTGCAGGGATTAGCTTCATCGTATCTTTGGGACCTCTTGCTTCTATGAATGGTGGCGCAAATGAGCTGTTAAGAGACGGCCAAGGTTTCATTCAGCGAAGCCTTGTGAAGCTAGTGCAGTAGCCTTAAAAGGCAGGAAGTGTTTAAGACCAAAAGCAAAGTGGGAGGATCTGTAAATTTTCTCAATCAGGTTTCGAAAGTTGGTGGGTCCCTCCGTAAGGGTCCCGCTGCAGCCATCGAATTCAAAGGGTCCTCAAGGGATTTCCGCGAAGGGAATCAATCTTCTAGGGCAAACACCCCCCCCTCCCCAGCAGCCCTCCTTTCAGACACGTTCTCCTACTCGCAGCGTCGGACGAAAGTTCACAGCTCTAATCCCGCCCCTAGATGTTTGACGTTGCGACAACTTCTCTGCCTCATTCTGGCAGCATTACGTCACCCCGTAAGGCAGTGACGTCAGCCACGTATGCCTCAACATAGGTCTAGAGCCGAGAAATTTTGTTTAACAAGAGAACAGGCAAAATATTTGGGGAAATTAAGTTAATTTTTAATCTCTAATTCCTCTCCCGTTTAATCCTTCTCTGTATTACATTCGCGTTTCGCGCTTATTCCACGGTAATTGTTTTCTTTCGTGGTAAATCTTGTTCGCGCTACGTCCGCCACTGAAATTTGGTTTCGCGATTAACCCTCTCGCGGATATGTAAATAATGACGTGCAGAGTCTGGCAATATATATATATATATATCTACTAACGAAGAATGCAAACAAGAAAAAGGAAAACAGAGAAGAGGAAGGGATTATCTACGAAGTGAAATGTAAAGAATGTCAGAGTGTGTACATAGGAGAAACGAAAATGAGGCTGAAAAACAGGTTGAAACAACATAGGGATGATGTACGACTTAAGAGAGAGAGAAATGCAATATTTAAACACACGAGAGAAACAGGACATGACATAGAGTGGGATGAGGCTAAGCAGATAGGAAGGGAGAAGAGAATGCTAGTGAGAAAATGGAAGGAGGCAAAGGATATAGAGAAGAAAGGTGAAGAAGACACAATGAACTGGAATGGGGGACTGAAGATAAACAAAGAATGGAAGAAGGTGTTGGAAAGAGTGGAAAGGACAAGAGAGAAAGAGGAGAGGAGAAGGAAGAAAAATGAAGGGAAAGAGAATGAGACAAAGAGCCCAACCACATTCTATATGGAGGTAAATATATTTAGCCTTTTAGGTGAAAGTACAGTTGACAAGGGAAAGCCACCTGCTAGAATGTTCCAGAACAACTTTCTAATAGTCTGGAGGGGAGTAATGTTTGTGTATATCGTCCTGTTTTGTACCTTGTTACATTTGTACTTGGTGCAGAGTCTGAAGAATACCTTGCTAGAAGTTTGAAACGTTACGTTCAGTTTATGTTATATAATAAAATAAATTTCTGCCTTGGTCAGCATATTGAGTTTTTCCTTTTAATATGTCTTTTATAGTAACACAGTACAGCTAATGTAAAGCAAGATAGTGGTAATTGATAGATAACATAATGCTATTTGTTAAAAAATATCAAAACACAATTCACCTTTTGTTATTTTTTGTAAATCTCATCAGGTAAATACCCCCCTCCTCCGTGCCGTATTGTGCTAACACTCACGGAGTAGACGAACAGAATTATCTATTACAGACACCAGCATTGCTGGTGGAATTGGCTGAACTTCTTCTCTTCAGGGTCCCTAAGTCAGGGATATCTGTTCAAAAATTCAGCTCTTGATTTACTGCCACATAAAGAGTCCTGTGCAGCTGCCATACAATGTACCGCACATTACTTTTAAAATACGCCTCTGCCACAAAAGCAGGGTGTTCAGGGTCCAACGCTCCATTGCTACAGAAAATGGCATCCTTTGTGTTCTTACCTAGCATGCTGGGTTTCATTCCTATTGCGGGTCCATAGGGATTACCAACCTCTGAAAGTGGTTGATATATATTGCCTGACCCTATATACAGGGTGTGCATATTTTATCTACCAACTTCTAATGACAACGGAGAGACGGTGAGCGCTTGTAGTAACTTTATATGGCTATCAAATAGAAATATACACATAGGTATTTAATACAATGCATAATACAGACATCATTACGCTTTGAAAATAACGTAATTTAAAAGTCCTATTTCTGCTTGGATGCACTGTTCGAGGCGATGCGGGAAGACTTTCATGACGCGCGTCTCAACATGTCCTGTGGAATAGCGCGTATTCTACGGCGACTGACGGATCACAACATTACCCGCACCTCAGAATGCTGTGTGTTTCTGAAACAGATGCATGACAATCTTCATTGTTTCGCTGCAATGCCCGGTGCCTGTTTAAATGAAGGCTTCCAGCCCCTCAATCCGCGTCTGCACCGACCAACGCTCCATGGTATACTACATACTACACGGCGTACGCTTTTAGAAGGAACATGAGTTCAGCCAATACACAACCATTGCTGTCGCGTTGTTGCCAAACCAACTGCTAGCGGAAGGGAAACACAGAGAGAATTCCCTGTGTCCAACATTCAACTTTTTATATATAATGCATGCACGTGATATTTGAGTAGAATGAAAATTATAGTGAAGTATTCTACACAGCATTATATCATATCACTGCAGAATATAACAAAAACTCGTACCTGAAAGAAGTGTATTTATTAATAGAGGAACTGCAAGGTCATCATCATCATCATCATCGCTCGTTTCTGTTTTCTGGCATGTTTCCCAAGAGATTTCAATATGGGTTCACCGATTTCTGTGGTAGATAATTTACCCTGTTTTATATTACGCAACACAGTATGCACACGTACACCACGAAATATATCAAATCAATCAATATAGGATGTATTGAATGTAAAATTATCTTGCACCGCCCTTGTTACGAAAACTCTGAACTCAAAGCGACTTAACTGACTCGCAATGTTCGTGAACACCCACGAAAATTCATGGGACTTCGACAGTCAGGTTCAAAATGTCGTGCCTATCTTATGATGACCCTTAAAGTGGCGAGTTTTGTGAAAACTTATTGCGCGCAATAAAAATACAGAACACGGCGCGCCGCAGTTTCCTAACTGTACAACGTTGCACTCCTGCCATTGGCTGGTCGCCAAGGACACGCTCTCCGTAGCTCCTCCCGATATTGCTTCTAAAACCGTGCGTCGTATACTTGCCTGATTCCCAACTCTCCACGGATGTACACATGCGCACGTTCATTCTGGCAGGGTTGCCAAACTCAAATTAGTAGATACAATATATTGTAAACTTCAATACCTGGATCGTGTTGCGAGCATGTGAATATCTGAATACATTTTACTTGAAGATGTGGCCTACCCCAATGTTTAACATCCATTCATTGGCCAGCCCACACAAGAAACTCTGACACCACTTCTGCGTATTACTAATGCAACACGAAATATGATTCGTAATTACCTCTCGAAGCATGTTTTGCTAACTTTTGTGTGGACGAGGGACATCCGAACCACAATAAGCGTTCCCATGTACCCTCCCAAGCACGAATGAAGAGATGTCGAGTGCACGCTTCAATTACACGTCCCAGCGGAAGGATAAACGCCAGTGACCTTTCCACACTTTTCAGGTTTCTCGATGCGCTCTGAATTATAGAACGGCGCAGTGAATTACTAAAGACAGGAAGAGCCATGAAATAGAGGCACATCCATTGTTCATGAGATCTCTCTGTACATTTTCAACACCCGTTGCCATGCCAAATAGTTTTCACTCTGAACAGACCCTCATGCAATAAAAAAATGTAGGTTCTGATTGATCCAAAGCACAAATTCAGTAAGAGTGTATTGCACACCGCACCGTAATACCTGTAGATTTCTTAGTACTCAAAATCGTAGACAAAGATACAAGGTTCGCCCATAAAAAAACAGAACTTTTTTTAGGGAAGAAAACATGTAATAACCTTCAAATGACTTTATCACCTTCAAAATAATCACCAGAGGAGGCAATACACTTTGACCAGCGTTTGTACAGCTCTTGGAAACACTGTTGATAGTCATTGACAGTAAGTGTTCGCAAAATACGCGTAACATTTAATTTAATGTCCGCAACGTCGTCAAATCTTCGCCCTTTCGTAGCCATCTTAAGTTTGGGTAAAAGGAAAAAAGCAGCAGGCGATAAGTCAGGAGAATATGGAGGGTGATTGATCACTGTCATTGAATGCTTAGCAAGGTATTGTTGTACAGACAATGCGGTATGAGACCGAGCATTATCGTGTAACAGAAACCATTGGCCAGAATCACAGAGGTCCTTCCTAACCTGCTTCATCCTATTTCTGAGATCGTATTTAAATTAATCCGAAAAAAAGGTTCCTGGACCGAACTGAAATACTTTACAGATAGAAAGATTGTTTACGGTCCAGAACCAATTTACGCCTGCTGATTTTTTCTCCTGGACTGGAATCGAACTTATTTAAGATTCTTTGATCTTTAAAAACCCTGCATATAGTACGATGTTACCCCTCCAGCACTCCGTCCTCTACAACAACACACTTTTTCTCTCAACTGTAGCTCGTGGGGATTGATTTGTGTCGTCATTATATGTTTGTGGTCGTCGTTTCATTCATCTCATCATCATTCATCCTCATCTTTGCAATTAGCCAAGAGAGGTAGAAAAGCGAAGTAAAATAAAGATTTTCTATCAACCTATCTTACCTGTAGCAAGATCACTTATTAAGACAGATCTGCTTCACGATAAAAAGTTGGAAATTCAATTTAGAATCCCGGCATGGATGTCTCCGTGTATTTGTATGAATTTCATCTCATCGTAACTCATCCTCGGACAATATCAGTCTATAAGACTGGTAATTTCGAAATGTTTTGAAAGATTTCACACAGATTTTTACCTAACATAGGCCGAAACCAAGTGTTAGAAAATAATCAAAATTAAATTATTGATAACAACTCCTTTGAATCAGTTTTCAAATTCAAGTACTTCGGAGTAATATGAAGAAATGTAAATGATATTAAAGAGGAAATAAAAAGTAGACTTAATTCAGGCAATGAATGTTACTTTTCTCTTTATAAACTTTTTTTTATCATCTTGTATGATATCTAAGAAACTAAAAGTTAAAACACATAGAACAGAAATTTTGCCTGTAGTATTATATGGATGTGAAACTTATTACCTTAAATTAAAAGAGGAACATTAATTAAGAAATATTTGAACCACAAAGGGATGATGAGACAGGTGAGTAGATAAGGTGACATAATTTAGAACTGCACAATTGTATTCATGTCCAGATATTATTAGAATAATTAAATCAAGAAGACTTAGGTGGGCAGGCCGTGTGGCACGAATGGGAGAGGAAAGAAGAGTTTACAGGAGTCTTGTTGGGAAGCCTGATGGTAAGAGACCTGTAGGAAGACCAAGACGAAGATGTAGTGATAACGTTAAGATGGACCTAAGGGAGAGTGGTAGGGATGGAGAAGATTGGATTGATCTTACCCAGAATAGGGACATAAGGAAGGCTGGCGTTACTGCAGCCATAAACCTTCGGGTTTAAGAAGGTTAGAGAGTTAGTTAGTTTCGAAATCTTTTGAAAACAAGCTTTTATTTTTGTTTAGTGATTATGTTTCCACGTGCGGTGAAATTTTTTTGAGGGTAAAGTTTCATACACAGCAGACGAATTCCGTAATTTAAGGGTGATGCCACGCTAAAACCACTCATGGTTCAAAGTAAGCTCAACAGTACTTTCACCTTTAATAAGAAAAACTTAAAATCACTGAATTCAACTTATAAATTTATTATAGAACTGTTGTAAAACGTTTATCATTAAGTGTGCAGAGTGATACTAAAATGCAAAATAATTAAGGTGAAAGTGCATAAAAAACTGTTTTACGGTATTGCCACTGGAGGGCACCACACGCAAACAAATGAAACGCGAAGTGCGCCGAGGCATTGTTTTCCGGTGACGTTTGCTGTTGTTTCTGCAGTTAGTTTTCTACAGTGGAACAACTGTAATTTTTACAGTGTAGCAACCGTAATTTTTACAATGTATAAACGAGAGATTAACTAAAGAACACCCTTCAGTTCAAGTAGCGAAAGCAATGGCAATTGTGCGTAGGTGAGATATTTCTCTTGAAAAATACATGATTTCCCGGTCAAATATATTCCACGATGAAAGAAAATACCTCGACGAACGTTGGAAAGCTTGGAGAAACTCATTTCCGTAAGTAGTTTCTTCTGTAAAAATGAAGAAATGTGTCTCCGATATAACGAACTGTTACCATACTCACTAGAGTAAAGAACCTCGTGGCCAATCAGCGCTTCAGAACTCCCCAAGCATTGGAAATAAACTACCTTTTATCTAGTTTTGCAATGGTTTGTCCGATCCAAAATGATAGCGACCTTCCCCTGTCAAAGCACTTATCCCAACGCTCTTTGACCTCCAGCAGCCCACACAGAGGCAGCTAATGCTCCAAACACTCCCTAATCATCCAGATACAGAACACCGTTCCCTGTGGACCCGCAGGAGCTCAGGTGTCTGAGATCCCCAATTAACCTTGAGAAGAGCATTAACATCCTGAAGGGATGTTAGAGTGATGACGTCAAGGCTTTAGTTACAAGACCGGAAACGTGACTCTAAATCGGTAGTTATTGTAGATGATAGGGAGAGTGTTCCTTTTTAGCAGTTAGCTCCACGATCCTCAAGCAGTGGTGCGTGAAAGGGTTGTTGAGCCAGGGAGAGAGGAGAATGAAGAGAAATGAGAGATAGAAGAGAAATAAATAGAGGTTAAAGATAGGGGAAAGAGGAGAAGAGAGAGAGAGAGAGAGAGAGAGAGGGTAGATAGACAGTGAAAGATGGCGTAGAGAGCGGACAGAGAGGAGTGCAGAGAGAGAAGGGGAGGGAAGTAGATGAAGCGGAAAAAGTTGCGAGAGATATTGATTCAGATAAATATATGCGAGTATGAAGAAATTAACAAATACTAGATTTTTGTATGCATAAAGACTTCGTTGCTCATATATATTAATGTTTACATATACAGGGTGGTCCATATTGATGGGACACATTTTAACTTGTATTTTCAGAGAGTAGAATATTCTAAAAGTTTTCAAATGCATGGTATTTGGAAGCTCGAGTTTGAGAGTTTGTTTTAATTCAATTTTCATTCTATTATTCCAATGAATTATGGTGCTGTGGACCCCAGTTGAAATAGCTTATGATATGGAAGCGTTCCTCACTAGTGGAAGCTTCATCATTGCATCACAAAGGCGATTCAGAAAACGTTTTAAGAAGCGCGAAGCACCATCTCGGAAGGTAATCCTGTGTGCTATGAAAAACATCCATGAGACAGTTACTGACAAGAAAACTTCGCCTGGGCAACCTCGAACATCTCGTAGTGCAGAGAACAATTAACGCATGGCGAAAACAGTCGAGTAATATCCCAACTCCCAACAGTAACTGCTGGGAACTACAACGACATGCTAATCACATTTTTCGTTCCCTAAATGAGGTACGTCTTACACAAATGTGGATTCAACAAAATGGCGTCACTAGTCGTTTAGGATAAATGCCAATTAGAACCCTTCGAGATCATTTCCAGATTCGGCAATAGACCATCCCGAACACCAGATGTAGCCCCTCAAGACTACCTCCTGTAGAGTTACCTAAGAGAGGGCGTGTACACCACAAGATCCGAAACAACTGCTGAACTCAAGGGAAACATCTAGTAGAGGGAGATAGAGGCAATTCCGGCCTAATTGCTGCGTCACAGTATGACTTCGAGAATCCAAGAATGTTCTCCTCAAGGTGGTGCCCATTTACAGGATATTATATTCAAACGATGAACACTGCTATAAAATCCTGTATCTTGGTTATGTGTTACATATAGTGAATAATAAATGTGCATGTTCCATTCCTAGAAATGTGCATTTGAAATGTCCCATCAATATGGACCACCCTGTATATACAGCATATATATATAACCTCGTTAATCCGGACTAATGAGGGGGATAAGCTGACCGGTTTAACGAAAGTCCGGATTAACTGAAATAACCTAAAAGAAGAAAGTTCATTAAAACTCCGTTTATAGCAACAAAACACGTTTATTATGGTGTATTTAAAGGGCATAGGCCTAAATACACTATACAGTACAAAGTCTGCGGGAAACAGAATTTCATCAGTGGTTGACTGCCGTTTCTTTGGGAAGTTCTCTTGTTGACTTCTAGCCACATTTAAAACCTTGCATTATGCTTTTTTTCCCCTTTTGCCTGTCCGGATTAAGCGAAGTCCGGCTTATCGGGGTCCGGATTAACGAAGTTTTACTGTATAATATATGTGGCGCGCAGGGATTACATACCCGGCACGGTCGCCATGACGCCTGAAAATGTTCACTTTGCGCCTGAATTGTAAATTCAGTTTTAAAAAAATTAAGATATTTCGAGTTCGCTTATGGAAATTTCCATTACATATTTTAAAATTACGAATACAGTTTGTGTTTTTAATCTTTATATGTTTTATGTATCATGTGAATTATTAAATCAGAATAATAAACATGACATTACAATTTATTTTACTGTTGGTAGACGAATTTTAAAATCTGCAGCAATATGGTAGAGTAGAGTTGCTCATATACTAGAATGTGTTACAGAAGTATGAAAAACTCTATATGCTGACAAAGGCAGAAATTTCTTTTAATATAAAACATAAACTAAAGGTAACGTTTAGCTAAATCGCCTGTCAGGTGAAAGTACAGTTGACAAGGGAAGGCCACCTGCTAGAATGTTCCAGGAAAATAACTTTCTAATGGTCTTGTGTCTGGAGGGGAGTAATTTTTGTGTATATATATCGTCCTGTTTTTGTACCTTGTTTCATTTGTACATGGTACAGAGTCTGAAGAAGACCTTGCTAGAAGGTTGAAATGTTACGTTTAGTTTATGTTATATAATAAAATAAATATCTGTCTTGGTCAGCATATTGAGTTTTTCATATCATGGAATGCTGTTATAATAACATAAGTAGTTATTTATTCTGTTACCAGGTCACTCCGCTGCAAGAAGAAATCACTTGTAATCCAATATGTATTAATTAATAAATTAAATCATCTAAGATCACATTTCAAAATGTATAGCTTTATCTTAGTTGCATTAATGCCTTGAAATATGTAATGGAAAACTTCAATTTGGTGTTATTGTTATCACAAACACCATGTTGTGAGATCAGGTTAAATAATGTAGACTAAATAGTTTCATTGAATGTCTATCAACCCGTAAACCACTTTCCTTTCATTTGTCATTTAAATCGTATTACATTGTCAAGATAAAATATTTAGCTCAAATATCATAATCGTTGCGTCCTTAATTTTGCGATATAAAAGAGAGCACATTCAAATAGATTTCAGTTACAGGGATTAAATGTCAGTTGATGTTTCTCAGAATATTCAAAGCATTAACATAACGAAGTTCTTTGTTTTCGTTTTCCAATTTTTCTCCTAATTCAGCATTAAGAACTAAGAGGTAAATTTTGGTTTTATTTTTCTCAGAAATGTCTTCGTATATTCAATTTAATCTGTTAGAAAATTAGTTTACCTTGTTAGTTTCGTATTTAGCGTTTGTGTTTTAGTTTGGATCACATAAAACTTTAATTTGAGAGGAGTTTTGCATGTATATCTAGTCACAACATGCTTTTAATTGCAAATATTTATCTAGGAATTTCAGCCTGTCCTGTAAGGACATTTTTTATAATAAGTTTAATATAGCATAATATATTACAACCCATCATGGAAGTACAGAGCCACATTTTAACCTGGTGGTGGAAAATTGAACTATTTTTTATCGACATCCTCTTCCCCATTGTCTGCATAGTGGATTCACCAAATTTCAGAGTTCTACGATGCCTCAAATAGGCTACAGAGGGCTCTGAGTTAGGTAACTTTAATTCTGGCCACCCGGTATATGTTGACTCCAACAAGACATTAACGTACATAAACTAAAAATGATGCATTTATTATTGTGTCAAAATACACACAGAAATGCTTAAAAGAGCACTTTTATCAGCTGATGTTCCCTGTGATGCATTAACAATGCATCAATTGGAAAGATCAGACAAGATCATTTCAAAGATAACAAAATTACACTTTGAATGCATCAAACGACACAGTTAAATGTGTATTTTTATGGATTGGTTCCCCAATGTTCTCGATCGATTGTGATCTACTGATAAAATGTCTAATATCCTTGTAAATATTTCAAAACATTGCATGTATTTGACAAAGGCTTAATTTATAGTCAAGTTTATATTATATTAAACTTATTATAAAAAATGTCCTTACACGATAGGCTGAAATTCCTAGATAAATATTTGCAATTAAAAGCATGTTGTGACTAGATCTACATGCAAATATCCTCTCAAATTAAAGTTTTATGTGATCATAGTAGATTCACCAAATTTCAGAGTTCTACGATGCCTCAAACAGGCTACAGAGGGCTCTGAGTTGGGTAACTTTAATTCTGGACACCCGGTATGTGTCATTTGACACTTTTTCGGTTCTGTGTTTATTAAGAATTGTGGGTGTTAAAGCGATGAATTGCTTGCCTGTATGTTCAAAGTATTTTCATTTTGAATACCAAGTACTTGCATTGTTTACTTCCTTATATGGAGGAAATAAATATGGTAATGCCATGATGATTAGAGAGGGATATTATGACGAGAGATGCATCATAGCAATTGTTGGAAATGATGCGAAATTGACTCTTAAAAACGAAATTTAGTGTTTATTTACGGACGCGACACTTTCTAAAGTCTGAAGTATCCTGTAAGTTATGCAATTCACGGAAAATTGATTAATTTTGCAGTAAATATTTGAGAAGCAAAAATGGATCCTTTATACAGGAATAAACTTAATACTCTATTAACTTCATAAATGTGCTGTTAGAAGGGATATGTTTATTTTGTGTAATGAGTGCAGTTTTTAAATAAAATTTAGGATTATATTCACAATTTTCAAACCAAAATCTCATTTTTATGTACCACTTTGTATCCGATTTTTCATCGCTATAACACAGAAATTATATTTTATTTATCGCTTTTAACCGAAATTGACTGTTTTAGTACCAAAATTTTGCTTTTTTATTCTCCAAAAATATGTCTCTCTAGCCATTATTATTTCCATTAATTTTTCTCTTGCATCCTGTGTCTTGTTAAGGAACATGTTTCTTGCGTGTTCTGATGGAGATATATTCTGCAGCTTGTTTGGAGTGTTATTTACACACTTGTAGCTCTCATTACGCGAAACAAATATGATAATAATGATGATGATAGACATTTCTTGTTAAGATCTACTCATACCACTCTACTACATGCCTGCATCAACTTAATTTTTTTTTTTAAATTCCAAAATGTAGTGGTGTGAAACCAATCTCATATATTGATTAATCTTTTTGTGTAAAATGAAATTTTTCATAGTTTTCTTACATACTAAACCAAAGTGTTACATGAGAATATCAGGAAAAAAAATCGGACCTCCCGATGGCGTAGCGGTAACGTCGTGGCCCTGTAATCAAGGTGTCCCGGGTTCAATACCCGGTGGAAGCACATTTCACAGCACAGTAGTTAGGATCCCACTTTGAACTGTAGGTCCCGATTAGCCTATCTGTATATATAGTGGACTTAAAACAATTCAAATTCAAAAGTCAAAAATCTTTTCGGAAATCAATCAAATGTCAACTTCCCGTAGTACACCCTGCAAACTTCATTATTCCTTAAGGCTCTCTGTTCTATTTATGTTATCTTTATTTGTGATGAATAATGACAATAGTAATAACTCTTTAGCCTTTATGATAAGTGTTTTAAGGGTTATTCTCTCGTTCTGTTGTTTATCTTATTGGTAGCGGGCTTAACTATGTGGTAAATCAATTAGGCAATTTGGCTGACCATCGATCCCATTCTTGTAACAAATTTAAACTTCGAATAATAAGCTTAGGCAAACACACAATGATTACTTATACTTCAGTAAAAATATACCCGGAATTTGGCTGGTAAAAGTCCCTCATTGCAGCTTTCGAAAATTCTTTTTGTCCGTAGGATGGCAGCACTGTACTGAATGACCACGCAGAGAGGTAGAGTAATCTATCCATCAGTTTGGGCACAGCAGCTGTTTACGTTAGTTGTGTTGACGGGTGTCCTGCGATTTGCAGAATGGAGACAAATATCGAGCAAAGATTTTGTTTGAAATTTTGTGTTGCCAACGGACTGTCGTGTGCTGAATCGTTGGAAATTCTACAAAAGGCCATTGGTTCGTGTCTGCCGAAAACACAAGCGTATGCATGGTACAAGGCTTTCAAAGAAGGCAGAGAAGTTGTTGCTGATTTGCACCGTTCTGGTCGACCTTCCACGTCGACGACTGACGAAAACGTCGGAAAAATCAGGACAATGGTGCTTGAAAACCGGCCTGTGAGTGTGAGAGAGGTGGCTCGTGAGCTTGGCATATCACACACGTCCGTTCACAACATTTTGACTGATGTGTTCGGCATGAAACGCGTCGGGGCACGACTTGTTACGAAGGAGCTGAATTTCCTGCAAAAAGCACATCGCAGGGATGTTGCTGAAGACATGATTTCGCGAGCATCTAGTGACTCAATCTTCATGAAATGCATCATGACTGGTGATGAGACATGGGTGTATGAGTATGACATGTAAACAGGTCAACAATCTTCGGAATGGTGCTTCAAAAATGAACCAAAACCCAAAAAACTACGCCAGAGTCGCTCAAAAACTAAGGTCACGCTCATTGTTATCTTTGATTATCGTGATGTTGTGCACTCAGAATTCCTTCCAGCGGGACAAACTGTGAATAAAGAGTTTTATGTAACCGTTATGAGGCGTCTGCGTGAGAATGTTCGCCGGAAAAGACCAGAGTTATGGAAAAACAATGTTTGGATTTTGCACCACGATAACGCGTCGTCGCACACGTCGACTCTTGTTCGTGAGTTTTTGGCCAAAAACTCAACACATGTCCTTGCCCAAGCCCCTTATTCTCCAGATATGGCTCCGTATGATATATTTTCTTTCAGCGACTCAAGTTACCACTTCGGGGAAGGCGTTTTGAATCAACTGAATCCATTAAAGGAAATGAAGAAGGAACTCAGGGCGATACCGTATTCTGCGTTTGAAAAGTGTTTTGAAGACTGGGTTACGCGTTGGCATATGTGTGTTGCATCTGATGGGGCCTATTTTGAAGTTTACAAAATTAATGTTGATGATTAACCACGTATCTTGTGTTTTATTCACAAATTCCGGGTACTTTTAGTACGTAGTAGTATTTGTTACTTATTTCTTACATTTCCATTCTCACATTTTCAGTCAGTTACTTCTTCTGATAATTAGGTCAGTTATGTAGTTTTCGGAATTTGTAATTTTAGCTACTCTAATTTCTACTTCATTCATAAAAGTCAGCAAGCGAGATTGAAGATGTTGGTTAATTCTTTCATTCATTGTTTTCTGCCCAGGGGCAGGTCTTTCCTTGCAACTTCCATGATGTTCGATCTCCAGTTCCTCGCTTTCTAGCATCGTAGGACCCATTTATTTTGACGTCGTCAACCATTTGCTACCTTCTCCTTCCCCGGATTTTCTTTCCCTCGACCATTCCTTCAATAGCATCTCTTAGGATACAGTTTCGTCTCATCCAGTGACACAACCAAATTCTTTTCCTCTTCATGATTATGTCCAACATTGATCTCTTTCCACCAACTCTTTCTAGCACTGTTTCATTCTTCACCTTTTCTGTCCATTTCACCCGTCCCATTCGTCTCCATAATCATATTTCCAGAGCTTCCAGTCGCTATTTCTCACTTGTTCTCAGTGTCCATGTTTCCGCACCACCACCAAAGCATTTCAGTAGTCTTTTCCTCAGTTCTTTGTTCATAGTTCAACAGAAAATATTTTTATTGACAAACCACCTCAATATGAAATATGAATGTTTAATAAGACAACTGTTATAATTTCCTAGAGCATCAAATTCTCATTTCAAAAGTAATATTTCGCTTGCAACATATTGCAAAAGCTAATGTGCGGTTGTGCACTTTACAGGAAACAACTTTCACTCCACAGCCTTCCAATGGGCAAATTATGAACCGGACAACGTGGAAGGACAGGATTGTGTAGCAATTGGATTAACTGGAGTAATAGCCGACACGGCGTGTGATCAAGAATTCCCATTCATTTGTGAGAGGTACAACTGTCAAGGTTGTTAGAAATACAGTCCATGTTTTGCTTCAAATACTAAAATTGAAACACTAAAATTTTCAATGGACTGGACTGGTGGTTTTTGCATCATCATTTATACTTATTAAGAAATTTATATTTTATGCATTTAAACTAGAAATGTTATACGTACAGTAATACAAGTCTCTCATGTATGGATGCTAATAAATGTATCTTATAATGTACATTTCTTATCTTTCATTTCGTCTACCTACACCTCAGCGACACATAGCTAGTCTTACGGCGACGGTCTACGTACTGACAAGGGAAATGGGGAGCGCAGATACTCAGCAGACCAACCAGGCAACAGCGGTGGCGCCAAGAGTTACGACGTCGCGGGAGGAGGTTCTGCGCGCACGTCGTTCTACAAACTGCTGTTTCTCATCGCGCGGGATTGGTCGATTGGTCGCTTCCCGCTCCGCACTTTCCTCGCCAGCATGTAGGCCTAATGCCGTAAGATCAGACAAGATCTACAAAGCGATTCCTTGTCATACACTCTTAATTTTTGTTGTCCTCACATATTGTACACTATGCTTACAGTCGTATGTACCACATAATGCCGAAAGTGTAGATTTTGTGTGTATGTTTGTATTGATGAGAGAATTAACACGAGACTTAGAAGAACTATTGTATTGAAATCATTCTCTATCCAAACGTTCGCTCACCTTGCGTATCCTCCGGGTCTAAAGACACAAGCGTATAAGATTTTACATTTGCTTCTGCAGACTCAACCTGTACATGACCCTCGCGAGCGGTTAGTGCAGATCTCCTGTTGAGATCCCACTCCGCCACCTGGAGGTGCAAAGTCTACAATACCAGCACAATTAGGCCAGCAAAATATCCCCGGATTAAGGGATCAAGGAAGAATCTAGAAGCGACACAAGGGCTGTGTCCGAAAGGTAGAAACTTGAATTATGATCTTGACGGAAGTGACGTCACCTGGTGTAGTTCGAAAACGCCAATTAAACGAGGAATCGAACACGCAGCGTTGCAGGCTTGAGTACTTGACTCGTGGTCTCGTTCATTTGTTTGAAATCACGTAGGTAGAAAGACAGCAACTTCAATCAACAAGTTCTTCTAGTGGAAATGTATGTGTAAGAACATTTGAAAATGCTGTGTGATTTCTATGGTGAAATACGAGTGTGTTAAATGCAGGGAAAACCACGTGTCCTCAATTTTATCTACTGATCGTATTTGGCGCTGCAGTCGAAGTGCAATTCGCAAGACTTTCAATTACAGTCCACGACTTCAAGACCGCACTGCAAGACCATTCTCGGAAGATGCTTGCTTCAAGTACGGTCTCGCACTTTCGGACACGGCCCGATAAGCCATGGTCTTGCCACCAGACAGCCAGGACACACACAACACAACGGAGATACAGCATTATATGGGGTGACTGACAACGCCGACACTTATCGCTACCCTAAATATTTCTCTGAGAACTCAATTTGGATTTTCATTGTCGAAGAAGAGATGCCCTTCTCTTTCCACATTTTCATCTGGCGAAACATTAAGGGAACTAGTCAAACAGCTAAAGGCAAGATTTTAAATTACTCTACTCAGGTAGTTACTAAGACATTGTTTAGTAGCATACGATCAAAAAGCGGTGTAAATATTAATGTGCAACACCCACAGAATCCTGAAGAAAACGAAGTCAGCTAAAGAAATCCGGGCGACATGTTCCGAGTACTCTTAAGAAACATGAAGAAGTATGGAAAAGCCAAACGTGTTGAGGAAAAAAAATATCAATAGAAAGGGTTAAGGGTATTGTGGTGAAGGAAGACGTCAATGTGTATGAGTATACGAGTCAGTGGGAAGGAGCGTTGTGCACAGTATGATTGGACAAAATGTATTTTCCTTCACTTTTAAGAGGATCGACAAAGTAAAGACCCTGAGTGGTTCATCTGCAGTCACAGTCGCTCAGGGCAAAAGCATTGATCCTGCTTGTTCTTCCAACGATTTCTTGTAGTCTCTAAGACAGGTCAACTAGATCTAGAGGAGGTGATGAAGTATGAGCTTACTGCATACCCAACATCACTGTTTGAGGACATGAACATTCTGAGAAAGGCAGATAAACCACAATTAGCCCATGCCATTGATGAACATTGTAACAATCAAACCTCAATTGATGCTGTTCTGTGTACGGAAAGATACGTTATTGACGGAGGCTACTTGATACGCAAGCCGAAGTGGAAAAAGGGAGATACCTATCGTAAAATAGCCAGAGAATATGCAGACTTTACAATTCAGAACTATGGGATTGCAACTGTTGTGTTTGATGGGTATAACACAGGTCCTTCAATAAAGGATAATACACATAAGAGAAGGCAACGAAACATCCATCATCCAATAGTTCATTTCACCGGTGATACTGAATTCGAAGGAAAGCAGGAAGAATTCCTTACACTGGGACGTAATAAACAACAACTAATCACATTAATCAGTGAGGAAATGGTTATGAGAGGCTGTAAGGTTTTTCAAGCGGAAGGTGACACTCACGTGGACATTACAAAGGCCGCAGTTAACAGTGCGAAGGAACGTTTCACCACGCTCATTGGGAATGATACTGACCAGTTCATTCTTCTCCTATATTACGCTGAAGCTAGGCAAACCACTGTATTTTCGATCGGATAATCAGTCAAGAGACACTCCAAAAGTGTATCACATCTATAACTTGAAGTCTATTCTTGGCAGTGAGTTATGTGCACAGTTGTTTTTTATTCATGCATTCACAAGATGTGATTCCACCTCCCGTATTTATGGTGTTGGTAAAAAATCAATATTAGAAAGACTTTTAAAAGGTGATCGTGTCCTTCATTCCTGTGCGACTGCATTCACTTCACCAGGTCAGAATCCTGCTGATGTTGTAAGTCTTGGCAGTCAAGCGATGCTTGTTATTTTCGGTAGCAACAGTACAAGTTCTTCGGAAGCCTTGCGTTACCAGACACTTACGAAGAAAGTCGTCATAGCCAAATCGTTTGTACATCCAGAACATCTTACTCCAACTGAGTCTTCCAACAAATGCCATTGTCTAAGAGTGTACTATCAGACTATGACATGGATGAGTACGGCTAGCGAAGTGAATTCTGTGAATTGGGGTTGGCAACTTGATGGCGATGAACTTGTACCAGTAATGTGTGATATGAATGTTGCACCAGACACTCTACTGAAAATTATACATTGCAGTTGTAGAACTGGTTGCAGTGGTAACCGTAGCAGCTGCAGAAAAAACTGCCTTCCATGCAGTTCCGTATGTGGATCATGCCAAGTGACGCATTGTGACAACCAGGTGTCAGATGAAGTAGACGACAATGATGAGGACTAATGGACAATGAAGACTTTTTTGCCCCCATACTGCTGCACATTTTCATAACATAATTTAAAGTGTACTTTGTAAAATAGATATTTTACAGAAAAAAATATGTATGCAGTATATTTAAAGTGTGTGATGATAATACAAACTTACAACTTCATATTGTGTACTTAGACCTACAAACAGGTATTGTACCTTTATTTTTCACTGTTGGTGATCCCACAGACAACATTTGTTGGTTGAAATGAATTCCTTGACCATAAAAACTGTAAAATTGATGAAAAAATAATTGTTCTACCCTTTCAAATAAGCAAGTTATAGGACTTTCTCCGATTTTCAAGGTTACCGGCGGCCATCTTGAAAATAATGTACTTCCGGTTGCCAGATTTTGGTAGACTTTTTTTCTGTTGATCAGTACGCCAAGTAGGAACAAAAACCGTTTACAGATCTTTTATTGGAATTTGTTTTAGGTTAGGTTTTTTGGCTAAATTGACCCGTCTAAAACTTCACATATGCAGTTCTGATGCTGGGGCAAGGTAGCTGTATCCTGCACCTTTCAAGTTCGTCATTAGTTAATAGCATCATTATTACCATATAGGGCTACAATGCTCTGTATATTAACTTCAGAACTTACGAGAATAGTAAAATAGGGACCTCCCCGATGGCGCAGTGGTAGCATCGTCGCCTTGTAATCAAGGGGTCCGAGAGGCACATAGTGGTTCTGAATCCCACTTTAAACTGTAGGTCCAGTCTCAACTAGCCTTACGGTGCACAAAGTAAACTTAAAATAAAAAGTCAATCAACCAATCGAAGTAAAATAAAGCAAATCAATCAATCAATCAAGCCAAGAAAAATCTTTAATATTACATTTTACGTCATTTTCTGTACAAAGTAGGGTGCTAATGAAATGTCTAAAGGCGGCCAGAGCGTGGTGCTGATCACATCACGAGATTGGGAATGTGTGGGAGCCTCCTCCGCACCCCAGACAATGTGCAGAGCCCTGTGGCGGAGTGGCTAGCATAGGTTCGAATCCCGGCCTTGGCAATGTTCTTTGGAAGTTTCTCTTCATTAATTTCATTCTAATCCTCGCGGTTAGCCAAAAGTGGCTGAAAAGTAACGTAAAATAACCTAACTCAAAATCAACCAATCAAGAAACGTGTACCGCTTCAACGTTTCAATGGTGGGTTGAACCCCTAAACCCCCATTTACGTTACGCCGTTGGTATGATCCATGCCGCAACTTCATAGTCCAGCAAACCCATTTTGAAGGGCAGGGAAACAACTCATATTAATTCAGTAAATTTCCCTTCGGCTTTAACGTTCTCCCTCATGGCATGCATGGGACAACCGGGATCAACGATTCGAGAAAGGATGCAACACGACAACAAGCGAGAGACCGGACACTCTAATCTTCCTTCAAGTTGCCCCCAGCGCCATCTCTATGGCTACAGAGGAATAGAGATCCGTCTTACTGACGCCCAGTGTCGTCATGGGAATCCGGGCTGTAGCGAAACAGATTTTTGCCTTATTACACGAAATTGAAACTCGTGTGGAATTCTCATATGAATTTCAAACAGAAGACACGTGTGGGCTGCACGTCAGCGTATTTCAAAAGGCTGGAGTTAAGCCTTAAGGGATGTGTGGAGGTGAGGTGAAGAAAGAAATGCATTTATGAATTTGAATTTAAAATTTTGGGTGCGTCAGCACTTAGGCTATTTTGCACCCGTCACGATGTAATGGGTCCAGTCCTTTACCATAACAAAAATAATGTAACTGTAATGTGGAACTAAATATTAAAATATGCTGACTTCGGTTAAAAGCTGAGGCTGTAATGGAACACTCAGCACACACAAGGACAAAGACAGGACAACACACAGAATTATACTGGCCATAGAGCCAGTCGCCAGAGCCTCGTTAGTCTGCAAAATGCAGTCCAGGGAGCGAGACTGACAATTTGGTGTACTACAAATGCATTTACGAATAATGTAAATGTTGACATCCTTCATTGCGTGATATGGAAGTACGGTTTCAAATGTCTTGCAGACCAAACTCATTCATTCATTGTCCTATCTCCAATGGATAGGTTTGCTACTGCAGCCTCCAGATATCACCGCTTCCGCAGCACTGACTGGCATAGAAAAATTATTTTAAAGGAAAAAAAACGAATTAATCCATGATCATCCAGTTCTTCTTTTGATTCTCACGATGCTGGGACGACATGGAAATTTTGGATCTTTTTCCGGATATCGAACCCACGACTGGTAGCCATTATATAGGTGTGTGTGTGTGTGTGTATGTAAGAATGTATGCGTGTACAGTGGCGCCAATTTTTTAAAAAGTTGGGTCTAACTCTGAGATCTATTTTATAATTTTATGAGATAACACATAGATAAGTCAGTAAGTCACAAACGTTTATTAAATAATACTAAGTGAGACACTGACTTGAAAACCGTTTTTATTTTTTAACATAATCTCACCAACATCCCATCGGTTTATCAGTCCCTCAAAACCCGCTGCATAAGTGTCTTTGCGCCACCGTGCACACACGGAAATTCAAACGATCATGCATCGTGATGTAGGCTAAACTATAAAACCCTATTGCAATTGATATGCTATCTATCCTCACTGGAGTGTCTCGAATCATTTCCTCCACCCGTACCATCTCCACGTACACTTCTCGAGCACGGTCGCTATTTTTAAACTGAGGTGGCCACGCGTGCGTCTGCTATATAGCCACTGCTAAGGAAATATCATCAAGCTGGATTGTGCTGCCACCTAACTACACTTTTAGAAACTACTCTATACTATTTTCAGCTATCCCACATCAGATTGTGACGTATTTATTGAATTCCCCTCGTATATGTAGTCTGAGAAGTTGCCCTAAAATGCCTTTTCTGGTCCTTGGCCAGAAAATGTAGGTTTTTACTTTCAAAAACAGTTTCAGGCCATTTCTGAGAGGAATACATGAATTTTTTAGAGGTTCCTATTGCCTATTTTAGTTGTAAGTGCCTATTTAGAGGATAACTGATTCTTGAGCTCTTAATACAGGAAAATGGCGAAAAATCTGTTGGTTTATTAATTTTAGTGCCAATTTTGTATTTTCGGTACTTTTTGATTGCCTATTTTGAGAGTTCTTAGTGCCTATTGAACATCACACTGCTTATCCCTTCTTTCCTAATAACGAAGTGTAAATAATACAGGACAAAATATATTGGAGATGGAACAATTTTTTATGAAATATTTTGATAACAGCTAGTAGTAATTAAGTCGTCAGAATTCTATAGGTGGAAAATGATAGACTTCTTTTCGTAAGCATGCGAATTTTATTCATAAATCTATCTATCTATCTTCTGTATATATAAAAATGGATGTATGTGTATGTGTGTATGTGTGTATTTGTTGTTTGTTCCGGCATAACTCTCGAACGCCTGGAGCAATTTCAACCAAACTTGGTACACGTATCACTTGCAATCTGGAAATGTAAGACACCCCTGACACCCCTAGAGGTGGGGTGGGAAGGGGTGACATGTAAAAATAATCCAAAACGACCGATATTAAATTCCGCACAGACAGACATCCGTGACTTTATGCAATCCCGCACAACGATAGTGTTTCTCGGGTTGTCTAACATTCAGGCTGTGTTGAGAAAACGACCGATATTAGTTGATTTGGTGTTTTAAGTCCACTTTATGCACAGTAAGGCTAATCGGGACTGGACCTACAGTTTAAAGTGGGATCCGAACCACTTGTGCCTCCACCGGGTATCGAACCCGGGACTCCTTGATTACAAGGTGACGACGCTACCACTGCGCCATCGGGGAAGCCCGACCGATATTAGTGTGGAATCCATAGTTTTCGTGACACTCCCAATGCGGTTCAATCTCAAGTTCATCACCTATCGGCATGGGGGTGGAGAGGGTGTGAAAAATAAAATGCCACAAATGACCTAGATTAGTGTCGAATCCATAGTTTTCGGAGTCACTAAGCTAATTGGTGACATTCACGATCACATTTAAAATTAGTTACATTTTTAGTTAGAATTAATTATTTTCCTGTCTAATTCAAGATTGGGATAAATAAATACCCGCCCAATGCGCGTAATCAGCTAGTTAAAATAAAAGAGCAGGCAAAATATTGCGTGGGTTCGAGCGCCACAGGCCCATATAAGTAGGCACCACTGTGTGTGTGTGTGTGTGTGTGTGTGTGTGTGTTAATCTCCGGCTTCACAGTCTATGTAGTTCCTTTGCCACTCTATAGATGGCAATCTATTCATTCCTGCCTATCACCTTTAGCTTCCATCTCTAGCTTTCCCAGGTCTAGACATTTGATCCTTCGTCGGCCTATCGGTGTTCTTTCCGATAGTTGCGTCACTGTACCGGGTGGCCACAATTAAAATTTCCCTACTCAGAGCGCTCTGGAGCCCGTTCGGAGCTACGGAATGCGCTAAAACTTTATATAGAGGCTATGGAGACCATGGGGAGGCGAATGCTGGTGAAAAAGTTCAAAATTTCACCACCAGGTGGAAATATGGCGTTTATAATTAAATATTCCCTACTCACATCCCTCCGGAGCCCGGTCGAAGTATCGGATTGAGCTGAAAGTTGGTATACAGGCTATGGAGACCATTGGAAAGCGGATGCTGATGAGAAAAAGTTCAAAGTTTCTCCACCAGGTTGAAATGTGGCGCTGTAGTAACAACAAGCATTAATTTGAGTCAATGTCGGTACAGCAGTTTTAAATATGTGCCCTGTCAACGCGAATTACTGTTTGGAAGTGTAAGACAGTGTGATTAAGCATTTCTTGGGATGTTAGTCACTGTGCACCAAATTTAAGCGCCACATTTTCACCTGGTGGTTAAAATTTAAACTAGTTTTTATTTCGTCGGCATTCGCTTCCCTATGGTCTCCATAGCCTTTATACCAAGTTTCAGTGCAATCCGTTGCGCTTCGAATGAGCTCCAGAGGTCTCTGAGCAGGACAATTTTAATTGTGGCCATCCTGTGTAGTATTTAATATTTTACAGGGATTAGGCTCGTGGTCTTGGGCAAGAAATTAGCTTCTTCGTATCTTTGGAGCCTGGTGCTTCTATGAATGGTGGCGCAAATGAGCTGTTAAGAGACGGCCGAGGTTTCATTCAGCGAAGCCTTGTAAAGCTAAATCAGTAGCCTTAAAAGCCAGGAAGTGTTTAAGACCAAAAGCGAAGTGGGAGGATCTGTAGATTTTCTCAATCAGGTTTCGAACGTTGAAGGGTCCGCAACCATCGAATTCAAAGGGTCCCCAAGGGCTCCGCGAAGGGAATCAATCTTCTAGAGCAAACACCCCCTCCCCCGCCAACCCTTTCAGACACGTTCTCCTACTCAAAGCTTCCGACGAAAGTTCACAGCTCTAATCCCGCCCGTAGATGTTTGACGTTGCGACAACTTCTCTGCCTCATTCTGGCAGCATTACGTCACCCTGTAAGGCAGTGACGTCAGCCACCTAAAGCCCGGTATACACTTGTTGCAAACCAGCGTATCGTGTCCCCGTCCCGTATCAATCATTGAGGCGATACGGACCACGATTTGTCGCGTATCATCACTGCGTTCCGTATCATCCATCCTGTAGCATGATTGATACGGGAGTGCGATACGGTGTCCGTTCTTTTTTCACAGTCTGGTCTCAAATGACGATGAGTACACCGCAGCAAGTGGCAGCAGCCGCATATATTTTCATTAATTACGTTTTATCGAAGAATAAGAAACGCAAATCACCACGTTTGTGGATGACATACATGTACGCGAACCGTGAACTGTATAGTGGAAGCAGCTTATTGGCACACTTGCGGTTCCAGCAGATCAGCGGATTATACAAATACTTTACTCGGATGCATCAGACGGACTTCCTCCCACGCATCTTTTTTACGAATTATGTTCTACTCCGGATGTTTAGGTTCCCACAGGATTTCATATTGATTATAAATACAATAAATGCAATAGTATTTTCCTTATCGAGGGTGACCAGACGTCCTCTTTTATCCGGACATGTCCTCCTTTTTAGGTGTCTGTCCGGCGTCCGGGCGGATTTTTTAGAAATCGGTAAATGTCCTCCTTTTTTGGAAAGAGTTTAGCAACGACTATAGCACATGTGCTGCATCAAGAATGCAATGCTTCCACACATAACAATCATCATATCACTTGGGACGCGTTAAGTATTCGAGCAATGCTCACCTAGCATCTGGGAGTTGAACACGATCACTCTCCCGACTGAGTCATTAGCGGAGGTGTGCGGGATACAAAATAGCCGGTACCGAGAGCGGTAAAAAGAATTTCCCGTTCCGATCAGAGATGGACATTTGACTTCGGCCTCGCGAGGCCCGGCCTCCGAGTTAAAGGTCGGCCTCAGTCTCTGAACTCCAACTCGGCATCTGGCCTCACACAGCCTCAGCCTCACACAGCCTCGCAATGGCCGTGGAGGCCGAGGCTGAGTCTGGGCCTCATGAGGCCCAGCCTCCAGAGACTGGACATCTCTGGTCCCAATCCCAACTTCGAGGAATGATTTCCAGACTTTTCAGGATCCCGAGCAGTCAGGAACTTTCAAATGGTCATTTTTAAAAGTGGTTAATTCTTGATGTTTTCTGCATTGTAAGTGTCTTGACACTTCTCGGAAATTGTAAGAAAAAATAATAATAAAATAAAAGACAGTGACGTAAAATTCGTGATTTCCACAGCATCGGGAAATTTTTAAACATTTCCTATCCCGAAAATTTCCCGGCTTGGTCCGGAAATCGCGATTCTCTCCCGTCCTGACCCGCACACTCCTAGTCATTAGCAGGGTTACTAAAGGTCCAGGAATGTTAAAACAAATTCAATTCCGGTCCCGGAGAGAAAACCAGCATGCGTAAATGGGTTTTTGGATCGTAAAGAACCTTTTTATCTGTAAAGTATTTCAATTCGGTGGAACCTTTTTTCGGGATGAATTTAAATTCGGTTCAGGAACCTTCTTTCCCGGATCAATTTACATACGGTCTATGAACCTTTTTCAGGATCAATTAAAATACCTTTTTTCAATGAAACAATACGCAACATGGTATTAGAATTTATGGATTCCTGGATGTTTAACAACCCTGGTCATTAGTACGTATTATTCTAAGTCGTTGCTTCGCAATCTGAGACTTCTGAACACATGTAATCTGAGCAGTTCATTTTCGATTTATTGATATGGTTTATTTTAATTCGCTTTTCTGCCTCTTTTGGCTAATCGCAAAGATGAGGATGAGCGATGATATGATGATTTTGATGAAGGGAGACACACAAAGAACATTCATTGTCAGGCTGGGATTCGAACCCGGGACCTCTGGCGTTGTGGCACGGTGTGCTAACCACTCCGCCACAGAGGTCGGCGAGTTCATTTTCGAGTCAAATATACTCTATACAGAAATTAAAATGGACCAGGATTCTATCCCATGCATAGGAGTGCAAAGTATACCAGTCCTTATGTATGCAGACGACATAGTCATCTTGTCCGAGACAATAGAGGGTCTTCAAAGGGGCATAGATAGCATATATGAGGGGTGCATCAAATATAAAATGAAGGTAAACATTAAAAAAACAAAAATCATTGCTTTCCAAAATGGCTACATATTTAGCAGACAGGAGACATGGACATACGGGGATGATTTAATCGAGCGGGTTAAAAACTTCACATACATGGAGCAACACTCTCCATGACAGGGAGCTGGACATACCACATAAGGGAAAGAAAACAAAACAAAACAATAAAACATTATCTCTCGCGTCGAGATAATGAATCTAAATAATTCAATTCTGTTAATAAGTTTACAAAGGTGAATTGGATTACCAGGTGCGGCGTCAACAGATAGGTCAGAGTGGGTCATGGCCCACCATGTGAAAATGTAACAGGCAAAAATTTCGTGATTAAAATATAATGAAAGTGTGTAGATAATGATGTGAGTTGCTCAGAAAGTAATGCCCCACAATTTTTTTTCATGCCAAAATGAAGAGAGCAGTGTGAAAATGGAAGTGAGCAACATTGAAGTTTGAATTTAAAATTTTGGGTGCGTCAGCACTAAGGCTATTTTGCACCCGTCACGTTATACGGGGTCCAGCCCCTTACCATAACTAAAATAAGATAACTGTATAATGTCGTGTAGCTAAAATATCAAAATATTCTGACTTCGGTTAAAAGCTGAGGCTGTAAATGGTCACTCAGCACACGTAAGGACAAACAACAGGACAACACACAGAATTATAGTGGCCATAGGGCCAGACGCCAGAGCCTAGTTAGTCTGCAAAATGCAATGCAGGGTTGTACTATGTGGAAGTGAGGCTGACAATTGGGTGTACTACTTGGAAGGTCACCCCCCTTACGCCCCTAACATTGAAGTTTAATGCCTACATATGTGTAAGTATATGGTCGTCCGACAGATAGCGCCGCGGTAGTGGTCCGTGAAAATGGCGTTTATGAGTGACACACATTACAAACAACTAGCTGTAATTGAATTCTTAGTGGCTGAGAAAGAAAGTGTGGGGAACTCACAAACGATTGTGTGCTGTTTGTTGAAGTTTCTGTGGTCGATAGGTGCACCGTTGGATGCTGGGTGCAGATAGTTAACGCTTCAGGAAGTGGAGAAATAGAGGTGCGTGATCGACCGTGGTCTGGTGCCGTACAGCTTCCCGTCAGTAATGGTAGTGCAATGACAATTCGTATCAATCTCCTCTAAATAGAGATTTGTAGCAAGCCAAGAGTCATAACCTATATCACCGGCCGTTGCTCTGATATTCAAACAATACCATGTCAGTAATTAACCAATCTTCCTGGTCTAAGGTGCTGATCACCTGTAATGGCAGGGCCAATAACCAGGGGATTGGAAGAAAATAATAAGTTAGAGAGAAACGGGCGGTGTGATATCTTTGGTCTCGAGTCTCGGAAGAAGAAGCAACTAGGAAGATTGAGCGAGCCACAACAGGCTTATTCTAAAAGCTTTCTACAGGGAACTTGTTCATCAACAAATAGACAGGTATTTTTCTATTCCAACAATGTTGATCTAGACTTGAAGGTATAAATCCAAATGCTTGTGTTTTGACATTTCTAAGTGTGTAAAGTATCCTCTCGCCCATTGTCATTAAGTTATCTGCCAGGGGCGAGTGCTCACCAGTGAGGATGAATGCTTAAGTAAGCCACATCACCCACCACAATGGTTAAGGTTCTTGGTTTGATTCCACGTTCCTAGCAGAACGTTACGAAATATTGACGCTTTGGAGTATTCAAAGGTATGCGCAAGTTTAGGTTCCTCGAAGTCTCTCAACCGAGCACAAACCTCCGAACCCAGGAGGCAATCGCCAAATTTGGTTGTACTATCCTCCTCCCCATAGTCCTGATCTGGCGCCGTAAGATTCTCATCTGTGTGTGTCACTAATGAATGTCCTGCGTAGGGTTTGAACATGACGCGAGCGTGATTCGTGCAGTGAGAAATGGCTACGTGAATATGACACGAGATGTTACATGGAAAGAGGCGTCTCGTGAACGCATGAAGTGCTTGCTGCGCATGCGTCAATTGTGGGAAAAAGTACAGCTTGCTCTGCGACGACATTCATGAGCATTTCTACATTATAATTTCTTCATATAGAAGAAGTGTTTATTTTACACAAGAGCGCTCAACTAAGCTTATATTACATTTCTTGGATCTGAAGTGAAAGAAAGTAATAAAGCTTTTCCCACAATTGACGCATCCGTCACTTCAGATCCAAGAAATGTAATATAGTTAGCTTAGTTCAGTGCTCTCGTTTAAAATAAATACTTCTCCTATATGAAGAAATTAGAATGTAGAAATGCTCATGAATGTCGTCGCAGAGCTAGCTGTCCTTTTTCTCACAATTGACACATGCGTTCACAAGACGCCTCTGGATACAGGGAAGGAATCTATGCCCTTGTCTCGCTCTGGCGTAAGCCGTAGACGTTGATGGAGATTATGTAGAAGAATAACATATGTAAAGGAAACATTCAGTTATACTGCAAGTGATTTTCATACATTTTGAATAAATACTTTCCGAGAAAAAAAAATGTGGGCATTAATTTCTGAGCAACCCTCGTATTAAATGTACACCTTGTTTGATTGGATTGCGTACTAATAATGTGAATAGCAGAATACATTTTTGCTTGAAGATGTGGCCTACCTCAATGTTTGACAGTCATTAATTGGCCCGCTCATAGAAGAAAGTTTGTTTCCACAGCTGCGTATTACATATGTAACACAACATATGTTTCGAAATTACCTCTCGAAGCTAACTTTATGTGGACGAGGGACATCCGAACCACAATAAGCGTTCCCATATTTATCCTCCCGAGCACGCATGAAGAGACGTCGAGAGCACGATTCAATTACACGACCCAGCGGAAGGATAAACGCGAGTGACCTTTCCATACTTTTCAGGTTTCTCGATTCGCGCTGAATTATAGAACGGCGCAGTGAATTACTAAAGACAGGAAGAGCCACGAAATAGAGGTACATCCATTGTTCATGAGATCTCAGTGTACATTCTCGTCACCCGCTGGCCTGCCAAAATGTTCTCACTCTGAAGAGACCCTCATGCAATAAACAACGTAGGTTCATTGATCCAAAGTACAGTCAAAAAGTATTGCGCACGAATACCTGTAAAAGCCGAAGACAGAGATAGAATTTGGTGTTGTTCTCCCAGTGTACACACCTAGTAGTAATGCACCGGCGTTGAAGTCGATAAATCAATTGATTGGACAAGATCGATCAAAGATCAATTGATGATGTAGTTGTGTGGGCAAGCAAGGGGTATTGTTGTTCGCGATGACGTCATAAAATGGGTGGGGTGAATTTGTGTTGATGATTCTGATTGGTGGGTTGTTTTAAAATGGGCGGGGCCTAATTTTGTGAGGAGCGTTTTGATTGGTTGTTGGGTAGGAGGAAAAGTATTCGGTTTTTTCCCGTTTTGCCGGCGTCTGAAAACAGATGGCATTGGATGATTCTGAAATTCTGGGAATTGGGGTTGGGGAAGGAGGAAAAGTATCGACGATTATCCGGTGGCGGTTGGTTTTCTCGGAATTTCCGGTGTCTGAAAACAGATGGCGTTGATGAGGCTTTTAAGGCGTGCGGTGAAGGTTAAGTGCCTGTTCTTGGAAAATGTGGTTTGTCAAGTGTTGGTTCGAGGAAATGTTGTGAGAATTAATGGATGTGGTTTGTGTAATGGGTCGGGAATGGTAATTGCTTTTGCAGTTTTGAGTCAAGTGTTTTAAGGTCTGTTTTTCAAGGAATTTTGTCGGGAGATTATTTCAGGGTCTGGTGAATGTTCGAGCAGATGACGTTAAAGTGTTGAGTGTTCGAGTTCTAGGAATTGTGTGGGATGAGAGTAGGGTTTCGGGGAATGAGTAATGTTTGATGTCTGGTGTTAATTGGTTTGGTGTTGCGAGAAAGATTATCGTTAAGTGGTTCCAGGAATTGGTGAGCGATATGTGTGTGTGTGGACGGTTGAGAGTGATATGCATGGACCGGATGAATGATGTGCGGAATGTTTGAATGTTGTGCTGGAAGAAGGGTTCTCTGCAAAGCATGTGGGATAGCATGTGATGGAGAAAGAGCATAAGGAGAAAAAAGTGCCGGAGAAGACGGATGTAGATAAATTGTACAGAATAAAAAAAGTACGATTCTCGGAAGAGTTGAGTGTGTACAGTGTACCAGGACAGGAAGAAGATAGGAGAGACACGTGGGCGTTGGATGCTCTGCGCGAGAGATTACGTATCGAATATGACTGTGTTGATCGTCGGGAGGAAGGTATATAAAATGGAACGAACCAGATATGCATCATAAGAGGTACAACTGTCCGCCGGATAACTGTCCACAGCTCAGCCAGCACAATCGCCTGTCAGGTTGCAGATACTATAGTGAGAAAAGTGATCAGTTTCAACGGATCAATCCTACCTGGTATATATATATATATATATATATATATATATATATATATATATATAGTGGGTTATCTTGAGGTGAGTAGAAGTGTAAAATGGGTATAGGGGCTGGATATTGCAATTTGTCGGCAGTGTAATGGGGATGAAACCTGCTGCTCCAGATTTGTTGCCAGCGACGACGACATCACGAAGTAGTCGTCTACTACCGTCTCCTCCACGGACACCACGGTCGTCGGTACAGGCTGAAATGTTTAAGGATGACAGCCCGTACGTGAGCGTTCCTAAGTATTTTACGGAACAGCAATTTCGTAGATCGTGGGAAGCAAAGAATGCTGCACAACACAAATATGAGAAGTTGAGACGCTGTGGAAAGAAAAGTAGTGGTGGTAGAGGTGAAACGTTGAGGAAAAGAAAACATGATGCTGATAAAAATATGCAGTATAATCCTTTGTACGGTTACATAGAGCGTTCTCCGAGGAAGGCGATGTGTTTTGCATACCCTGTAACAGTCTCCGATTCGAAAAGATTGCATGGTGTTAAATCGAAAATATTTGAGAGTAATAGTCCCAAAGTGTTGGTTTTTGATAGTCCGGTAAGGTACAGGGAATCTCTTTTAATAACATTTTACAATAGAGATCTAGTGAATGAGAATTTTATGGAACTTGAAAGTAATGGTTTTCCGATCAGCATGCAGTACATCAAGAGTCGTAGAACAGGATTATGCGAGACACATTACCTTTTCGAGAGAGCACCTGTATACGGTCATTTGCCGTACCATGTGTGGAGCAATCGTGTAGCCGGTGAGATAGCATCTCACGGATATATTGCAGGACCTTTTACTGTAGTATCGGGAATTTCCTCAAAAGATTGCATCTGTATGGAGACAGAATCTGAACTAAATTCGGAACATGTAGATATATCCGATCTGCATGTTCCTCCACGTTGTCTGGTTACAAAATATATCATGATGACGGATGAGAGTTTAAATTGTGGGCGTGCCGCTGTCGAATTGACACGGTACGAAAATTTGGAACATTTACTGAATGAGGAGATTCCCCTGCTGTACCGAGTGGGGTGTCACAAAAAATACATGATAGTGGATTATAGTGATGTTGCAACCCTGATGCAGATATTTAGAAAACAATATCGGGAGTCTATGTTATCACTGGGTGAAATATTTCAGTGGTTTAACAGTAGTGTACCCCTACAGGAGTCGGTAAGCGATACATTAGGAGTAAAAGGTACTGCATTAGATTTAGAAGAGTTAGCCGACTATTGTTACAACCCGTTACGGCGTAACGATCTAAGATCAAAATATGCTTTTATTTCCAGTGTCCATAAAGTTGAAGAGCAGTTTTCGAGAGGTACAGGCCCACATCGTGAGTTCCCCGAAATAATAGAGGAGACTGACACGTCGGAAGCAGAAAACGATACAGCTTGAAAGGTGAGAAAATAAAAATCATTACCTGTGGCAGCAGAGGTTTATTTTGAAGATGTACAGCCTATGGTGGGGGGGTTGGCTGTTCCCGGTCCTCTGGTGGAGGTAATGGAGGCGTACGATGTCCGTCCTCCTCCTCCTCCTCCCGCTGCACCAAATTAATGAGGGGTATATGTTCCTCCTCTTCCGGAGCAGGAGAAGGAGGACGAACATAGCCTCTGAGGACCGCAGGAGGTATCAGTTGAAGCAGGTTGTCGGCCCTACGAGCATTGCGTCGACCCATTCTGAAAAACAATATATAATAATTAAAAAAGATATTCGGTTCCATGTAGATATTGGCTATAAAAGAAAAAGTGGTATGTGACATATATAATCGGAAAATGGTGAACATGCATGTGAAACCAGGCCGCAACTGAGGGCATTTTGAAACGTGAGGTCTGGGAGAAACAGGACCGTGACTGAGGGTCTTTTATTTCAATTTTGTTCAAAAACGTTTTAAACTTGTTTAAAACATTTTTAACTTTTTCGATTTTTTCGATTTTAATTTTTCGATTTTATATTTTCGATTTTATTTTTCAGATTTAAATTTCCGTCTGTCCATAATTGAGCTACAAGGATAGTCGATAGGTTGTCGGACCATGTCAAAATATACAATGTTATAAGAAATAAATTAAAATAATTACCTTTGACGATAATAACGGAAAGTGTCGGCCATTCTTTCCCGATTGAGTCGACGCCGAAGTGCGGTTACGGCCAACGTCTGCTTGTATACCCGTTCGATGTCAGCCTGCTCCTCCAGGCACCTCCTAACATCCCTGGTGAGCTCTGCGAAGTGCTCTTGTTCTTCTACTCTTCTACTTGTTTGAAGTCCACTTTATGCACGGTAAGGCTAATTGGGACTGGACCTACAGTTTAAAGTGGGATCCGAACCACTTGTGCCTCCACCGGGTATCGAACCCGGGACCCCTTGATTACAAGGCGACGACGCTACCACTGCGCCATCGGGGAGACCGAAATATATATATATATATAATATATATATATATATATATATATATATATATATATATATAACTAATATATTTTCTGTCTATTTCAGATGACTACACTTCCGCTAGGGTTCAGTCTGTTGTATGGAGACGTAAAAGAGGAGACGGGGACTACAACAGAAGAGAGAAGAAATTTGTGGAGCAAAGTTCACGCACAGCAAATAGAAAAGCATGTAGGCAGCTACGTCAATTTCTGCGAAGAAAACGGGTTGGCCGAAGATTTATTGCGCCGACTAGAAGAAACGTGTAAAGATTTTGAAGTGAAGGTGGACACATTGGTGAAAATATTCAGCTTCATTATTGAAAAAAAAAGAAACGCGGCAGTGTTTGGTGATTTTGTAGAAAACATACAGAGAGCCCAATATGTACCCTCGCATTTATCGTTAAGAATATGTTTCGAGTTAATGGAACTATTTAAAAGTGTAAGGAATGAAAGAGCAGAAAATAAGAAAACAGGGGGGGCGGGGAAAGAGCTAGAGGAACGGATGGTGGAGATGTTAAAAAAGAGAAAACTGAACGAATAAACATTACTAATCTTACTAATACACTAACACGTTTTGTTCAGTTGTGGGATAATTAAACAATCTATCTGATTTTAAATTTATGCACAGAACCATAGGTTTCCATCGGGAATCGGACCCAAGATTGTACATATAACGTCTACATTGAGAGGTGTTGCATTTAATGGGTATAATGAAATATGTATAATAGTTTTTTGTAATAAAATATATGGTGTATACAGAAAATATGTTATTTTTAATATGAATATGAAATAGGTACTTACCAAATTTCTATCAGCCATCGCACGTTCTTGACCCAACACGAAGTAACAGAATGAGTGGAGGAAAATCTGTTTCAGAAGATCTGCAGACTTCCTTACATGCTTAAGTCATTAGCAAGCGTGTTACGCAGAAATCTGTAGAAGAGATTAAACTGCGGTGACTGGAGTTCTTTATTACATCATGACAGATTTACAAGGAGGAAATTGCGGGACTGAGGCCTGCAGTTCTGAGATGAGTTTCACAGTAGTTCCTTGTTGCATCCGGATGACTCTGATAACGTTATGTACATAGTACTTCCTTGTTTCATCCAGACAGATAATAAAAGTATGGAGATATAATTGCAAAACCAACTTCCTTGTTGGGTCCTCACAGAACGTCTGAGAAAGAACATCGTGAAATAGATGATGTTGAAAATGTAGCATTATTGTAATTGTGTTTGTTTCTTAAATAAACAGAATCAGAGTCGACCTACACATATGGAAAATTCGTTTTCACAGGGTTTGAGTGGACTCGTTGCAAAATACAAAATTAAAGCAATCAGTTTGTTTTTTGTTTTTAGAACACACAGGGGGGAGTCGAACCCTCTTGAAAATGCAAAGTTATTTCTATTATTTCTTCCCGGGGCCAAACCGAGTCGGAATCGCCCTTTGAAAATGCACAGATATGGCAAATCAATTTTATGTTAAATCACACAGGACCGGACAATAGGGTCCCCATGTTGACGGCAATGTAGGGTTTCTGTATTTCAGATCGTAGACCCCTTCCATATACTTTTGACATACAGATTCCGAATCTACAATTGCCTTCACTCTAGTCCAGTTAGGGGCCTGCTGAACGGCCCTTCGAAATTTTCCGGACATGTTTTTCGAGTTTGAGTTTTTCAATTTACCTACAAAAGATAGGTGTCAGTAAACATCGCCGACGGTTACTACGTAATATTATACAATTAATTGTCATCTTAGCTCGTCATGACAATGGGGGCCGCCATCTTGACCGCCATCTTGGTTTTTGTTATTTTGACCGTAGACCTCCGTCCATATACTCTATTTAAAGGTGTTGACGTACAGATTCCGAATCTACAATTGCTATCACTCTAGTCCAATTAGGGACGGCTGGACGGCCCTTCGAAACTTTCCGGACAAGTTTTTCGAGTTTTTCAATTTACCTACAGCAGATAGGTGACAGTAAACATCACCGACGGTTACTAGGTAATATTATACAATTAATTGTCATCTCAGCTCGTCATGACAATGGGGGCCGCCATCTTGGCCGCCATCTTGTTTTTTGTTATTTTGACCGTAGACCTCCGTCCATATACTCTATTTAAAGGTGTTAACGTACAGATTCCGAATCTACATTTGTTTTCACTCTAGTCCAATTAGGGACGACTGGACGACCCTTCAAAACTTTCCGGACATGTTTTTCGAGTTTTTCAATTTACCTACAACAGATAGGTGTCGGTAAACATCACCGACGGTTACTACGTAATATTATACAATTAATTGTCATCTCAGCTCGTCATGACAATGGGGGCCGCCATCTTGGCCGCCATCTTGGTTTTTGTTATTTTGACCGTAGACTTCCGTCCATATACTCTATTTAAAGGTGTTGACGTACAGATTCCGAATCTACAATTGCCTTCACTCTAGTCCAATTAGGCTCGGTTGGAAAAGAGTGTTAAGTAGTTCCGAGAATTTTAGATGGTTTCATAGCAGTCAGGAAAACATCTGGTGAGGATAGTTAGCTATTTCCGAGAATTTTACACGGGTTTGATATCAGCCAGGAAAACATCTGGTGAAGACAGTTAGCTTTTCCGAGAATTTTACATGAGCATTCATATCAGCCAGAAAGGGCTAAGACGGTTAGCAGAGGACTGTTACAGATTTCCGGAGAGTTTGCAGATCAGACAGCAAAACCGTTAGGAACGGAAATAACTGGTTTGGTATGCTTACGTATATAAAGTACGGTGTTCTCTCCATACGGCAGTCTTCGTGACACAGACATCGTACGATCATGGACGTACAGTTATCCGCTGACGATCTGTTATTGCTATATCGTGGTGGATATTACACAACACCTAGACAGTTACGGAAGTGTTGGTGCAAATTGCGCAAAAAATCATCGCAGGAGAAAGAATCTCCTTGCTCGAGGAGTATGACCGCTTACTACGGACAGTGACAACATCTGTACCCGATCTTTATGGAGCAGGTATTTCCGAAGAATAACCAGGCCCTTCATCAACACCCGATCCTGTATCCCCAGGTACCGAGGAAAACCAGACAACCGCATTTGACCCTGTTACATCACCAGGACCTTCAAGGAACGTCGCACCTGGATCAGGCTTGGAACCTGTGCCAGGACCGTCATGGAGACAGCAGAACCGTCATCCGAGAGTGTTTCAGTATCAGATAGAAGAGGTAAGAAAAGAAAACGTGATACAGTGCCTCGTGAACAAATAGGGAACATAATATTACATAACATTCAAGAACGTGAATATCCCAAATTCCGTTCCAAAGGACGTCGTGTAGAATTCAGTTTCTCGCACCCCCCAGAAAGTGTCGATCCTCACACATGGATCCGTGAAGGTGTTGAAAATCTTATCACCTATGTTAAGAAAGACACCAAGGATGAAGACAAGATAGGTTTAACTCTCTCTAACATATCTGACCCAACCGTGAAAGATATTTATGTCGGGTGGCACAGAAGCGACCAGTTACACAGTGATATGGTGTGGAACATCATGTATAAAATATTGCAGAGTGCGAAAACATTTACGGCTACAGATCGGTTAATTTTGCGAGCCGACCATGTCAATATACCTGTCGTAGGTGGTGGAGGTAAACGAACATATTGTTTACCTAATTACATGTTAAGCACACAAAAAAGGAGTATCGTCGGTGTGCCGAATAGGAAAAAACCACTCTGTTTAGCTGAAGCTTTGGTAATAGGAAAAGCCTATGCTGATAATGATCCGTCCTATTCACAGTATCGAAGAAATAGAAATCTTCTTAAACCTGTTTTCGAACTTATGCGGAAAGCAGATGTAGATCTGACAGACAATGCGTGTGCCGGAAGTGGAATTCCTGAACTGAGAAAATTTCAGCAAGTTCTCACAGATCATAAAATTATTGTATACAACAATCTTCGTGATGTTAAAGATGTTCTGTTTGAAGGGCAGGTTGAACATGTTTCAAAATTTATATACCTTCTGTATGATAATGCCAGACAACATTATGATGTGATAGTGAACCGTGTTGGAGCATTTGCAGCAAGCCAAGAATGTCATGGGTGTAACCAGCTCATATTTGGTAAACCTCATAGTCACATGTGTAAGCAATTATGTTGTATGTGTCGTGCAACTCCACCGTGTGTACCTGAACCGGGTGTCCGTAGAACATGTCAGACATGTCACCGAAATTTCAGAAATGAACAGTGTTTCACAAATCATGTTTCTACACCATTCCGAAACGGTACTGTCTGTAGTGAAATCCAACAGTGTCTTCGATGTTTCAGAATTATTCTCACAAACAATAGATATGAAAAAGTGCATAGATGCAACATGAAATATTGTACTGTGTGTAATTGTGTGAAACCTGTAAATCATTTCTGCTACATGCCTATACCGAAACCTAAACAGTACTCAAAATTTCTATTTGTGTTTTACGATTTCGAATGCTACACTGATATTCCTTATTCTGACAAAGAAAAAACTTTTCTTCATGTTCCGAATCTTATCGTGGTGCAGACAGCCTGTCACGCATGTCACAAAAGAGAGGATTTAACAGCTTCGTGTTCTGTTTGTGGAACAAGACAGTTTATATTCTGGGATGACCCTGTAGATACATTTCTGTCGTATCTCGAATTGCAACATAAGTTTACCAATATAACCATCTGTGCACACAATGCACGAGGTTACGATTGTACATTTCTATTACGGAGAATGCTGGAAAGAGAAATGAAACCTCGTGTTATCTTAGATGGTACCAAAATTGTCAGCATGACATACCAAAATCTCCATTTTGTGGACAGTCTCAACTATGTTCAGTCAAATCTTGCAGGATTTTCAAAACTGTTTGGTTTACCTGTGCAGAAAGGATATTATCCGCATTTGTGGAACACTTACAAGAATAGAAATTACATAGGACCGCCACCTACTCCTTCTGCATATGGATATGAATATATGAAAACAGTTGAAGATCAACACCGTTTCATGTCCTGGTACAACAATGAATGTGAAAATAATATACCTTTTAACAACAAAAACGAACTTCTCCAATATTGCATCAAGGATGTGACCCTGTTGAGACAAGGATGTCTAAAGTTGAGACAGAATTTTCTAGACATATGCAAAATAGACATTTTCAGGGACTGCATCACAATAGCATCTGTCTGTTCACTAATTTACAGGCAGAAATTTATGCCGGCTAACACTATAGGAATAATACCTAAAGGAGGTTACCATCATGCAGATCAGATGTCCAAGTTCGCATTGAAATGGTTAACCTACGTGGAAGAACAAAATGATGTAATACTTCTTCACGGTGGACGTACTCGTGAAAAATATGTCATAGGAGGGCGTTACAGAGTGGACGGTTATCACGAGGAGACGCAGACGGTGTACGAGGCGCTGGGGTGCTACTGGCATGGTTGTCAACGCTGCATATCAATTAACAGGGATATGTATCCGAAAGGTGACGAAGAAGATGAAACCGATCAGGATAGTAACAGTGATAAACATAGTGACTTGTTGAACACTGCGGCCTTCAGATACGAGACAACGTGTCGTAAACTTGCGGCTCTACGTTCTGAAGGATACCATGTTGTCACAATGTGGGAATGCGATTTCAAAAAAATATTGCGAGCAGATCCTGAACTCGATAGACATCTATCGACACATCCTATCGTTTGCTGCATTCCTTTAAATCCAGGAGACGCCTTATATGGAGGAAGAGTTGAAACAGTCAGGACGTATTACAAAATCAAGGAAAATGAAAAATTACAGTACTATGATTTTACAAGTTTGTACCCTTATGTGAACAAATACTGTGCCTATCCTGTCGGACATCCTGCCATATTTCTGGGAACTTCTATTCCTTCGGTAAATGAGGTTTTGAACATGGAGGGGCTCATAAAATGTACTGTTCTGCCACCAAAAGCTTTTTTACATCCTGTTCTACCTACAAAAATGCATGGAAAACTGATGTTTGTCTTGTGTAACGAATGTGCTATCAGATTAAAATGTGAAGGTACATGCTGTCATTCCGATGAACAACGCGCACTTTCGGGGACTTGGGTCATCGCCGAGGTGCGTAAAGCTTACAGTTTAGGCTACAGAGTACTGTCAGTGTCGGAAGTGTGGAAGTATGAAACATCGATGTACGACCCTGTCACAAAAACTGGAGGACTTTTTGCTGGTTATGTCAACACCTTCTTGAAAATAAAACAGGAAGCGAGCGGCTGGCCTTCATGGTGTCAGAACGACGAGGATAAGAAGAAGTACATACAGAAATATTTCGATAAGGAGGGTATTCTATTGGAAGAAAACAGTATCGAAGTCAATCCTGGTAAACGTACTCTGGCTAAACTTTGCCTTAATTCTTTATGGGGCAAGTTCTGTCAACGGGACAACCTTTCCCAGACGACCATCATCAAGGAATCGAAAGATTTTCTCGATAAAATGACTGATCCAAATATAATGATTGGAGGAGTCGTATTCATCAATCAGTACACCGTTTTAGTGAACTGGAAATATGTTGAAGAGGCTGTCAGTCTGAACAGGAAAGTAAATGTTCCTATCGGAGCCTTCACAACATGCCATGCTCGTCTGAAACTGAACGAACTTCTCGAAAAATTGGGTGACAGGATATGTTATTGTGATACAGATTCTGTAATTTACGTAGATAGTCCTGAAATGGAATATCATCCCCAGACAGGTGACTCACTAGGAGAACTCACCGATGAATTGGCAGATTTCGGACCCGGTGCAGTTTGTGAACAGTTTGTTTCAACGGGACCGAAAAGTTACAGCTTGAAAATAACAAAACCGTTCTCCGAACCGCAGTATATCTGTAAAGTGAAAGGAATCACATTGAATACCTCCACATCGGAATTGATCAATTTTGATACCATGTGCGACATGATAAACAGTGAGCAACCTGAAGTTATGGTCGAAAATATTTTCAGGATCAGAAGAACAAAACAGTTCCAAGTAATCAGTACATACGAAAAAAAGCTGTTTCAGCCGGTACTGTTGAAACGACGTTTCGACGATGAACATTTATCGTATCCCTTCGGATACTGTGCAGACTAAAATATGTCTGTAGCGGTCCAGAGTTTGAGCCCTTCTTCGGACAGCCAGTGTATAAAATGTGTTTACAATGTACCAGATCTTCATTTTTCTTCAAATCTCCAGTATAAAACATGTTTCCTAAACTTACCCATCCTTTCACCATGATGGTCTGCGGAGCATCAGGAAGTGGAAAAACTACTTTTGTGACAAATATGGTTGACTCCATCGTTCATCTTGTCGAAGAACCCGTCAAGAAAATCGTATGGTGTTACGATCAGGAAAACAGTATTCCGCAAAATCTTCGAGATGTGCAATATCATAAAGGGATCGTCGATTGGCAGTCGTGGAACGGAAAAACCCCTACTCTCATAATCCTGGATGATCTTATGATGGTTGCTCAAGGAGAAAAAGTCGCCGACCTTTTCACAAAAGGCAGTCATCACAAAAACATTTCGGTGGTGTTCATAACACAGAATCTTTTTCATCAAGGGAAAAATTGCGGAGACATTTCGCTGAACGTGAAGCATTTCGTTATTTTTAAAAATCCTCGAGATATGAACCAATTCACTGTGTTTGCACGACAACTTCATCCTCACCGCATGAAAGAACTCGAAAAAGTATATATAGATGCTACCACTCAACCTTTCAGTTATTTGTATATTGATCTTTCACAGTCAACACCGGATCCTTTACGTTATCAGACAGACATTTTTAACCAGAATTACTCAACTGCATATCTTCCTCAGGAATGTTTAAAACATCGAGATGAGGAGAACGAGGAAGACACGTACCAAATCACGTTCTAACAGGAATAGACATTCGTCTTCTTTCAAGAAACATTCACCTTTCTTGCACGTGTTGAAAAATTCGCCGACCAAAATCCGTAAATCATTATTGAAAAGTGCTCCGAAAAAGACAATTCGTTTCATCAGCGAATGCTGCCTGAACGTTTTAAAAGGAAACGTGAAAATTAAACCGTCCACAAAACGTCGTCTCACACCTTACAAGTCGGTCTTACGCAATCTCGTGAAACCGAAAGTGAACATCGAAAAACGAAGAAAACTACTTGTGCAAAAAGGTGGATTTCTACCCTTACTTCTAGGTTCTTTGTTATCGGGTCTTCTCGGTACTCTCATTCCTCATTGAGAAATGACATCTTCCTACAAAAAGATGATCGTCCTTTCACCGGAACAGCTAGCACGTATTCGTGGGTCCGACTCGTCTGTAACTCAGAAATTACCCGTTCTGGATAAAAAAATGAATGATATTCTGAAAATGAAAAATATATCAGACGATCAGAAATGGCGTCTTTACAGAAAGGAACTGGACGAGTATTTATGGCTGAGTCGAAAATCCAAAGAACCATTACAAATTCCTATTGTTCAAGATAACGACGGTTCTTCTACTATTTCGCCAGGATCGACGTATTTTCCTCCGAACCTAGCAGAGACGTTACCCCGTAATACACGTCATCAGTTACAAAATATCATCGACGAGTACCAATCTACGGCTCAACATTTGATAGACGAACGTCAGGAAAAAACACTTCCTGATCCGAAGACGTTGAACTTCTCAGCATCGTCAACGGAAAGCCCTGGACCGTCTCATCGACAGAAACAGAAAAAGAAGAAGAAAGCGGCTGTCCGTGTTTCCAGAAAAACTACACCGTTTCTGAGAACACCTGACGCATACAAGCTGGTTCCTCTGAGAAAAAGCCGTAGACAGAGAGATCAGTCATGGGAGTCCCTAAGTTAAAACACGATAAAATCCTCACCAAAATATATTACGATCCCCGACACCGTGCTTCATTCTCATCTGTAGATCGTTTATGGAACGCGGTGCGGGATAAAAATATATCCCGCAACACGGTGAAAAAATGGTTGATGCACCAGGAAACGTACACACTCCACAAACCTGCAAGGAAAAGGTTCCCCCGAAATCATTACAATGTGTGGAACATAGACATGCTTTGGGAAGCTGATCTCAACGACATGACATCGATACAAAAACATAACGATGGATACAGATATCTTCTGACAGTGATCGATGTTTTCTCAAAATATGCCTTTGCATTACCACTAAGAAATAAAACAAGCAATTCGGTAACCGAAGCTTTCAAAATTATTTTCGGACAAAGCAGACGAAAACCTGTCACACTACAGACCGACCAAGGAACGGAGTTCACAAATTCTACATTCCAGAAGTTTTTAAAAAATGAGAATGTAAATTTCTCGATCGCTTCAAATTATCCTGTGAAAGCAAGTGTAGTGGAACGTTTCAACAGAACATTGAAAGAACGAATGTGGAAATATTTCACATCGAAACAAACAAGACGTTACGTAGACATTTTACCGCAACTTCTCGAAGGTTACAATACAACTATCCACAGTTCCATAGGGATGGCACCTCGAGATGTGAACGAGTCTAACGTTTACATCGTGTGGAAACGTCTCAACAAACCTGACAGACATATTTCACAACCGTCTTCAGATCTGAATGTTGGTGATTTCGTACGAATCTCTGTCGTCAAAGGACATTTTGAGAAGGGATACGAACAATCGTGGTCACGAGAACTTTTCAAAATCCACTCCCTTGTTCAGCGATCACCTGTAACTGTATACATATTAGACGATTTAAACGAAGAACCTGTAAAAGGCACATTTTACAAACATGAACTGCAAAAAGTTTATTCGGATCCTGACGAAGAGTATAAAATTGATAAGATTTTGAACAGCCGGGGAAAAGGTAAAAATTTGGAATACCTGGTTCGCTGGCTCGGATATCCACCTAGTTTTGATTCGTGGATCAAGGCATCTTCCGTAAAACAGTTATCAGAAAAATAATTTCCAAAACATATTTATATCAAAATATATCGTCACCACGATCCAGTGAGTTCTTTGTGTTCGGCGAGAATGGACGATAATTTCTATGTTTACCTACCGTCATCTGCATCGGAGAAGTATTTTCCGAACAACACGCTGACCCATTTCAACGTAAAACTTGCAAAACGGATCGATCTGTCTCCAGAATTGTGGGAAGTCGGATTAGCAGAACTGCATTATTCAACTCTATACGACAATGTTTTGGAAACAGATTACGGAAAGGTAACCTTTCCTGTTCGGACGTATGCAAGTGCTGAGGATCTGATCTCTACCATCGAAGAATCCCTCCCCAACGACCTGGAAATACGGAGAAACGTTCTTAAGCAATTCTGGCATTTTCTGTTGGAAGCGCAATGGGACGCGTCGGGATCTTCTGTTTCTACGGATAATACACTCTATATTAACGAGCAGCCATTTTATTTTCCTGCAGCAACATATACAATAGAGGAGTTCATTCAGTTCCTGAAAACAAACCCTGCTAATGCCGTTGTTCCTACTCATCTCAGATTTTTCTTTAAAGAGGCTGTGAACAAACATCTGTCCGTGATAGGGGTTCCCGATCCTGAATCGGAAGGTGTTCCAACAAATACTGTTACACCCATAGACGAAACTGATGACTACGCCAAATTTCGATATGACGTATTGAAATCTATTTATTCTACGCACGCAGTGTCCAATAACGTCGTGGATAACAACCCCTACATATTCATTTATTCCGATCTCGTGAAACAGCAATTGGTCGGAGGAGAAATGCTACGTCTTTTACGTCTTACCCGAAAACAGTATTCGGAAACAGAATCATCTTGCACAGTACCCGTAGCCCATCATACATTTAATCCGATTCATTACGTTTCTCTGGATAAAGGTTCTTTCGAAACAATAGAAATTGCGATGTATGATAGACAAGGATATTTCCTGCCTTTGAGAAACGGCTCCGTACCTACAATAGCTGTTTTACATTTTCGTAGGAAAGCAAAGTCCTTTTAAAAAACAGTAAGGAATCATTTTGCTCAGTCTATGTCGAAAAGCTGATGAATCACCATGAATTCGCAGACCGAATATTACAGTAATCAGATCCGTGTGGGAATTGGACCCATCTATCGTTCAACTAGAATTCAAAAAGGGAGAGGATTGGGGTCTCTCTTTGCAGGACTTTTTAGAATGGTGAAACCTGTACTCTGGAGTGGTGCAAAAGCGATCGGAAAAGAAGCTTTGAAAACAGGCGCTAACATTATCACAGACATTGCAACAAGCCAGCAAACTCCGAGAACTATCGTTCGTCAACGTGTACGTGAAGCGGGTCAAAATCTTCAAAGTAAAGCACAACGCAAAATCGACTCTCTGGTAGGTTCCGGTATAAGAACAAAACCTGCAACAAAAATTGCTCAGTCGATGTTAAAACGTTCAGCCACCCGTATTAGAACATCTACGATCCGTAAAAAAAGCGCATCCAAAAAGCGGAGAAAAACATCCACAAAATCTAGGACGACACGCAAAAGGAAAATTAAACAGAAGGCGGCAGGAAAATATATTTTTGGCTAATGATGGAGAATAACACTTGCATGATCTCGCAGTTCGATCTTTTCAGTAAAAAACCTATTCAGCAAAATGTCGAAAAAACTTACACAGTCGCCTACAAGCCTATCGCTTCCATAGATAATCAGAACATACTTCAGTTTGCCGTTCCGCCGGCAGGAACAGATTTTCTAGATCTTTCATCTGCCTATCTTCGTCTGTTGACGCAGATGGTCAATCAAGATGGGTCTCCCATGAGTGCTTCCGAACCTTCCAACGCCCTCACAAAAAACTGCGGGGTCGTAAATTATCCTCTCCATTCACTTTTTTCACAAGTTACAGTGGCTCTCAACGGTATCGCTGTAACAGTTGCCGATAACAATTACGCATATAAATCAATCTTCGAAGCAGAAATCAATTACGGCAGTGATGCTGCGAACACGCATCTCACAAATGCCTTGTGGTACTTGGACACACCTGGACATCAAGATCAAATCACCGCCGACAACAAAGGTTTTACCGCCAGAAAAGACTTTTTCCAGCACGTTCCGACAACCGGAAATCCTACGGAAGTGTCTGCCGTAGTCGAACTTATGGGAAAACTGCACATAGATTTTTTCCACCAACCTAAATACCTGGTCAACGGCGTTGAAGTACGTATCGATCTAGCCAGGTCACGTGATGCTTTTACATCTGGGGAGATCAGACTTCACCAACCACCAGAATAAAAATTTTAAAGGCTGTTCTCGAAATAAATCACATCATTCCTACTCCTACCACCAGTTTGGCCATAGACAGAGCACTCTCTTACGCTCCAGCCCATTATCCGTTCACCAGAAGCGTCATCAAAGCTTATTCTTACGTTGCCGGAACGCAGCAGATTTCGATCGATAATGCTTTTCAAGGTCCTTTTCCGAATGTTGTTATTTTTGCTATGGTATCCACCGCCAGCTTTCTCGGAGACAGTAAGAAAAATCCGTTCGACTTTAGAAGTTTCAATCTATCTTCTTTCCATCTTGTGAAAAATGGAGAACTCGTACCTTACGAACCCTTGCGGGTCACCACAGGAGGGAACGGCGGATTGATAACACGTGCCTATCAAACTCTATTTTCCGGTACAGGCATTCACCACGCCAATTACGGACACCAGATCACAAGGAAAATGTTCGAGAACGGATCCTTTTTCCTGATTTTCGACATAACGCCTGACTCTTCAGGAAACGACACGCACACCAGTCTCCAGGAACAAGGTATCATCGGTGCCGAGATGCAATTTTCTGCCCAGCTGTCGGAAAATATAACATGCCTTCTATATGCTGAATTCGAATGTGCAGTAGATATAACAAAAGACAGAGGTGTTATCCTCCATCAGTGAGACCGACTTGTCTATAAATATGTGTGCTCGTGTTTCTGGCTCGCAGTGTTATCGAGACAGTTCTGATGTAGACATTATACTACCTGTGATGGAAAAACCTACCAAAGTGATAATCCGTACTATTAAGCATAGTAGTGTTTCTTCGAAAGTGACAACTTCAAAACCTGTGAACATACAATCGTTTCCCGAACTACTTGACAACAGCCCTGGGAGCATAGAAATAACCAAAGATAGAAATATTATTATAAACATATGAAAACATATGTAACGTGAGATGGGAAAACTCATCGAACTGATAACCTGTGATGATATTTATAATAGTGATTCTTTGGAAGTACTGTCTGCCAAACCTGTTGACACGCAACCGTCCCCCCAAATATTAGAAGAATATCATCTTGAGAGTATAGAAATAACAGAACGCTGTACTCTCATTTTCCGTTTTCGAAAACATAGGCAGCATGAACACGTCGCAGATCAGGGAGATTCTATCTCGAAACTGTTCCACCAAGAACATTTTCTACAGTGTTTACTCGAGAGATCTTTTACCTCGGACGTTTCCTACCCCTGCCTTGATAATCGCAAACACCGACACTTCCAACTTCCAGGGTACACACTGGGTGGCCTTCTATTTTGGCAAAAACAATATGGCTGAATATTTCGATTCATACGGATTTCATCCTTTCTATCCAGAATTCGTAACTTTCCTGAACCGTCATTCCTCGGTCTGGACTTACAACAACATTCCCTTACAGGGGGTGTTGGCCACGACGTGCGGACATTACTGTTGCGTGTATGCTTATTACAAAGCATGCCATGTTACGACCAAGGATTTCATTCAAGCATTTCCGCCCGGTGTCAGTAAAGATGGATATATCCTACACCGTTTTCGTCAGATCTTCAAATGTTTACCCCATTGCAAGTGCCCGAGAGGGGATCAATCGTGTTGCTCTATCCACGCGATCCGGTGTCGTGTTATGCAAAAAGCTATATAAATGTGTGCTGCTGCATCTTTCTCTCAGTGCCGTCGAGACAGCTCCAGTGAAAACATCATGGAGCCTGCTAGGGATTCGACAATGGAAAAACACGACAAACTAGTGAAACGCATGACCCATCAGGATGGTGCTTCCAAACGTAAAACTCGCAAACGTGTGCAACCCCTCAAAATCGAAACTGTCCCTATCAAGAACGAACCGATGGACGTGGGAATAGATGTGACTACAGACTGTGATTTCATGAAACGGCGTAGGGAGATCGGCTTTTCCCCAGATACAATCGAATGTCCTGGACTACACAACGTAGAGGCATGTTTAGATCTCTATCTTGCTAACACATATTTTCTGAACAAGGAAAAAAACAAGTTCGTAGCAATAGGATTCGAAAAGCGATCCCCTTTCAATTTGGTGTGGGAGTTTTCGCAACAGGGGAGATCACCCGTACGCATCGATTCTAAGCAGATTAGAGAACTGTGGGCTTTGAAATCTGACTTACTGAATTACGTCGAAACAGGTCGTCGATTCAATTACTTGGTTACGGGAAATATCACCGTGAGTGGTGTAAATTTTTTCGGGAAACGTTGTATCTCGATGTATCAGCATCATTCATCCGATGCTTTTATTTTCACAGCCTCTGAACTACACTTATTTTTGAGTAACCTTTTTTGGCCTCTGCAGAAATTAAAGAACGAACGTTATCATAAATTGCAACCCGAAATGGAGGCTTTTGTATATTGTATCAAGAACAATATGGTTTCAGAAAAAAAAGAAGCGCCCAATTTAGTGAACTATTTTTATATTCTTTGGTACAACGAACTGATGATTGAAATATATCTTGAGAACAATCATGGACAGACATTGACATTGTAAATAAGTTCTGTTACTTTCATGTATCTGATGTTGTAAATGAACCATTGTTCTTTCTGTGTATTGTTATTTTATGTATTGTAATATAACCCTTCAGGTATTGTAAACCTTTCATATTCAATTGTAAATACAACATTTGTGTTATTCTATGTATTGTAAACCTATATCCATATTATCGATTGTAAATAAAACATTTGTATATTTTAAAAAACTCTTTTATTTCTTGTACTTATTACAATAGAAACTGTACATCTTCCAGACATTTTCAACTGCACAGGTTTTTTTTACATTTTTACATTTGCTATGTTCTTTGCATCTTCCTGAAGTGTTGTTTTTCACACTATTCAATTTTGGACATTCAAGTTCTTCGATGTTACGTACGGATATTTTACCCATACCTTTTTCTACAAGTAATTTTTCAAACCATTTCACTTTCTCCGTACCTTTGACGTACACTGTTTGATTCACAAGCACAACACATAACAAATCTCCTAATTTCTCATACGGTAGCCATCCATCTCCCCAGTTGAGGCCGTGTTTGTTGGTACGGAGCCAGTAATTCACTCGGCGATACTTTTCACTCAAAAAGCGTAAACCATATGGAGATTTCACTACACAGTCAAATGCATTGTCAAAAGGAAATTTTAAAATTCCGACTTCTTTCCACACAAATTCTCCTCCTGCTCCTCGAAGACCTTGAACGTCCAAAAAACAGACATCCATTTTGGGCATCAGGTGAAAACTGTCAACGTATCTTCAATGCTACCCCGGCATACGGCGCACTTGTCCAATTGGGAAGCACAGGATCCGCAGGAAACAAAATGTCGACACGGGAGAATTACAACACTGCTAGGATTCTGAAAACATATTTTACACACAGAATCCACACTAGGTTTATCGGACGGTTTCTCAGGAGTCTCTATACTGTCGCAATACTTGCAGCTCTTGGAGTTACGATGTAACGCCGCAACACTCTGTATAAAAGGACACTGGGGTACCAACATGTAATGTCCAAGAATCGGGCAATCTTTGGATGTCCAATCGCAAAGTCCGTACGAACAATGAAAACATAATACTCTGTCGCTAAAGCCTGAATAGTAAAATCCTGCAGTCACTAATTCTTCCGGAGTCTGACGTAATCCTATAGGCCACTTTCTGTATGTTCTGTATCTCGAATTCACTGATACGTAATTGATAACATACGGCTCGGCGTGAGTCCAGCAGACGTGGTGAGTAAACACTCTCATACGTCATAAAAGGTAAAGTAATCGGATACTGTAGGTGACGGCGTCCCAGGTATCGGTGATAAAGGAACAACCTGAAGATCGTCGGGGAACAGACGTCTGCGGACGCCGAAACCTTCTGCAGGAACCACAGGGAAACAGGGATGTCCTTCTAATTTACGTAACAAAGGACGATCACAGCCAGAACACCACAAGGAATTTCTGTCTGCCAGCAATGAAAGCCACTCTTTCACTCTCTGCTTCAAAGCTTCACCGATCTTGTCCTCTTCCTTCCTGCGACGTAGTTCGCACATACACCCGTGACCTGGAAATCCTGTTCTCTCGTCCGCTCTTCTTTTCCTCTCTTCTATCTCCTTCAACGTCTCGCAGTGATGGTGGACTCCTTTTCCTAATCCGTTGAACAGGTAACATCCACACCAGGGAGATTCAGGTATCGCTACATACATAAACGGGAAATAACTCAGCACCCGATGCAGGGCCGTTGGATCGTTGTCCAGGTCGCCGCAAGATCGAACAAGTTCCCAGAACTCTTCGTAGCTAACCTCGTAGAAATTCACGCCATTATCAGACAGTCTTGTACCGCACACATCCATCCTCACATGATACTATTATCCTGTATCCCTTCTATTTATACCTTCTTTTTTCTACGTCACGATTTCCGTTAAACATACTTCAAACAGTCGCCCTGGAAGGTTAAACCTAAAACATGCTAGGACATGATTTTCAGACCACACCCAATTCCAGGAATTTCAAACTCATCAACGGCCCCCGGAGAAAAACACCACCTTCCCCAGAATGACTCATCAACGCCATCTCTCTTCAAACAACAAAAACACGTACCCAAATTCCCAGAATTTCAGAATCATCAACGCCATCTGTCTTCAGACAACAAAAACACTTACCCAAATTCTCAGAATTTCTGGAATGCAAACGCATTACCATTCCAAACCCATTACCCAAACCACATCCATTAATTCTCACAACATTTCCTCGAAACAACACTCGACAAACCCCATTTTCCAAGAAAAGGCACTTAACATTCACCGCACCACTTAAAAGCCTCATCAACGCCATCTGTTTTCAGACACCGGAAATTCCGAGAATCTCCCCAACCCAAATTCCCAGAATTTCAGAATCATCAACGCCATCTGTTTTCAGACGCCGCGGGAAAAACCCGAATACTTTTCCTCCAACAACCAATCAAAACGCTCCTCGCAAAATTAAGCCACGCCCATTTTATGACGTCATCGCGAACAACAATACCCCTTGCTTGCCCACACAACTACATCATCAATTGATCTTTGATCGATCTTTTCCAATCAATTGATTTATCGACTTCAACGCCGGTGCATTACTACTCACCTTTTTAATATTATGGGTATTTGCTACTCTTACGGCGGCCGGTCCTCATGCTGGCAAGGGAAGTGGGGAGCGGGGAATACGCCGCAGACAATAGCGGTGGCGCCGAGAGTTACGACGCGGTGGTAGGAAGTATTACGTGTACCTCGTTCTACTGGCTGCTGCGTTTCTTATCGTGCTGGATTGGTCGCATCCACGCTCCCCACTTTCCTTGCGAGCATGAGGACCGGCCACCGTAACAGTAGAATATACCTTTAGTTGACAAATAGTAACTTCCAAGACTCCGTACGTACCTCTAGTACGGTTGTTCAAGGTCCATGAACTCATACATTCTAAAGGGTTCTATTGGATTCCGCAACAAGCCCGGAACCTTTGTTCTCGCAAAATGTTAATTTGGTCCAAGTTGCGTATTGTTTCATTTCAATAAGGAACTTCCTATTGAAACTGATCCAAAAAAAGGTTCCTGGACTGTATTTAAATTGACTCGGAGAAAAGGTTTCTGGACCGTATCTTAATTGATCCTGAACCGGATTTGAATTTACTTAAAATTCTTGGACCTGTAACAACGCTGCTTCTGGTACAATGTTACCCCTCCAGCACACCGTCGTCCACAACACACTTTTTCTCTCAACTGTAGCCAGTGCGCCATGATTTGTGTTGTCCCTATACGCTTGTGATTGTCTCTTCATCCATCTCATGATCATTCATCCTCATCTTCGCAATTAGCCAAAAGTGGTAGGAAAGCAAAGTAAAATAAATCAATCTATCTATCATAACGGTAGCAAAGGTCACTTATTAAGACGGATCTGCTCGACGATAAAAAGTTCGAAATGCAAGTTGGATACCCGGCACGGTTGCCTAATTGTGATTTTCTCTACATCAATTTAATCTGGTCGCAACTTATCCTAAAGCTGGCTTTAGACGAAAGCATTTCCATTAACATTTTCGCTAGCATAAATGCTATGTACGAAAATCTTATAGCAGATATCACTTTACACGAAAGCATTTCATGGAACATTTCGGTTAGCTGTTGAGAATACATTGTATGATACATACAGCACGATAGGCACATCGAGTTACACCATATATGGCGAGTGCACGGTGTTTACAATTGAAAAAACTAACATATTCTTCCACACGTGCACAGTAAACGATGTAAAGTATATATTTAATCAGCGCCATGCTTCTCTACCTAAAACCATTTAAAACGAGGCGTAATTCCTCTTGGTTGAATAGTTATCGTGTTTTAAAAATGTGAAGTGATACGTTGTTTACATCTCACGCGGCCGCCATTACAACTGCACTCGTGACCTAGAGATCGCTTCTGATTGGTTACGCTACGAAAAATGCTACGGACCGAGCCTATCCTTGAGAAATGCCATGCAATATGCCATGGCATCTGAAATGCCATAAGATTTTCACTTTACACGATAGCATTTTGGTCATGGCACAAATGTTAAGGAAAATGCTTTCGTCTAAAGCGAGCTTAACACAATATCAGTCCATAAAATATTTCAATTTCGAAATCCATTGAAAAAATGCCTTTAAAGAATTTTGTTCGTTGATACTCTTTTCACATGTGGCGAACATTTTTCGAGGGTAAAGTTTCATATACAACAAAGAATTCAGTAATTTTAGGGTGATGACATCATAGAATCCACTCATGATTCAAAGTAAATTCAACAGTATTTTCACCGTTAAGAAGAAAAACTTAAAAGCACTGAATACAACTTCTAAATTATAAATGTCATGCACGACATCAAATAATTTACTGTGGATCTGTTGCAAAAGGTTTATTACTATCATGAGGGGTGCAGTTTGATACTAAAATAATTTACGTAAAAGTACATAGAAAACTATTTTACGGTACCGTCACTGGAGGGAACCACATGCAAACAAATGAAATGCGAAGAGCTCCAAAGGCATTGTTTTCCGGTGATGATATTTCTGCAGTTACTGTTTTCAGCATGTATAAACTGTATTTTTTACAGTGTATAAACGAGAGATTAACTAAAGAACACTCTTACCTCTGAACTGACAAGTTTCTCTTCTTAACTCCATGTTCCAGTTTGTCTCATATTGTAGCTCCCCGGTATTTAATCTCGCGTTAAATTCCCTCGTGCCTCGTTAGCTAAGCTTGTTGCGATTCCAGGTAAGGCATCACCTGCCCCGGCTTTAATCAAGGGCTAATCCCCCGTGTATCTTGACTCTTACCAGGTAGAATTGCTCATTAACGTATGCAATAGTTAAAGAATTACAGCGAATGCATGTTGAAAGATAGTGATTGCAGATTCGTGCATTCGCAGCAGGCCCGTAGCCAGGCAGGGGCCAGGGGGGTGCTCAGCCCCCCTGGCACTGCCGCCAGCCCCCTTGACATTAGGTAAAACTATTTTGTATTCTAATTTCTTTGAGGTGAAGAGTGAAAATGTAGACAGCAGATATTATTTTGTTCACAAGTTCGCGAGGGATAAATTCACAGAACATGAACAGCAGCTATTAACATTATATTTGTTCATCTTGTTCATGAGCAGAAATCTAAGTACCGGCAAGTGTTTAGAAGATTCTCTAGACTTTAGAAAGTTCATTCATAGGGGATCTTCCCTGCCCCTGTTGCAGCCTCTCGTTTGACAAATATCTGTGACTTTTAACGTCATCATCAACATTCCTTCCACAGCTGGGTCAAATGACAACAGATCCATACTTTTGGGAATGAAGAGGAGTTTTATTGCTTCGGCCAAGGCACGGTAGGCACTATGATTGAAGTGATATGATATATAAATATATATGGTATAAATACCTGTATCATCAAAAATAGTATAGAGTGTGTATTAAGGGATGATGTCAGTAGCAGTCAATTAATACATCAACAGATGTTTTAGAAGATATAGAAAAAACTGTAGTATTTGCATGATATTTGTAAATTTTATGTTTTATAATAATATAATCCCCCCAATTTACCTTCATTTAATACTGTTAAACTTTTGAAAACTGGATTTGGTTTACGAAGCCCCCTGATAACCCATGAGCCCCCCCTGATAACCCGTGAGCCCCCCTGGAGATCAATTCTAGCTACGGGCCTGATTCGCAGTGCTTTGATTTGTTCTTTATTTCTGTCAGTGCTATGAATAAAAACAAATATCTATTTAATTATCAACTTTCTGTAAGAACATTGAAATTTATGCGGCTCGATCGAGAATCGAAACCTGGTCTCTAACATGTCATGCAATAGCTTTTACCAACTTTTAAAAAATAATAGAAAAAATCCAAAAGCGTCATTTCTCTTGTCATTCTCTTTGTAATCCTAATACGTTTAATTCCCTCCTACGATTCAAACCCGGTACTCCTGAAGTTGTAGCGCGCTGCGATAACCACTTCGGCACGAAGGTCGGCCTGCTGCTACCATCTGTGCCATTACTACTTAGAAATTTAAGCAAGAATGCAGGATTTTACTGAGACTCGAACCCGGATCTCTGGCTTACCATGCCGTTAGTCAACCAACGTTATTTAGTCATTTCTTTCTCATCATCTCATATTAATTTGATTAATTCTCCAACTTTTCTTTCAGGATAGACAAACACAAACATCCATGCTTTACCCGGGATTCGAGCATGGGACGTCTGGCGTCGCAACGCACCGTATTGAGCGTTTGACTTTATTTTGGGGATTCCACTGGTAATCGAAGCAGGGACCGCTCGCATAGAAGGCATGCCTGGCTTCTCTTCTTTTATCGAGACAACCGTTTTACCTTTTTGGAATTGTCCGTTGTCAGTGACTGCAGCGGCGACTGTTGACTTTGAAACACTGATGATGATGATTTCGCCCACACAGGAGTTTACGAAAGAAATATAAAGCTTATTGCCCACTGAGACGCGGGGAAACTCAGAGAAAAGCAGCAACAGAACTTGTGTTGTCTGCTTCTATTGACATCAAATGGTGTAACGCCCACTACAGTGAAAAGCTCGGAATTTTCATGCCAAAAGTCTGCAGGTTTCGAGGGTGGAAGTTTTCCCGTTGATTACGTCAGCTACTCTCTCGTGTAATTTCGCGTCTCTTCGTTTAGTTCCGGCAAGCGTCGTGCTCGGTGGCGTGTAGTCGATCATGGAAAATGTTCGACTATTCGGCCCGGTACATGGGCGGACTGGACTACCCTCCGAAAGGCACATGGAATTTTTCACTCGGAGATTCGAGGTGGCGCGTTTCCGGCGTCTCAGTGGGCGTTCAACTTTAAGCTTAACGCCCATTGAGACGCGGAGAAATGCGGCAATATAACTTTTGTGGCAGAAGTCTGCAGGTTATCTTAAGCCGGAGACGAGTCTGTTGCGTTTTGTTGCCGCGTTTCTCTGCGTCTCAGTGGGCGTTAAGCTTGACAGAGGCACACAGGTAAAATAGCGGAGGCGAAAAAGCAGGAGAAACCACCGCTGGGTTGTTAACACGGTGGGTAAGGAAAGTCAGAGATCTGCATTTTTCACTTAATTTCTACATCTCCTGTGTGTGCCATGATATTCCATGACAATGTACTTACTTTTTTGAGTACCGAACTCTGGGCATAACCATGGGCGTCAGCAGGGGGGGGGGCGAACCGGTCGGTCAAACCCCCCTGGAACTGTCCATCTACTTTTCTTTAAATTTATGGCAATATATAAACGAAGCACTTTATATCACCTCATTTTGCGTCATTGTTTAAAAATGGTCTTGAGTTATCGAATTTGATACGAAACTTTCATAACTTGCAACACTGTATCTCTGTTAATTTGTAACTTTCACACGTTTTGAAGCTTCTTATACTACTGCGTTTGCTGCTGCTACTGCTACAAATGTTAGAAGTAATTATTTTGTATAATCTTGGTTGTAACAAGTACTATATTATTCATATAATAAAGTTATTGGATGCTAAAATAAACTAAACTAAAACTGCTACTACTAATAATAATAATGATAATATATTATTATTATTATTATTATTAATAATAATAATAATAATAACAATTTAAAATACCGATAATGCAATAATTTTAAAAATGAACCCCTTCTTGACAAACATCTGCAAATGCCACTGGTCTGTATCACAATATTTTTGAGGGGAGAGGGTGTTCTCAACATCTTCGATTTGACCCCCCCCCCCTAGGAAAATTTCTGGCGACGCCCATGGGCATGACTTACTTTATCTGCAAAACTTCATTTCAAAAGGCAGTTAATAAAGGCACGTTTTCTGATACAGCTTTGGGGCTTCAAAAGTTTTGTGGTTTTTGCTCTGGGGAACTTTATCGATGTCTGCTGGTGGGTTTCGAGGCCGCAGATATAGTTGACGGAAAGTTTTCATAAAAGCTTTGATTTCAAGCGTATGTTATTGCACGTTCCGACTCCGTAAACGAGAAGTTTCTTTCACTGTCCAATGAGGGCTGCTTGTGATGGAAATGAGGCTGTGGAGCCGTATTGAATTTCCTCTGGCAGTTATTTTCTAGGATAACAAGCAGTACGTGTCGGGAAATCTGACTGTTTACATGGCCTTTTGAAGCAGCTGTTTTTGCTCGGAGTATCAATTGAGTAGAGAAGATGATTTTTCACAGAATGCATAAAAACTTTATATTTTTGATGGTTTTATTTCCTCTCGGTTCAATTTACACAATTTAGAACGCACACAACATAGGTAAAATCAGTTTTGTTGCGAGGTGAATCGTTTCCAGGAATAGCATACACATGCAAGCTTTCACAACTGTAAGGCCAGCCGCACACGAGTCACGACGCGACGCAACGGAACACAACAATGATACACGACGAGAGGGGAAAAGAGATGTTGATTACTTTAATTTCATTCACGGTAGTGTTCATGGGCGTCCGGAAGGGGGGGCAAGGGGGGCCGTGCCTCCCCTGGAAAATGAAAGTCAAGCTAATATTATGTATTTCACACATATAATTTCATTTTAGCCACAATAATATGTGTTAATTATTGCATGAACACCATAAATCAAATTTAAGTAATCTTTTTTTTAGGAAACAACTCACTTTTGGGGGAAAATGTGACTCGTTTGCCCCCCCTTGAAAAGATAATACCTTCTTTGCCCCTCCCTGGAAAAATCCTGCGGACTCTTCTGGTAGTGTTCCATGACATCATACGTTCACAAATTACTAACAAAAATGAATTGATTGATTTGCTTTATTTTACCTCGCTTCTTGTGTCACTTTTGGCTAATTTGCGAAGATGGGGATGAGCGATGATGTGATGAAATTGATGAATGGACACTCACAAATATCCATACCAAGACCGGGATCCCTGGCGTCTTAGTGCAGACACTAAAAAGGACAATTTTAATTCGCGAACTGCAAAAACCAGTTATTATGGACATTGCCTGAAGATTGTTTTTCTTGTACAATTTACGATACATTTTGTACACTACATTCTGCGTCCAAATACAAGATAATTTCCAATGGGCCTATTTTTTCAGGTAATGTAATTATGCCACTTAATTCCATAGCGAATCAATTTTATCCTTATTATGGTAATCACAGTGGCGTATGCTGAGTCTAAGACTTGGTCTAGCTATGGAGGAAGGGAGACGACCAGGCCCATTCATGACGTCTTCAAGGAAGTCATGTTGCCATCCCAACGGTAGTCAGGTTGCAATCTTATAAAAAAAACAGGTTGCCAACTCCTAAGAAAACAGATTGCCAACTCTTAAGGATTCAGGTTGCCAACTTCAGAATCGCTATTATATTTCTGAAATCAGGTTAATTCACAGTTTCTAATCGGTATTTTACTTTGTAGGTTTCAGGCTTCGCAGATAGCGTAGCTAGCCTGGAATATACGCCCCTGGGTAATCAGTCGAGTAATAAAATCGTACAACGGAGACCTCGCTTGCACAAGAACGATTAGCTTCTCTAAGCTCCATTTTAAACCTTGAACGCACTGTCAAACCTATATACGATACAGTGATGCATGAGGTGCGCTGAGAAGAAAGGATTCGCACATGCGCAGAGTGTTTTGTCGCATTGTGCTCCTGCGAGACCAAATTCCACCGACGTTCACTGTTTTGTCGCAAACCGTCGCAACGTGACTCAAGTCAAATGTTTCGTCCGGTGTGCGGCGGCCCATCAGAGACCCGTGTTAAACGTTTCCCGAGTTGCTTTGTAACAAAAATGACTCATCGTGACGGATCCGGTGTGAGGCTGACGTAATGCATACAAGAAAGAAAACCCTCCATTTTTTCGTGCTGTATTAACCATAGCTTAGTCGAGGTGGGGGTGGAGGGCTATCACCACTCTAGTTTCTCGATTTTTCAACTGTGATAATTTTTATTAAAAATTGAAAATAAATTACAGTTTTCCCTAGCGTGTTCCAAATATTTCTTTATTACTTTTGTTCATAAAAACATAAAAATAATGTAATTACTATTATTCGAGACACTAATGCCAGTGACAATGTACAATTGGTTGTTAATGATGGTAAATTTGGTAATTATTATATCTATATAAACTTAGAAGCATAATATAAAAATATTATCATTTTTGTGAGTTTTAGTGAATGGAAAAATATGTGTGGTGGGACTCTCATTCAATAATTGGTTATTATTTTTTATTAATGATGGTAATTTTCGTAATTATTATAATTAATAAATAACTGCACATACATAATTGAACAACATAATGGTTTCTTGAATTTTAGCAATAAAAAAGTGTGGGCCTGTGAGACCCCCTCAGGTAAGTAAGTTTCTCGTACGGCACGGGCAAGCTATAGTTAAACATCTAGTGACCAATCAGCGTGTCAGAACTACAACGACAATTAGAAGTTTTGCTATGGTTTTTCCGACCCGAAATGATAGCAGCCTTCACCGTTGAAGCACTTATCCTGATGACAAGGACGGACGTATTTATAGGGGGGAGGGCTCCAGGGAGTCCGGACCCCCTCCTTCGGAATACTTACCAAGCACTAAAATTAAATAATAAAAATGTACTTTTTTTAAGCGCTTGTTACATATATGTTACATAACCATTTATTGTTATTTATTACAGCATAAAATACTAACCAGGAACTTAACTTTTCATCATTTGAATCTAACTCCTTTCTTTGTTATTCAATAAATATTAAATTCTTTATTTGTATTATTTTCCTTGCCAGGGCAGTTGTTTTTACACAAATTTGGCGATTTTAACTAAACATAAACTAGATAATGAATACGTGCTGTTATATATCTCTTCTAAAACAGTATTTATACCAATTCATGTAATAATAACAATTCAATATCAATATACGCATTTAATTAAAATTAATTTAATTCTAATAATTATATTATTATTGAGACAATTGGTCGGACTCCCGCCCTCGAAATGTAGCGTAGCATTCCAACCTGAACGCGGGGATCTTAAATAGGGATGTAACTTGCCCCTCCCGATTAGTACTAGTTGATGGTAGAGACAGCCCTGAACGGGCAGGTACAACTATCTAACTATTCATTCAAATATACTCATGATTCGTTTTAGACTGAAGTGAGCAATACGAATGGCAGAATGGGGTGTAGACTAGAACACAGGGTAGTCCATGGAAAGCCACTCCAAGTAGCATTTCCAAGCCCCAAAATATGCGTTGTCCAATGGCGAACACGGGGGGTATTTATGATAGGCCCCCGAGAGTTCACAGCAGACGTCATTGCATATTTCCGGCACACATCGTATGGCGACACATTTCGTACGCTGGTGGCATGCGAAAACGGAAGGTGTACCGTGCCGTTGCATACAGTATGCAAGGTGTCCGGGCTGCGATCACTCCAAGAAGGGGAACAGTAAACATGGCCACTGGTAGGATGAAACTGTTCACAGGTGGCCTGGCAGGTTGCTGATCCACAGGGGTGGGTCTCAACACATTTGGGTCGTTGACTGTACCCGGAAAGTTCCAATATATGGTGAAGTACACTGCCTGGCCTTACAGAGCAAAAAGGGACGATGTACATGAAAGATGTTCATGCTTCTTCTTACGGGGGTTAAAGTCGTGGGGGGGGGGTTGCTCTGTAAGATGACATTTCTTCTGATGTTTCTGACGCTGTTCCGATCCTGGGATGTCACTTGGAATAGGATTTTCGTTGCTGCTACGCTGGTCCCAATTGGTGGTAGATAATGGGAACAGGGGCGGAGACGACCAAAAGGGGATAGGTCGTTCTGATAGTGATTATCGAAGATGCATAACAGCAGCAGGGGCGTCTTGAGGTGAAAATCCCTGGCGATTTCAGCTCTCACACCAGTGACATACACCGCTGAAATCCAAAGGAGGCTGGTTAGCTCCAAAGCCTTCAGGAATGCGTTCTTCTTCCGGCCTCAAAAAAAATCGCTGGACTACTTTCGAAATTCCTTGAACTCGTGGAATTTCCGAACAGGGTAGGAAACAGGTAGGACATTGGAAACACTACATTGCTCTCAGTCATTCAATATTTAAAATGTATAAAAAATGTGTAAAGTAATCGTCTTTTATAGGCAAGTGAAAATCATGAGTAAAGATAAGTAAACTAAAATAAAATAAACTGCCCAATAAGTGATATAAATTATAAAACAAGGTTTGAATGAAGGCTAAATAAAATAAGAGGCGGAAAATGTCATTTGACGCCTTAACACTGGAACACCATTAAAATGAAAATATGACTTCATCAAAAGTAAGATATGTATATATTGACTAAATTATATATATATAGCCCCTGGCTTCTCCCAAAATATAGAATAATATGCACATAAACTAAGGTTATGACATGGTACTAAATGCCCTTTGTTGGCACATGATCAATATACAATAAAATAAACGAAAATATCTAGGATTAAATATTGATAAATATATAAAAGTAATATGTAGATGGTATAAAATATATCCCCTGGTATCAGAAAAGTAACCCGACGAAATCCATTAATATCATGTCAGAAATGTCAAAGCATTGTAAAAAATGAGGAACTGACGAAAAGAATAATTAACCCAAAATTTGGTAACGTCACAGCTGTTAAAACGGACCTAGCCACAAGTAAAATTCGGGATCATTAAGATATATTAAAAAGAGTAAATGACATGGCTCCAATGACGTTAAAATCATTAATTACAAAAGATACATAAAAATGGATGAATAAATCAAGGCGACATAGTGACGCATTGTTAACGCTCACTAGTCAAGGGTGGTTTGCGCTTGCATACGCCTGACGTATAGCATAAATAAACAGTTAAAATGAAGTTCCAAATTAGTAATAGGATAACAGTAACGGGAAAATGGGACAAAAATATTTCATGAAACAAATTGATCTAAATAAACGGAGAAAAATGGAAAAAAACGGTATAGAATAATAACAAAAAAAAATCAAATTAAAGTGCTCAAAGCAAAGCATGAACATCCCGGGTGTGACCCTAGGAGGTTGCCTTGACCGGTCTGAAACCGTCGGCAAAATAAGGGGGGGGGGGCGCATTTGTCTCTCTTAGGTAAAGTGTAAATTGAAAACTGAAACTAATCTGGGTTATTGATTTAGAAAACATTTCTTGGCTATCTGTGAAGTATATTTCCGGTTCTGAGAATAAAGGAAAAAAATATAAGGCATTGCGTTAAACAGAAAAGAGAAAAAGAACTACTCTACGTCATGCTATAGCCCACCGTGTATTTGCTTTGGCACGTAGCATAAATGCTCGCCGCGTAAGAGATTACACTTGACCCATGACAACTGTAGGCGTCTAAATCCACTCTTTTGAGTTTTTAGCCTAATAAGGTAAACAAAAAAACTACTTTTTATGGTCGCCTTAGGAAAAAAAATTGAAACGGAACCGTAAATGAAACATCATGACGCCGGGCCGGGAGAAAAGTATAGGATTTGGCATGGGCAGTCACAATTAGCCGGGTTGATGTTGTGAGACGATTTCCTCACCCCTAGAAATAACCTGGGAATCACGTTCCTTTCGTATGATATTACTTCAACTAAAGTCTATGACGTGTGGGAGATTAAAATATAAACACAATTACTCGCTATTACCTACTTTACGAAGATTAACATGAAATTAATCTGTAAGAAGTAATTAAATTTCATTCGGGAAACTTTTGAAAATTCTGAAGGAACGAGAAAAAAAATCGCATAAATAAGCGCCCTTGAAGCGGCTCTTATTAACACCTCGGTTGAAGGCTAGGAATTTCAGTGTCGAAGCCACCTGAGTGTAAAGTTCATCTACAACAAATTCCGCATCCATCCCGACACTAGACGAAAAGAAAGGTGTCATCAAATTCTCTCTCTCCGAGACTGAAATAGGATATATTTCTTCCGCTAACGCGAATCTGGAAATTTCCGCACGGAAATCTGGCGACTTACATGGAAGGAAAATCTTTGACTTGAGTCTTGCGACTGCACATATCCTGAGTTCGAAGGAACGAAAGGAAAACAACGAATGAATCGTGCTTTCGGTGCAGAGATTAAACTTGCGTGTTTAAACCTATCGTAAGCAGACGGAATGAAACGTGATTATACCTAAGGGGAGGGCTTGATTGATTATACTATTCGCAATACTTCATCGTTATTTAATGAAAAAAATGACAACCAGTTTTGCCTTAATTTAAACAACCTTTTTAACTTTTATCGCTATTTAGTGATTTAGTGATTTGCGATGCGATTAAATAACCACACGAAATCTGTTGAATAATGCTGAAGAGTGTTTATTTAAACATTAAGGAATGCCGTAACTTGAAATATAAATATCATAATATAAATACACATGAAATTTAAGGTATTTAAAATTCAAAGCTAGAAAACGCAAAAGGAGGAATATTAAGCTATCCTTTAATAAATAGCTGAAAGAGACAATAAATATCTGGATAATAACAAAAAAATCTCGTCAATATGTGAAATACTCCACGCCTTGAATACCGCTTACGTCTTGTTCTACTTTTCATTACAAGTTGGCTTACGCCTAACTATGGTGTTTTAACAAACTAAAAGTCATGCAGACTAAGTCATTCTTATGTCATTGCGCTACAATGACAGTGTCATTCCTCTTGCTACGGGTACCTCTGTGTACACAATTAATTCGTAGGGGAAGACATAATTAACCTTAAAACTAATGGAAGGGAGCGTCACACTTACTACCTTTAGTAGCGGACATCATTGCTCCTCTATTCCTTAAAACATATATATAAACACTTGCGCACTCTTTTATATTTCACTACCGGTATTTCTGCGCGTAAAACTAAAAACACTTATTATTATTCCTTAGCTAGAACATTGAATCAACGAGCGGGTTATACTCTAACCGAATGGTAGCGTCACTCTGACTACTTACGCCAGCGTATAGTAGCGGACATATAATTGCTCCTCTATTCCTAGAAATATAATTAGCGTTTCGTTTTTTCACATATTAACTTTACTTTAGTAAAAAAAATATTCCTTAAATAAGGTAAAATAAAAAAATGCACTGCGACTGACTCATGTATTCTCTCGACTATCTCCTTATCAATTTAGGGCCTCCCCGATGGCGCAGTGGTAGCGTCGTCGCCTTGTAATCAAGGGGTCCCGGGTTCGATACCCGATGGGGCCACAAGTGGTTCGGATCCCACTTTAAACTGTAGGTCCAGTCCCGATTAGCCTTACTGTGCACAAAGTGGACTTAAAACACCAAATCAAATCAAATCAAACCTTATCAATTTGCACTACAATTATTAGTACCAAGGCTCCCATTCTTTTGGGCGAGGAGATTTCAGTCATTTTAATTACGATGGAGTCGACCACTGAACCTTGTGCATTTCAAAACTATACGTGATAAAATTAAATATCCTCCTTGCGATAATCTTTAACAGTTTAAACTTAAAACACATAAACACAAACGGCGTTACTTTCCGGATCATTAACAAGTTACGGTCTGTTTTTAAAAATATATATGAATTTAGAAACTTTAAAGGACTTTAATTAATTAAAACACAATTGACTTCAGCAATACTCTCTGCTGTGACCCACTAAGTACACACACCATGGTGTGATTGAGTCGTATCGTTTATAGCCGAACTATTATAAGTCACGCACCAAATGCATGTAAAAAAAAATACCAAATTGTATTTCAAGAGACTACTGCAAGGACAGGGGTCATCAAAATCAAGTGCCACTTTCAAAATTTTGATAAAATCCTGGGAATTGATGATAATTTCCCAGGTGGTAGTTCTGTCATAGCCACCAGGGCCTGACCGAAGGTACCGGGTTCGAGCGAACCACGGCGTTACTAGGAGCGAAATTACAAGGGCTCGTCGGTAGACGTGCCCGGGCTGGCCAAATTCTGGGCGGAATATGACACTCAAATGTCCGACATTCCTTCCGGCGCGCGGAATGACGGACGTACCTTATGCCACATCACACCGACGCGGAAAACCGCGACGAAGCAAGGGCGCAGAGCTGTTGCCTCATTGCCCGTGGCTACCAAAGGAAACATTCTATTTTCGTTTCCTCCGCATTGTAATGTGCTTTAATGCAGCGGGTGATTAGCCTATTGGGTGGGTGTGGTGGGTAAGGACTGAATTAAAGCTGAGTATCGACATTAACCATCATTAACATTAAAACTGCATGCTACGCAGCTTTCCCCAAAAATAAAGATTCGCGGAGAAAAAAACAATTCTGACATGTCACTATTTAACAAATTTCAATTTTCATTTATTTCGAATGATATAAATGAAAAATTCCGCAAATTCAACACGTAGTGCTAATTTTCATCACATTTCCGTAAAATGGATGAAAAAGCCCAAGCATCTCACCACGTAGCGTTCCTGCCTGATGCTCTTTGACCTACAGCAGCCCACACAGCAGACGTTAATGCTCCAAGTACTCCCTAATCATCCAGGAACAGAACACCGTTCCCTGTGAACCACCACGAGCTCAGGTGTCGGAGATTCCCAATTAACCTTGAGGAGAGCATTAACATCCTGAAGGTATGGTAGGTGATGACGTCAAGGCTTTGGTTACAAGATCAGGAACCTTATTCTAGGCAGTTATTATAGATGATAGTGAGAGTGTTCCTTTTTAGCATTTAGCTCCATGATCTATAGTGAATATAGATAGGGGAAAGAGGAGAAGAGAGAAACAGAGAGAGAGAGATAGAGAGAGAGAGAGAGAGAGAGAGAGAGAGAGGGAGGAGGGGGAGTATATAGAGATATAGAGGAAAAGATTGAGAGAGATATTGACTCATATATATATATATATATATATATATATGTTTTCAAGAAGTGAACAACCTAGCGATTTTTTAAATATATATATATAAATAAATAAAACTCCGTGACACTACAGCTTTCGATGGCCAGTGTCTGCCAGAGCGGCGTTTCATTGGGTGACGCGTGGTCAGCGCATGGGATCCCATCGCCGCTGTTTTTCTGACATTCGTGACCGGAGTCGCTACATCTTTTCAAGTAGCTTCCCAATTGTCCTCACGACGCTGGGGCAACGCAGAAATTTACGGGGATCCAACCGGGAATCGTACCCGGGACCGCTCGCACCAAAGGCGAGAACGCTAACAGCTTTTTTTGTTCTTTTTTTAAAAGGAAGACCCCTAAGCGGCAGCCATCCCCACACATCATACTCATATAAATTAATTTCAAAATCTAATTTTTCATTCAGGACAGGACAACACAAACATCCATGTCTTAACCGGGATTCGAACCCGGGACTCCTGGCGTTGCAGCACGCTGTGATAACTACTCCGCCACGGGGGTCAACAACCACTTGGCTATAGTCGACGCGCTAGTTATAACCTAAGTTAAGTCCCAATATGGGCAGATCACTGTGGAGCACTTCCTATTACGTGATCCTTCCCACCACTCTCCCACGCCTTGAGAGTACCAGTGGTGCTAACTCAGCAAAATTAAGCTAAAACAAATATGACAAACGATTCTCACTGTGTAGCGTAACGGTACCGGCTCATATTATATCAGTGATTCATTGTATTTAATCCGGCCTTTGAAAATGCGTGCGGTGCCCGGATCGTAAACTGTAGTATTTTCCAGAACGCGCGTACAACAATCAGTACGAGAAGGCAATCTGATAACACGCTTACTTGTGTTCTTTTTTAAAGCATTGAAATGTTCTTGCTCTTTACTCTTGGGTGCATTTTTTTTTAAATGCAAGCTCCTCATTTATATCTTATCGATATCAGTATGCGAACAATATTTCACCGTTGTTTAACCAAATCTTTCTTTATCTGACGTCACAACTGCAGGCACCATTTTCACCCCCATCTGACCCCATCATTCGTGTGGAAGAAGTTCTTGTTTTCGGAGGCGTTTCTCTGTTGTTGTAGTGGTGTGTTTCGTGTGTGTGTTTGCGTGTGAGAACAATGGTAAGTGCGTGAGGCGAATTATGTGACTGTTGTCTCTTAAAATGGAATCACACCGGATCCAACGAAATCCGCAATCTGCTCTTCGAGGACACGCAAGGTTGCAACACTGCAAACCAACGTCGTCGCGGAGAAGGGAGTGGGGAGATGTGGTGTGAGGTGCACAACAGTGGATTGCAGCGTCTTGTTTTTTAACTTGTCAAGCAATACGTTGTCGACTGGCTGGCTTTGGAGTCCACGGAGCGCGCCCACCAGCTGCAACAATCACATTCAACGCACAGTGTTGCCACACATCTACTCTCCACATCTACTCTACGCCACCTTGTCCCTCCCCGCACTAGCACCTTCCCACGGTCTCCACATTGAAGTTGCAAAATACGGCAACAGCGTATCCGCAGTCATGTGACTGAGACTCCACGTGGAGTAGACGAGCAGAATGACAGCTGCGCCCATTGGCTGAAGGTTGAGTGTGATTGGACGAAAACAACTCGCCCGCTGTTTATCCCCATCCACGTTCGTGTCGGCGGCATTCTTCAGTCCTTCGACGTTAATGAAGTAAACGCGTGGAATGTAAGTGGGGACCCATATATGTATACATATAAGATAGCATCCATAAAACTGCGTTGCCACCAAAAGTGGTGTAACACTGCACCTAATTTGGTGTTAACGGCCTCCATACATGGTGTGGTGTGGCAACAAATGGTGTAACGGAATTTAACAACGTCAATGTGAACATCACTTTTGGTGGCAAATCGGTTGCATATTTTTTAGTGTAGTTAAATTTAGTATAAATTTCGATATGACTGCACTAGACCGACCATTCCTCAGGGAACTGCTGACTGACTAACGGTTAAAATAACTGTAATAAGATGAAATTCTTTACAACAATGGAAGCTTACCTTACACCAGCTCTTCCGTTCTGCGCGTACCCATTGTTGAGTTTCAATGAAATTAATGTTTTGCTACGTGTCTTGTAGTTAGCAGTTATCAAAATCGGGCGATAATTTTCAATTCGTTCATTATTTTTACTTTTAAGAGGACTGAAACACTGCTAATTAATATAAAAAAGCCAGAAAAAGTGGTTGCCGGTTTCCAACACGTGTATTCCATCCCTTACAAACATGTTTTCTTCAGGAATTGTCTCAAATTTCTTAGCTATTATCCGAATGCTCTGGCAGGTTATTGAAATCTTCGAGGGATTCAAATTCCGGAAGGATTTTCCCGTTCCCTACCGGATAGGGTGATCGTACGTTCCGTCTTGAGCGGGACAGTCCATATTTTAAAAATCTTCAATACCCGTTTTATAAAAATCTCGAAATTAGCTCGAAAATTACTGTATTTGCCGGCGTACAAGATTCGCCCCCTTTTTCGGATATATTTTTGAGGAAAAAGCTTTTTTTTTAATATTATAATTAATGTACATTATTTCAAATATAAAGTAATATGTATATAAGTTTACTTTCAAAAAATAACTTAACTAATCTAACTAGGAAAGAATTGATTTTAATCTTCTACGCCACACAGCGCAAGAAAATTGTTTAACTTAGAGGAAATTTCCAGAAATGACGTAATCAAAAACTTAGTACCGGCGTATAAGACGTACCCTGTTTTTTCAGACGTATATATAAAGGGAAAAAGTGCGTATAAGACGTACCCTGTTTTTTCAGACGTATATATAAAGGGAAAAAGTGCGTCTTATACGCCGGGTAATACGGTAGATCTAAAATTGAGACATTTTATACTAAAAATTAGTCGATGGAATTTTAAAACTAGCGTTATGAAAACACCGTTTTTATCCACCCTGCTTTAAATATGTAGTTGAAAACTTCAATTTGGTATTATTTTATCACAAATATTCTGTAGCAAGTTATGAGATTAGGTTTAAATGTATGGGGTGATCCGTTTGAGTTGTCAGAAAACTAAACCGTTGTGTACAATAGGTTAATGTACGTATCTCTGAGCAGTTTGTTGTAATATATGCAGAAAGGATGTAAGTTTCGAGTGAGTGCAGGTTTACAAACTTCAGCCGCGTGGCGTTAGCGTTCATGGTAGATAAAATAGTGGTCACGCCACAACAGCGCACAATGTATCGTATTGGATGTGAAATTGTCGAGTGTTATATGTACACACTAGTACAGCCACATGGCTGTAGTCTGTAAACCTGCACTCACTCAAAACTTACATCCTTTCTGCATATATTACAACAAACTGCTCATAGATACGTACTACATTAATCTATTGTACACAACGGTTTAGTTTTCTGACATCTCAAACTGATCAGCCGGTAGAATAAATACCATCATCTATCAACCCGTAAGCCGTTTTCCTTTCATGTGTCATATGATTCATTGCCAAGATAAAATGTTTAGCTCAAATATTGCAATCGTTGCGTCCTTAATTTTGCGATATAAAAGAGAGCACATTCAAAGAGATTTCAGTTACAAGGATTATACGACAGTTGATATTTCTCATAATATTTAAAGGATTAACACGACGAAGTTCTTTGTTCTCCTAAATCAGGATTAGCAAATAAGAGGTAAATCTTTTTTATTTATATCAGAAATGTCTTCGCATAGTTAGTTTAATCAGTTAGAAAATTAGTTTACTTCGTTAGTTTTGTATGTAGCGCTTGTGTTTTAGTTTGGATCATACGATACTTTGTTTGATTTGAGTATAGTTTTGCACGTAAATCTCGAAAAATATGTAGTCACTAGATGTCCCTAATTTATTATAAGTTGGAAACATTTATCTAGGAGTTTCAGTCTGTCGTGTGTGACGAAGTTCTTGATAATAAGTTTGATATATCATAAGTGAATATGAATTATGCCTTTGTCAAATACAGTGCCGTTTTATGGTCGAGGCGTCCATGGAGCGGCGGCTAGCGCAGCGGGAAGTATGATCGTGTCTGCCGGCAAACTGGATGCAACATCCGCGTAACTGGAACCGCTAGCTATGTAATGAAATAATCTCGTACATTTGACAGTTACAATAAAAATGAGGACGTAAGCTACGTCCCGTGTAGCGGTGCACTTCACAAGTACACTTACCTTATAAGCTCAGCAGAGCATGCTGGATAATCCCAGGGTTCGGGTTGAGATACGGCGTCCCTTCCCCTTGGCTCCACAGGTGAAGTCCAATGACAACCCACGAGGTTGTCCTCCTGATGCAGGTATCCATAACTACGAAATACACTTTCGAAATAAAGAAAAACCGCAATATGTTCAACTTTACGTTTATTATAGACACGCACGTATATCATGTATGACTAAAATTACAATTAAAATACTTTCGAACGGTACAGCACGAGATGCGGAAGCCTATATTTCCCGTGACCCGAATCACCTCTTGCTACTTTAAATCTCTTCGCGCAACTGCTAACCGTTTTTCTGGAAGGCGATATCACCTCCCCAGTTACACAGTGTTACCAGACACAATAACCTTTTAATAGTAGGAAGTTGATAAAAGCAAACAGTAATATATTAGAAATGTACAGTAATCTGGCACAGAGAATTTAGGTATTTGGTGGCAACAATGCAATGAAAAGCGCGTGATCTTCTCACACCACAAGAGTTTAAATAAATCAACAATGGCTTTCAAAATATAAGAGAAACGAACGGCGTTTGCCAGAAACATGAAACAATAAATAGATATAAAGAATTTAACTCAGAAATTATTAACTTAGGCTTCACTAACCTGATTAAAATGAAACTTACAACTATCTTTAGAACATTTAATGGGAAAGCAAACTATTAATTTTGAATCTATTATATAAATTGTTTAAATTTGCCGCTATTTATACTTGTAGATATATCAGTGTATAATGTTAACGATTATAAAGGCGGCTATATTGGAAAATTGGCTGAAGGCATTAATATATTTATGAAGATATATATGAATTATTAACTGTATAATACGTTCAACTATAATAAGCATGAATAATAATATAAGATATAATAATAATAATATAAAAACCACGAAGTAATGGCAAACTCGGGGTCATTACACGTACCTGGTTACAAGAGGTGTTGGAAATGATGTCCTCCCGCAACCACACATTTACGGCATATTTATAGGAAACTTTTACTAACACGAATCAGTTCCTCTTCCGAAATTTCTTAAATTTCTCTCCTGCTATTTCCTTTCAATTCTTTTAATGTATGGCTTCAGGTTTAAAAGCTTGGTAGCTCGCCATGCAGACGTCATGAAAATGTCTGTTTCTTGAAGGGTGTTTTGGTCATACTTCAAAATCGTCTAGTTTCCCCTCATTAAGCACACGCTTCTTTTCAAGAACAGACCCCGATTACCTAAATTTGTTCACAAGTATCCGAATACAGAAACATCTGGGAATTCTGCTCCAAAAATTAGATCTTCCTTCCAAGAATATATAATGACGTAAGAGTCGTACATAAAAATGCTTTGCTTCAAATTGTACGGATAGCGTGGCATCATTAGACTGCAGAAGTAGTACGTCACACTTGTTAACACCTTAACGCCTCACAAACACGTGCAAACTGGACACCAGCCATCTGGATACTGAAGCACTGACGCGTCCACTGCCAAGTCAGCGTACAGCGGTGGGTAAAATGCCGGCAGACGCGATCCCACTTACCGCCGCACCAGCCGCCGCTCCACGGACCATAAAGGCACTGTATATGCAATGAAGAACACATGAAGAGATCGACGTTTGATTTGATTTGACAACTGAAGTTCCCTTAAAGAGCGTGGTTATTCTTTGTGTGTCCTTTAATCAATTTCACCTGGTTAACATTCATCCTCATCCTCGTGATTAGCCAAAAGGGACAGAAAAGCGACGTTAAATAACAAAAGTACAAATACCTTTAGCATTTCATTAATGAGACGAAGGCTATTATGCCTTCTAAATGCTAAATTTTTAGAGTTTGACATGTTCGTTAATTTTGAAATAAGTCCAATTCGGTAGAGATGTAACCAGAAATATTATGGAGCAACGGTTGCTGTTTGCCTAACGACAAAATCAATTGCAAATTATATCTTGTTTTTTTTTTAACAAAATATCATTATAGATTTTGATTTTGGTTATTTAGCGTCGTTTTCTGCCACTTTTCGCTAATCGCGACGATGAGGATGATTGATGATATGATTAAATTAAGGAAGGGAGACTCACAAAGAACATTCTGTTCACCGCAAGATAGAACTCGAACCGAAGTTTGCGTAAGACATGACCAATGATGGTGAAAAAATAAGGCAACTCTGAGAAACAACTTTGGAAATAATTTTTGATGTAAAAATACACTTTCTTTCCGAAGACTAATTACTCAGATAGGTATATTCCTTTCTAGATAGCAGGATACCTAATGAAAGTAATGATGAAGACAGTTGCAGATTTACTATTAATATGTTCTCTTGTTTCTGGATTTCATCAGAACAATGAATCTTCCTCAAGTAAGTACTGACTTGCATCGCCAGAGTTCAATTTGAAGATGTAGCTTCAAAGTAAATTTACTTCGTATATGTATTTCTCTTATTTTTTTAAAAAAAGTCAACTGGATCGAAATTTTAAACTATAGATTAGCGGTTACTGGCACCTCATAATCTGAGTCTGGGGTGAACATAGTTATAATCAAGATGGTTTGACTTAAATCAAGATTTAAATCTGGTGTTTTTTTATAATCACTGATTTATGCCACTTTAAAGAAATAATTTATAGAATAATGTACATACGGAATTTGTAGATATCAGAATCAATTCAATGGTGTTTATTAGGCTATAAGACATTCTAATATTTTGAAAGGAAAAGGAAGGAAACAAAATATATGTACTGATGGGGTGACGCTCATACGAAGGGAAATGTAATATATAAATTGTAAACGAACTTAAATTTCTCTCGATTTAAAATTCAAAAATTTTTATAGCAAAAATTTTGTGTAGAATAATATACAAAATACTAATTATGTAAAACTTCAAATATTGTCATTATCATTAAGCTGTAAATAAACATGAGAGCCGACATTTTGTAAACTATCGCCAAAATCCAGCTACAAATACTATAAAAATATTATAAGTTACGATTATATAGTACATCCAGAATGTTTTATTTTCACCGGAAGAAAAGTTACTGAAACTATTATAGTTTCATTAACACACTCAACAAATTTTTCTATATTAGGTTCATATATACTAGACTCGCGTACTTTCGACGTGGCCTATGGCCACGTCTTGTACGCTCGCATGCGTGACCTTCGGCCACGTTGTGATCGCAATCATGTTTTAGATGGGGTTCCTCAATAATCTTAATGACTTTGAAAATGTCTGCATGTTGTATTGGATGATGGGGAACATGTGTACAAGTTCGATAATTTGAAAAGTTTAGAAAGTAACTTTGTGTGTGTATGGGCTCTAATAAAGTACAAATATTCAAACTATTATTGTCTATTTTCTTAATAATAAACTGTGTAAGTAATAACCGTTTCAAGATAACTAGTTGGATGTTTTGCTTAAACGAATTGAAAAGCGACTAAATTGAAAATGCAATATTTACGTATTTTGTTATTTTCACATTTTTGAACGTAATTGGATAATAACTGTTTTCCGTCATTCCCCTCAAATTCCTACATTGCCTCTGTAATAAATTCTGATGCTCGTATTTTGAAATTCGAAAAGTCTAGCATAATCCCCTTACAGTAGTTTCCGGGGCGAAAATAAACTTTCTTTAAGTTCCCTAGCAACGTCCGTTTCCATGGACAACAACAGGCACGGCAAGCTCTAAGGAATTGCATGTCATTATATCCCCTAAACATTTAGTTAAAACAAGCACGATGTAGATATTTACGCATTGAGTATAACAATATATACGTAATTGTATCTGGGCTGAAACTCCTTATTATGTAGATGTCACCCTTGTTTCAGGCACCTTTTCAAAGTCATGAGTTGATTCATCTGTGTGTTGTAGATCTGTGAGAAATATAATGTATCTCGACAATTAAGAATTGAAGGAAACAATGTGTGCAAAAGAAATGCCCGTGGCAACGGTCGCTAAGGACGTGAGAAAAGGGCATTTTCACCCTTAAGGAAGGGCCGATTGAGCGATTTTTTAATTTTCTCGGCCTTTTGGGACGATTTCATGGGGGGTCGTAATCGGGCATTTTTCGCCTCCGGGGCTTCCTTCATGGAGAACATTTATGTCAGTGAGTGGTGGGATTGGGGCTATATATATATTGGATAAGAGACAGTAAAAATGTATATTTACACGTACATGTATTTTTTTATTTGCTTTATAATCAAACTGTTCAAATACTTTACCAGAAAAAGCCTTTCTCTTAAAGAAAAAAATATATTTACGAGTATATGTATTGCCGAAAAACATACAAGCAATTCTGTGCGTGTTTGTTTAAAAATCAACGAATTCCGCCCCCAAGGGTAGGGAGAAGACCCTATTGGAAGAGTACTAGACACGCACTTTCCAGTCAGAGTCCTCTATCGGCAGACGGCTGAACTTGTAGGACTCGAACATAGCGACGGGAGACAGGAGATATCAAAGGGATATTGTGGTTTTGAAAATGCGCATCAATGTTTGTAATGGCGTATTGTCACAATGGGCCTCTCAATTTGAATTAAAGAAAAATTAGTTTACTCAGAAAGTATGCAAGAAAGGCTTGCAAAGTTAAATTTTTACAGTAACTTAGAATCGGACTCTATACGTCGATCCAAAACTGAGATGTTTGACAGCTAATATATTTTAAAATATACAAGTGATAAAAAAATGACAATATTCACTGTTAAGATTCATCCTTTCTAATTAATTTGCCACAAAGCTGATTGAAATGTCTGAAATGGTTTTCGAGAAATAGTGTACTGAATGAAGGTCTGTTTTCTGCTGCCCATGATATGGCCTCTTAAACTTTAAAAAATGATTTAAATAAAAATTCACAAATTATTTTTTAAAAATAAAAATCATGATTTTTATTAACCCTGGTTGTAACACAATAGTAAAATTGGTCTTTACGTAGTCAACACATTGAGACGTTTACTAAAAGAAAGAAACAGTTAGATTAGATTTTAACTATAAAGAACTGTTGATTTTATTCTCTTACGTTGAACTTAAACTTTACAGAACGAACATCTAGAAAAGTGACATATGAACCGGGGTATGTACTTGGGAAATACATATATCACAATGATATAAAAACATGGGACGAAGCGTCGGTGGTTTGTTCTTTGCAAGGGGCGTACCTTGCAGTCATCGACTCTGAGCAAGAACGAAGCGACATCAAGGACATCATCTCTGTTTTCGGCTTTCCACCCGGCCTAGCGATGAATGATACTTGGATCGGTGTCCATTGTAGAAATACGATAGGAGTATTTGAAACTGTTCTAGGTAAGTTGTGTTCAGAGTGAGCTTCATATATGCTTTGTATTTATAGTAAACAATGCAAGCTTCCAATTGTATGCCTGTTCCTGTGTGTACAGTCACCGCCAATATAAATGGTACACACAGATCCTGAAATAATGGCCTGCCTGCAGTGTAGAATAGAAGAACTTCCTATTGAAATTGTCCCATCACCTTAGAGTTAGAGAACACAGCATGGAAACCAGTATTTCAGGACGTAGGCGTCCCACGAAACTAAGGTGTAAGAGGTGGCCCTTGCAAAATGTCAACCTCACTTCTATGCAGTACACCCTGGACTGCATTTTGCAGACTAACGAGGCTCTGGCGTCTGGCCCTACGGCCAGTATAATTCTCTGCAGGGCTGTGTGTGTGTTGTCCTGTGATTTGTCCTCGCGTGTGCTGAGTGCCCCTTTATAGCCTGATGACAGAATTATGACATTGTTAGTGTCCTGAAGAGTGAGCTCTGTGAACAACGTTGTTTTTGGGCAATTCAAGAATAACTGGAGTTCCGGGTGTGACTCACATGTCGATAAAAGCTTCACCTACCACAATACAACTTGAAAACTCTGCGAATTTTTACAACTATTTTTTCCATAATATTTTTGGGAGGGAAATGTAGATTGTAACCTTTCATCTCATGTCTCTTGTTCCAGTGACAATATTTTTTTTTTAAAAAAAAAAAGTTCCGGATGTGGTCCATGTGAACGCCTCATTAATTAACTCCATTTAATACCATATTACTCACCTAATACTTTAACTGAACAATATCAAAGGGGAAAAGAACTGAAAATTACAAATTTATTGAGCATTGGTTATACACTCAAGTCTTAATGTAAAAAAGACTCCCTTCATCACATTTTCTACTTCTCTTTGTTAATCTGTAATCTTAAAGCCATTTAAGGACATGTAAATATTAAATTAGTAACGATTTAGTGTCCTGCACTAAGCTAGCTTAAGTTAAATGCTGTTTAAATAGTATCGTAACCGTATGCTATAAATCATACTGTCAAAGATCCCTCATCAAGCATAAAAGTCGTTAAACCATTACTAGCCGTTGTACTCCATGGTATTTCAAGAATGCTACATTAGTAATTATATATTATATCAAAAATTCATATTGCATACAAGTAGTAATAGATATTGCTGATCAAAAAGGTATTTTAAAAGTAATTAGTCAGGAATGAGAAAGAGAAGGAAGGAGGATAAGTTGGAATACAACGGAGAGTGAGGGGTGAGTGATTGGAGAATCATCGGGGGTTATCGAGCAGGCAGTCAGTTCTTGCCTGGGAGAAGGAAGGAGCATTAGAAGCTTGGGGAACGCTTGTACAATTGTACGCATAAGTTGCTCCACGACGAGATCTTTGTCAACCATTGTTAGGTAAATATCCTTATACATATATAACCATGTGTGATCTGGATTGGAAAGCGTAAAATCCAAGTATTTGAGTTTTGCAATTCTTGTGTGTGTTTTACCTCAGGCAATAGGTCAGAGGCGACTGGTCATATCACAGAGGATGAATGATACCTTGAGCTACATCACCCACCAGGACGATTAAGGTTTCTGGTTCGATCCCACGTTCCTAGCAGAACGTTAGGGTATTTGGACAAATTTTACTTTTTGAAGTGGTATAATCACTTTGTCATGGATTGCTCTTAGTTATGATAAGAGGCTGAACCCTGTATAATGTAACGTTCCTATTGAACCCACAATTTCAAATTCAATCAATCAATCAAACCACGAAACCGGAATCTTGAAATAGACCCTCGCTGATGTATTTCAGAAATTAGAACAAAATTGGTCGTTATATATCAATTCGTCCTGGAGCTGGGATGCACAAGAATTGTTCGGCAAATTCCCTATGACTATTTCCATGAGTTTTCCTCTTGCATTCTGGGCGTTGTTAAGGAACATATTTTTACGTGTTCTGATGCAGAGATTGTCAGCTTGTTTTGAGTGTTGTTTCCTTGCTTATAGCTCTCATTACGTGAAGAAAATATGATAAAGATGGTGATGGACAATTTTCTTGGTAAAACTTACTCATACTACTCTACTGTTGCCTGCACAAATTGAAAATATTTTTAAAATTTTAAAATGTAGTGAAACCAATCTCTCAAATTTATATGCAGACTTCATTAACCTTTGTGTGTGAAAGGAATTTTTTTATAGTTTTCCTACACACTAAACCAAAGTGATGTATTAGCACAAGTTACGTGAGAATATCAGGAAACAACAGTAAAAATCTTGCCTCCCCGATGGTGTAGCGGTAACGTCGTAGCTTTGTAATAAAGAGGTCCCGGGTTCGATGCCCGGCGGAGGCACATTGCACCGTGGGCGGGGTGTGAATTATAAAGGTCAGTTCCCGACTTATCGTAATCCCGAACAACAGAGAAATTCCAAACTATCTTATTTAAAAGAGGTAAGTTCTTGATAACTTTTATGCACCATAATTGTCTGAATTTTCTTGAAATTAACAGTTTTTATTCCAGAAGTGCAAAATTAATCACTTGAATGGGAAACAGTGTGTACAATTCGAGATTTTCGCCGCAACTGGAAATTTCGAAAACTTTGCATCCCGAAAATTTCCCGACGTCGTCTGGAAATGGAGATTTTATTCGGCCCCGAATGTCAGGATTATTAATATTTCCTTCCCAATCCCGTCCCAACCAAAAAATGTCTTGTCCCACACACTCCTGGTTACAGCAGTCAACATGATTCTAATGTGCGTTGTGAAAACGTTCTCTAGTTAGTTTGTTGATCATGGCAGTTAATTGCTGAAACACTGACAGTCCGTAAATCGCAAAACAATATTCTTTAGTTACAAAAAATATCGGTACAATTTCGTCATTCGAATTACGTGAACTTCTCGCAGAAATCTCACAAGTGTGTGTGTTGGAGACAATTTCGTGGGAACTCGTGATGGAGCATTTTTTGCCTTGGGTCTTTTATTCATGGTGAACATGCATGTCAGTGATTCAGTGTGATTGGATCTTTATATTGGATAGGCACTCTATTCCAATATAACACATTTTTTCTTAAACTTTAATATTTGTTTGCAATGATTGTCCAAAGTTTTCTTGTTGATCTTATTGGTAACGGTCTTTACCACGCGGTAAATTAATTAGGAAATATGGATGGCTCATTGATCCTATTCTTGTAACAAATTTTACCCTAGCTTACTCGTGCCTTACGAGAGGGAAATAACCTTCTTTTTATCACTAAAATTCAAGAAACCATTTTGTTATTGAATCACTGCTTCCTTTGTTGCTTATATATGTGCAGTTTTTAATTAATTATAATAATTACATTAATTACATCATTCATGAAAAATAATAACCAATTATTGTATGAGTGTCACACACATATTTCAACATTCACTTAAACTCACAAAAACAAATCATTTTTCATTAATGCTTTCTTGTTTATAGAAGTCCTGTTGTTTATGAATTATAAAAATTACAAGAATTACCATCATTACCAACCAAGTGTACACTCTAACTTGCATGAGTGTCTTGAGAAATACGCATTTGAAGATCGAGCCTGATAGGTCAACCTAGTGCATTTAGCCTCGTATTTACATGAATTATATTTATATTTTTATGAGCAAAAGTAATACAGAAATATTGGGAAAACCCTAGAGAACAATTTCCAAATATTTATAAAAAAAATTCACAGTTAAAAAATAAATAAAAATAGAGATAGTGGATCTGATAGCCTCCCCCCTCATTTCGAGTAAGCTAGGGTTAAACCTCGAATAATGAGCTTAGACGAACACATAATGATTATTTATATTTGTTACTTATTTTTTACATTACCATTCTCATAGTTTGTCAGTTATATTTGTTCGTCCTGATAATTAAGTCAGTTATGTAAGTAGTTACCGCAAGTTGCAACTTAAGCTACTCTGAGTCTCTACAGAAGTCAGCAACCGAGGTTTGAAGAAAATACTTGGCTTCGTTCATTCATTGTTTTCTGCCCAGGAGCAGGTCTTTCCCTGCAGCCTCCGTGCTGTTCGATCTTCAGTCCATCGCTTTGTAGCAGCGCACTATACATTTATTTTGATGTCGTCAAGCATTTGGAATCTTCTTCTTCCCCAGATTATCTTTCCCTCGATCCTTCCTTCAATAGCATCCTTTAGGATACAGTTTCTTTTCATCCAGTGGTCCCACCAATTTCTTTTTCTATTCATGATTATCTCCAGCATTGATCTTTTCCCCCAACTCTCTCTAGCACTGTTTTATTTCTCACTTTTTCTGTCTATTTCACCCGCTCCATAACCACATTTCCAGACCTTTCAGTCTCTTCTTCTCACTTGTTCTCAGCGTCCATGTTTCCGCACCATATAGAGCTGCACTTCATACAAAGCATTTCATTAGTCTTTTCCTCAGTTCTTTGTTCATAGATCAACAGAAAATATTTTTATTCGCAAACCACTTCAATACGAAATATGGATCTTTAAAAATACAACTATTATAATTTCGTGGAGTAGTGGTATTCAAACTGGAAGGCGCCGATGTTTCTCAGTGGAGGCGCGAGAATTCCGAAAAAAAAAAAAATCACCATTTTCTTCTGTATTACTGCAACTCACGTTGGTTGTCCATCGGCAATGTCATATCTCTATGCTTTTAAACTGAGACAGAAGAAGAAAACCATGGCATTGCTGAGAACCTAATTGATAGTGCCTTTGTACATTGGAATACCTTTCTGATATTTTCCACAATCTTATTGTTCTGAATGTATTTTTCTAAGGTACAGGGGAATCCTGCATCCATTAGACAAGGAAGTTGCTGCTTTTTAAGATAAATATTAAAGGTGATAGCTTTGGTGATTGCTTTGGTACGGGCAGGTTGTTAGAAGAAATAGGTCTATACCCTGTCCCAGCTAACTATGGAGCAAGGCCGCGCATGACGTCAGAGAAGCGAAGGAAATTGAGTGGCCAGAGTGATGCAGTACACGCTGCTGGAAAGCCTGATAACTGCAGTCGCTTTCCTCCCCTCCACGCAATTCCGTTCCTCTCACGTGTTCATTGGTGGAGCCGTCTCGCGTCACTACTTGCGCATAGACTTGTTTTCGTTTGCCTGCTCCACAGTTAGCTGGGACAGAGTATACTATTAAATGAAGAAATCCAAACATTGCTGTATGAGTGTCCTTAACATCTATTTTCGGCTAGACTCTACTTTACGTCCTTATTGAATTTTGGTGGTAACCGATGGGTGTTAGCAACACTGCAGGCTCGTCTTTGTGTCCGCGTTGTGAATGCGTGTGCTTTGCTCGTTTGCGTTCTGCGTGGTGATTGCTTCTTTGCGTTCGCAGTGCGTTGTGCGTGTGTATGGTGCATGAAGAAGAACAGGTTCCAAAAACTTATAGATAGTGTAAAATACGTTTATCCCCAGTAATAATTTAGTGCATCGTTCAAAACCGTGCTTGCAGACAGCCGGCATCTCAACGGGTAATTACCTTTTTCTTTTTACACTTTATGTTCACGATAGCCCCACTAACCATTCACGGGTAGCCCCACAAACCATTCACGTTACCTCCAAAAATCATTCACGGGTAGCCCCACGAACCATTCACGATATCCCCACGAACCATTCACGGGGACGAGGTATTTCTACGAGGTTAGGTTAGGCCTGTTAGGTTAGGTTCCATTAGCACTCATTTCACCCCTAAATATGTGCTTCATCATCGAAAAATTCCCTCAGTACGTTCAATTACGCATATCCGGACAACATCCGTTTTTATCGATTTCCTCCTCCAGGTAATTTTTCCTCGCTTCGGGATTTACGTTGTTGAATTCCTTATACATTAAGCTTTCCAACGATATGAGACACGTATTCCTTAGGAAAAGGACGTAAACTAGAATCTTACCCTATTCTCCTTTATTTGGATGGGTTAAAGTTACAGTGGTGTAAGAAACTTTTTTTTTAAAAAATGACAGACACAGAAACCAGATATTTATAAGTCAATCTGCTAACAGAAAACGTGAAGTAAGTCAGAGATTCATTCAACTGTCAACAGACGACAGTTTAAGGTCTAGTGATTAAGGAAACAGCTGTTATGTTGATCAGCAAAGTGCTGTGAGTCAGACTTATTTTTCTTTTTAAGAAAGTGACTTACACCACTGTACCTTCAACCCATCCATTTATTCATTTTATCTCATGAATCACCACATCGCTGAATGAATTCACACCAGCTTATACACATTAAAAAATTGTAGACTGTCGTGTACCGACTGAACATACACGCTGATCTACGCCAGACCTGATCTGCATCATCTGTGCACGCCAGACCTGGTTATTAAGTGTTTCTTGTCATCAGTTTTCTGTGTAATAGTTTCCCTCATGTATGCACACAAAATCTATACCGTCCTTCGTGACGAGACATCTAGCATTTATGTCATAATGTAAATTGTTGTATTAATTCTGTTATCTTATTCGTGAATTATACACTTTTGTTTACGTCCGTACTCCAGTCGTATTCTATACTCCATTTCCTGGATTACCGAAGAACAGAAAAAACCCAAACTCAAACCTGTATTAATCAAATTATATTATGTATTATATTTCATGGTCACATCACATGCATTTAGCTATTATTATTGAGGGGATGTGCGTGCAGATTTTGGCGGAGGGGAACCCCGAAAGCTAAAAGTTTGAAAACACCTGTCGTTGAGCATAAAATTTTCATTTTCATATTAATGTGCAACATATTGCAAAAGCTAATGTATGTGCGATTGTCCACTTCACAGGAAACAACTTACACTCCACAGCCGTCCAATGGGGATATGAAGAGCCGGACAACATGGAAGGGCAGGAATGTGTAGCAATTGGATTAGCTGCAACAATGGGCGATTCGGCGTGTGATGTAGAATTCCCATTCATTTGTGAAAGGTACAACTGCCAAGGTTGTTAGAAATACAGTCCTTGCGTAGCTTCAAATACTAAAATGGAAACACTGAAATTTTCAATGGACTGGTTGGGTGTTTTTGCCTCAGTATTTACACTAATTAAGAAATTTATATTTTATGTATTTAAACTAGAACTGTTATACTTACAGTAATACAAGTATGTTATGTACGGATGCTAATAGAATGTTGAGGTCTATTATAATGTACTTTCTTTATGTTTCATTTCGTCTACCTATACTTCATTGGTCTACAATAGCAATTCCTTAATTCCTTGCTACATACTTTTCATTTATTGCTGTTCTCATATACTGTACACTACACGACTGTTTATAGTCGTACCACATAATGCCTAAGCCCATTCCCCCCAATGGCGCAGTGGTAGCGCCGTTCCCTTCTACGTAAGTTAGTTTTCCAATGTTTCGACAATCGAAATAGATATTATATATCTCCATGGCAACGACTATAATCTTGCACAATTAGATTCAAGTTTTTATTGTTTGGATGGTTTCCATGGTAACGTCGCATCAAAATCATACCAGTATTCAAGGGGGCCCGAGTTCGATACCGGGTGGAAACACATGGCACAGTGGTTTGGATCCCACTTTACACTGTACATCCAGTCCCAATTAGCTTTACTGTGCATAAAGTGGACGTAAACACCAATTCAACCAACTAACCATAATGCCAAAAGTCTAGATTATGTATATATACAAAATATGCACAAATTCACAAGAAGAGATACGACATTATACTGACTTAATGCCGAGTTAAATATCTTTTCGAACAGGCCTCATGTCCAGGAAAGTATCAACTCAAGGCAAGCCCCAGCACCTACCGACCCGTTGGGTGAGAATGAGTCAAGGCAAGGACTTTACGAACCTTTTCCTGCTCCCCCCAAAATAGACAATAGTTAGGCTGGAGAGTTCGTATGAACTAACCGATCTCTAACCGATTGAGTTAAGTTTTTTACAATTTTTAACTGACTTAACGCCGGCACTTATCGCAACCCTAAATACTTCAAGAACTCAGTCCCGCTGATTTGGATTTTCATTGCCCTCCTCTTTCCACATTTCCATCATCTCTCGAAATATTTAGGGAAAGCAATCAAACAGCTAGAGGAAATACTTTAAATTACCGTGCTTAGGTAGTTACGAAAACATTGTTCACTGATATATGATCAAAAAGCCGTGTAAATATAAGTAGAATTGAAAATACTTCTGACCTAACAATAGACCCTTTAATTGACATTAATGGCTTTTTTATTCATTTTCGAGGGGTGATGCTATTGTTAATTAATCTAGCGCTACGTGTCGTGGGTGAAGGAGGAGATGAGTCATCGATGACTCATGCACACGTGTGAGTTTGAAATTAATGGTTTTACATTAGTGCACAAAAGATACTATTATGTATTCCGTTTTTACCCTAACCTAACCCTATTGTTGTATTTTATATATGCGTTTCTGCCGGATATGAGTCACAGATGATTTATACAAACGTTGGAGTTTGGAATTAATGGTTTTTCCATTAATGTACAAAAGACACTTTTGTGGAGTTCGTTTTTTTACTCTAACCTAAGCCTATTGTTGCACTTTATATATGAGTTTCAGCCGGATATGAGTCACAGATGATTTATACAAACGTGGGAACTTGGAATTAATGGTTTTTCCATTAATGTACAAAATACACTTTCGGCCTATTCTAAGGCGTCACGTCCGGCCATTTTGGCGACGGTGGTGGATTATATTAGCTGTAATTAAGGATCCGTATTTACCCGAATTCAACCGGTGCCGATGCGATCGGAGGTAGAAGATATTATAACACATGTTCGCTTTAAAGGCGAAGAAATTGAACGATGTAGCCTATATGAAAACGAAGTATGCGGGCAGAATGCATGTTATTAATAATAATTGCTCTTAAAAAAGGGAACAACAATACTGCAAGAACCTGCTACGAGGTTGCATTCATCGTCTCTCCAAACCGCGAGCGATCATTCACGCACGAGGGGAGAAACGACTCTATTGTTATGTCCCCTATCGGTCTTCTTCCGGAGTTGAACGGCAGACAGGTGCCGCCAATTTTTTACACGCATGTATTGATTTTCTTTGAGGTTCCAATTTTATTTTGTGGAAGTAATTTACGCGATGTTTTCTTACGCCTTTCGTAACATTGCAAAGATTATTTAACCTAAGGCGTAAGGAATTTGGCTGAACTAGGAACAATCAGTTCCTGTATCTACAGGTTAAAGTGGATGCGAACCACTATTTGCCCTTATTTCTAGCTTGCGAACCACGGATCCTTTGATTATTGGGTTATAAACATCAGGATTCACGTAAAATTGACCAGATGTTTTTACTGCTAGGGCCAATGTTTCGCATTTTTTGTGTATTTTTACTCAGAAAACGCTATTCGAACGATTCAAGCAAGAGTTCGCATGGCAGAGTATTTTCGAGTATATTTTAGACTTAGATGTTCCCCATCTGTCTTTTTACCGTACGAGATGTAAAGATAAAATGTTCCGCATGTACGTAACAAGCATTAGTTTTATTTTGAAACGAAAAATGAACAAGTCAAAAGTACATTTCGCTATAAACATAGAAACTATATGTCATGTTCCCCCGGAATGTGAATGTCGGAAGGATACGTATTTTGTAGACAAAATGCATTTTAAGCACCGAATAGAGTCAACAGAGAAAATATTGGCACCTATACTGACTACATCGCATTTTGTGTTTGCTGTTCAAGCAAGAGAACATAAAATAAACGCTCACGTTGGAACAAGGTTCATTTTACAATGGATTTTCGCTTTGGTCATCCGTTTGCTATGATTGTGTGCGGCCCGTCTCAGAGCGGGAAGACTACATTTGTGGACAAGTTACTATTTTATAAAAATGAAATGTTTACTCGAGTACAGAAATCGATACTCTGGGCGTATGGTGCTGTTAGACCAAAACTTAAATTGTGTCAAGACACCAATATTCAGTTTGTTGAAGGAATACCCGATATTGCAAATATGGATATTGAATCTCCAGGATTAATTATTATTGACGATATGATGAACGAGAGTGGAAAAGATTCTTCAGTAGCAGACATTTTTACCAAGTATTCTCACCACAAGAACATGATTGTTATATTTATTGTACAAAATTTATTTCATAAAGGTGCAAAGATGCGGGATATAAGCTTGAACGCGCATTACATTGTGTATTTCAAGAACCCTCGAGATAAGCAACAAATACATTATTTGGCACGACAATTCAAACCTGACGAAAGTAGAAGTGTTTTGCAAGCATTCGAAGATGCAACAGATAAACGTCATAGCTATTTAATGTTCGATATGACACAACAGAGTCCCGAAATATTAAGAATGAGGGCGCATATATTTCCAGACGAACAATTAACTATATATGCGGCAGGAAAGCACGCAAACAAGTCATTTCTGGTGCGTACTTCAGAATGACCTCACAACTGAACCAACACGCTCCAGCGCTGAAAGTTTTGTGCAAATCCAACCCTCAGCTGCGTAAACTATTGTTGCACCGTGCGTCCCCCGATCTAGTACGCGTTCTCGGTCAATGTGCTGCCAATACAATAAAAGGGAATGTTCCACTTTCAAAAGTACAAAAATCTAAGCTCCAAAAATTTAAAGTCACTCTACGAAAGCTAGCTGCAAAGAGCACTTCGCTTAAAAAGAAGAAAAAGTTGTTTGTACAAAAAGGAGCTGGATTTCTACCTTTTCTTATTGGCCCTATTATCACAGCCTTAGGAAGTGCCTTGTTTAACAAATGAGTGTAAAGAAAATGATACTGGTACCTGAAGAAGCAGGAGCCGCAATGCAAGCTTCTGCCGCTCGTTCACAAATGCACGAATCGCGGTTAGATTCTGATATTCATGCTATATTGGCAAGGCAAGATTATAGTGAACCCGAAAAATGGAAATTATCCCAACAGGCTCTTCGAAGATACTTACAACATACGAGTCCCAGTCAGATATATTTACCCGTGATAGAAGAACAAGAAATACGTGTAGATACAGAGCGACAAGAACCTCCACAAACTGCCACACTCAAAGAAGAAATTATTGCTTCGGTGCCTAAACCACTCCAGAAAAAGACAGAATTGTTATTGAAAAGATTGCTTGCTTCTCGGAACATAAGCTGGGATTCTCAAGGAACAGTCACCATGCATGGGAAATTATATCAAAATTCCAATATAGTCGATTTGATTAACGAAGTTGTACGCCCACGTAAAAAAAGCAGGGAACCAATAGGAAAAGATCAGTTCGAACGCATTCTTCACTCTTTAAACATCCCTCGCGAATATATTGTTACACGCACGCCTCCACCCCCTTTAAGAAAAGGAAACCTGAATTGATTTGGGAAGACTTGTAACATGGATCTGAAAACTTTGTACTATACTCATAAACTTCCTACTTCTTTTTCTAATAGTGAAAAATATCTAAGGCTTCAACACAATCTAGAACTCAAATTCAGAACTGGTTGTCAGAACAGGATGCGTATACCTTACATGTTCCTGCTCGTAAAATTTTCCCTCGTAAACGTTACGAAGCTACGGCTCCTCTTGAACTTGTTCAAATGGATTTAGCTGACATGCAAAATATCGCTCGATTTAACGACAGTTTTAGATACATTCTTTGTGCAATTGATGTGTTTTCAAGACAAGCGTACTGTGTCCCAGTAAAAAACAAATCAGGAGAGGTTATGGCAAAGGCTATCACAAAGATTATAAATATGTTGGAATATCCTCCCGTGTATTGTCAGACAGACAAAGGCAGAGAGTTTTACAACGCTCATATGAAAAAGTGTTTCACAAGTATAATGTGCAACATTACAGTGTTAATTCTGAAATGAAAGCAGCCGCGGTCGAAAGATTTATACGTACTATGAAATCAAAATTGTATAAGCATTTCACTGCAAATAATACCTACAAATATATTGATATTCTAGCTAAAATTGTTAAATCCTACAATCATTCTTACCATAGATCCATAAAAATGGCGCCTGCAGAAGTAAATTTTCATAATGCTTTACAAGTGTGGTCTCGCTCGCGCGTTAAACCAAAAGAAAATATCAAATATAAATTTAATATTGGTAATTATGTAAGAATAAGTAAAAACAAGCTCAAATTCGAAAAAGGTTATTTGCCTAATTGGACACAGGAAATTTTTGTCGTTGACAAACAAATAAATACTGTTCCCCCAACGTATAGAATCAAAGATTGGAACGGAGAAATTATAGAAGGGATATTTTACGAACCTGAATTACAGAAAATTAACTTGGATCCAAATAGACCTTTTATTATTGAAAAATATTGAAACGAAAAGGAAATAAGGCGTTTGTACATTGGCGGGAGTATCCCAGAGCCATGAGATCATGGGTATTTATTTCTGATATTACTCAAGTTTAGGTTAGTTGACACTATGGCACCAGACGATTTCTTACTTTACCCTCCAATGCAAGTTTAGACTTGTTTCCAGACAACACAATTGCTCACTTTCGTACAAAGTTGAGTGAGTCAATCGAATTGGATCAAAAGTGTGTCGTTGCTGTAGCTGAAGTACATATGACATGTAGTTTCTATAATATAGCTGGAGATAACAATATTATTATGTATGAATATAAAACTAAAAACAGAGACGAAGTGTTTTACAGTGAAAGTGTGGTCCGAGAAGGATTTTATTCCAATATTTCTTTGTTGCTTTCGAATATTCCTCCTCCAAAAAGAAAAGTGCTTGCTCAACATGTAACTTTAGGATACGATGCACATAAACACACAATTTACGTGCAAACAACTTTGGAACATGATGAAAGCATGAAATTACTTTTGTCGCCTTCCTTGGTTCCAGTGTTTGGTTATTCGTTATCTGTTCCAGAGAAAAAGGAACTTATACATTCTGATATGGGATCAGGGATAGTACGAACCTGTTCCACGTATCCATGCAACATGGCTTTTCATATTCCACACGAGATTCACATTTGCTCAAATATTGTGAAATCTCAACCAAATATCGGCTCCGTGATAAGATCATTCAGCACTGTAGACTATGAATATGGAGCAAAGAAAAGTTATATTTTCGAACCACGACAATACATAAAAGTTGAAAAACAATATATTGAAACAATTGAAATACTATTAAAATCAGAGCACGGCACCCCACTCCCATTTCAGTTTGGAGCGTCGAGCGTAACATTACATTTTAAAAAAGCGGAACAATGATCGCTGAAGGTAGTGACAATGAATATTACGTCACTTTGGTTTCAAATGCGTCCAAGAAACTTTTCAGAATCAATACACCTTCTCATTTTAGTACCAAACTTGCATATCCAATCAACTTAAATTCTGGAGAATGGGTTGTAGGGCTCTCTGAAGTCCACTTTACTAATAGTCTTTACAATGTTATGAAAGAGGAAAATGAGATTGCATGGACAGTTCAAAACTCACAGCCAGGTCAGGCAAATAGACAGAGTGGAAAAACGGTGGTGCCCCCTGGATATTATCCCACCGTAGACTCCGTGTTACAAGTTTTGAATGAAAATCACATAGGAGAAGGGCTTTTTCGTTTCAGGTGCAATTACTCCGCAAACTCTGTCGAAGGAAACTACGATTCTCAATTATCCACACTCAAATTTTCGCCCATCTTAGCATTACAGTTGGGCTTTGAACCAGATAGAAATATTGTGAAGCAATCACAAGCTTCGAAACAACCAAATTTAAATATTGGCGTTCCACAACAAATGTTGGTGTACAGCGACATAGTAAGTCACCAGATAGTAGGAGATACTAAAGCTCCACTTTTCAGAATGTTTACAATACCTTCTGTTCAGTATGGACGTTCACAAAGCATTATTTTCAATCCTGTTCATTATTTATCAGCATCAAAACATTATTTCGACACCATTGAAATCCTTTTAAGGGACAATGCTGGTCGTAAACCTTCATTTGCATTTGGGGAGTTGACCGTTAAACTTCATTTTAAGAGAAAATGAAATACGACAGAGGCGAACTGTACCGCAATTACTATCTCGAGCAGGCCGGTTCGGGACTCCCATATTACTCAGGTCCACCCTTTCAAAGAGGACACGGGTTAGGATCTATCTTCAAGGGGTTGTTCCGTCTGGCTATTCCATTACTCAAACAAGGCGCTAAAACTTTAGGAAAACAAGCACTGACAACTGGGATGCAAGTAGTGGGGGATGTCCTGGAAAATAAGCCGGTAGAGCATTCGATTAGAACTCGGTTAGGCGAAGCAGGAGAAACATTGAGAGGCAAGGCAGAACAAGGCAACTTCTCTCTGGTAGCGGAAAAAGAAAACGGAAGGCTGCAACTATAAAATTTGGCATCCCTCTAGTACCTTCTCAGTTCAAAAAGAGAAGGCGTAGGGGAAACAGAGATATTTTCGATAGCTAACCACCATGTCGTTCTTACATCCTGGCTCCTGTGATTGTACAAACTCGGAACTTGATTTGTTTACAATTCCACTCACTCAGACAAGTATAGAGAATTCAGCATTAGTTGAATATCGCCCACTTTCAATGCTAACTTCAGATTCTCCAATCGAATTTTCAGTAGTTGGGGGCGGCGATGAATATTTGGACCCTTCGCACGTTTATTTGTATGCGAGATGTAAAATTACTAAACCGGATGGAGCAAATTTGGCTCCAGATAACTTGGTTTCCCCCGTGAACAATTTTCTACATTCACTCTTTTCTCAAGTTGACGTAATGTTGAACGACAAGTTGATTTCATCCTCCTCTGGATCGTATGCCTACCGTGCTTACCTTGAAACTTTATTGAATTACTCGAACGAAGCTAAAAAATCTCACCTCACTGCCTCTCTCTGGTATCGCGATACTCCTGGAAAACTAGAAAATCTAACAGAAAACAAAGGAATTGAGAAACGCATGTCTTTTGCAACAGGTAGCCGTAGTTTCGAAATGTATGGTCGGCTTCATACAGATATTACCTCTCAGCCCCGCCTTCTAATGAACAAAGTGTCTATGCGAGTTAAATTGCACAGAACGAGCGATGCGTTTGCTTTAAAAACCAGTGGGAATTCAGAATATCGAGGTCGGTTACAAGATGTCTCCTTATTTGTTTGCCGTGTGACAATTAGCCCTCATGTAGGCTTAGCTCACAGTGTAGCCCTTGAAAAAGCAACAGCAAAGTACCCTATAACACGAGTAGAAGTAAAATCAATCACACTGCCTCAAAATATCACTTCCTACAATCTGGATAACATCTTTTTAGGTACAGTACCTAAACGTATCATAGTAGGATTCGTATCGAATAGCTCTTTCAATGGTAGATTTGACTCTAACCCTTTCAACTTTCAGAATTTCAATCTTAGTTCGCTTCAGTTTCAAATTGGTAATAAGTCTATCCCAAGTCAGCCTCTGGCACTCAATTTTAGTGACAAAAATATCGTTCAAGCATTTTACTCATTATTCTCTGACACTTCTCTTTATTTTTCTGATAGTGGGAACGGTATATCGCGTGAGGACTACGATAATGGATTTGCCTGTATGCATTTATTCTTTCTCCTACCATGGAAATTGATTCCACCTCGGACTTAATTCGCGACAGTAGTGTGACATTAAAGGTCTCTTTTGCTTCGCCACTTCCCTCCTCAGTCACTTGTGTTATTTATGGAGAATTTGATTCTCTGGTACAAATTGACAAGAACCGCGGCATATATACTGATTATAGCAAATAAGCCTTCACTTGAGTGACAGTCAGCCTCAAAGTAGGATCACAATATGAGAGCCGTTATCGATTTTATAAGATTTCGAGATAATCATGGAAAATATATTCCGAAAGAAATAGCTGTTGTGGATCCAGATTCTAATTGTTTGCAATCATGGGTATTTAAACCTCCGTGCGCATGGGATGATCTCGATATCAGAATACAAAATGAAAATTTATGGGAAACTCAAAATGTGCACGGCCTCTCTTGGCAAGCTGGAGAAGTGAATTTTACCAATATGTCCACTATTTTATCCTGCTGTACCGAAAATGCCTCAGCCATTTATTCCTTTGGCGCAGAAAACTGCCATTTTCTTTCTACCTTACTTCAACGCACTGTGATTAACTTGAAGCAGCTTGGATGCCCTAAATCAGCTCTACTAAGTTTCCTTGCCTATACCTGCTGTGAGAAGAACCACCGCCTGAGAAAAATAGCTTGTGCTCTGAGAAACGCGCACCTGTACGGTCAGTTTCTACACCACTACAGTTTCATTCAGCACGTTGTACCTGCATGTGCCTCAACCCAAGACGAGAACAACTCGACATCAGACTACAAAGAAGGCAGCATCTCGTCGTCAGACGAGAACTTATATTCATTGAATTCGGCTGCAAAATGGATACCATAAGCATTGCCATGACAGTACATCAAGACAGTGTTCTATCTCAAAGTTTTGTTGGAGTGTTTGCAGACAATACGTTACCGAAAAATATCAAGCTTCCAGCTTCCCTGATTATCAATACAGACAGAGATTCGGGGCCTGGAATACATTGGACTGCCCTGTACATTGATTCGAATTGCCACGGAACATACTTTGACAGTTTTGGTGAAAACCCCAGTGCTTCTGTGACAGAGTTTTTGAAACGCAAGTGCCTTTGTTGGTGTATAAACAGAACAGTTATTCAGAACCCGTTGTCCAGTTTATGCGGATTGTACTGTATTATGTTCCTCTATTATGCCAGCAGGAATCTAACTATGGGATACTTTCTATCTTTCTTTGGGAAAGATTTGAAAAAGAATGACCGCATAGTGAGAAAAAATTTACAAATGCGTTTTCTTGACTTTATCAACAGTGTGGATGCTGTGAGCACCTAATCAGGGCACGGAGCTTTGTAGTAGCTGGAGGTTCTATAGCCTCAGAGTACCTGGGTAAAATGTGAACATGGATAGCAGAATTTTGAGTGAACAGTAAAAAAAAAAACAATCAGCCTGGATATCGCACTTGTGATGAAATTATATTAGAGATAAAAAAAGCGTTAGTATAACGCTACTTTGTAGTAGAATAGTATTCTCTGATATGTAACAATTGAAAAAGCTTGATGTATTACATACTTTGTAGTAGACTACTTTGTGAAAATAAAAATTTCGTGTGTAGAAACCAATTCTTTCAATTATAAAAAGTGGTATTGAGTTACTAAAAAAGGTACTTGAAAAGTAAATAAACCACCAGAGTATTAAAAATAAACCTAAACTTCAGCTAAAGTTGAAGAAACACAGTTTGTGTGTCTAAATTGCCATGCGAACTCTTCCTTGAATCGTTCGAATAGCGTTTTCTGAGTAAAAATACACAAAAAATGCGAAATATTGGCCCTAGCAGTAAAAACATCTGGTCAATTTTACGTGAATCCTGATGTTTATAACCCAATAATCAAAGGATCCGTGGTTCGCAAGCTAGAAATAAGGGCAAATAGTGGTTCGCATCCACTTTAACCTGTAGATACAGGAACTGATTGTTCCTAGTTCAGCCAAATTCCTTACGCCTTAGGTTAAATAATCTTTGCAATGTTACGAAAGGCGTAAGAAAACATCGCGTAAATTACTTCCACAAAATAAAATTGGAACCTCAAAGAAAATCAATACATGCGTGTAAAAAATTGGCGGCACCTGTCTGCCGTTCAACTCCGGAAGAAGACCGATAGGGGACATAACAATAGAGTCGTTTCTCCCCTCGTGCGTGAATGATCGCTCGCGGTTTGGAGAGACGATGAATGCAACCTCGTAGCAGGTTCTTGCAGTATTGTTGTTCCCTTTTTTAAGAGCAATTATTATTAATAACATGCATTCTGCCCGCATACTTCGTTTTCATATAGGCTACATCGTTCAATTTCTTCGCCTTTAAAGCGAACATGTGTTATAATATCTTCTACCTCCGATCGCATCGGCACCGGTTGAATTCGGGTAAATACGGATCCTTAATTACAGCTAATATAATCCACCACCGTCGCCAAAATGGCCGGACGTGACGCCTTAGAATAGGCCGAAAGTGTATTTTGTACATTAATGGAAAAACCATTAATTCCAAGTTCCCACGTTTGTATAAATCATCTGTGACTCATATCCGGCTGAAACTCATATATAAAGTGCAACAATAGGCTTAGGTTAGAGTAAAAAAACGAACTCCACAATAGTGTCTTTTGTACATTAATGGAAAAACCATTAATTCCAAACTCCAACGTTTGTATAAATCATCTGTGACTCATATCCGGCAGAAACGCATATATAAAATACAACAATAGGGTTAGGTTAGGGTAAAAACGGAATACATAATAGTATCTTTTGTGCACTAATGTAAAACCATTAATTTCAAACTCACACGTGTGCATGAGTCATCGATGACTCATCTCCTCCTTCACCCACGACACGTGGCGCTAGATTAATTAACAATAGCGTCACCCCTCGAAAATGAATTGAAAAAAACCATTATTGTCAATTAAAGGGTCTATTGTTAGGTCAGAGGTATTTTCAAAAATTTCTGTACACAAGAAAAAATCATCAATAGAATGCAGTGTTGTTAAAGGTCAAGGAATTTTAAATAAATTCTATTCCGGTCCAGGAGAGAAAACAGTAAGCGTAAATTGGTTCTGGACCGTAAATAACCTTTTTATCTGCAAGGTATTTCAATTCGGTCCAGGAACATTTTTCCCCGATCAATTTAAACACGGTCCAGGAACCTTTTTTCTAAATGAATTTAAATATGGTCCAGGAACCTTTTTATGAATGAATTTAAATACGGTCCAGGAACCTTTTTTCCGGATGAATTAAATACGGTCTGGGAACCTTTTCTCCGAACCAATTTAAATCCGGTCCAGGAACCTTTATTCCAGGATGAATTTAAATCCGGTCTAGGAAACTTTATTCCAGGATCAATTTAAATACGGCCCAGGAACCTCTTTTTCCGAATCAGTTTAAATAGTGTTCAAGTTCCGTTTTCAAATTAATCCTTATCCGCCCCCGTAACACACATGTTACCAAAAAAGTATGTCCCTTGTAGCCTCTGTAACACATATGTTACAAACAGCTTTAGGTACAATTATCGAGGGTTTGCCACACTTATATTTGTATATTGAGGTTGAAACACTGACAGTTCGTTCGGAAATATGTGTTTACGAAAATTCCAAATCCCTTAGGTTTAGACCTGGTGATCAGCCGAAAGTAGTGGCAGCGTGGGAGGGGGGGTCAAGGAGAGGGGGAATTGGATGAGGTTTGGCGGTGTCAGCTTTCTGTCGCCTCTATGTTAGAAATGCAATGAAGCTTGACGATAGCCAGAGGCCAGAAGCCAGAAGCCAGAAGCGTGAGTTTATCCAGAAGTATATACAAAACAAAGGATTGCAAAGGCTCCCTCCCCTCCTCTGTTAGGAAAGGCCTCGCCATAAACGTTCAGAGCAGTGGCTGTGAAAGACCGTGTTTTGTGCTTTCTGATTGTGTGCCCCTCGAGCTGTGTTGAACTTGTGTTGCGTAATTTTTTTGTGATATGTGCTTCTGATTTTTTTCGTTCGCACTACTGTGAATCTATTTCTTCCCTGTTGACTATTATTATTAGGGAGATCGATGAGCTGTTATATGATACGGACAATGAATGTGAGAGCGTGGGATCAGATGTTGATCAAGATAATGACTTTGATCATGATGTTCATTTGGGGGGATATCTGATTCTTCTTCGGATGAAAATGACGCTCCTCTCCCAACAGCATCATCATCGACGTCATCAAGTTCGTCAACCTGGGGCCCGCGCACCTCTCATGTTCAGGGTCCAACTCCTTTACCTTTTACTGGGCGGCCCGGACACAAGACCTCAGATTTGACTCCTGATTCTTCACCTTTCGATTCTTTCCGTCTATTCTGAACGGATGCTCTTCTAGACATTCTTCTGGTAGAATCTAACCGATACTACCAGTAGTTTGTCGATAAGAATAATCCGTCCAGGGTAGAATCTCCCATCACCCTTGGAGAATTATTCCTTTTCTTTGCCCTCTGGATCTATTTTGGACATAACAAGCACGACTACATGGACTCTTACTGGCAGACAAATTCCTTCCACACACCTTGGGTCCGGCATGTTATGTCACGCAAACGTTTCCGACACATCCTAGCTTTCCTGCACTTTGCCGACAACTCTTCCCCTCCTCAAGACAACACCGATCGACTTTGGAAACTGCGACAGGTTCTTGAACATCTGAGACAACGTTACTTCGACTTGTATCACCCGACGGAAACGTAGCCATTGACGAGGCTATTCTTCTTTACAAGGGAAAGGTGCTCTTCAAGCAATATATCCCAAAGAAGCACAAGCGATTTGGCATAAAGCTGTACTTGCTTTGTGATGCTTTGGGATATACTGTTGATATGTTAGTTTACCTTGGAAAGGACAGTGCCAGACAGACTCCAACTGTGACAGCCACCCAAGCCCTGGTCATGGAACTAAGTAAGAGAGTACAAGGAATTGGCCATAAACTTTTTATGGACAATTACTTTACCTCTCCCGAACTTTTTGATGATCTCGCAACAAAGGGCACCCAATGTTGCGGAACTGTCAATAAGAATCGGCGTTCCATGCCCACTGAAGACCAAACGTGGTGACCTGGACGTGTATACAAAGGGGGACCTGACAGCTATACGTTGGAAGGACAAACGTGACGTCCGTGTGTTGACAAATTTTCACAAACCCCCGCACAAGGAAACTTCACTGACGACCACGGCAAACCTTTGAAGCCCCAGATCATACTAGAGTACAATAGGAATATGGGTTACGTGGATAAGGCAGACAGAATGGCATGTACATACCTGACTGACAGAAGGACGATAAAGTGGACCAACAAACTGTTTTTCTACCTTCTAAACCAAAGCATCCTCAATGCACACATCCTCCTCAACCAGGTCTCCCGGACTCGCAGACATCGAGACTTCCGGATAGCTTTGTATGAAGAGCTGGTTCGGCGGGGATCTATGGAGCAAGCTGGTCCTTCTAGACCTTTGCTTGTTGATTATCCACCTCCCCCTGAGATGGTAAGATTCGAAGCTTTGGCTAACAAGCATTGGCCTAGAAAGACCAGTAAGCGCATGAGATGCAAAGTGTGCAGCAAGGAAAAAGTTCTCCGCCTGACGTTTTTTCAGTGCAAGAAGTGTCTAGTTTTTCTGTGCATTGATCCCTGTTTCGAGAAGTATCACACAGAACAATAGATGGTGAGTACATATTTATATAACCCTAATTATTTTGCTGTGTTATATATAACTAACTAGCCCTCGATCATGTCTCTTTCTCGAACGGTTTGCCAAATATTGTAACCCAACATAACATTTTAGTCATTGCATTGTTCCAAATAATGCAACTTATTTCACTTTGTATGGCAGCTAGGAACATGAAAAAAGTTTCATTATGTTGCGAAAGATCCATTCTTTGAAAAAAAAAGCAAAAGTTATGGTTTTCTCCCCAAAGTAGCTGGAGAAGAGGGGGCAAACTTCACATTTTATGTTTTTTTCATTGAAATTCGGGGGATGCAGCCCCCGCCCGTAACCCCCCCGCGGTTGGGCCATCCAAATTTTACATGGTTGCATGCACTGATGTTCTACCTGCAAAACAAAAGTTATCCGAAGTAGATTGGTACCATAGTGTCCGAGTTATAACAATTTTATGAATAATATGCAAATTGGCTAAAATTCGCTAGAGTTTTACGTTTTGCCTTATTATTCAAATTGTATTGCACCCACAAACATGAATAAAGTTTCATTCTGTTACGGAAAGTCCATTCTTTGAAAAAAAATCAAAGTTCCGGCGTTTTCCCTAAAGTAGCTGGAGAAGAGAGGGCAAACTCCAAATTTTATGTTTTTTTCATTGAAATTCGGGGGATGCAGCCCCCGCCCGTAACCCCCCCCCCCGCGGTTGGGGCATCCAAATTTTACATGGTTGCATGCACTGATGTTCTACCTGCAAAACAAAAGTTATCCGAAGTAGATTGATCCCATAGTGTCCGAGTTATAACAATTTTATGAATAATATGCAAATTAGCTAAAATTCGCTAGAGTTTTACGTTTTGCCTTATTATTCAAATTGTATTGCACCCATAAACATGAATCAAGTTTCATTCTGTTGCGGAAGGTCTATTCTTTGAAAAAAATCAAAGTTCCGGTTTTCCCCCCAAAGTAGCTGGAGAAGAGGGGGCAAACTCCACATTTTATGTTTTTTTCATTGAAATTCGGGGGATGCAGCCCCCGCCCGTAAGCCCCCGCAGTTGGGGCATTTAAGTTTTACATGGCTGTATGAACTGATGTTCTACCTGAAAAACAAAAGTTATCCGAAGTAGATTGGTACCATAGTGTCCGAGTTATAACAATTTTATGAATAATATGCAAATTGGCTAAAATTCGCTGTTTTGAGTAAAAAAAAACAGTTTTACGTTTTGCCTTATTATTCAAATTGTATTGCACCACAAACATGAATCAAGTTTCATTCTGTTGCGGAAGGTCCATTCTTTGAAAAAAAATCAAAGTTCCGGTTTTTCCCAAAAAGTAGCTGGAGAACAGGGGGCAAACTCCACATTTTATGTTTTTTCATTGAAATTCGGGGGATGCAGCCCCCGCCCGTAACACCCCCCCCCCCCGTGGTTGGGGCATTTTACATGGTTGCATGCACCGATGTATTACCTGCAAAACAAAAGTTATCCGAAGTAGATTGGTCCCATAGTGCCAGAGTTATTACGATTTTTCTCCATTATGTATACGAAATCAAATTTCGCGCTCAAAGCCTCGGCGACAATGGGCTTACTTTCGTCAGACTGCGCGGCGTACTAAGGGTTAAACAATATGCACCTTGGATCGAATACGGACCTGACGATAATCAATTATCCACTTGTGAGCATGAAAGACTAATCCAGGTGCTGGCTGTTTCGAGAATCTAAGGTACAAGGTAGAAATGGGCGAAACGCAAACGCTGCAGTCACGTTACCACTCTCCATATAGCCCCATTCTCTCGTGCGCTTTCCTTCACTTGGTTGTAGCAGCACTGCCGTCCCCTGTTGTAATATCTGCTGGGAACAAGCAGCCTCATCAAAGGCTCCTATTGGCTGCAGTTCCTGGATCGGATGCCGGAGCAACACGTGACGGGTTTGTTTGAACTCAATGTGACGCCACACTAATATAGTCCATTGCGTGATGTACAGTAACTCTTCGACAAGGAAGTTTTTGCATCTGACCCACAATATATCAACAGCGTTTTGATTTATTCCCTGCACTACGTTTTCTACAATCGCAGTGTGACATTCCAGTGCAAACGTACTCGCGGATATTTTTAGAAGGCGACTTTTTATCGCTAAATTCTGGTCTACGAATTGTAAATAAATTTAATCCCGGACTGGGAGAGAAAATCAGCAAACGTAAATGAGTTTTAGCCAGTATATAACCTTTTCATATTTAAAGCATTTCAATTCGGTCCAGGAACCTTTTATCCGGATCAATTTAAATACGGTCCAGGAACCTTTTTTCTGGATGAATTTCAATTCGATCCAGGAACATTTTTTCCCAGAATGAATTTCAATTCGGTCCGGGAACCTTTTTTCTAGAATGAATTTCAATTCGGTCCAGGAACATTTTTTCTAGAATGAATTTCAATTCGATCCAGGAATCTTTTATCTAGAATGAATTTCAATTCGGTCCAGGAACCTTTTTTTCTAGAATGAATTTCAATTCGATCCAGGAATCTTTTTTCTAGAATGAATTTCAATTCGATCCAGGAACATTTTTTCCCAGAATGAATTTCAATTCGGTCCAGGAACCTTTTTTTCTAGAATGAATTTCAATTCGATCCAGGAACCTTTTTTCTAGAATGAATTTCAATTCGGTCCAGGAACATTTTTTCTAGAATGAATTTCAATTCGATCCAGGAATCTTTTTTTCTAGAATGAATTTCAATTCGGTCCAGGAACCTTATTTTCTAGAATGAATTTCAATTCGGTCCAGGAATCTTTTTTCTAGAATGAATTTCAATTCGATCCAGGAATCTTTTTTCTAGAATGAATTTCAATTCGATCCAGGAACATTTTTTCCCAGAATGAATTTCAATTCGGTCCAGGAACCTTTTTTTCTAGAATGAATTTCAATTCGATCCAGGAATCTTTTTTTCTAGAATGAATTTCAATTCGGTCCAGGAACCTTATTTTCTAGAATGAATTTCAATTCGGTCCAGGAATCTTTTTTTCTAGAATGAATTTCAATTCGATACAGGAACCTTTTTTACGGAAGAATTTCAATTCGGTCCAGGAACTTTTTTCCTGCATCAATTTAAATACGGTCCGGGAACCTTTCTTCCGGCTCAATTTAAATACGGTCAAGGAATCTTTTGTTCAATGAAACAATACGCAACTTGAACCGAATTTAAATTGTGCGAGAAATAAGGTTCCGATCCTGGAGAGGAACCCCATAGAACCCATTAGAATTTATGGGTTCTGGACCTTTAAGAACCCTGATAGAAAGGGTTAAAGAAGATTTTGTCAGGCAACCCTACAAACCAAGGGGTGTTGCTCACCCCCACTAAATGTAGCACTTGATGGTAGAGACGTCCCCATAAGGGCTAGGTATGTGTACCTAGCTTAGCATTTATATATTAATGTAAAACTCATGTTTTAGATTTATACACTTCTGACTGAGCAAGTGAGAATGGCAGGTTAGGGTGAAGTAAACTTACCCTCCTCGGCAAACGAATAAGTCAATATCTCTAGCTGTAGCTCCTCTGGAGATATGAATCAAAAGACCCCGTGCTTCCCCTCTCACTTGGTTTTGTTCTCTCTCTTTGACGTTCGCTAAAGGCCAGCGTCCTCGCCGTTTCCTGTGTAAAACCCTTTATTCTACAATATTCTGCGCAAGTTCTACCAGATAGTTTTATTCGTTACCGGACGGGGATGGTACGTATTTTATTTTTATTTAATATTTCTATCGATTCATTATGCCATTTATCGGATAAACAACAACTTCTTATTGTGTGCGTGAAAAGATATAAATTATACACATTTATAACATTTGTAAACTCAAAGACACAAACATAGTACGTAAGAACCTTATTATTGTGCAATAGAAAATTAAAAAAATATAATAAAAATGTTTAAACTCAAAGATACATATATATTTTGTAAGAACAACAACTTTTCATTGTATAAGTGAAAATAAATAGAGAAGTAAATGAAAAATAAAAATTTGTAAATTCAGAGACATGTATAAAGAATGTAAGAACATGTCAAAATAAAGGAATTCAATTATAAATGTAAAACAGCAATTTTTTTTAAAGAAAAACGGCTGGGGTGACAGTCCCACGCGCGCCTGCTCATGTTATGAAGAATAGCAAAACCCGCCGGACGGTTAAGGTGGGCTAGAGCCCACCCTCGCCCAACCAGTGACGACGTCCCTGATGCAGTGGGGATGCTGGGGAAGGTAACTGTCCCCTGTGCCTTTCAAGTTCATCAGTAATTAAGAGCATCATTATTAACATGTACGGCTACATTATTCTGCATATTAAGTTACGAATTTTTTTTGTGAACTCCGCATTTTCACTCTGACCTATCCTTGTAAAGGTAACCAAAAAGTTCTTGCCGTTCTAGAGCAGTGATAAACAAAGAGTAATACAGTGGACGGTACGTACCTTTAGGTTTCGAAGTAATCTCCATCAGCATCCAACACCTTTTGCCAACGTTCCTGCAGCTGCACAATACCCTGGTGATAAAACTCGGCGGGCTTGGATGCAAAGAAGTCCGTGAGTGCTTTCCACAGGTCTCCCCCGTTTGCAAAGGATCTTCCACGGGAGTGGTTGTCGAGGGAATGAAACAGGTGGTAATCTGTTGGTGCAAGGTCCGGTGAATATGGTAGATGGCACAGTATCTCCCAGCCAAGTTGCTGAAGGGTCCCCCGGGTCCTCTTTGCCACATGTGGCTTGGCATTGTCGTGCAGGAACAGCACACCCTTGCGATTCACCAATGCCTGCTCCTTCTGCCGCAATGCACGGTGCACCCTTTGCAACTGCTGAGAGTAGAGGTCAGCAGTGATGGTCTGACCAGGTGGAAGGAGCTCGTAATGCACCACTTGCCGACAATTCCACCAGACAGAGAGCATAACCTTTCGTGGGTGCAGAGGAGGTCTTGAGGTGTGAAGAACAGGGTCACGTGACGACAACCAATGTCTGGTATGCTTGGGAGTGTCATAGAGGACCCAATTTTCGTCACCAGTGAGCGAGCGATCAAATATGGGTGTGTTCAGGTGCCGAGTGAGCAAGGACAAACAGGCTGTCACTCGTTGTTCCTTGTTGGCTGCCGACAATGTGTGGGGTACCCACTTGCTTAACTTGTATGACTTCCCTATCCCATGCAGGTGCAGTCTGACTGTTTCAGCGAAAACATGAAACCTTTCTGCAAGTTCACCACACGTTAGACCACTGTCCTCCTCGATGGCTGCTTTCAGGGCCTCGTCATCCAACACACGTAGTCGTCCACTCCGAGGTTCATCCGAAAGGCTCACATCTCCCGAACGGAATTTCTGGAACCAATGCCTGGCAGTGCGTTCGTTCACGGCATTCTCCCCAAATGCCTGGCAAATGCGGTGACTTGATGCGGCAGCTGACACGCCACTTTAAAGTCATACAACAAACACACGCGAACAAGCTGTTTCTATACCTCCATTTCTCTTCGACACTGGACGAGCTATGAGTGCTGTGTGTGCGCAACGTGCCTGTATTACTGACAATCGATGGTCAGACTAACTCCCGATTGCTTGACAGGCACGTGCGTCATTTAGTTTTCTCTCTGTGAGCGCATGATTAATGGGACGTCAAAAACGGCAAGACCTTTTTTGGTTACCTTGTAAATTGTGTCTGCTTTCGTTACTGAAGAGAAGAGAACACGAGCGTACATACCTTCGTGCATCTCTCTCTCTCTCTCTCTCTCTCTCTCTCTCACCCTCCACACACAAATATATATCATATATGTGTGTGTGCGTATGTATACAACTCTATCTCAGTTATATCTGGAGAATACAAGTCTCTGCTCAAGTAGTGATGCAAGACGGCTCCAACAATGAACACGTGAAAGGAAAGGAATTTCGTGGAGCGACTGCAGTTACCAGCCTTCTCAGAAGTGTGTACTGCTTTGCTCTGCCCACTCGATTCCCCCTCCCCCCTTCTCTGCCACTATGCGCGACCTTGCTCCAGAGATATTTGGGACAGGGTATAATAGAGGGAGGGGGTGACTACAAGAAACGTATTAAGATGTGAATTAACCTAATATGGTTCGGGAGAACAGCAAGATATAGTTGTTACCTGATTCAGATAGCTTAACCAAGGCATTTTCTTTTATATGGTTAGGTTAGTCCTAGAGGATTAATTGTCATTGTAGCCCTCATTCAAACACTGAGGAGCCAAGGCAATCTATTCATCTCGCTGCAGCTATTTTAATACTATACCTTGTCCCAGCTAACTGTGGAGCAAGGCGGCGCATATCATCAGAGAAGCGAAGGAAATAGAGTGGCCAGAGCGAAGCAGTACACGCTGCTGGGATGGCTGGTAACTGCAGTCGCTTTACCTCTCCACGCAATTCCCGGGTTTCGGCACCATGTAACATTACTAAGTTCCGTTTCCTCGCATGTGGAGCCGTCTCGCGTCACTACTTGCGCAGAAACTTGTATTCGTTTGCCTGCTCCACAGTTAGCTGGGACAGAGTATAGTACACCACCACTTCGGTTTCAGCACTCAAAACCCTCTATCCCTGCATACCCTTGCCATCGTGGTTGAATGGTAGAGCCCAACGTTGGAATTTTATTAAGTGGAATCCGTACCGCATTGTGCCCCGGTCTCCAAAGTACAGGAATGTGGAGAATTCGAGCCATTTCCTCCTACGTGAAGCGAGTTTCTGAACAAGATAACCCGCAAGATATTTGGCGGTTTACTAGCTCGAGATCCATATTACCTGTAAAAGAGAGTCCTTGTGAACAGAGTGTGGCATAAAGATGTGTTTTTCGTTGTTCGAGAGTTTCTGTTACGGTTTGGCTAACTAACTAACTAACTCTCTAGCCTTCTTAAACCCGAAGGTTTATGGCTGCAACAACACATCTTCATCTGTCCCTATCCTGGGCAAGATCAATCCAATCTTTTCCATCCTTACCGATTTCATTTAGGGCCAAAGTTATTCCTCCATCTTCGTCTTGGCCTTCCTACAGATCTCTTACCATCAGGTTTCCCAACAAGAATCCTGCAAATTCTTCTTTCCTCTTCCATTCGTCCCACATGGCTTTTCCCACCTAAGGCCTCTAGATATAATTATTGTCATAATATCTGGACATGAATATAAATTGGTTTGGCAGCACTTACTAATTGATTGATTGATTGAGTTGGTGTTTTAAGTCCACTATATGCACAGTAAGGCTAATCGGGACTGAACTTACAGTTTAAAGTAGAATCCGAACCACTATGTGCATCCACCGAGTATCGAACCCAGGACCCTTTGATTACAAGGCGACGAAGCTACCACTGCGCCGTCGGGGAGGACACTTACTAATTCTCATTTCCATCAACAATGTATGTCATTTACAGTACAGACATGAATCGCTGGAAAGGAGCTAAAAGTGCTGTAACTATGAGGGCGTTCTATAAAATAGTACTCTGAACATTGATGTTATTTTAATATCGGGAGACATGATCCTATTCCATCGGACAATGCAATCAGAATATGGGTGAAGAACTGCGAAGGTACGGGAAGTGTACTGAAGCGGAAACCGACACAAACGTTCCTATTCAGATGTTGGAAAGTATAGTCGACGTGCTAGCTTCGTTAACGACCGACTGGCTTTGAAGTCCACGAAGCGCGCCCACCAGCTGCAACAATCACTATCAAAGCACACTGTTGGCACACATCTACTCTCCACATCTACTCGACGCCACCTTGTCCCTCCCTCGCACTAGCACCTTCCCATGGTCTCCAAACTTCGGTGGTGATTGGACGAAAACAACTCGCCTGCTGTTTAATCCCACCCACGTTCGTGGCGGCGGCTTCCTTCAGTTCTTGGACCTTAACGAAGCAAACGCGTGGACTTTTTTTTTATTCCATGGCCTATTTCAGTTGAAGATTGTCCAAGTGTCAACAATGAAATGATGGTCACATGCAGGACGTAATTTTTAGAACATGAACGTGACTGTGCATATTTCGCAAATGGCAATGTCTAAGGGTGAAGCTAATGTGTGTGTTTTTCAAAATGAAATGTAGTATTAGTTATGTTGAATTTAAAAGAAGCCAATTTTTATGAAACACCCTGTGTTATTAGGTTTCCGTTCAGCTAATACAAAGAACGTTTTCACGTTATAATTTTATCTATTAATATTTCCCTCGTACTGCTCAGAAAAATGCTAGTTCCCTAGCTAGTTGGCTACACTTTTTGACTCTGTCTGCACTCGCGCGTCTAGTTGGATACACTGTGCAACACCGACTCGTTTACCTCGTTAATGTGGTGTCAGATACGTTCTGGAGCGGTGTAATTGTGGTGTATGGTCACATGATGCGTGCTAACTATAACCTGTCCCATCTATCTGTGGTGCGAGGCCAGGAATAGCGGCAAAGAAAAGGGGGGCGATCGAGTGGGCAGAGCGAAGCACAGTAAACGCTTCTGCGAAGGCTGGTATACACCACGCGTTTACTTCGTAAACGTCGAAGAACTGAAGAAAGCCGCCGTCACGATTGTGGGTGGGATTAAACAGCGGGCGAGTTGTTTTCGTCAACGTCATCCAATGGGCGCAGCTGTCATTCTGCTCGTCTACTCCACGTGGAATCTCAGTCACATGACTGTGGATACGCTGTTGCCGTACTTTGCAACTTCAATGTGGATACCGTGGGAAGGTGCTTGTGCGCGGAGGGACATGGTGGCGTAGAGTAGATGTGTGGCAACACTGTGCGTTGAATGTGATTGTTGCAGCTGGCGGCGCGCTCTGTGGACTTAAAAGCCAGGCCGTCGTTAACGTAGCTAGCGCGTGGACTATAACCGCAGTCGCTTTCAACCTACACGGAATCCCGTTCCTCTCACGTGTTTATTGGTGGAGCTGTCTCGCGTCACTACTTGCGCAGAGACTTGATTTCTCTCGCCTGCTCTAGATATATAGATGAGACATCGTGTCACCAAATGAACGTTTAAAGCAGCAGACAGGCATTTGTTGAATCTTCCGTTCTTGAACACCGCTATTCATCTACTTGGTTGAATGTCATTTCCTTTCACCAGCCTCACACCGGGATACACTTAGTGTCAAAAAGTGCAGCCAACTAAACCGGGCTAAAGAGTGCCATTTAGTGTTTAGACAGGATTGAACAATTCGGTTACACTTGATGTGGTCAGCGAGCTATCCATACCGTGCGACCTTCTCAACTGCACACTGGGCCTCAAGGTCGGTAAACAGCTGAGAAGTTCAAATACAGGGAGTTGACCTGTTTAGGATTTTCGATTTGTAAGGTGAGGAAAGTTGTGTTGAATTACAACAAACTGTTGCGGCGTTTTGGATTTCATAAATAAATCATCAGGTCTATTCCTGATTTGTTCATAAATTCATTTTAGGACTACTTTTCTAGAACTTTCAAATATACGAGGCATATTTTTAAAGTAAGTTCCGTTTTGCAATTAGGCCGCTGTAGCGCTGCACTCGCCGTTTCGCACATGCGCGCTGAGGACCTGCATCTATGGGCTTGCCACAGACTGCAGTACGCAACAGTTCACCCGAGTAGACAGTTGTTCAGGAGTGGTTACAATGCCTCAGATGATTGAAAGCCTCGCGGAGTGTGAACTACGCGCTGTCATTCGTTTTCTAAGTGCAAAAGACGTGAAAGCGGCCGAAATCCATCGGCAGATTCCAGAAGTGTATGGAGACAACGCCATGAACTATAGCATGGTAAGAAGATGGGTGAGGGCATTTAAAGATGGCCGTACAAACGTGCACGACAAAAATAATTGTAATTCTTTATCTATTTTTTTAAACTTAGAACAAAAGTCTTACTTATGTTGATTATGCATACAGTAAAAATACAAAGTTTAAATAAGTAATAAAATTTTCATTAATGTTTAATATAGTACTGTTAAAATTTAGTATATTTTATGAATGTTAATAATTAAATATTTAATTATATGTAATTAGTACCTTGAAACTGAAACAAGCGCATCGCAACATTCAGAACACAAAGCAAAAATAGCATTTTACATAAATACATATTGATGTGGTTTACGTCTTTTCCCCATTGCCTATAGTTACCATAGCTCTTGTCAGTTCTTACGGCAGGCGGCCTACATACTGTCAAGGGAAGTGGGTAGCGGGAAATACGCCGCAGACCAACCAGACAACAGCGGTGACGCCGAGAGTTACGACGTCGCGAGAGGAGGTGCTGCGTTCCACAAGCTGCTGTATTTCTCATCGCGCTGGATTGGTCGCTTTCCCGCTGCCAGCATGTAGACCACCTGCCGTAAGACCAGACAAGAGCTTCAATACCGAATTCGCAGTTTTGTTGTAGCTTTCGATTGTCTTTGTTGTCATTATAAATTAGGTCACGCGAGTACGAGACAAAGGATGGTCTCCAGGATCATGTTGTTTGAATGGAAAGTTTCTCAGCATCCGCACATCAACCGTAATAAGCCTCTTTTCCAAGTTATATTAGGGTAATTCAATGCCAGCCATATTGAAACGCATTGACCGATTTTGATGAAATTCAACACCGGACAACTTCTGCGAAGTGTGTAGCAGTTTTAGAATAATTCCGCTCAATAGCTCTCCAAGTACTTCTTCTCTGCGACAGGAGCTAAATGTATACCGAGAGCTTATGTACACACTACTCACTACGAGGGTCTCCACGATGGCCCAGTGGTAGCGTCGTCGCCTTGTAATTAAGCGGTCCCGGGTTCGATACAGCATGAAAGGCATGTCGAGTTACACCATGTATGGCTACTGCACTGTGTTTACAATTGAAACAACTAAAATACTCTTCCATACGTCTACTGTAAACGTTATAAACTATGTATTTAAGCAGCGCCATTGCTTTGTACCTAAAACCATTTAAAAGGAAACGTTATTCCTCTCGGTTGAATAGTTATCGACTTTTAAAAATGTGAAGTGATACGTTGTTTACATCTCACGCGGCCGCCATTACAGCTGAACTCGTGACCTAGAGATCGCTTCTGATTGGTTATGCCACGAAAAATGCTACGGTAATTGGACGGATTCTATCCTTGAGAAATGCCATGAAATATGACATGGCATCTGAAATGCCATAAGATTTTTCACTTTACACGGTGGTATTTTGGTCATGGTATAAATGTTACGAAAATGCTAAGAAAAATGCTTTCCTCTAAAGCGGGCATCTCCTCCAATGTAAACCCGATATTACGCAACCGGAACAATATCGATGTGACGTCAGGACCAGAAAGAGTAATTTCGTGCTTCAGGAAACTTTGGACCATTCTATGAATTTTCCGCTCGCACGATGGATATTGATGTTTGCCTCAGGCTACCTTCTTACTCTCCGGTTTCACAACAGGGGGATCATACATAAACATGGATTAGTGAGAACAGACAAAACTTCAACAAACTTTTTGATTCAAGATTTTCAACTTGCAAGACTAGCTATTCTTGAGAATTTCAACCCGATAGCTGCTACATTATATCGCCTTAGGTATGATCACAATGTTTGTATTCTAAGAAATGTACAATGAGGAAACCTGAAGAAATTAAAATGTACAGTCACGGACACTTCTGGGTTGTAACTTTCAATGAAATCGTTACATCGATAGAATATATATTGTTTCCTGACCATCTACTGGTCTCAGTACATATGCTGGAATTTTATAATGAGCTGGGTTTACATACTTCTGGCAAATCTTACACGCTTTTAAATTTGTTCCGTTGCTAAGAATGCATGATGGTAACCAATTCAAACACTGTTTATGAAAATTTTGCACTATTTGGGGTACTTTTCAGAATTTGCTCATACTTTCATCATTTTGTGCTCAATTTTGATTAGTTTATCTTCACCGGTCTCTCAGGGAAACTTCCCATCCATAGGCGATTTGGTTCCTTGGTGTAAAGGTGTGTATTTATTGTAAGTTATAACACCATTAAGCCTTGTTTCCATGATTATGAAAAAATAAATATGCTGACCAAGGCAGTAATTTATTTTATTAAAAACATAAACTAAACGTAACGTTTCAACCTTCTAGCAAGGTCTTCTTCAGACTCTGCACCAAGTACAAAAGTAACAAGGTGCAAAACAGGACGATATATATACACAAACATTACTCCCTCCAGACTATTAGAAAGTTGTTATGGAACTTTCTAGCAGGTAGCTTCCCTTGTCAACTGTACTTTCACCTAAAAGGCTAAAAATATTTACTTCCCTATAGAATGTGGTTGGGCTTTATATCTCACGCTCATTTTTTCCCTTCAGTTTTCTTCCTTCTCCTCTCCTCTTTCTCTCTTGTCCTTTCCACTCTTTCTACGTTTAGTTTAGTTTATGTTTTTAATAAAATAAATTACTGCCTTGGTCAGAATATATTAATTTTTTCGTATTTATTGTAAGGCAGCTCTCCGAAACGATTAATATGTCAATGGGCAGACACACACTCACACACACAGAGAGAGAGAGAGAGAGAGAGAGAGAGAGAGAGAGAGAGAGAGAGAGAGAGAGAGAGAGAGAGAGAGAGAGAGAGAGAGAGAGAGAGAGAGAGATATACGAAAACTAGTGGGGATGAAACTTATGTAACACATCCTATTTCTTGTTTTCATTTCCTCGGTGGAGATACATTTCATGTGATTCCAATTCTACATGACCAGTTTCAGTAGTTGAGCATTAACTGGCTTTGAAACAAGCACTCACTGTTAACATATGTCATATTTTTACATTTACTTTAGTCCATAGATCGGCAATTCCGTTTTGTTCACCCAATATGTGCTAAAAAAACTGGAAAAAATTCTGACAGAATATATATATGGAAGTGGCAACCGCGATTCTGTGCCGCGTGGTTGCATACATGCTGGATAGAAAATGCTACGTACCGAGGTCTTGTAGCGTCGATACTAGGCCTCAATGAATGAAAATGATATTTAGAATAATTGTATTTCTTGATGGCAGGTCTTGAGTTATCTCTATAGTTACCACGTCATTGCTTGAAACATTTGCGTCACCGCTTGACAGTTGAAAGGTAAATACAACGCTCTCCGTGTATTGCAGATATGCACAGAATGCAACTTGGCGTTACCCATCATAAAAATCATAGCTTTTCTGAGTCTAGAACCGCATCTTCCCCTGCATGAAACCGTCAGTTAAGAATACTTATAAGAGATTTGTATCCAGTTGTCATAACATGACCCTTTGCTTCTGGCCTTGACGGAGAGATAAAGTAATTTGATCCTTACTCTACAACTTCTGTTGTGGGTGGCACATTGTTATTGAGAAGCAATCAGAGTTCTAGAAGTGAGACCGCCGTTATGAAAGCAGCAGAGAGATATATGTGATCTCTCTGTGATCTCCCTACCAGAAGAATTGCTCGTTCACAAATGAATACCAGCGAATCTAAGCGTTGCAGTGTCACGCAATCTCTGCTTTGATTTTTCGCCATCTCTCGTGGTAGAAAGTCTTTTGTTTGAATAAAATAAAGGGGTATCCATACCACTTGCATTAATAAAAAATGGTCGTGCTCAGAGGAGCAAGGATAAATTGAGGCAAAGATATTCCTGTGTCAGATGTGTTTCTATAAAAAGCACAAGGACGTTCAAAGGCAACTTTTCGGTCACAAATTCCTGACTTTATTGTTTTGTATTTGGACTAGTTTTCGAGAAGAATCCGAACTTTCAAGAACTAGATATATATATATATATGTCCCTTATATATTCAACGATTGAAGTGAAGAAGTTCTCTCTCGTTGCCCCGTACCTCCACCACGTATCATTCTACAGAATGATGAGATTGAACCAACCACTCCCAATAGATTAATGGGAAGTGTAGCTATTCACCATGCATCCTCGTTAATGATGAGACGACTTGTCCTCATGACAAGTTGGATGCTTGGCTGCGAAAGGTACAACTGAAATAGAATACCTAACTATACAACTAGAAGTGGCAAATAGTCACTCGTTCGATTTTTTGAACCTTTGAACTTGAATCATGCATGTTATGGTTAGGATAATTACCTGTCTACACTTAGAAGAATGATATTGAAATTGGTCACGTAGAGTAAAAAAACAACTAAGCTCTCTCTAGGCTTCGTAGGTAGTTCACCTAACTCATGGAGACTCATCCAAAGTGCTGTTGCCTGTTGCCCTTGCCAGTCTGTCCGTCCCTCTCAGCACCTCTCTCTGCAGACTTCCTATACGTTGATGAGTCAGTTTTTACCTTCCTATTATTGCAAGCTTCTTACTCCTTATTTACCTGTTGTAAACCTTGCAGCCTCAATATATCAGGAAGTGGAAGTCTGCATAACACTCGACTGTGCATAATTCAAACGCCTGAGAGGACTGGACAGCTGGTGTAAACAAGTGAATGAACTTAAGTGAAATGAAGCTTAGAGAAAGTTAGAATAAAAATGAAGAATAATCTTATGGATTGATACGGATTTACGACTATGCAGCTTCTGGAGAAGATTCCAATGATTATATGTGAGGGTGAACATTGCTCTCATCTTCAGGAATCGAAGTGAAGATGCTGTCTAGAGTTAAAGACCAGGTGAGTTCTGGAAAGATTCCAAACTTTCGATAGCAAACGTCACACTCATCTTCAGAGGCAGGACCCGGAAGATGCAGGACTGTACTTGAAGCGAATTCACTTTGAGAACGGCCTCGCAGATCAATCTCGAAGTCTTGGACTTAAAGCGGAAATCTTTCGAATTGCACTTCGACTGCAGGGAAAAATGATCGTTGTATAAAACTAAGAACACTTGTTTTTCATCATAGAAATCACCTTGCATTTTAAAAAGTTCTTATGCTTACATTTCCACACATTGAAGAACTACAACCAACGTCTGGTTGACTTTCGACTTCCACGATTACAGACAAAAGAACAACGAGTGTAGAAGTCTACAATCTCGTGTGATGCCCTCGTGACGTCACTTCCGACAAGACTATACTTCAAGACTGCTTTTTGGACCTTTCGGACAGAGACTTATAGGAGGATGTTCTCTCTGTTGAATGACAACGAGTTTTGGAAAAGCTTCCAAGATTTCGATAGTAGACGTGACTCTCATCTTCAAGGTTGAAAGTACAGAAGTTTCCACGGATTAACGGACATGTGACATCTGGTGACGATTCAAAGATTTCTACATACAACGTCACACCCTTTTAGAGACTGAAGTGCGAAAATTCTATCGGGTAACGACTGGACAAGATTCCAATCTTTAGAAAAGCAACGTTGCTTTCATATTCAGGGATTGAACTGGAAAGATTTCCTCGGATTAACCACCAGGTGAGTTCTCAAGAAGTTTCAAAATTTTCGACTGCTAACTTCACTCTCATATTCAGGGACCGAAGTGAAGAGGTTATCTCGGGTTTAGACACGCCGTGGTCTACAGAGGATTCCAAGCTTTCTATACTTTCGATAATGTACAATTTTTATAGGTTGACACCCGGCGTTGTCCAAGTATTTATTTATCCCAGTCTTGTAATAGACAGGAAAATAATGAATTCTAAATATAATGTAAAATGTAACTAATTTTAAATGTGATCGTGAATGTCACCAATTAGCTTAGCGACTCAGAAAACTATGGATTCGACACTAATCTAGGTCATTTGTGGCATTTTATTTTTCACCCCCTCTCACCCCCCCCCATGCCGATAGGTGATGAACTTGAAGTTGAACCGCATTGGGAGTGTCACGAGAACTATGGACCCCATTCGCAACACAGCCTAAATATTAGACAACCGGAGAAACAATATCGTTTTGCAGATTGCATAGACTCACGGATGTCTGTTTTTGCAGAATTTAATATCGGTGGTTCTCGATTATTTTTACATGTCATCACTTCCGACCCAACCCCCAGGGGTTCCAGGGGTGTCTTACCCCCACAGTATTTATTTCCAGGTTGCAAGTGATACGTGTACCAAGTTTGCTTGAAATTGCTCCAGGCGTTCGAGAGTTATGCCGGAACAAACAAATATACATACCCGCACACACACACATACATCCATTTTCTTTTATATATAGAGATAACTAGAGACGAATAGGAGCTGAAGATATTTATTTGGTTTGATATGGATTAAACATATTTAGTAGTTCATGGCATAGGGAAAATTGTACGAGTGAGGGTCTGAGAGTTGCAGGTAAGAAAGTTTGCTTGTTCCTTGTTTTATGTTCAGACGCTCTGAGGGAAAGTTCATGGAGTGGAATGCTACTTCTCTTAAGTTTGTTATAGATCTTGTCTGGTCTTACGGCTGGCGGCCTACATGCTGGCAAGGGAAGTGGGGAGCTGGGAATACGGAGCAGACTAATCAGACAACAGCCGTAATGCCGAGAGTTACGACGTCGCGGGAGGAGGTGCTGCGCGCACGTCGTTCTACAAGCTGCTTTGTTTCTCATCGCGCTGGCGCTTCCTCGCTCCCCACTTCTCTTGCCAGCATGTAGGACGCCCGCCGTATGACCAGACAAGGACTGCAATTTTCTTATATACTAATTTCATTTCTCCAATGTATCTACCAGATTCTGAGGTATTAATGTGTAAATTTTCAAGTGACGATACTCTACATCGAACGATGCAGAGGAAAGAGCTGATAACACTGTCTATCTTGGAGATTTGAGAATCGAGAGCCATGTTCCAGATGGGTGAACAATGATGCATCTTGAAATGTATTTAGATGATTTTTAGTTGTCTGTTGTTTTTAGATGCCTGTTCTCTCCTCTTTAACTTTGTTTCCAAGTCACACACACACTAACTATGCTAATTAAAAAAGCTTCAAGCTTCCGATTTGAATCACACGTTAGCAAACGCGAAGTAAAAAGCTAACAGGTTGCTTATGCAAATAACTAGTAATGATTTGCAATTTGAACAGTCAACAAAAGCGACACTGGATATTTTTACAGGAATTTACAGGATATGGTCACTCACGAGGGAGACTGCATTAATGCAACTCGGCGCAACGCTAATTATAATTTAGCAGCCTTGTTTGTGTGTTCCGTTTGCCTAGAAAACTACTGTGTAATTTTGCTACCAAGGTCAATTGAAAGTTATGTACCAGGTGGTTATAATTAAAGTGACGGTGTTCAGAGTGGTACAGCACGGGCTGTAATGAGAGTAGCAGTCTGAAACTTCGTAGATATGATAATGAAGCAATGCGCTCGCGAATTATGCAAAAAAAAAAAAAAAAAAGTTCCAATTCTCGCCACCAGGGTAAAAAATGGCGCTGTAAGCAGTCAAAACGTGGAATTTTCCGTAACTCTGACGTCAAAGTCGTTGACATTGCCTAACCATTGTGTGAGCTCCCTGGTTGTTGTTGGTGACGCTTGTTGCTTTTTTTTCCTTTAGTGATGTGAATGTTCGCCGAACATTAAAAGTTTGATTTTTCCCGTGTAAAAAGCAATGGCTATTGCGAAGAAAGACCGTGCACTGCTAGTGAAGTTGTTTTACCAGAATGGGAGCAATAGTAACGCTGCACTGCGGAAATATCGCCAACAGAAAGGGCTGAGAAGAGGGCCCATGTCAATTAATGGGCTGAAGAAGATGATGAAGAAATTCGAGGAAACAGGTGAATTGGGTGTTGCACCAGGGAGAGGAAGGCGGCCCATCCCCGTGGAAGTTGTGGACGAAGTTGCTGTAGCTGTAGCTGACCGTGCAGCACATGCCTCAACTTCTGCAACCAGTGCTAGAGCTGTGGCACGTGAATTGTCACTCCCCTGGTCAACAGTTCGCAAGGTATTGCGGTGCATTTTACACTGGTATCCCTACAAGATTCAAATTGTGCACCAATTGAAAACCCAAGATATTCCACAACGCCGTGAGTTTGCCCATCGGTTTTTGGCACGCATGGAAGTGGATGACATGTGGCCGGGGAATATTCTGTGGACTGACGAGGCGCATTTTACTCTGGTCGGTACAGTGAATACTCAGAACTGTCGCATATGGGGTTCCACTCGTCCACATGTTGTGCAGGAACAACCATTGCACTCAGTTTACGTGACTGCTTGGTGTGGGTTCACTAGCTCCTTCATTCTTGGTCCGTTTTTCTTTGAGGAGATGACACCTCGAGGGCCTGTTGGGTGTACAGTGACATCTGCACGTTATAGGGACCTCCTTGTGCAACACGTAATTCCAGCTTTGCAAGAACGGAACTGTGAACACACCACCATTTTCATGCAAGATGGGGCAACACCACATGTCGCTCGCCACGTGAAAGATTTGCTGCGAGAAATCTTCACTAACTAGGCAGTTTCCAGATGATTGGCCTTCCAGATCCCCCGACCTTAATCCATGTGACTTCTGGCTGTGGGGATATTTAAAAGATCGTGTCTATCAGGGACATGTCCGGTCTCTGCCTGATCTGAAGGCTAGCATACAACGACATGTCGCTCAGATTTCACCAGACATGCTGCGAGCAACCGTCGATCATGCCGTGTTACGAATGCAGCATGTTGCTGAATTGGGAGGCCATATTGAACAGTTCTTGTAACCATAGTTCCTAATAAACATGCCAGAATCATTGTTCTCGTGTGTTTGATCTTTCCTGTCTATTTCCTGTAACTATACCACGTTTTGACTGCTTACAGCCCCATTTTATACCCTGGTGGCGAGAATTGGAACTATTTTTTTTTTTTTTTGCATAATTCGCGAGCGCATTGCTTCATTAGCATATCTACGAAGTTTCAGACTGCTACTCTCATTACAGCCCGTGCTGTACCACTCTGAACACCGTCACTTTAATTATAACCACTTGTATATACTCAAGAAGGTTCCAAGGTTTCGACGTCACTTTCGTCTTCAGGATTGAACGTAGAAATGGTAAACAACAATATGTCCCACCTCGGTTTGTATTCTGAGTGATCGCTATTTTCAAACTTTTTTCTTTCAATTCCATCACATTTCCTTCTTCTTCCTCTTCTCTTGCCATATTTCATTCTCATATGTAACACTTTCCTCTGCATTGTTCTGCAGTTTTCTCTTTCCGAAAGATTTAAATGTTGTGACTTGACACAAGTCTTTGTCTACTAATGTCTTTGCAATGCATAAAAGTGATTAGCATAAAACTGTTTGTGTAAATTGTCGATTAAGGGCAATCTTGGTTGTCAATTATTTGGTTTTATTTAATTTTTGTTATTTTGCGTCGCTTTTCGGTCACTTTCGACTAATCGCGATGATGACTAGTGATGATATGATGAAATTAATGAAGGGACACTCACAATGAATACCCAGGCCGGGATTCGAACCCAGGGACTCTGGCGTCGTAGCGCGCTATGTTGTCAGTTCTTCACCACCATTTGCGAGAGGGATTGGCGTTGATAAGAAAATACATCACAGACATATTCCTCTCTTCAGTTGGTTATGTGTTCCGTATGATCATTCAAAACAATTATCTTGATAAAAGTATTATTATTATTAACATTTCTGTTTGAATAATATTAATACAAATAATGACCCTATGAAGTGTTGCATTTCCTTCTATAATTAGAAATGACAGTTTTTATATCCAGATACAACATACAGGGTGTTTCTGTGACAGACTTGCAGGGAAGATGGAAGGAAACAAACGCAACAAAATGAGATTGGGAACCTGGTCCGAAAATGCCTCAGTCAAACGTTACAAGCCAAGACATTCGAAGGGCAAGTAACCACGCACAACGCGAAGGGGAACCATAAAAGATGTCTGGCTAAGTGGAAAACAAACAAAAGAATCACTGTAGTGGTTTTAATGAGTAGTAACTGCAGCCATTATTACAGCAGTTGTTCAACGTGACGGCCCCCCTGCCTCGATACAGCCATGACAGCATTGCAATAATCTCTGTCGCATCCGCTCTAATATCCCAGTCGTTTGGACCAGATCACAGGCTGCAAAGGATTCTTGCCAAGATTTCCTCTACATTACTCACAGGTGTCTCGTAGAGAACACTTTTGACATGCCCCCCCCCAAAAAAAATCAAGTGGGGTGAGATCAGGTGAGCGGGCAGGCCAAGCAACAGGTCCACCTCTCCTTATCCACCGCTGTGGGAAAGTCTGCTTCAGAATATCACGAGCACCAGCTATGAAGTCGGCTGGGGCCCCATCATGCTGAAACCATGTGTGTTGACGAACGGGGGAGGATGTCTCTCAGAAACACAATGTACACTGGTCCAGTTAATCGTGGCGGTAAGAGATACGGGCTCCAGGGCATGCGCGGTGGATTCTTTCCCCTTGCTTTTATCGTTTCTATCCGCGTTGTGTGTGGTTGCCTGCCCTTTGAAGGTTTGAGCTTGTAACTTTTGACTGAGCCATTTCCGGACCAGGGTTTGCTATCTCGTTTTGTTGCATTTGTTCTCTTCCATCTTCCCTTCAAGTCTGTCACAGTAACACCCTGTATACACTGGCTTCGATCTACTCACCATGAGGGTGAATTTGGAAGGCTGCTTGCTCCATTATTTCACTACATTTTTCATTCATAGCAACTAAGCTCATTCTACACCTACCCAACACTACTTCACACGTAAAAGTTTCCTCATATTACAGCTATCCCAATCCTTGTGGCTTCACAAATCGCACTACGTCCCTTTAAATCAGGAAGGCGGTCAGGAGAAATATTAAGCGAATAATGTTCCATGCAGCCCTATGGTCACTTACTCGCCCCTGTTTCTGGGAGGAAAAGGGCTTGTCCGAATCTGCAAACACGCCCCTGTTCTACGTCGCTTTCCTGTGCCGTAGAAGTAGTCCGAATCAAATGGCTCCTGAGTAGCAAAGTTGACACTTTTCCCGCTAGGTGTCAGTTCGAACATCACCCACTCAGACGCAGGCGCACAATACGGAAGCAGATCGCAGGCGTCAACCATAATGTTTTGCACCTACAGGGGATGGACAGATTAATGGAAGCACATGAAAAAGTTATACAACTTCTTAATATGGCGTAGGACCACCATTTTCGCCTTTAGGACAGATTGAATTCTTCGTGATGATGATATGGGAAAATGTCATGTCTGCTAGTTCGGGACGAGTGTGTAGAGGCTGAATATTGAAAATAGACGTAATACCTGTTTTATGGAGGTGTCTCAGAGAAGTTGTTCTATCGCGAATAGTGGCGAGCAGAAAGTTGGATGAATGATTTTGGATTTCACTAAATCTGCAAAGAACAAGGAGATGCATGTAGTTCTCCTCAGTAGTTTAATTTTAAGGAAATAGTGTGCAGGAACATTTCTGTCGATTCAATTAGATCATTGCATAGACAGATACAGTAGACGCTTTTCAATTCGCATATGGATAATTAGAATTATTCGGTAAATCGGAAAGAAATTTATTCCTCTTGAAATCATCTTCAATGAGACGTTATTGTTAATTCGAATTTTGGATAATTTGATATTTATTTCGTGCCCTTTTTGAGTAATAACAATTTGTATTCATGTCCAGATATTATTAGAATAATAAAATCAAGATGACTCAGGCGGGCAGACCATGTGGTACGAATAGGAGAGCAAAGAAGAGTTTACAGGATTCTTGTTGGGAAACATGATGGTAAGAGACCTGTAGGATGGCCAAGACGAAGATGGAGGGATAGCGTTGAGATGGACCTAAAACAATCGGTAAGGATGGAAAAGATTGGATTCATCTTGCCCAGGATAAGGACAGATGGAAGGCTTTTGTTGCTGCAGCCATAATCCTTCGGGTTTAAAAAGGCTAGAGAGTTAGTTGTAGGTCTAATTAAACAGAGTATACTGTATTCTGTACATCCTTTTTTCTTCAATGAATGTCACCCTTCTGACTCAACTAGTTTATTATGTAATTGACACGAGAAGACAAAAATGTAGTACAAGTGCGCATTCTTCTTGTACCTTGTCAACGGATTTCTGTGCAAATGTACGCACATTACTGCAGACAGGAACAACGTTATTAGCACTAAAAGCACGGGGATGCCGTGTTAGTAATATGTAGTTGTCTCTCATGGAGACAAATGGGACGTGGCATGATGGGAAATGCCGTTTCCATGACTACTGGCGCATCTAAGGACGACCCACGGGCACTTTCCATTGTTCTCCTTTGTTTCCAAGGCAGACACAAGTGGTGGGGACCTCCTGCATCGGTTTCTTGGAAGACGAAGGGAAACCTTTTGTTCGCGACAACCAATAACACACGCGCAGCATGCTTACCCATACAGAAACTAATCTGAAGAAGCGCCCTGCAGCGAACATTTTTCTTCAAGTCTTTCCAATGTTTGCTTCATAGCACTTCACTAGAGTTTGGGTTTGGTAGGATTAAAAAATGCCAACCGCTCACCAGTGGCTGAGATTATGAATGTGTGAGGCCATACCTCCCCCTTCCCCCCCTCCCCGCATGCCTTCAATGTTGCAATGTGCAGGGCTTAGTAATACCTATACTTTTTGATTGATTGATTTTGTTCATTTTCGCATTTCTGCTACTTTTGGCTAATCGCGAAGATGGGGATGATGTGATGAAATTCATGAATGGACACTCAAAAACACCCATGCTCAGGCCGGGTTTCGAACCCGGGACTCCTTGCATCGTGGCGCGTTGTGCTAACCACTCCACCACGGAGATCGGCTGCTTTACTTTTTGCCAATATATACAGGGTGTCCAAAAAGTCATGATACCAAGACTTCGAACGTAAGTTACTTTGTACAAAAAGTGCGACATGAAACTTACACTGGGTATTAAGTGTATGTATGTGATGTTTTTTAAACATTAAACTAGAAAATCATGCTCTACAAGAGCGTTCAGTATGCGGAAAGAGTTACTAAGGTATACGATTTGATTTGATTTGTTGTTGTTTTAAGTCCACTTTATACACAGAAAGGCTGATCGGGACTGGATCTAAAGCGGCTCTGGGGTTCATCCAGCCTTATGTCAATGCTACCTGAGGAAGGGGGTAAAGGCAGCCTAAGCATGGTGCTGATCACCTCACCTCCAACATGGCAGAGATCGATAATGTGTTGGACCTTACCACCACATCCCTTAAATGTGCCTTTATGTCACGGTGCATATGCACAGGGAACTCTACCTTTATCTTAAATAAAAAACTGTTGCGTCCCGTTGTTGTAAATTAACAGGCAGATTGTAAAATTTTAACGCTGGAATATTGTAAATTTTACAATAAGTTCTAACAGTGTACGGTAGACGAGAACCCTGCCATCAGTACTTCCACACCACGCAGGTTCATAACAACCACCCACGAAAATTCAAAATAAAACTGAACTATAAGAACAACATCTTTAGTAGTCTAGGTAGGCGGTGGTGCTTCAATTTGCCCCTTAGCAACGCCGTAACAGCAGAACACACGCCAATCCTCTAAGCCTTGAAGTTGGAGGTCGTAGACGACAAATTGCTTCGTTTTTTCTCCAGATCCCCTCCCCCTTTTTATGAAGGCTTACGACCGCTGACTGCTACTCAAAGGGAGGTCTATAAAGGCTCCAGGTCGGCCTTCTGCAAAGTCTGCAAATTTTATATCTCCTCGACTGAAATAAGTCTTCCAAACTTTATTATATGACGCCATGTTGCTTGTTTATGGGCTTCGAGACGAGTTCAATTACGAGCGAAACTTAAATTAGCTTCAATTTGTATTTCGAAATGGATTTTAGCCTTGAAGGCACGGTGTACGCTTTGTTTCTTACCAAATAGTTATAAATATTCTACCTGATTAGCCGGCGCTGCCCGGGTATTTATTTATTCCAATCTTCTATTAGACAGCAAAATAATGAATTCTAACTATAGTGTAAAATGTAACTAATTTTATTTACAGGTATTTAAAAGTATAAGTACAGTATACAAATTATAAAGTAAAATCTTTTACAAATTCACTATAATATTTATTTAACTCAAAACTTGATTATAAACAACATTTTTAGTTTCACCTCCAGGAGCAAGAATAAATAAATTGAACGACATTGGGAGTGTCACTATTCATCTTAGCGAACCCGAAAGCTATGGATTCCACACTAATATCGGTCGTTTTAGATGATTTTTACATGTCACCCCTTCCCACCCCAACTTCTAGGGGTGCCAGGGGTGTCTTAACCCCACAGTATTTCTTTCGAGATTGTAAGTCATGTGTGTACCAAGTTTGGTTGAAATTGCTCCACGCGTTCGAGAGTTAGGTAATTTTTAACCTTTTATTTTTCACCCCCTCTCACCCACCCATGCCGATAGGTGATGAACTTGGAGTTGAACGGCATTGGGAGTGTCACTATTCATCTTAACGACCCCGAAAACTATGGCAATTTCGCAACTTCTGTGTAGGCAAACAAATTCGCCGTGCTATGTAGCGGAAAGCATAACTTGCAGGATATGACACACAAAAATGCCACGCAACAGAATACCATTTTATTTCCCCTTCCACCCCCATCCCTAGCGGTGCCAGAGGTGTCTTACCCCCACAGTATTTCTTTCCATATTGTAAGTGATATGTGTACCAAGTTTGGTTGAAATCGCTCCAGGCGTTCGAGAGTTATGCCGGAACAAACATACATATATACATTTTTATATACGTGAGATTACGAGTGGGTGAGTATTCGACTACAATTATAATCATCAATTTACAACAGTTTTGCTTTAAAATGTTTAGAGATCACATCAATATAAAAATACAAGTTATGTAATCACAAAATACAGTAATATTGGCAGAAAATCAATTGAAGCTTCGAATTTTGCATAATTTCCAGGATAATAAGTCTAAGCGAAAGGTTTGTGCGGACCGCGCGCTGGAAAAGTATCGTTCGGTATCGGTAAATAAAATCGAACCGATATTTACCGATTCCCATAACTGGTATCGGCCGATGGCGTACAGATAACGTCGTCGCCTTGTAATAAGGAAGTCACGGGTTCGATACCCGGTGGAGTGACATAGTGGTTCGGATTGAACTATAAACTCTAGGCCCAGTTCCGGTTGGCGTATTTATACATAATGATGACTTGAATCAAAACTCAAGCATGAGTCTCATCATTGCCCAGAGCTCACCTTCCCGAGGTGAGTTCGAAGCTTTGCTTTCAGACGGGTGGGTATCTTCAATTCAGCATGCTCCTGCCATCTAGGGGTTAAAAATTTAAACTTGCTCACTGATCGCCAGCGTGTTCACATACTTAATGAATATACTGCTAAATGTTTTGTCGTAGGGGGGGGGGGGGGAGTATCGATGTGTGTTCCACCACATTCGTGTAACCATTTGGCAAATAGCATAATCATCAATCCTTGTAATATGTGGCGCAAAGTCATCACCTGATTTTCTTAGCCTATAGCTTGGGTTTTAAATTAAACAAAGTAGTTTTTTTGTGTTAAACTTTCATTGATACTTGTAAGTTTTATGACCTAAAATTTTAAAGATAACATCCAATAAATGATCACCATTCGAGTTGATGCAAATTTGGGCTCTTTTTATTGCGTTTTCCATGATGTTGGAAAATGGCGGGGAAATGTTTTCAATTCCTTGCAGAATATTGTCCTTTAGTTGCTGTAACGTCTCTGGCTTATTCACATAAACCAATGACTTCAAATATCGGCAAAGGAATCTAGACGTCGAATGGTTTGCGGTGTAGGCGCTGGACAATTGGAAAAATGTCGTCTAAATTCTCGTTGTGTCAAGATTACAGATAGATTATTCCTTAAAAATATTGTCACAATTTTTGCACGTTCTTGTGGGGTAAATTTATTCATTTTTGCACACAATAAATTTCGTGAGTATCTTCTATTTAACTGACAAAACACTACTGATATAAACAACAAGATGTCAAAATAAAGGTCAGTTCAAATAGGATGATGACTTTTGCGCCACCTGTTATAAACTGCCCTAACGGAAATTCGTGGTATATGTGGATTTATTTGTGAGTGTCCCTTCGTCAATTTCAGCCAATTATCATTCAAATTCATCGTCGCGATTGTTTCAAAGTGTAAACAAAGCGACGTAAAGACAGTACAAATCTCAAACGAATTACTAGGCTGCAAATATCCTATTTTATCACGAATAGAAACGTGTCTGGATTACGTAGAGATCGTTTCTATGTCGTAGCTAGTTTTGGTCTTTGCAGAGGACTTCACGAGGCGTGTTTCCATCAAGAGGAGAAAGTGCAGGAACACATTTGAATTCTTCCAGACTCGAACCATGATAAGCCTCGACAGAGATTTGCTTTTAGACACTGCTTCCTTCTTTCACTATTCCTCCTATACTTTAAAAATGCTTACGTTGTCTCACTCGCTCTCGGACCTTGATTTTCGCTTATAAAAATCAAACTATTGGTCATGATGTAATGAAATTTGCTTGCTTGTATACACGAACTTTTAACTGAACCCGAACAAACACAAATTACTATCAGGTGCGTCACAACAGCAGGGCGAAGAACTCAGACTGAAAGCACACGTCCGTACGGTTGGCATTTAACGGCAGAATCGCCCAGATGCACGTGCATGCCAACTCAAGGACGAGAGAGACTGTGGCACCATCTCCAATGACGTCACCACGCTTCTTATACACCAAGATATGTCCGTAGTAAATTTCATTACATTATGACCATTAGCTTGATTTTTATAAGCGAAAATCAGGGGCCGAGAGCGACTGAAAGACCAGATAATGTGGGGGTGAAAACATGCAGGAGTATATAGAGGTAGGGTCCCACACATTCACATCCTCGGACAGTTATGGAGGTGATGTGATCAGCATCATGTAGCGGCCGCCTTTACATTCCACGGTTGCACATAGGTTGTGTCGCCCCGGTCGATTCTGACATTTCTAGTATTATAATCTGGAATTGAAACATCTGTGTGAATAATCTATGGTAAACATTCATTTTGAATCATATGGAAGAAATTTTAATCTGTGATTGGAAGCACAATTGTAAAATTTGTGTTCTGTTTTGGCTTTGAGAAAAAAAATTAAGAAACGAATGTTAGTTTCAAATGTATATGAAACATGTAGAAATTGTAAAATTGCAAAACCATATGATCTAATTCTGTAAATCCATAGTAACATGTAAATGAAAGCCAGGTTGTCTTGCTATTTTGTAAACAACCATGTGCGTTTTAGGGTGTGTCCATGACAAGTCTAAATCCCGCCATTTGTGTAGGGTTGGGCAAAGGATTTTTCCTCACTATTCAGATTGATATCTGTTTTCTGCCTCGTAGATTAATTGCGACGGTGAAGATGAATTATCAAGCGTTGAAAAATTGAAAAAAGCTCAATGTGCATGAACTCTCATGGATTAACATGTTTTAACAAGAATTTGACTCTGTGACCTCGAGCTTCCCCGATGTCGAACTGATAACGTTGTCACCTTTTAATCAAGGGGTTCTGGCTTTGCTACCCATTGAGGCACACAGTGGTTCCAATTCCACATTCAACTGTAGGTTCAGTGCCCATAGAACTATCTGTGCATAAAGTGGACTTCAACCAAGAACAAGAAAAAACGAAGTATGTGGGATCTCATAGCACACTGGCCACTCTACCACAAGGATTGAAACTTAAAATCGAACAAAATGAACTATTTTGCTATATTGAATACAATCAGCCTATTCTGAAATTTAGAATAATGTTACCCTTTTTGGAATACACCACCAATATTGTATAGTGAATTAAATGTTTGTCATTTTCAACTTGCTGCTTGAGAGATATTTATTCATATCTTTAGAATACCAGAAACAGGAACAGTCTTAACGAATAATACAATGAAATGCATAAATGCAAGAAATACATTAAATTTTGTTTCAAGTGCAAAAATACATTACAGTGTTAACCTTGAATCATCCGAACACTTTTATTATCCTTCTTGTCTTAAAAATGCATCGGATCCAAAGAATCGATAAGGAACCAAAAATTACATGCACGATTGTATCAATCAATGCATGTGTAGTGCATAAAATACAGGTGCATTTTCTTTTTCAGTCGATTCTAAATAATAAGTTGCCCACTTTATAAAGCAGAGCAGTTTATATTCAGCTCATAAACAACATTCTTGATTTCGTACTACATAATAACAACCACGGGTAATATTCAAATAAGATTTTCTCTGCATATGATCACTACTAACTTCCGAGATGCCATCCTTAGGAAAACTATTTTTAATTTCTCTATTCTATTCAGGCTAACTTCAAGAGAATCTATATTAAACTCACCAGTGGCGTTGTTAAGATAGATCTCGAACTCTATCATTGGAGGAGTGTCTTTATTGTCAATTTCACCTGAATTCTGGGGTTGCCACGGAAACGAGTAAGGTCGTTTTCCTTTTGTTGAAAATCTCTCGCTCTGCATTTAGTAGAGGTCTCTCGCGCCACAGCAAAACATCAAGGATTTTCTAAGGTCAGGGAACTTCTTTACCGAGCAAAGATAAATAAAAATACGAACGTTGTCAACTTTATTACACTGTTTCATGTCGAAGTAAGTGAATGGTACACTGGAATACGTGCAAATAAGTTCAGAGGACACGCTCTTGTGTTTGGCAACTTCCTGTGAGCTTCATCAAAGTTTTAATCTTTGCGACTGTGTGTCATCCATATTGGGAGATGGTCAAGGAATGTTTTTAATTGTTTGAGAGGAGCGGGCCTCTTACACTGTTTCATACGAGCCTTAGTTTTTTTGTGTTGTGTACGTCCTATGAAGGTTAGGTTAGGTTAGGTTAGTTCTTTACACCACCTTTTTAATTTTATGGTAAAGGTTTTAGATAAGAGAACTTTCCTCGTACAGTTTTAAGGATGCAAAATAGCCACATGTGCCGATAAACTAAAAAAAATCATTCGTTTGTTCACGTCGTGGATTGGCAGAATAAGTGTATTTTCTCAAAGGGAAATATATTAATGTTTTCTCCGTCACGGTGGAGTGTACGACACAGTTCAACCACAAAAGCCGAGACTAACTCAAGAAGGCGAGTCTACAGGCGAAATGAGAGGTAGGTAAAAACATGCACGAAACAACGGTGTAGGTTTGAGAAAGATATTTCGTTTGTATCGGTCGGTTGTTTTATTTATTATCGCTCGCTTTGTTGTGTTGGCTTTGCAACGCTCAACGTATTTTACCAGTAACGTTCTTTAAGCAGAAGATGATTTTCGTGCAATCTGATTGCTGTATACGTTCCACTTGGCAGCCGTCACCTCTTTTTTGCTACTGGACTCGTCCAGTTGCGCATGCGCACTTCGTCTATGGTCGCGAGTAAGGCAGACGAGCTGTATGCAGACCAATAATCATCCCTTTGAGGTCGAAGATAGACCAAGTCTCTAAGTCGAAATGAAATCAACAACCGTAGGCAAACGTCCTTAAAAACAACATTTAATGTATCGTGTAAGCTAATAAGATTAGTAAATTTGATCTTACAAAATACAGGGTGTTTCAAAAAGAATCGCCCGATTTCAAAAGGCTATATATTTTTTTATTTATCAAACCAGAAACTTGGAATTGCTTTTAAAATGCACAGCTATACATACATTTTTACATAAAAATGTTCATATGTGCTCAATGTGACCCCCTTTCGATGCTCGGCATGTGTCAATACGGTAGGAGAATTCGTCCCTTACAGATGCGAGCATGTCTGGAGTCACTGCTGCCACTGCTGCTGTGATCCGATTTCGCAGTTCATCCACAGTAGTCATTGGAATCAAGCTGTAACTATGGGAAAAGCCAGTTCTCACCATACTGTCGCTTCACTGTTGCAACAGATTCACACACTTCAAAGCGCAGTACACAGAAAGCTTTTTGTTGCGACGTCGTCATTTTGCTTGAATCTGATACGAGCGCGGAGGGGAGGGGAGGGGGGGAGCGCGCTACTGCTACCTGCCGGCAGTCATGTGAAACGCACGAATATCTTGTTCGACGTGTTTTAGCGAACGGTTACTGAGTTAAATGACTTCGAAATCGGATGATTCTTTTTGAAGCATGGTGTACTAGTCACAGTAAAAATAAATAATGGATCTGAGAAATTTGAAGTTAACATAGGAGTATAACAAGGAGATCCCTTATCAACATAGTCATGGAAGCAATATATAAGAAACTAGAAATTAGATGCAACATTTCAACAAGGTTAAGACAGATATGTTCTTACGCAGATGGCAAGAACTAAGCAATCAATGGTTGACCCTCTTATGAAACTAAATTAAGAGGAGATGAAATATGGATTAAGACTGACTGAAATGATGAATGGATCAATAGTGAATGATTCGACCACCGATACCATTTTGTGTATAGAACCTATTTGGCATTCCAAAGAACAGTAATGATGTTCAAAATAATCCTTCAATTCTTTCGAAAGATATTCAGAATTGCATTAACCTTTTCAGCTACAAAGCACACATCTACAGAACTCATATAATGTTCGTCTATGAATTATTATTTAATAATAATTATTTCCAGGAACCTATAAATTCTAATGGGTTCTATTGGGTTCCGCTGTAGGACCGGAACCTTCTTTCTCGCACAATTTAGTCGGTACAAGTTGCGTATTGTTTAATTGAAAAAAAAAAAGGTTCCTGGACCGTATTTAAATTGATCTGGTAAAAAGGTTCCTGGACCGAATTGAAATACTTTGCAGTTAAAAAGGTTCTTTACGGTCCAGAACACATTTACGCTTGCTAATTTTCTCTCCAGGACCGGAATTGAATTTATTTAAAATTCCTGGACCTTTAACAACCTTGCTTTAAACTGTAGGTCCAGTCCCGAGTAGCCTTTCTGTGCATAAAGTGGATTTAAAACAATAAATAAATGAATCAGAAAATAAAAAAAAATCGTAGAAATATGACGTCAACATACTTCACTTCAAGAATTTTCGATTACTCCCTTTAAAATAATATTATACTGATACTCATACCAATGTAATATACGCACAGATCACATGCAGACAACGCATGCAAACATACCCTGAGGTAAGTTACTGATATTAATCCATGGCAGGTACAGTGTCTCTCAAAAGTTTTAGGACAACGACATTTTAAACTAGGCAACCCAATTTACACAAGCCATTGGTGGGTTGCGTGCAGAGTTACCCTCAATTTCAGGGTTGCCACATGCACAATAGATATTTATAAACTACGCGAAAGAAATATAAACAATTATTATTGTATAAAATTTTTAAAAATATCACTATTATATCGCAAATGACAAGATTCTTTCTCAAAGAAAAAAATAGGTTTTCTAGTATTTCATCGCTGATGAGTCTACAGTAAGGAAAAGAGGTGACAGGAAACGAAGGAGATGAGAAAGAGAAAGCGAAAGGAGAAGAGGAAAAGTAGAGGAGAGAAGAAAGAGAGGATAGACTAGGAGAGGAGATGTAGTGAGGAGAATGGAAAAAGATTCGAGGAGAGATGAGGAAAAAAGAACAAAGAAGAGAAAAGAGGAGGAAAACGAGAGGAGGGGAGAGGAGAGGAGGAGACGAGAAGAGGGAAGTAGAGAGTAGAGTAAAGGAGAGAAAAAGAGAAGAACGAAAAAAGAGAGTGCAGTGGAGTCGGAAATCTAAGACAGGAAAGGAGATAAGAGGAGTGGAGAAGAGTGGGATGGAGATAAGATGCGAGAAAAGTAGGGAAGGCGATATGAGATAAAAGCAGAACAGAAAGAGGGGAGAGAAGAAGGAGAAGGAACTGGAGAGAAGAGGTAGTTGCAGAAAATATCGTCTGAGCGTCAAGAATGGATGCATTGGTCAAATTATCGACATGAAACATTCAATAACATTTTGAAATGTATTGGAGAATATATTAGATCGGTGCGAAATGCCTTTCGGCTGAGTTCAGAGCAAATTAAAATCTTCCATGTAAGATCTTTGATTTTACCTGCGATTACACCACTAAAAAAATGAACGTAATTTTTATTATTTATAAAAATTATTCAATTTCTCTCTACTTCTCGGTTAGTTGAAATTGAGATTTTGTAATTCAATATTTCCCCTCCCCCCATCGTTAATTCCAAACTGATTCATTCCGTTTCACACGGCGTGGACAATGAACACAATGGGATATGTCTAAAACTTACGAAAATTTTCTGCCAACGGAAGGGTTCGAACCTAAGACCATCAAACTGACAAACCTGAACGGTAGCCACTACCCTACAAGCTTTCGTTCCTTAAACCAGGTAGAAGAACCGCTACACCACGCCTTTACCTTCGAATGAAACAACAATTTTTTTTAAGTATTCTGTCTCTTTAATATTGTAAATGTCGTTTGGTATACATGTAGTTGAACTTTGACTTTAATTTTGATTTCCTTTCTTGTAGTATAACCGATATCTTCGAGAAATAATTTTCGAAGTGATTAAAGCGAGAATATTTGTAGTTGTGAAAATGCCAGTTATGTCTTCTAACTTATTATTGTGATTAGACATTACTAATGGAAAATATCTAGAGGCTTGAACATTACAGGACGATGTTCTTTTCCTGTGATACTGTAACAGACAAGATGCTTGTTTCCTGATGCACGTCTTGTGTCCAGAACAGTCTTATGAAATGTATTTGCTGTTGCGTAAGGTAACACGAAATAATTACACCGTGTGCGAACTACCAAATCCGTGCAACGTTATACGTAAACAGGCGGAAAATTTTATTCATAAAATCATGTCACATTTGACAGTATTAGTCTAGAGAGACTCGTGGGACACTGTGTTAAGGTGCTGGACTAAATCCTTCTAATTTTTATTCCTCGAAGAACAACAGTTTCTAAGGAAGAGCAACAGTGATGATCTTTCTTATTTCTTTTAAATGCTTACACTTTCCTTTAATTGGGTTAAAATAAATAAGAATATTGCTTGTATTTCTGTCATTGACGTAGACCAGAGAGAGAGACAGACAGACAGATATTACAAAATATCTCAAATAGTGCGAGCGCCATTAAAAAGTCATGATAATTCTATGTTGCATACCTAGAATTATTCATACAATAAAGAACATGTCTAATTATGAGTTAACATAAAAACAATAATAAAGAGACATTTTCGCATCACGATTGCAGTTCGAAAAAGTCGGGACAGGGATTGAAAGTAACGCACTGTCCTGACAAAATCGGTGAATCGGACGTCTGCTAGCCTTGCATCAATGATTATAAAACTAAAACCACCAAATATTGCAGCTTGAAGACTTTTGCGCAAGAAACAGATTCATTTATGCAAGAGCAAAATTGAAATTTTTACACATTTCAAAAATCGATGATGTTATTTTCGTATTTATTTATTTATAGGTTCACATTTAAATATTTTAGGGTTCGAGGGGGGAGCATGGCCCACATGGACCCTCCCCTGGGTACTGACCTTACGTAGACAGTGGAAGAGAAATTTTGGAGAACCTTTCTATTAAATTTAGTATTTACAATCACCTTATGCTCAGATAGGTTAAACCGTTTATTGACAATCGTGAACTTTTCGTTTAATAGATAATATTTGGTTTTAAACGACGGGAGAACATTGGTCGAATTTCCTTTCTTGCTCTTTTGAGAGAATATATACTTCTACAATAGCAATCGCGTTCGGAAACCGTGAAAAAAATGACTTGGTTTTCAAAGGCAGACAAGCTTGGTAGTCTAGCTTGCTCGCGATCAAGGTGACTCACTCACGCTATTCAAGGCCGCTTCTTATCGCAAAACACTGTGGTTCGATGCACAGTGTCTGCACCCAGCACGTTACAAGTGACCAGAGTCGAATTTTAAAGAGAATCTGAAGAATGGTAGATTTCATCAGAGGCGGCTAGGTAGGCACCAGCTCAACATGCAATAGTTTAAGTGATAATTCCTGACAAACAAAAAACCGTATTGAATAATTATTGGGATAGTAATACGTGTATCCGCTCCTTTTTAACAATGTAAGCTCGAAGACAATCTGTATTCCATTTATTTATATTGGCAACTTGGTCAACCGGAGGTTATTTTATCGCCTTCGATGATCGAATTGTCTGATCGATTATTTTTTGTTTACCCAGGAACATGCCCCATAGGAGATTTCAGAGACCGGGTTACGCTACACACTCGTAGCTCCCCAATTTCTTCACAATGGTGGGTTGCTACCGGTCCCATACACAGGCCGAGAACCTAGAGAGTGAGCATAAGCGGACTCGAATCCATGCCGTCCTGCAGTCCGAGTCCAAAGCACAGCTCCTTTGACCGCACGGTCACGGAGAAGGCCTTTTCTTATCTTACCTTTGGCTAATCGCGACGATGAGGATGAATTATGAATAGAAAAATAAAGAAGGTCACGCACAAAGTAGAGGACGATCTTCAACCTCTTGGGATGACGAGTTCAAGCCCTAAATATGAGTATTTCAACCTTAGACGATCTCAGTTTCAAAATTATAAGCAAAATGCCTACTTACACTAAACTTCTCATCAAGGCCAAAATAGTATGTAACTGTGAAACTACCCCTGAATACAAATTGATTTTTTTTTCCATGTGAGTAAGAATTCAATGTGTGGCATACAGACATAGATGATACCTTTTGAGAAACAATTAACTGTACCCTGTCCCAGCATCTCTGGAGCAAAGCCACGCATAGCGGAAGAGAAGTGGGGAGAAGGGATCGAGTGGAAAGAGCGAATCAGTGCACCTGCTGGGAAGGCTGGTAACTGCGGTTTTCCTCCCTCCACGCAATCCCATTCCTCTCACGTGTTCATCGCTGCTTAGATACTTTTTTTCGTTCACCTGCTCCAGAGATAAGTGGGACAGAGTGTAGTTCGCATACATGTCGCAAGTAAAGAAACTTATCCCAGAATGAAAATTCCACGTAGTTTTAAAACGTTTGTTTAAGCAATGAATGACTGGAAACGGATCACACATAATTCCCTTGCCAAAATCTAGTGGTCGAAAATTAATTTCAAGACATTTCATATCTATTCACCATATTCCAAGTTATAAGGAACTATTTCGTAGATGTTCATGAAACCGTTATAAAATTACAAATAAAATATATTCACAAGCTTAGATATACTAATACGAAGAAAGAAATTCAGAGTAAAATTTCAAATGCATGTGTATAAAGTAATTCTAGAAGTACAGAGCTATATCTGAGTATTTAACTTCTTTTTTGCAGATAACGTTACAATATCGAGGCGACAGAATAATTAGGAACTGTAGCTCCAAGAAAACAAAGGGCGTAGTGTATTGGTTAGAGTTCTTGAAAGCATTGCGGTCCCACGTTCGATCCTCCATACTAGATGTTCCTTAAAAAAGAGTCCCTTCCATTAAACAAGAGCATGGTAACATTATTTGCAATAGCAGTATATAGGCCTCCCCGATGGCGCAGTGGTAGCGTCGGCGCCTTGTAATCAAGGGGTCCCGGGTTCGATACCCGGTGGAGGCAGATAGTGGTTCGGATCCCACTTTAAACTGTAGGTCCAGTCCCGATTAGCCTTACTGTGCATAAAGTGGACTTAAAACACCAACTCGTAAATAGCAGTATATAGTGACTACATTGTTCTGCATATGAAATTTATAAAAAAAAACAACAAATAAATGAATTGACACACGTTCAACGGGATATTTTTATATATAAGATCGTGAATTATGATACTCTAATGATAATTGTGTACTGCTTCAAAGACATTGACAAATATTAATGAAATAACTATTTATATGTGTGGCAATTCAGGACATACTAATTTTACCCCTTTTCCCACTTGAGTTCAATGCAAGGATACCTCCGCAAATATCGAATGAAAAGTTCTCACCATGTGCAATTCTCCATTAAATGTTTTCGCCGAGTCGTACTACTTTCGTTTTCTTTGTTACAAATAATACTTGTTTGCATGTTACATGCAGGAGAGTTACATCTACATTTCACATTGGTGAGCTCCTTTTACCTTGCTTAAGGAGCGAAAGCTTGTAGGGTAGTGGCTACCGTTCAGGATTGTCAATCTGATGGTCGAAGGTTCAAACCCTTAAGGTGGCAGAAAATTTTCGTAAGTTTTAGACATATCCCATTGTGTTCATTGTCCACGCCGTGTGAAACGGAATGAATCAGTTTGGAATTAACGATGGGGGGAGGGGAAATATTGAATTACAAAATCTCAATTTCAACTAACCGAGAAGTAGAGAGAAATTGAATAATTCTTATAAATAATAAAAATTACGTTCATTTTTTTAGTGGTGTAATCGCAGGTAAAATCAAAGATCTTACATGGAAGATTTTAATTTGCTCTGAACTCAGCTGAAAGGCATTTCGCACCGATCTAATATATTCTCCAATACATTTCAAAATGTTATTGAATGTTTCATGTCGATAATTTGACCAATGCATCCATTCTTGACGCTCAGACGATATTTTCTGCAACTACCTCTTCTCTCCAGTTCCTTCTCCTTCTTCTCTCCCCTCTTTCTGTTCTGCTTTTATCTCATATCGCCTTCTCTACTTTTCTCGCATCTTATCTCCATCCCACTCTTCTCCACTCCTCTTATCTCCTTTCCTGTCTTAGATTTCCGACTCCACTGCACTCTCTTTTTTCGTTCTTCTCCTTTTCTCTCCTTTACTCTACTCTCCACTTCCCTCTTCTCGTCTCCTCCTCTCCTCTCCCCTCCTCTCGTTTTCCTCCTCTTTTCTCTTCTTTGTTCTTTTTTCCTCATCTCTCCTCGAATCTTTTTCCATTCTCCTCACTACATCTCCTCTCCTCGTATATCCTCTCTTTCTTCTCTCCTCTATTTTTCCTCTTCTCCTTTCGCTTTCTCTTTCTCCTCTCCTTCGTTTCCTCTCATTTCTTTTCCTTACTGTAGACTCATCAGCGATGAAATACTAGAAAACCTATTTTTTTCTTTGAGAAAGAATTTTGTCATTTGCGATATAATAGTGATATTTTTAAAAATTTTATACAATAATAATTGTTTATATTTCTTTCGCGTAGTTTATAAATATCTATTGTGCATGTGGCAACCCTGAAATTGAGCCTAACTCTGCACGCAACACGCCAACGGCTTGTGTAAATTGGGTTGCCTAGTTTAAAATGTCGTTGTCCTAAAACTTTTGAGAGACACTGTACATGCTAGCATGAAATTACTGTAAACTTTAGGCAAAGGTATTACAGAGAACAGCCAAAGCCAGCTTCCCTCGGTACATAAGCAGCCTCTTTACGGAAAGCTACTCAAAGCCCCTTTGCAGTGTTCGCATGTTTATCTCTTGGATATCCTCATGCCTCGGATACCTCAGAGCAGAGAGGGAAGATCTAAGAGACAGTGGTCACTGGACTTGGGAGTTACGTGCACCATGTTTCCAAGTACACGCTTATGCTTTTAAGTATATAACGCTCGTGGCATCACACTGAAACTGCTTCGAAATGTTGCTGCATTTACTTTACCTGCAACGCTTTACTTCCACCAGACTGCCTTGTGTGTGTGACCCTCTGATGAATGTTTTCAGTTGATTTTAGCACTCGGAAAATGTGTTATTGTGAAGTAAAGTACGTCTGTTACATTAGCACGTTACCTTACTGTGAAGCAGAACAGCCCAAAGGCTTCACGCAAGTGAATGTAGCACCCAAAATGACTTTCCACAACAGCAGCTATAATTTTACGTAGTTAGGTTAGGATTGTTAGGTTTTGTACTGATAGTTATTTTCGGCGTGTTCTTTCGCTATTTTAGTGCACAGTCACGGACACTGCCGGCTTGTAATGAATACATTGACTTTCAATGGAATCGTTACAAGCCGGCAGTGTCCGTGACTGTACATACAAACAGTTTTTACTGACAAGAAGCGGCGAAAATACTTCGAAATTGAAGGTTTTAACTTACGTGGGCCATTGTTTGGGGTCAAATATATCCATTATTTGTGCTATGTTAACTCTGGATCCACTTTTACATTACATAAAACATTGAAATCTGTCGATTAAAAAACGTTTCGGCGTAATTCTCGAGGGGGTACAGTGGGTAAACGGCCCCTGTGTGTATGTGTCTTAATGCTGGATATGCTAAATAATATTCTTAATATGATTCAGAATTTCGTGGTCAAATGCTAGCGTACTATGCTTTTCAACTTGTATATAAGCCAGAAGGTTTCCTTAGCTCTTTTGCAGTATTATCCAGTGAGCATCAGACTAGAGCTCTCGCCACGAAAACGGCCCAGTCAAGGTCACGCCGCCAACTTACAGTGTTGCCAATTAGCAACAATTTCAACCGACGAAATCAACTGCATACGTACACGCGCGAAGTGTCGACTGAGCAACTTAGAAGTGTGGCAACCCTGGAGGGCCAGGGGTGTGGAGGAGGCAAGGGGAAGCTCTGACCTTGACTGGACTCTTTTCGTGGTGAGAGCTATAGAGCAAAACTGACTTCAAAACGCAGTGAAATCTGATGACAAGAGCCGACTGGTAATGACTAGGGAAAGGAACTTCAGGTAAATAAATGTTTTTTCTGCGATAAGATAGAGACCCTCATTTTTGCCAAAATTCTGATCATAGCCTTATATGTCAACACAGCAAATTTTATTTTACATAAAAACACATATTTTCCAGTTTTCCGTATGTAAATACATATTTTGCGAATTTTCATTTTAAATGCATAAAATCGCTCATTGACTTCATCTACCTCGAAATCCTCGAAGGAAAAATGTTTATTCTCCGCACCTCTTTCATATCGAGAGTGTTAGGTTTGTTTTGTCTTTAAGCACCCTCGCTGGCAGACTTCTGGCACCTCGCCTACGATCCTATTGGGAGAAAATAGCTGTAAGTAGCTGGGGCTGGCTACACGTAACGATAGCAAGGCTTTTTAATGAAACAATGCAGCTATTGTGGCCGGAAGGCATAAAATTTGACAATGTTCTTCTCTTGACAGATGCTGCAGCTTACATGCAGTAGGCCTTGCTGTTAGCTACCCCAAAATGGTGCACGTTACATGTGTGGCTCATGCGTTGCATAGAATATGTGAAAAGATAAGAGCTCTTTATCCCAATGTCGATGAACTGGTTTCAAATGGGAAGAAAGTTTTTATCAAGTCGCCTAGAAGAATAGACATTTTTAAACAAAAATGTCCTGAAGTTCCCCTTCCCCCTACATCTGTAGTTACGCGATGGGGCACTTGGTTGGATGCAGATGTTATGCCCAGAACTTTGAAAAAATTGTATCTGTTGTAAATGATCTCGACAAGGAAGAATTCTGCAAGAACTGTTGATGGAGCCCTCCTTAAAAGTCGAATTGGCATACATCTCAAGAAACCTGTCCTTTCTCTCCAATTCCATACGAAAGCTTGAATCGTCCGCGTATAGTAGAAACGAAACTGAAAGAATTCACTGGATCTAACGCACGAGTGCAAATGTCTAAATGTACAGAATTTTTTGGGAAAAAACAAGGTTTTCAAACTTTGTGCCAAATTGCACGTGTTTTGGAAAGTGAAGTGGAGGAAGAGGAAGCTTTGGAAAACTTCAGCGTTAGTGACATTTCGTGCTTCAAATATGCAAGAATTGTTTCTTGTGACGTGGAGCGATCTTTCTCACAATATAAGATGCTATTTAGAGATAATCGTGACAGATTTACAATGGAGAATTTGGAAACAAACTATGGTGATCCACTGCAACTCTTCCAAAAAATAGCTCACTAAGAGGTAATCATTTAGAAACTGATTTCAGGTGTTTAAAATGCATGTTATAGTTTGTTTTTGTTACCAAATGTTTTTATTTTTGTCACATATTTTCCTGTTTTTATCACATATTTTCAACATTTATGACACATAAAAAATAAATATTTCTGAGTTTTTTATCACATAAAGTTCCGTTCCCTAGTAATGACAACATGCTACCACGTCAGGCATACAGGGTTCGAATCCCGGTCTGTGCATGGGTCTTCTTTTTAGTATCCGTTCATCAGTTCCATCATAGCATCACTCATTCGCATCGTCGTGATTAGTCAAACGTTGTAGAAAAGCGACGCTAAATAACGAAAATCAGATCAACTCAAGTTGGAGAACAAGACTTGTAATTGTTCGTGTCTTCATGTTCATTTGGAAAAGTCAGGGGTTGTTTCAGATTGTTAGGTAACATCATATTGGGGAAATACGTTCAAAAATCCGTTCTATAAGTTGTGGAGTAACATACCTGATAATACACATTCCACCACAATCATTATTTTTTTTTCATGGCCTCCCCAATGGCGTAGTAGGAATGTCGTTGCCTTGTAATCAAGGGGTTCCGGATTCGATAACCGGTGAAGTTACATAGTGATTCAGATCTCACTTTAAACTGTATGCCCAGTCCAGATTAGGCTATCTAGAATAAAGTGGCCTTCAAGATAACACTAGAACTCAATTATTCTCTTCATTATTTTTCTAGAAGATTTATATTTTATCTACAAATTGTTTTCAAATCAGAATATTTTCAAGAAAACGTATCTTTTTTTAGGGGGAAGAAAGTAAACAGACGAGTTTTATGAGATCACTAGCTCATTACCCGGCGTTGTCCGGGTATTTATTTATTTATCCCAATCTTCTATTAGGCAGGAAAATAATGAATTCTAACTATAGTGTAAAATGAACTTGGATTTAAACGGCATTGGGACTGTCACTATTCATCTGAGCGACCCCGAAAACTATGGATTCCACACTAATATCGGTCGTTTTATATGTCACTCACTTCCCACCCCCACTTGTAGGGGTGCCAGGGGTGTCTTGGAGTTGATCGGCATTGTGAGTGTCACTATTCATCTTACTGATCCCGAAAATTATTGACTCCACACTAATATCGGCCGTTTTACATGCTACCCCCTTCCCAACTCCACCCCCACCCCCACCCCTAGGGGTGCCAGAGGTGTCTTACCCCCACAGTATTTCTTTCCAGATTGTAAGTTATACGTGTACCAAGTTTGGATGAAAATGCTACAGGCGTTCGAGAGTTATGCCGGAACGTACATACATACATTTTTATGTACAAGGTGTGACAATAAAGTTCGGTGAATGATCCTGAATATCGAAAGTAAACCTACCTTATTGTCCTTCGAAGTAGTCCCCTCGCATGGCTATGCACCGTTGAGAACGGCTGTACATGTCCTGGAAACTTTTAGAAAAGTCTTCTTTCGGGATGGTGTTCAAGACCCTCGACACGTTCCGTTGGATGTCCGGAATATCCTCAAATCTCTGACCTTTCAAAGCGATTTTGAGGCGTGGGAAGAGAAATAAATCTGGAGGATTCAGATCCAAATTTCTTGCAATGCATTGCTACAGAGGATGAGAGCTGGTGTGTGAGGTACGACCCTGAAACGAAACGCCAAAGCATGAAATGGCGTTCTTCTGCATCACCCCGTCGGAAGAAGGTCAAAGCGTAAAAATCACGCATCAAGACGATGCTTATCACTTTCTTTGACAGTTATGGCATGATCCACAAGGAATTCCTGCCAGAGGGAACAACAATTTTTTCGCCTTGGCCTTCTTCCGACGGGGTGATGCAGAAGAACGCCATTCCATGCTTTGGCGTTTCGTTTCAGGGTCGTACCTCACAAACCAGCTCTCATCCTCTGTAGCAATGCATTGCAAGAAATTTGGATCTGAATCCTCCAGATTTATTTCTCTTCCCACGCCTCAAAATCGCTTTGAAAGGTCAGAGATTTGAGGATATTCCGGACATCCAACGGAACGTGACGATGGTCTTGAACACCATCCCGAAAGAAGACTTTTCTAAAAGTTTCCAGGACATGTACAGCCGTTCTCAACGGTGCATAGCCATGGGAGGGTACTACTTCGAAGGACAGTAACGTAGGTTTCATTAAGAATTCGTCTACTTTCGATATTCAGGATAATTCACCGAACTTTATTATCAGAGGTTGTATATATAGATACTAGCTGATTACTCGGCGTTGCCCGGGTATTTATTTATCCCAATCTTGTATTAGACAGGAAAATAATTAATTCTAACTATATGTAAAATGTAACTAATTTTAAATGTGATCGTGAATGTCACCAATTAGCGACTCCGAAAACTATGGATTCGACACTAATCTAGGTCATTTGCAGCACTTTATTTTTCACCACCTCTCACCCCCCATGCCGATAGGTGATGAACTTGGAGTTGAACGGCATTGGGAGCGACTCCGAAAACTATGGATTCCACACTAATATCTGGCGTTTTCGCAACACGAAGTCATATCAGCCTGAATGTTAGACAACCCGAGAAACACTATCGTTGTGCGGAATTGCATAGAGTAACGGATGTCTGTTTGTGCGGAATTTAATATCTGTCGTTTTCGATTATTTTTACATGTCACTCCTTCCCACCCCAGTCCTATACTTGCCAGGGGTGTCTTACTTTAAAGTATTCTTTCCAAATTGCAAGTGATGTGTGTACCAAGTTTGGTTGAAATTGCTCCAGGCGTTCGAGAGTTATGCTGAAACAAACATACATACACACACCCACACATATACATCCATTTTTATATATATAGAAGATAGCGTAACAGAATAATATTGGACCCATTTGTAAATCAAAAAGATGGACCAATTCATCAATTTTAATATAGGTATTCCTTTTACCTCTCGAAAATAAGTTAAGACTGGGCAGTGCCATTAGTAACATTTAACGTTGCTGTAGACAATCACGATGGTTCCATAATCCCTTTGCTAACCTCCTCCTTGTTATAAAAAAGACTTTCATCAAGTCAAATAATTTGAATCGCAAAATAAGAACAGCGCTGTCTCCTACAAAGTTAATTGGCTTCGAGTTCCTCGCTTAAAATTGCCAACTTAATTTTTAGCGTGTTTTATGTTCTTCCCTCTTGTCGTAATTATAGAACTAATTACCCAAACGAACGACAAAAATATATTACCACGTCTGAGGAGGAAAGTACGACCAATACCCTTAATAAGGAAATGACAAAATATATCCCGAATAAATCTGGAATAATGCAAGGCGAATAACTTTTTCTAATAACGTTTGTCTTAGAAGGCTTCGTTTACACGCCATATGATCTCGAAAAGCAACATTTTCTTTCCTGTATGAATGCAACAATGAGGCTACTGACATTTTAGAGCATGAGGAACATTTTCCGCAAGGCTCTTCCCTCCGCGGCAATGTTGCCAACTTTCCTCCCTTGGATCCAGATCTGGCTCTTTCGTGTACTCATTTGGCTGTGCCCCACTATGATAGCATCAATGGCTTCAGCCCATACACCAACATTTGCCATGAATATACATTTTGCACGTCACGTGATATTGTTATATTGGCTGCGTCGCCCCTCCCCGTCTTACCTCCCCAGCTACTTTTTTATAGCGCCATGCCGGCCCCCGTGGCAGAGTGGTTAGCACATCGCGCTGCCAGGAGTCCCGGGTTCGAATCCCGACCTGGGCATGGATGTTTGTGAGAGTCCATTCATCAATTTCATCATGTCATCACTCATCCACATCTTCGCAAATTAGCCAAAAGTGGCACAAAAGGCGAAGTAAAATAAATTATATCAATAAATTTTATAGCACCATGTTTGACGTGAATGACATAACACTGTTATCCAGGAATCTTTTTTTTCGATTTCATACGACCATTGGTGGATTATTGAGATTGGTGATGCCGTCGGATCTAGACGGTAAAAACTAAGAACATATCGTCATCACTTTGAAGTTAATAATAATAGCAGCGCCTACACCACTTTAACAACTTAAATTACATTAGGAGGCTCTTTATCTAGCCTTCGGAAATCTATCTCCTTGAAAGTCAGTTTCAACTCCATTTAAGGTGAAATTTAACTCTTTTATGCGCATCAGGTTTGGCAACACTATCAGGGTGGCCGTAGTCGGCAAGGAGAAAGGTATTGCGCTTACGGGAGTATTATTTAATTTTTTTCTCTTGGCAATATCAAACTTTGGATGGCGTAGAAAAAGGTATCAACGGTAAGAAGACAGTTTGAAGATGCGAGAAAGTCGAAACTTTCATTTGATTACCGTATCCGTAACTTGATGTTGAAGTTGATTCCCCATAAAGAATACATGGGATTCTGAAAATTCTCATTCATCATATTTTTCAAACATCATGTCGAGCTTAATAATCAACATAAAAAACAGCTTCCACTTGCAACATGGAGAGAAATTTATTCTCTTGATATACCCAAGTTTTTTCTTAGTATCAGTGCTCATTCGGGCGATATTGAAATAAATGCACAACTGGTGCATAACTGCAACTCCTTCCCTTAATTTACTGTCCGGAACTGATAAAAAAATTAGTGAGATCGGAGAGAGTGTTATCAATGAATACACAACGGATGCTCCGTAGTTTGAAGTTCTCTTAAGCCAAAGAGGGTCATTTGTGATTTGAAGGAGATAAAATGTTATTGATCAAGGCAAGGGGGTATCAAATAAGATAATCAATATATGCGCTTATGGTGATATACGAATATTTGAGAGCCGCATGCCAAGCTCATGTCCAGTCTTTCGGCGGGCGACCAATTTGCTGGCATTGAAGGTGGGGAGCGCGGAAGCGACCAATCCAGCGCGATGAGAAACACAGCGAGATGCGCGGAGCACCTCCTCCCGCGACGTCGTAACTCTTGGCGCCATCGCTGTTGTCTGCTGCGTATTTACCACTGCCCACTTCCCTTGCCAGCATGAGGTCCGCACGCCGGAAGATTAGACAATAGTTATAGTGCATCTTGAGGAAGTGCCTGCTGTGAAGTGTATTCTTTCTATTAGGCACTTTTTGTATGTTATCTGTCAAAACGCCAGAGTCACACCAAGAATCCGTACCACGCCGTTGCATACATGTCAAATACAGAATTAATCTTGGACTTTACTTTCTCTAGTGCTGTGTTTTACGGCCACATCCTTTTTCTTGTGACAAAATTTTTAAATACAGTAAAACGTCTTTAATCTGGACACCGATAAACCGGACTTCGCTTATTCCGAACAGGCAGAGGCAAAAAAAGCAGAATGTAAGCTTGGTTTTCAATGTGGCTAGAAGTCAACAATCGCACATCATCATAATATGGATATCGCGTATGTACGTACTTCATTGTATGTACAGTATTGCTTTACATTTTACTGTACTGTATAGTGTATTTAGGCCTATACCCTTTAAATACACCATAATAAACGTGTTTTGTTGCTATAAACGGAGTTTTAATGCACTTTCTACTGTTCTTTTAGGTTATTTCAGTTAAAACGGTAAACTTATTAGTCATTAGTCCGGATTAACGAGGTTTTACTGTATTAAATTCGGGTATGGTAAAATTGAAAACCTACCTTATCTGTAATCACTACTTCTTACACCATCATTTCCGTTGTTAATCGTCTACCTGAAAAGGAAAGAATTAAATTTAGGTCTATATATACATACATGGTGTTTGAAAGCCAAATTTAGAAGCCAAATAATGATATGGTTTTATATCAAGAGAAAAACATGATAGGCTATAGCTCTTCTCTACTCTTAAGGCGGGTGCTCTACATGCTGGCAAGGGAAGTGGGGAGCGGAGAATACACAGCAGACCAACCAGACAACAGCGGTGGCGCCGAGAGATACGACGTGGCGGGAGGAAGTACTACGTGCACCTCGTTCTACAGGCTGCTGCGTTTCTTATCGCGCTGGATTGGTTGCTTCCTCGCTCCCCACTTCCCTTTCCAGTATGTAGGCCGCCCGCCGTAAGACAAGACAAGAGCTATAGTTATACCAATTTCTATACTATACGTATGTGCCAATATATATACACATGCATACAGGGTTGGCCGTAAATGTGGAACCAATGGTGGTATTGTTTCCTCACCTCCACTCGGCCAGTTTCGTCAGTGCAGAGCTCATGCGTAATAGACGGAGGGAAGTGGCGAGCGAGTGTATTAGAAGACATCTGGAGATATCTATAAGCAACAGCGTAGTTGAACGATCTCCGGGAAAGGATAACCAATGGAGAGGCTGCTCTGGATCCTCAAGTATTGAACATAACTCAAGGAAACATAGCGGAAATTCAGAGCATGTTTTGTATTAAAGAAACGTGTTCTTCATCAATTCTTCAATTGGTTCTTGTAGGCTTTGTAGCCACCCTGTATGATATGTAGGGTGTTTCTTTGTTTGAGTTGGTGTTTTAATTCCATTTTATACACAGTAAGGCTAATCGGGACTGGACCTACAGTTTAAAGTGGATCTGAACCACTATGTGCATCCACCGGGTATCGAACCCGGAACCCCTTGAATACAAGGCGACGACGCTACTCTGCGCCATCGGGGATGCCCTATATATATATTATGTGTATGTGTGGGTGTGTGTATAACCATAGGCTATTATTTCACGAAGATTTGCAATTAGTATATGCCTTTCTGAAAATACAATAAAAGGCCCTATGTATTTTCTTCGCAATTACAAACTTGTACGAATGTTGTCGGAAACTAATGCCGCCGAATGTTTCGGAACAAATCACACGACCCACCCTGTATTTACTTACCTTGCCCCATATGTAAAACTATATTTGTCGTCGATTTGTCTATAGTGGCTGATTTCATGTCATTTGTTATTTTAAGTGTGAATGTAATGAAGAGTCTAGTATGTTCTCTGTTAAAAGGCAGTGATTAAAGATATGGAAATAAAGCAAACGTACGAATTTAGCTACAGAAGACATCTGGCTTGCCGTGACAGATAATATCCATGTACTATCTTCCTCCTGAGGCCTTGAGATTTCATGACGTCGTGTGTTACCAGTTGGCATTATGGGGCGTTTATTACCATGCCTACAAGTGCTATATCTCCAGGAGACCTATAATTAGCTCCATAGAGAAATGCTGCTTAATGAGGGCTCACATAGGAATCAAGACCTTATTCTGTTTAACGAGACGAATGTGGGTGTGAGACTGCGCCATATTGTTCCGCACAAATCTGGAGATTTTGGGAAAATCAAATTAGAGTGCTTGAAGATGCTAGCTGATTGAACAGGCTCATTTGCTCGCGTCGTTGAATATATATCTTTAAGCGAATTAATCTGTCTTCATCTGTTTCTCTATTATCGTATTCTATCGTCATATCTTTCTCTATTTTCGTACACACGCATCTCTCCCTCTCCCCCTCCCTCTCTTCTTCTCTGTGTCTCGTTTTCTTCGTATCTAACATGTCTCTTTTTCTTTCTTTCCTTCTCTTTTAATGTCTCTTTCTCTCTGTCTCTCTGCTTGTTTTCTCCTCTTTCTTGTACAGGGTGTTTCAAAGAAAGGTAACTGAAACTCAGCACTCAAACTAAAGCTTGTACTGATAGTATACGCATATTTTGAATCTACAGTAATGTTATAATTACTGATCCGGAACTTCCTTTATAATGGTTTTCCTGTTTGCCGGAACACATTTCCATCCACGAAAGGATAGTTTGTTTTGGTGGTGCAGGTTTATGGATGCTAGGAAAGGCCCACCATTCCGTCCTGCCCCATAAGTTCGGAAATAATGTTCCACGCACCATGCAAATATCACTCACCGTGTACTTTAAAACATGAACATAAGACACCGTAAGTTACTTTCCTTCACTATGTTTAAATTAATTTAACATTTAATTTACTTTATTTTACATTTGAGCACCAAATATAAGTTAAGTTACCTTTTCTGAAACACCCTGTATATAATATCTCTATTTTTCTTGTTTTATTTTCCTTCAGTCTTCATCTTTCTTACTCTCTACATGTCTACATATTTTCTCTCTTTCTTTTTCTCTAATCCAAGCCTGGGCAACTCGTCGTATTTGTGGAAGAGCGCTCTCGTATGCACGTGTGGACCTCAGAACGAGAAGCGGTGATGTAGCGTTAGAAGTTGGGGGAAAAGAAGTGAGCTAGCGATACAGTGACAAATCTGTCTTCATCTGATTCGTGAGGAACAATGCAGTATCGCATTGGAATTATGGCAGAGGAAATAAGGAAGTGGTTTAATGAGAAATTTAGCGCTCTTCACCGCAGTGTTTCCAACCTCTCAACGCAAACAATTTCCCACCCCTGATCTGTTTCCTACTGGCCTTTAGATGCGGGAAGCTCCCGGCGCACGTAGAACTGGCTAGCGTCCACAAGTGCACACGATTGTTTGATTGATTTAGTTTATTTTACTTTACTTTTCTGCTACGTTTGGATAATCGCAAAGATGAGAGTGAGTGATGATATGATAAAATTGATGAAGGGACACTCAAACAACACACATGCTCAGGTAAGATTACACGAGTTGCTCAAGTCGGCTCCATTTCGTCAATATAAGTATTGTGACACCAACCTAATTGCGTGTTAAAGGCCTCCATACTTGGTGTGGTTTGACAGCAAATTGTGTAACAAGACACCAAAGTTGTGGTGCTAAACAACGCCAATTCCGAATTAACACCAGAAGAAGTGTCCTGTTGGCACTGCTTTTGGTGGCAACCAAGTTGTAAACTTTTCTTTCCTTGCCTTTCTTTTCATATGTCCTTATCTTTGTGTGGATTTTCTGCCTCTGTCAGAAAATCACGACGATGAAAATGAATGATGAAGTTGCTGTGGAAACCCTCACAGAGGAACCTTATTGAACTTACTAACTCTCTAGCCTTGTTAAACCCGAAGGTTTATGGCTGCAGCAACACAAGCCTTCCATCTGTCCCTATCCTGGGCAAGATCAATCCAATCTTATCCATCCTTACCGATTTCCTTTAGGTCCATTTCAACGTTATCTCTCCATCTTCGTCTTGGCCTTCCTACAGGTCTCTTACCATCAGATTTTCCCAACAATAATCCTGTAAACTCTTCTTTCCTCTCCCAATCGTGCCACATGGCCTGTCCATCTAAGTCTCCTTGATTTAATTATTCTAATAATATCTTGATTTGAATAAAATTAGGCAGTTCTAATTATGTAACCTCCAAGGAACCTTCCCGATACAAAAAAATCGAACCCGGAACCTTTGTTTGCGAGATTGATTGTGACTAGGCATCGCGCTCGACCACCGAGGCAGCTTCATTTGTCTGTATCCATCTTTCTATCTAAATATACATTTCTCATCTATTTGTCTTTTTCTCCCGTTCTATCTCGATTGAGGATGAGTTCTCTCTCCCTCTCAAGGGAAATGAATCCAACGAAGTTGACGCAAATTATATCCAAACTGGTTCCGTATGCAATTTTCTCTTTTTGCAAGAAAAACTCTCTTCCACTCAACTTCCTACGATATTTCCGTACGTTTTTCACATTCTTATTTTTCGCGTCTGCCTGTTTACAGGCAAACTGGAATATTCCCGATACCATTGTGGTCGTCAACTTCCCCACCAACTCACCTTTAATATATTTTTGATATGTTTTTCTCAATTGCCGTTCAAGAGACGAGAAGGCACTTGCAGGAAAGAAACACACACATAATTGTATCACGCCTGTTGAATTCTTTACATAACGCATCCCACGCCAACCGGGAAACATAACACTATCCAACTATTTACTTTATACACTGAGAATGTGTCATGCGATTTCTTGTTTTAAAATTTTCTGTATATACAGGTTGGCCCAAAAGTCATATTACCTTAGAGAAAATGTACATGTAATTCTAAGAATGAAATTTAAAGTGTTGTTAAGTGTTCTACTGGGTAAACGGTGTTAGCATTAGCGTTATCTGTGTAGGGACTGCTGAATTGCGAGCATCTTGTGGTGGGAATAGGAACTAACGGAAGCAAGTATGCAGAAGGCTGTTGTTTTGTACAGTCACGGACACTTTTGGGTTGTAACGATTCCATTAAAGTCAATGAATTCATTGCAACCCAGAACTGTCCGTGACTGTACGTACGTACTACGTAATCGGCCTTTGTCTTGTGTGTGACATGGCGCGTAGGTTTACTACAGAATAGAGAATCTGCAAGTTACAATTGTGGTGGAGGGGTCTCCCCGATGGCGCAGTGGTAGCGTCGTCGCCTTGTAGTCAAGGGGTCCAGGGTTCGATAACCGGTGGAGGCACATGGCACAGTGGTTCGGATCCCACTTTAAACCGTAGGTCCAGTCCCGATTATCCTTACTGTGCATAAAGTGGACTTAAAACACCAACTCAAACCAAACCAAACAATTGTGGTGGAAATGTGATAAAAGCACGGCAGATGTTCACAGAGAATTTAGCGCTAGGTTTAGTGAAAGTCCGTTACCTACGCGACAACAATTGCGTAAATTGAATCTCAATTTTGAAACCACCGATAGTGTTGCCGATGCTCCAAGATCGGGCAGACCACGTTGTTCACTGATAAATACACATTTCCTTACTACAAGTATCATAATTTTGTTCTCTCCTAGTGGAAACTGACTTTTGGACCACCCTGTAGTGTTAAGGATAAAATGTCCAAGTTGCACTGAGTTTTTACATAGTCTATTAAACGTTGCCACTTTGAAGTGAAAATTGATAGATTGCTGCCGAGCGTAAGGCTACAACGAGTTAAAGCGTGCACTTATAACTTATTTTATTTCCAACTCCACTTGGTCTAAGGATTCCGTGGATGCAACGGTACTTTAGGTGGCAGGATACGACGATTTGCACACGACCGTAGTTTATGCTAGAGCCCAATATGCACAAGAAGAGTTACGATGCAATCGCCATGCCTAATTCAAGAGCTTAGCTATAACTTTCTCTCTCTACACATAGAACAATACATCACATCACAGATAGACATAGAAGAGTACAATATTCTCGGCCCTAGTAATTGAATCAGGGTTGTCACATGTTGTTCCATTTAGTTACCACGCCTCGATTTCAAGAGGCTTTTCAGTCTTCCTAGAATGTGCGATTAAACAGATTGCACTAGTACTACATTTATCATACAGGTAGCTATCTCTGTTGCTTACAATTACACCATAATTACCTAGGATTTATATTCTTTTGAAAATCAATATTTTTCAACGAACAAGGGTTGCTGATTCAGAATCTTTTGAGCCCATAGTGACCACTATTCAATAATAAAAGAAGTGTTCGGATTATGTTGGCATTATCTATATTTATTTATTTATTTACTCAGAGTTTCAGATACAGTCTTATTTGGCCATTTTACACTGAAACAACATAAAGTAGTAACAAAAAAGAAACAGAAGATAAAAACAATAACAAGATGGGATAGATTTACATGTTCTTTGTCAGTAATATACAAAACGTACGTTGTGGAAGGAAAATATCTACATTCAGGGGAAGTTTGTTGTAGATTTCTGAGAGCCTGTAAAACAAGGAGCGTTGTAGAAGGGATAGCCTAGTGGTTGGATTGTGGTAGAGTTGCAGGTTGCGCGTTAGTTTTTGGGGTACCATAAGTGTGAATTTACTGATTAGGAGATCTGTTCTGATTTTGCCATTTATCATCTTGTATAAAAATTTCATGTCAGCTAGATCACGACGAAAGAATGGAGTGTAAATATTCAGAGCAGCCATGGTGTCTGTTTTGGATACATGTCGAAAGGAAGGTATTCTATGGCGAACAATTGCAAGAAAGAAACTGAGAACAGAATCTATTCTGGTGAGATTGTTTTTTGAGGCCATTGCCCAAATTGGGGAACAGTATTCAAGGATGGGCGAGATGAAAGATTTAATGAATAAAGCAAGAGATGATGAGTTTTGAATTTCGCTAAATCTGTATAGAAGACCGAGAAGGCGCATGGCGTTTTAGTGGTAGCTATAATATGATAATTAAAAGTGAGTTTTTCATCCATGATAATACCTAGGTCCATTTGGGTGGAAACGTTTTGGATTGGATTGTTTTCAATAGAATAAGTAGACACCACTTTGTTCTTTTTTAGGGAATAAGTAAGGAAAGAGCATTTCTGAGGGTTTAGTTCTAAATTCCACTGACGACATCACTTAACAAGTTCTGTGAGAGCATTTTGAAGAATCATCATGCCATGATGCGATGAGATCTCCTTAAAGAGTTTACAGTCATCCGCAAAAAAAAGTATATTGATAGGGAGGGAGGACAGTTTTTCAGGGGGGTCATCCATGAAGGAATAGGAGCGGCCCTAAGACACTCCCCTGGGGAACTCCAGACAAAACGGGAAGAAAGTTAGAAGAGGTACCTGAAAGAACAACACGTTGTTCACGCTCATGGAGGTAGTCCTGGAGTAAAGAGAGAAATTTGCCATGGATGGTAAATCTGGATGATAATTTATGAAGAAGAAATTTATGATTAATTTTGTCAAAGGCTTTCGAAATGTCCAAATATATAGTGTCAAGTTGGGAGTTATTATGCAACAGAGCACTGTTTCATTAAGGAATATATGAGTACAAATCTATTTTGTTATGTTCTAATACATATTCAAACTATTGCATTACATAATTTTAAAACATTAAAGCGTATGTTCTATATAGAGCTATTATTGCACGCTTTACACAATTCTAGGGTATTGTGAATGCAGCTGGCAACACTGTTTTTCATTTATATCTTGTAACTGCTATTTCGTTCATTATGCTCAATACCTTGGAGTCGCATCGGTCGGATTTTATGAGTCTGCTGCAGCCATGACAGATTGTTCATATTCGAGCTTCGCCAACTAACTTACAATTGGAGCGTTCATCTACATAATCAAATTAGAATCGAGTTACGTATCGAGCGATTCACAGAACACTGCAAATTTACAATGTTGCTTTACAAAGAAATCTTCTCGTGAAGAATGTATAACGGTGGATTGATCATATGAAAAACAGAGTAGAACTTGGCGTCAGTGCAGTCACAGTATAAAAAAATAGAAAATTAAATACTATATGCTGGATGTGTATGAAATTGTATTGGGTGCTTTCTTGATGAAGATCAAACATCTCCTGCGGATGTGGGAAAAATTAATCGCAAAAATAATTATAAGTTAATATGAACAGGAATAATCCAGAACATAAAGTCTCAATAAGAGAATAGCTGACCTCCGGTCGGAGTGGTTACCATAGCGTGCTGCTACGGCGCCAGAAGTTCCGGGTTAGAATTCACGTGGGCATGGATGTTCTTTGTGATTGTCCCTTCATTAATTTAATCTTATCGTCATGACGGAGTGGTTAGCACCTCGCGATACGATGCCAGGGGTCTCGAGTTCTAATTTCGGACTGGAAATAAATGTTTGTGAGTGTCCCTTCATAAAATTCATCATATCATTCATCCTCATCTTCGCAATTATCCAAAAGTGGCTCAAAAGCGAAGTAAAAGAAAACAAAACAAATCAAATGAAATCATTATCATCATTCGTCCTCATCGTCGCGTTTAGTCAAAAGTGGAGGAAAAGCGAAGTAAAATAAACTAAATCAATAAATGAGGAAAATAGCGAAAAAAATAACTGCGCAAAATTAACTTCCACAATATGTAGTCTTTTCGCGATTTTTTCCTTGGGACATCAGCGATCGACATTTAAACGCCTGCTTCTCAGGCAACCACCCTTACGCTGCGATTCGTTGGGTTGCATAAGACTTAGGATACAAACTATATGATCAATTTCTGAAGTGAATATACTGCAAGACCTCTTCCTTTTGTATCCACGTGCTTGGAAATTAATAAATCTGAGAAAGTATCACATAACATCTTAGAGTATAGTTAACTAGCAATGATGTTGCCGTATGATTGGGATGGTTTGTCAGAATTCTGTCGTAAGTATCTAGAAGCAAAATTCCTTTTCCGCTCGTCATTTCAAATACCTGTGTCGATTGCCTCCATCTCTCCTCGGCTGTGAATGTGGCGACCATGTATTGAAATTCCCCTCGTAAAGGGAACGCCAAGCTTTGTCTGGAAGAGAACAAAGCACGCTCTATCTCCAGCTCGCCTTTCAGTGTGTGGAAGCCACTCGCTAGCTGGAAAGGTCTTACAATGGACCATATTAGTGGTGACGTCATCAGCAGACAATCAAGCAACATTCAGTGCAAACAAACCCGTCACGTCGTGTTTCGCTATGGGATAGCATTTTCCATGGCAAGAGGCAACTTTTAAAATTGTGGCAGCAGTTACGAAACGAAATTACGATGTGTGTCAAACATCAATGTTATGATGAGATTTCTGCGAATATGGCGACATTGACTGATTGATTGAATTGGTGTTTTAAGTCCGCTTTATGCACAGTAACGCTAATCGGGACTGGACCTATAGTTTAAAGTGGGATCCGACCACTATGTGCCTCCATAATATGTGGACATATTACACATACCTTACAGAGGATTCGGCAATGAATAACGAGTAAGAAAAATCATGCGCCTTTATAGAAAATGGACCCATCCCGGTTCCGAAGCGCAACTGTCGCGTCGCTGTCGCAATGGCTTCTGGGAGCCCAGCACCCTCACGTGACTGGATTTCACTCATAAAACAAGGAACAGCCAATACTGTTTTCTGACGTAAGCGAGAAATACCTTCATTGTTAGATTAGTTCTCTTAACATAAGTACACTGCATTTTATCTGGACTTGACGAAAAAGTTATTATTTTTACTAAACTCAACAACGAAGGAATTGCGCACTGACGTCAGAACTCAATGTTGGTTATTGCTTGATTTATGAGTGAGACCCCATGGGACTGCCCGGCGTCGCTTATTGGCTGTGGTTACTAGATCGGATGTCGGCTTGTAACGTTACATAAATGTATTTGAAGTTGAAGTTTTGTTGTGGACTGGCGTCAAAAGCAAAATATAACCAACAGTGGATTTTTATATTTTAATGTATATGTAATCTATAGAACAGTGTTTCATAGGTGAAGCTTTAACATACAATATTTATACAATAAAGACTGTATTAGTAAATAATCAAGGCCTCAGGTACCTGACATCAACTGTTCATAAACGTTTCCGGAATACGTTGAGCGGCCAACTTCCAGTATAGATTTGTTGAGATACTATAACATTTTTTCAATAACTCTTTGCACCGTACACAATATTTTTTGTTGTAACCAAGGTTGCCTACTAAACTTGGCAAGAAACTACCTATCCTTTACTTATTTATTTATTATTTTATTGTTACTATATATTTTTAATTTCATAACTTCCTCGGCGCGCTTAGTAAATTTACTGAACACTAAACACACTAATCAATGAACACACTGAAGCACTAAAGACATGGAGGGGGTTGGGGGGAGTATAAATCTTGATGGTGACTAAACTCCAGTTGTATGTCTTCTATCTTTCTTTAGTTTCGACGATCCTGTCTCTCTTCCATAGAGATATTTAAATATTTAACAGGTATCTTGTACTGTTACTTGTACTTATACAGCTTGCGATAGAAGAACTCTTCTTTTCAACCGAACACGACTTCGCTTCTTAACAGTTAGCAGTAAATTGAATTCCTTTCCAATAAAACTTCTAATCGCAACATACTAATAACTAGGGAACGGAACTATAGGTAAATAAATGTTTTATCTGCGATAAGATAGAGACCCTTGTTTTTGCCAAAATTCTGATCATAGCCTTATATGTCAACACAGCAAATTTTATTTTACGTTAAAACACATATTTTCCAGTTTTCCGTATGTAAATACATATTTTTCGAATTTTCATTTTAAATACATAAAATCGCTCATTGACATCAGCTACCTCAAGTGCTAATGTCTAAATGTACAGAAATTTTTCGGAAAAATCAAGGTTTTCAAACTTTGTGCCAAATTACACGTGTTTTGGAAGGTGAAGTAGAGGAAGAGGAAGGTTTTGGAAAACTTAAGTGTTAGTGACATTTCGTGCTTCAGATATGCAAGAATTGTTTCTTGTGACGTGGAGCGATCTTTCTCACAATATAAAATGTTTTTTAGAGATAACCGTCACATATTTACAATGGAGAATTTGGAAAAACTATGGTGATCCACTGCAACTCTTCCAAAAAATAAGCATTTAGAAACTGATTTCAGGTGTTTAAAATGAATGTAATATTTTGTTTTTGTTACCAAATGTGCTTTTTATTTTTGTCACATATTTTCCTGTTCTTATCACATATTTTCAACATTTATGACACATAAAACAAATATTTCTGAGTTTTTTAGCACATAAAGTTCCGTTCCCTAGTAATAACACTGAACTTCACGACTGTAGTCTCGACAGTACTCCCTTTAGTTTCATTTAGACTTGTTCCAAATAGTTTACTAAATTTACACACCTGAATGCAAAAGCTGAGTTCACGTATCGACGCGGATCTTACTCGTATCAACGCGTGGCTTGCACTGTCTTATGACAACGCACCTCAACCGTCCCCGAGAAAAAACGTTAACCGCTTGAGCCGCCATTTCCCCCCCAAGTGAGGGTGGGTCAACTTTTGTAGGGGTTCGTCAAGATCGGTTACATGCTAGATGCACCAGCATCACAAATACGTCGTGTAACAACCAGAAAGACGAGGAAATAATGAATTCTTGAGAATAAGCCTGACTGAAAGAGACTGGGCAAATTGGAGAAACGTGACTCTATTTTACTGCTAAGGATTAGAAGTAGAAATATAGATTTCTTCTCAGAGAAGATACGCCTTTATATCAATCTTTACATTCTCGTACCCAGCTGATATCTTTTTTTATTCACACGAGCACATAGCAGGTCACACAATTAACGTTCTTGGCGGTAGAGATGAAACGTTGCCCTTATCTATGATCAAATAGCAGTGATATTAGTTGCATATTTTATGGACAGATGGCAGTCTTTCCTGTGCAATGGATGTAAGACTACTGATACTCCTGAACACGATGTGCTCTATTGCAATACATTTCAATACCCCAAAATAAGGGAACTTAGAGATAAGCTAGAACCAGACTTTGTAAAACAACAACTTACTTGTCAACGAACCTTTTCTATAATTAATGCTTTGGCTGAGCTGATATCTACGCTTGAGGAAATGGAATTCAAACACCATCAAGAGTCACGAGCCCGACAAGTGGTTCCAATACCACCATCTATTGAAAACATGGAACCCACTGGAACTAAGAATAGATCGAGCATAAGACTTGCTGCCAAATTAATGGGAGAAAACAGCTCGGCATAAAATAATTGCTTAAATGAAATAAGATGAACAAGGTTCGGCTTCCCTGAATAGAAGAAAGCACTACATTACATCTCTCAGAAGAGAAACTGACATAACAGAATTGGATGACTGAAACCACTATATATATTTCCAGTATCCAGATGCTGTCTACCAGTTGAGGGCTGCGAGTAGAAGATTGAAGACAAAAGAGGAGGCTTCAGAACTCCCTATTCCTCGGGGATGCCTCTTCAATATAACTCTTATGAATATATACTTTTCTTCGGATCTAAGGATTCCTCATCAAGTGCCATTATTATTTTTTTATCTATGGGATCGAAGGATTCCTCTAATATCTTACTCTATATTCTCATTCTTATATTGTATTCTTATATATTCATTATTTTATTTTTATGTTATATGTATATTTATATTTCATATCTTGCTTATTGTTTGGAGCTACTCAATTTCACAATATCAATTTTTCAAAAACGTCTTGGTTTAAATCTTAGGTACCAAGTCTGAGAGCACTTGCCTCTTCTCTCTTACCTTCTGTGCAATGGAACTTCCGTTTTGGAGAGGAACGTGTAAGGAAAATTAAGCTGTGTGGCTATTGTGCTGTTGCTAGGAAATTTCGTGCTTGTTGGTTACAATGTTGTTCGTATTAGGGCTTGAATTTATCAATGAATATAATGGTATACATTTAGTTCCCTCCGTAGTCGAGTATGACAAAGCTAAATGTTTCAGACTAGAATTATGGGTGTAAAACATGAATACAGTATACCATAATGTTTGTCCAGTCGTCAATTTCGTCAGTTTCTCATTTCACGTTGGAAATGTAAGGATGACCCTTTGCGAAGACACTTAAATGTTAACTTCCTTTCCACATAGTACACCCTGGACTGCATTTTGCAGACTAGCCAGGCTCTGGCGTCTAGACGTACGGCCAGTATAATATTTTGTGGTGCTCATGTTGTGTGTTTGTGATTGTCCATTCATCCATTTCGTTTCATCATCATCATCATCTTCGTGATTAGCCAAAGCTGGCAGAAATCCAAAGTTAAATCAATCAATTAATAAAGTCATTTATCATCATCGTCACGATAGTGGAATAATACAAGTTACATAAACGAGCAGAAATGGAAAGTAAGATACATTTAGTGGATAAAACATTTAAAAGAACAAATTAATCCCGGAAATTGTGTTTCATGTTCTTGTTCTGGGATAATAAATGAAAGTATATTCATGATGTTCAATACGTTTCTCTATAATGTAACGCATACGGGAAATGACATAAGCTCATTCATTAGATAGCAGTACAACCAGCCCGAATATTAGGCAAGTTGTTTTACTGTTCTGCAAGAATGGTGACGATATCTTCATTTAAAGTTAACAAAATTAACCGCTAAAAGCATTAAGATAATTTATCCAAACACAACATCACGGTGCTTCCATCTATGAGCGGATAAATGCATTACAAGGGCGCTAGAACGAGATGAAAAATTGCGGCGGATGGCTCATTGTGTCACGTTACGCGGGTCATTGTAAACAAAGTCATCCAATTTTCTCATCCACCGTATCAATCAGCCGTAGCCGTCATGGAGAATCCTCCCATCCTTCAATCAATAATCATTAACCCAGAACAGTTTTTTTCTCCAGCGAGTGGGCGTAAAGTTTGCTTGAAAATGGAACATGCATTCAACTTGTTTGAATTCCAAACTAGGTGGATTGGATACGCGAGAACAGCGCGGGGATGGGAGCAGGGTTGAGCATCTAGGGGTGCTGATGTAGTGCGGAATGAAATGTGGGGGATGCGATATTGCAAACAAAGAAAAATGAAATATGTGTGTATGCTTTAACCACTACATCAAATACGAATCAACTTTTAGTAGGCTTATGAAAATATGCCAATGACCTACATTTTTCTTGATTGCTTTCACCACAACCTGTACAGTCACGGACAGTTCTGGGTTGTAACGATCCCATTATTATGCTTACTACCCAGAATTGCCCGTGACTGTACAAAGAAATAAAGGTGGCTTCCCTTTCAGATTAGTATCAATGGCTTGCCTGTAATATACCGGGTGTTTCATAAATAATAGTAGGCTTTCAAAAATGTATTGAAAGTAAACTATTGAACTTACGTTAATGAAATCAGTCCAGAACAATCGAGGAACGCAAACAGTTTGTGCGTGTATGTTTTGTTAAGCTGAGACTTCATATTCCTGCCGCTAGGTGACACTCAAATCACCCATATCACTCACGGTGTTTTGTGCAATGTTTGGTCCCCAAGATCACCGGACCTTACACCGTGTGATTTCATTTTGTGGGGTTTCACAGGGTATTCGTCTAACCGATGCCGCGCGATATCACAGCCCTAAGGAAGCGTATCAGCGATAGACACTGTCGACAGGCCCATGTTGTTGCGAGTGTGGCAAGAACTAAACAATCGTGTTGATGTGTGTTGATGTGTGCACACATTGAACATTTGTAGGTGTACAAAAAAACGGTTTGAGTTCCTCGATCGTTCTGGACTGGTTTCATTAACGTACGTTCGATACTTTACTTGCAATAAATTTATGTAACCCCTCAATTATTTATAAAACACCCGGTACAATAATACTGGCCTCTCTTCAATACGTCATACCCATATTATACGCTCATAAGACGACATGGTTCTCGTAAATAATGACCACGGCTCGAAAGTTGAGGAAAAATCCTTTTTTTTAGTGTCCAAAGACGAGACCCAACATAATATATGTTCACTTTGGGTCATTGTAGGCCAGAAAAAGGTGGGTTTTTGTCCTTTTTTGCCTTTTTCGGCGTTTTTTGGCTTGTTATTACCTTTTTTTTTTAGCTTTTTTAGATCTTAACGGCTTTTTTTCGACTACGTTTTTACTGCCCATTCTCAATTCGAATCATCATCAGTTCATCACCTCTTAAACATCCTTTCTGCAGTAAAGAAATAAAATAAATAAATAAATAAATATATTTTTGGACGACTGAAGCAGGTACGGTACAAGGTCCTTTAACCGTAACTTGTCTAGAAGGTCGCGCTGTAAATGGCAACTTTCTCTTGTTTTGAAGCTTTCAGTTTTTCGCACTGTGTTCCATACCTCCAGAATTTTGTATTTTTCATTAAATATGTAATTAAAACTGAAGTTATTAATTAATTTGGATTACATTTTCAGTTTCTAGGTCGCTTTTTTGATATTTTTAGGTATTTTTATAGGTTTTTTTGGCTGTTTTAAGGTCTTCAACTTCCGCGCCCTAGTAATGACACTGCAACATAGAAAAAACTGATTTGGTTGAATTAACAGAACACGTTTGGTTAAGCCATTTGGTTACTTTAAACAAACAGAACAGTACCATTTACTACAGTTGATAAATTTGAACAAATGCTTTGGTAACTATCAGTATATGTGAACGATTACTAAAAAATCATGTAGTACTGGTGAGAAATCCTGTGTTTGTCGTCACTTTAAACAAATGTTAGGTTGCCAAAAACTATTTTTGATTATTCGAAACCTTTTCCTCAGTGGAGAGTTAACAGAGAGCGTGTACCAGTCAAGAATGACAAGAAAGAGTCAAGAATTGTTGCTAATTTTTTTTTACAGTATGGTGAATTCACATTGTTATATTCCCGTACTGAGATTTGATAAAATTGAATATTTTGAAATCCAAAATTGTATTCAGTTTCTTAAGAATTGCATTCTTGTACGCCTGAAGTTTTGTAAAAATATTAAAGTAATGTGGCCATTCCCCATCCAGGATGAGGGCCTCCCCGATGGCGCAGTGGTTGCGTCGTCGACTTGTAATCAAGGGGTTTCTGGTTCGATACCCGGTGGAGGCATGTAGTCGTTCGGATCTCACTTTAAACTGTAGGTTCAGTCCCGATTAGCCTTACTGTGCATAACGTGGACTTAAAACACCAAATTAATCAAACCCATCCAGTATCAAGTATTAATTTTTACATGCATTAAAGTGCAGCTTCAATTTTCATCTTAACAGGCCTCCTGGAGTGTTTTTTCATTGAATAAAAATATATATACTTTCTTAATTTCCAACTAAGCAGGGTGCGGTTAAATAAATGTTAAGAAGGTAAACAAGTTCAAGAAAAAGTCAAGGATTTTGGATGTGCTATTATGGTATTTTGGGCTGAAATTAGGTTTTGGAAAAGGGATGCTCAAGGGGGCTGCGGAAGAAAATTTCTCGCACCTCCCTGGCGCCGCCCCTGTGCGAGAAAGCAATCAGCTTGATGCGAATAAATGTATGTGTAGGATGTTTGCTCAAGAGATGATGTGGGCTAGGGATCGAATTGGGAACGAATTCCACATCTGCGCAATGTCTCGTAGTCGTCGCTTTGCCCTGGCAGATGTATTTCTCTGTTTTTATGCAGATTCACATGCTGTCGCATATGTTTCCACGGGCTGGTCGATCGCTTACACGAGGTATATTCAAGGTCTGTGAGCAATTTAATTTCACATTCAGAAACAAACATAGAACGCAAGACCATGCGTTGTGTCAACTGTTCTTGATTGTACAGTCAGCGGCAATAAAAATGAGAAACCTTTATCTTGAAATACTCGCTTCCTTGTGTGGCTCTATGTGGGTTACCCAACTCCACGGCGTTGATCGAACATCAGTAGTAAATTTTCAATGCCAAGTTCTGCCACCGCTGTGGAGTTAGGCATCACGCACAACGCCATGCGGGGAAGAAAGTGTTTCAGGGTAGAGGCGTCCCATTTGTATTGCCGGTGACTGTACATCTACGTAGGTCCAGACTACGTGCTACGATTCCAGGAGTCCCGAGTTCGAATCCATGGCTGGGCATGGTCGTTCACTACGAGTGTCTCTTCATCAATTTCATCATATCATTACTCATCCTCATCTTCGCGATTGGCCTCAAATGGCAGAAAAGCGAAGGAAAATAACCCAAAGCTGTCAATCATCTAGAGAGTGTTATCGTTTCCTATTTCACGTCGAATTTCTCCACTTGTAGGTAACAGCGATGGTGAATAATGATTCTACGAAGTTCATGGACGCGTTTTCACAAAAGAACACACGTACACAGTGCGGTAATTTGAAATCGAGACTGATTTCTTTTCTCGGTAGGTGGCGCCACTGTGCAAGCGTTCCGTGGTGCAAACAAGTAAAGGGTATCTCACAAACAATCGACGCAGAGCTCGTTCACCTTGAGAGACATTGCCGTTTGTGGCATTGTTGAATGTGGGCACGTGTCGTGAAAATGCGTCGTGATTATTTTTTATTTCCTAAACCAAAATCTGCACTGAAACGTTCCTACTTTGATGATGTACCAACAATCAAGAAGGCCATGACATGGATTTTAAACAGCAGTACACAAAACAAATTCCAGCAATCCTTCCATGCATTGGTAGTCATTGCGCTAGGATGTGTGGATGCAAGAGGGTCCTACTTTGAATGATCCATGGTAAGTAACTTTCTATGATGACTTGTTTATTTTTTACAGCACCAGTCTCGATTTCAAATTGCCGCACTGTGTACATCCAACTGCAAAAGAAACAGTAGTCGAATTGTCCATCATCTTTTTCATTCGGTCTGTATTACACAATGTGATGATCAATTGAAATAATGACGTCAATATGAAGAGGGCAATGCCTGCTTCGAACAAACAAACTTTCATTCCTTAAAACAACACAGGATGTAGAATAAAAAAGTAATGAATACAGAATATAGCGGTGGACAATTTACCTACCATTCATTATCTTTGCCGTTGACTGTACGTACAAAGGTCGGTAATAATCGATTTTAGGGTGAATATTAAGGGGGTTTAAATAGATGCTCTACCATCTCCCCGAGAGGCATGTGGAAATGAAGACACAATGTGGCTCCCCAAAAAATTGTCGTTCATGGTTCCTATCATTATTTTTTGTTTTGTAATTGCCTTTTACCAAACTGACATCCCGAGAGACTGTTTTACTTCCGAGTGTACATTGAGCCTACGAGGAAATCAAAGGATTTCCATTGAGAGATATCTCAACTCTTTCCGTCTGTCCTTTAATTTTTGTGAAATTTTAAGGTTTTCACTGATTCACCATCGTAGATCAATATAAATTAATTTTATAATTTACTTAGGTATATACAAATAGTGTGACAGGTTCAGCTGAACTAAAACATCACATATTTGCAATATTTGGAATCAGAGATATATTTTTCATACTTTTGCGAACACAATATTAGCATTATGCATGATGATCCGTTTGAAATGTCACAAAATAAAACGAAAATGTTTCAGAAAAAAAATCGCTTTATCTCCAGTTATTGGTATGTATTTATACGGGACACCACTTTCGTGTTCAAATTTTTAACGCTTCGTCATTAAGTTTAAACTTTCCTCCATATTTCTGTCACGGACTGTGAGGAATCGTCAGACCATTTGCCAGGAACATGTATTATTTCACAATGTCCGGGAAGTGAAGGGACGCTGTGACACTTGCACTGGTGTCGAAAAAGCCTGGACATCCTATTAACAATCGGAAATGTCTCATACCATACGACAAATTGTGACTGTCAAGTTTCTCTCGTTGACTAGCGCTGCCACGCGGTCGAACTGACTGTAAACCCCTGATATTCATCCTATACGAACTTACTTCCCGCTCATTTTCAGACAAAGTGCTCAGAGATACGTGAATTTCATCCATGTCTACTTTTCTAACATCTCAAATGAATCACCCGATATCTATACCCTGTACCAGCTATCTGTAGACCACGCGAACGAGAACAAGTCTCTGCACGCGATTCCCTCTATGAACAAACCTGGAGCCGCCGTGGCCTAATTGGTAGGTCGTCTCACTGCCACGAAAACCTGGTTCGATTGCCAGGGCTGGGCGATCTAAGGTCGGAAGCTGGTTCTGGAGGTCACCCAGCTTCCAATCAAAGGGCACCTGGTGGAAAATCTTGGTGCTGATCACATCGCTCCCAAAATGGCCGAGATCGAGAATGTGTGGGGCCCTCCTCCCACATCCCCATAATTCGCCTTCATGGCACGGTGCTATATGCACGGGGAACTTTTACCTTTGGATATACCTGGATCATGGTGCTAATCACATCACCTCAGAAAAATGGCCGAGATCATGAATGTGCGGAACCTTAACTTCACGGCACGGTACACTCCTTTTCACACTTTGTAGGGTTGAACAGTTGTACGACATTATCGAACAGGGGTGTACGATGAACATGTGAAAACCTTTCCTTCTTAGTTTTGAAGAAACTGGAAATGAAGTGTAAAATTATTGCGGATAATAAAGAAGTTACGTATTCGCTCGTCTTTCCTTCGGGTAGTTCTTCTTTAACGAAGAATATCTGGACAAGGATTTCCGTTCTTTCTCATCCCGCGAGGCACACGTTTCTCCATTTCTCGCGCGCGTGGGAAGCCGCTTCGCCCCCTGGGAGCGGAAACTGGAGAACAGGAACGAGGAAGTTCCGATGGCTCAACAGTTAATGATAAGCAAAGAACACACGATCTGGAAATCAGGTGTTCATGAATAGCGAGATGTTAGGCGAACGATATAATTTTATTTGTTCTATAAGCCACTATTCGAATCGAAGAGGGGGGAATTGAATACCCCCCATCCCCTCAAGATCTCATTCCCCGGCCCTGCATTTCTAATATATCCAATGGGCAGTATTATTGTGACGTCACCAGTTATGTGCAGTAGACTATGAGTTTACGCCTACATGCGTTGTCTACACGTAATCTACGCGTAGATTACATTGGGTTGTAGTTTACATAGACTACGTAGACAATCTAAAGTGCATTAAGATTAATTTTCAAGGCTTTCATGAAAGGAAAGTGACATTTTCAACTATATTGGTTCCTAACGAAATGAAAATAATCCTATTTACAACAAAATTTCTCTTCTCTTATCAACTATGGAAGAAGATAAATAGTATGCAAAAAACAACAACAGATGGCAGTCCTGAGGCAAGAGTGGTCTTATCCCCATAAAGCACTAGAATATTTCCTATATTAGGTTTCTTCCTAGGTGAGAAATTGTTCGAATTTGGAAGAAAGAGTATGAAAAGTTATCTTCACACATCAGCAACTGATACGCAATATAATTTTCTTTTAATTCCACGGCGCCCTTTGCTAAGTTATCACCTTTCGCCATGTTGTTTACATAGATTACGTACTCTACGTGTATAAAATAGTCTATGTGTAGAATGTAGACTATCGTTGTTTACGCGTAGACGCACATCACTGGACGTCACTGAGCAAGATTGAGTCCAAACAAAGTTGTCACGTGTTTTTCCCGTATTCGATAGCATTGGATTTTGCATCGGAATGTGTAGCTATAAGGATTGTTACAGCAGTCATGAAACAAAATCGTGATGTGTATCGTACATCAATGTATAGATTAGAAAACGTTTATATACTACACATACCTTGCAGGGGACGAGGTAAAGAATAACTGGAGTATGATCCGGAACGGTAAGCAATAGGCGGCGCTGCTGCAGTCACGTGAGGCTTTTGAACTCCCATCATCCATATCGGCAGCGTCACGCTCGTTGGCTACGAGTTCAGCTCGGTTGAACTTCGGCTGTGTTCGGAAGCAAAATGGCGGGATTTTCTATAAAAATGCATGATTTCCTTATTCCAGTAATTTTTTACCTTTTGCTCTGTAACGTATGCGCAATAAATCGACGTATTCGGGCTTCTATATTTTAATGATAATGATGATGCGTCCTTCGGAATTTTGATTTGTTGCTTAAATAGCCATTCGTACGAATTTTATTTGACACGACTCCTATAGATGAATGCTGGAATGATATCATTATCGGAGGCCACGTTTACTTTCTTCCAATCTCCTTCCACTTGAGTGTCATCTTATTACCTTTTTTATTCACGTTGCAATTGAACCAACCATAAGAACAAGTGATTCCTAACAAATATTGAAGTTTTATGACGGATAATAACTAATAACATCAGGCACACAGTTTGTATGTATTCACTAGAACTAAATATCGTAACATACCCCATCGGTGCGAGTAGAATCCTGCCCAGACTTGTCAGAACCTGCTTCTAGATTTTGTTCAGAAGGTTTTTACACAGGAAGCGGCCGTGGCTCACCCTGGGGGAGGTTAATGAAGGTCGGGGCAACAGGAACACAACCAGGGAATCTAGGAAGTAAGGGGCCTTTTGAATGTCATCGCTGGGAGGAGTAACACTGCTAGGGGAGAGTCTATTCGTACCGAACGGGGTAAGTTATCCCTTTTACTGTAATCTGCCATTCTCAGTCAGAAGGGTTGGGATTTAAACATCTGTCATGTCATTTACTACCTTATTAGTTTAGTTACCTCTCATCTGGCCCTTTAGGGCCATCGCAGCCAGCAAGTGTTGTGATTTAAGGATGAGCTACAACCCCATTGGTTCGATTCCCAGTTCTACAGGATGGAACGCCACGATATTGGTTGCAATAAGGGGTCCCGGATTCGATACCCGGTGGAGAAACATAGTGGTTTGGATCCCACTTGAAACTGTGAGTCCAGTCCCAATTAGCCTCCGCGCATAAAGTGAACTTACAACAAAAACTAAAAAGAAATAACTTCAAAAACCTCAAAATTAAGTTAATCTGAATTATATGGATGAATTGTAAGTACGTACATGAAGGAACCGACAAAATGTGATGTCCACTACACTAACCACTCCGCTACGGGTGCTGGCAACATTAAGACTGAATTAAAGATTCAATCCATGGCTCTAGACACTGAAAAATATGCTCATTCAGTAAGTTAGGCATTAAGTAGGAATTCCAAGAGAAAATTTCAAATTAGTCTCTGCTCTTTGACTTCATGCTTTGAACTTTTCCGGACCCGTGGCGTGGAAGATGAAAACATACCCATTGAGAGAGAGAGAGAGAGAGAGCATGAAAATGGCTAATTGGAATAGAGGAACGGAAAGGAAGCAAGGTAATTACAATTAATGGACCGAAACAAAACAGAAGTTTGAGATCTAAGCATCTGTAAAATATTATGAAACGCTAGGAAAACAATTGTACACGCTTTTCTTCCCAAAAATATACGACTTTATCTAATTACGTGCAAATACCTTTGCTTACATTTTAATGCACACGATCCTGCTGACGTAACAGCTAAAACCAAGAGAAAGTAAATAAGGCTTATAATCATATGTTATAACCTTCGAGATGCACAATTGTCCTGGGTTGATTGATTTGCTTTATTTTACTTCGCTTCTTGTGCCACTTTTGGCTAATTTGCGAAGATGGGGATGAGTGATGACATGATGAAATTGATGAATGGACACTCACAAACATCCATGCACCTGGCATAGTAGAGTCCACGGCGGCCGGCAATAATGAAAAAGATATTTGTGTCGTAACATCTATGGCTATTGTGTATTTGCAGCTTGGGAGCGAGTCATGCGTCCTGAGGCATCCAGTGAACAAGCGAGCCGTTGACGTCATCTCAACTGAACACCTATCGCTAACGCTCTTGCCCCCGTTCCGCACTGTTGAAAGGCTCTCTGGTTGGACGAGCTCAGTGGGTTGGGAATTCCCCGGAAATGTGACTCTTCACAGACATTGGTTGGCGTGAAATGACGTCAGGTTATATTAATCAAAGTAAATTGCGAATGTGTACAAACTGTAAGAACCTGGGAATCTTCAATTTGACTGATATATTTCAGAGATTTGCAAAGGAGATAAAAATGTTAAGTTACATATTTTTCATTGAATGTATTAGGACTTATAAGCAAAGGAATAAGATTATTTTGTTCCATCAGTTTTAGAATATGATCGTGGAATTTGACATAGGGCTATTCATTCCCAGCTATTCATTCCCGATGCACTCCAACCTCATATCCAAATACCCAGCATATTCTGAACAACAGTCTAAGGCCACACCCTTCAGTCCCATAGTGTAATCAGTGTTCCCACGCACCTCCTCAGCGGAATAGCATGCATTGTCACCCAGTTAGTTCCTTGAATCCCCGCAGCGCGGGGCCACAAACAGTGACAAACAATGAAGTCAGTCACAATTCCAATCCTACCGGTCAAAAATAGAAACTTAATCCAGTAGAAGAGATTACGAACCAGGTTCAGAATTTATCTCTCTCCGCAAGAGAAACACAAATTTACAGCTCCGTATTTGACTTTTGCGCGAATGTTTGGAATTCGCGCGCAACCCTAATCACACAGCAAATAACAGGGATCAAAGATATAAAAGTGAGGGGAATAACAACAATTCCACTCACAGAAATCACTACAGGGTTAATACAAGAGTACAATATCGTTCCAAGAATAGAGGTCAATTTCGGGGAGACGAAAGATCTAATTCAAGGGGACAGTACTGAAATCCGGCTAATCGCTACAACAATAATGCACCAAACTGTATGTATTTTTTTTTGCAATAGGACTAATCACGAGAGTTCTAGGTGTCTTCATAAACCCGATGAGGCTAATCCGTTAAACTAAACTCATCTTGGGTGTGCAGGAACAACTCCGAAGATAAATTCAGGTTAGATACAGTTCCAATAAATTAGAAAAATGGCCAACATCCAGGAAAAACAAATTGATTGGGTTCTCAAATTTCAATTTTTCCCAGATACTTAATCCCGTCCAAAGTGAAAACATACAATGTGAATTGCAATATTCAGAGTGTAAAGTGGATAATACTACCTGTCTCTGAGATTGTAGGATTCCCTATTACAATTGGTAAATACAAATGTTCACATCCCTGTATAGTTGTAGAATCAAAAACCCATCCTCCAATCTTAGGAAATGATTTTATAATAACACAAAGATGTGATATTTCACTAAAGAACAATACCATTACCATTAATCATTTAGGGCATATACCAAAGTGGGATATCTCCAAAATTAAGCAAACTACTCACACAGTATCACATGACATTTTTAGTCAAATTGAGAAAGTAAATGTAGTTAAAGGTACAGCTACAGTCACAGAAACAGTTCAGTTGAATCCACATACCCGAACAAACATTATCATGTCCATTTCCTCCTTTCCCCACCTACCAAGAAAATCAATCCTGCTTTTCATCCCATCTAAATCAACAATGGCTAAATAGGCAATTCCAATTCGAAATGCTACTGTAAATTCAAATTCAGCAGTCATTCATGTAATCAACCCTAATGACACTCCAGTTAGCTTACAAATGAACACTCCCATAGGTGATATCTCATTGTGTCAAATTTTGTATGACGTCACATCTGTTTGGAATCCTGCGAGTAATGAGGTTAAGCACTCATTTACTTGTAGTGCAAACAGGACAGTGGCCCAACAATTAAGTGAAAGCCAGCGAAAGTACGATCCTTTCCTGCTTAACGTCAATCCAGAAATACCATCAGAAGACAGAGAAAAAATTCTTAAGCTAGTACGCGTATACGTACGCAGATGTCGTCCATTGGCCTGGCGATAGGTTATCTAAAACTAACGTCTTGAAATATATCAAACTCAAAAATACCACTTCTGTATATGCTAGGCCATACCTTTTGCCATTTCACTACCGTGAACCTATGAAAAAGGAAATCAACAAGTTATTAGAGCAAGGTGTAATCACTCATTGTATGGACAGTTCTTATAGACATCCAGTACTATTAGTAAAAAGTCTGACGTATCTTTTAGGCTAGTTTCTGACTTAAGACAATTAAATATGGTCATTGAACCGAACTCGCTACAGACTAGGGATGGCCAGATCCGGATCCTGGTGGACCCGAAATCCGGATCCGGTTGGTTACGGATCCTAAGGATCCGGATCCCAAAATTTTTCGGATCCGGATCTGCAGATCCGGAATTTTCAGATCCGGATCCGTTTTGCCATCGCACATGCGCTTCTTTGGAAAGTAAGAATGTGTTTATAACATATTGTTACTTGCTAATATACATATATATATATATATATATATATATATCATATACATACATACACACACACACATGTATATAGTGTGTGTGCGCGAGTGCGCGATTTGTAATTAATTAATACACTTACAAGGGATGTCTAAGTCTCCCCCTCCCATTTCCATGAAACTTGGCAGGTGTATAGAGGCCCCCCCTCAAATGTCAAGATGAGGAGGAATTGAAGTGGGGATCTGACCCCGAAACCACGTAAATATGGCATAGGAAGAAACAGAAACCTCTCTATACACCTGCCAAATTTCATGGAAATCGGAGGGGGACACAGGGGTCAGATGATCCCCACGTCAATTTGTCCTCATCTTGACAATTGAGTGGGTTTTGCCCCGTAAAACCGTTTTTTAGCTGAAAGAAAAAACACGTATTTCTTCATTTGGGCCCGTTTATACACACACCTGCCAAGTATCATGGAAATCGGAGGGAGACACAGGGGTCAGATCCTCACTTCAATTTGTCCTCATCTTGACATTTGAGGGGGTTTTGCCGCCTAAAACAGTTTTTAGCTGAAACAAAAAAACACGTATTTCTTCCATTGGGCCCCACTATACACTTGCCAAGTTTCATGGAAATTGGAGGAGGACACTTAGATAACCTCCCTTGTTAGTCTTACACTTCGTAATTATATAACACTGCATATATTATAATGTTTTATTTTAATTTGTAAAACTGTAACTGTAGAACAATTGTATAATTTTTGTATAACATTTCTATCTTGTTATATGTGTTAAAGGTTTCATCCTGGAATGGAATGTCTCACATTTATGTGTGTTTTCATTTCCAATACATTCGAATGAATACATATTCGTTTCAATGGCATTTACAAAATCACCTCTGAAATTTTATGTTAAACAAGTAAGATTATTTTTGTGCACGAGTGTGTTAGCCGATGCGTAGCAAAGTAGTTTAGGAACAACACTCGAAAAAAATTCTTGTAGGACTAACTAATGAAAACTTTCTTTGTAATCGAAGATCATAATACCTTTTAAGGTGTGCTAATATTATAATGGGATTCAGATACGAAACTCTCGGATCCGGATCCGGATTTTCGGATCCGGAACTTTCGGATCCGGATTCACATCCGAAACTTTCAGACCCGGATCCGGATCCAGATCCGTAACTTTTGGATCCGTTTGGCCATCCCTACTACAGACCCCAGACATTACAATGATTTTGACAGAAATGTCTGGAAGAAAGGTCTCCACAGTTTTGGATTTTTCGAGTGCTTTTTCCAAGTTGAGTTATCAGAACGTTCTAAAGACATTACAGAATTCTCAGTCAAAAATCTTGACTCAATTCGCTTTGAACGATTACCCCACGAGCAGTCAAGTAATGAATAAAGTAAGTGAATTAGCATTACAAGGAATAGATAATTCTGAACTTTCAGTGTATACCGACGATGTGATTTGCTATTCTCATAGCCTTCCTTCTATGACCAATTTACGTAATTGAAAGAGTGTTTCAGAAGCTTCGCAAAGCCAACCTTAAACTTTCTCCTGGCCTGGCCTGGCTGACGCGTTGAGCCGTGCTAGCCTACCACTCACAAACACAGAGAAGAATCACGACGATGATGATGAAAATGATGATGAAAATGAACTTTTTCACCCAGTATTTTTTTCTGCAGTCAGAAAACTTTGATATCAAAACTGCCAACGTAATGACCCTCATTTGCAAAGAAATCATTCACATTTTGGAAGGTAATACCCAAAGTAATCCTAAGTTTGAAAAACTTTCTTATTCCTTTGTTTTGAAAAGTGACATTTTGTACAGGAAAACGAAAATAAAGGCAGGATTTAAAGACAAGGTATGCATCCCACAAACATTGAGAAAGGATGTATTTCAATTAGTTCATTGAAATTCCAAGATGGAAGCACATCAAGGTGCTCACAAGACCTATAACCTCATGTTGTCACGTTACTATTTTCCAAACATGAAAAAAGTACGTTTATGATCAAGTTTGTAATTATGTCCCATGTCAAATTGCAAAGAAACCACAAGGATCAACCTCCCACACTCTCCAGACCTCACCCCCCCTCCCTTCCTTTTCTTCAAATACACATAGAAGTTTGTGGACCATTAGTATCCTCTAAGAAAAACAAGCATAAATACTTTTTGTCAATGATAGATAGCTGTACTAGGTACGCTATAACTACCACTTTGCCTAATCATGATGCACAATCTATTGCTTCGGCATTAGCAGACAAAGTTTTTCTTGTATATGGAATACCAGATATTATTTATCTCGATCGATCTTCATCGAACTCGAGTTTATTGATGAAGGAGCTTGCAAATATCACCGGTGTCCAGTTGAAATCAGTGATGTCCGTCTATGCGTAAACGACGATAGTCTACATTCTACACGTAGATTATTTTATACACATAGATAACGTAATCTATGTAAACAACATGGCGAAAGGTGATAACTTAGCAAAGGGCGCCGTGGAAGTAAAACAAAATTAAACTGCGTATCAGTTGCTGATGTGTGAAGAGAACGTTTCAGACTCTTCCTTCCAAATTCGAACAATTTCTCACCTAGGAAAAAAACCTAATATAGGAAATATTCTAGTGTTTTAAGGTTAAGAAGACCACTCTTGCCTCACGACTGCCATCTGTTGTTGTTTTTTACATACTTATCTTCTTCCATAGTTGATAATAGAAGAGAAGAGAAGTTTTGTTGTAAATAGGATTCTTTTCATTTCGTTAGGAACCAATATAGTTGAATATGTCACTTTCCCGTCATGAAACCCGTGAAAATTAATTTTAATGCACTTTAGATTTTGTACGTAGTCTATGTAAACTACAACCGAATGTAATCTACGCGTAGATTCCGTGTCGACAACGCATGTAGACGTAAACTTATGGTCTACTGCACATCACTGGTTGCAATATATCGCCACCGCTGGCCACTTCAGAAATGGAGTAGCTGAAGCATCATTCCATTACTTGAAGAACATAATGAGGATATATGTACTAGGAAAAATGGATGAATGGAGTAACTATTTAGCCAGTGCTGCCTTCAGTCATAATATTAGTCTTCATTCAGGACTAGGCTCACCCATTACTATACATTATTTGGTCACCATCCCAGACTTTTGGCAGACGCTGTACTTCCTACCAACCCTGACAATATATCCCTTTCAAACGCACAGAGACTCGAACAGCTGACATCCATGCGAAAGACAGCGCATGACAACCTTCACAAACGATTTGAACAGCAAACAACGTTATTCAGACAGACGCACGCGCCAAGTTGAATACTCACCAGGACAGCTTGTTTGGTTACTGAACTCGACCCCAACCCCTGGCGTCTCAAAGGCGTTTGCTTCTTCGTATAAGTTCAAGGTCACCATCCAACGCGAAATAGATGAGAATACATATGAGGTCACTTTCATTGCTGACGAGGGAAACCTAAAAGAGACACGATCACTGTATCCCGTCTAAAACCTAGGTATGATGTCGATAATTGAACACTCCTGACGAAATCCCTTCCGATTTTACAGTTAGGGTCTCTACAATAATATATTTTTTAAGCCGTAGAACGTTCATTTTCCAGTGACAGTTAGGACATCTGTGTCCTTTTCCCATGCTTGCTTGGCCTTCTAGTCTTCACCTGAAAGTCCTCTCTCTCTCTCTCTCTCTCTCTCTCTCTCTCTCTCTCTCTCTCTCTCTCTCTCTCTATCTCTCTCTCTATATATCTCTATCTCTATCTCTCTCTTTATCTATCTCTATCTCTCTATCTCTCTCTCTCTATCTCTCTCTCTATCTCTCTCTCTATTTCTATCTCTCTCTATCTCTATCTCTATTTCTATCTCTCTATTTCTCTCTCTATCTCTATCTATCTCTCTCTTTATCTCTCTATCTCTATTTCTATCTCTCTCTCTATCTCTATCTCTCTCTCTATCTCTCTCTATCTATCTCTATCTCTACCTATCTCTCTCTGTCTCTCTCTCTATATATATCTCTCTCTCTCTATCTATCTCTCTCTATCTATCTCTCTCTCTCTCTCTCTCGTCGTGCTCCAAATGTCAATCTTGATCGACTTCTTTTCTCTTTTTTTCAGGTGAAGTCCTGCCTAGTATTTAACAAGTTATTTTGGCAGTCTGTCTCCTAGCAGCCTTTCACATGCCCTAACCACTTCGACTGTGTCGATCTAGTAAAATCCATAATGCATACTTATGTGTATATGCACACACGTAAAGGAAATAATACGTCGTTATGTGTGCACTTGCGCTTAGACCATTTTATAGAGCTCTAAACCTTGGTTCCTCGTTGCAACACCTATATACTCACTATTCCCCAAGATTGACTAATTACTTTACAGGGTAAACTACGATGTGTTTGACTATTTGTGATGAGTTCGCTATTCACTGTCCTAAGCTCCTGGCAAACAGTTCAGAACAACTCTGATGGATGTAACGAACTGCGCTGTGTACATAATGCAATGTTAGAATTGTTTTCGCCAGAGTTATATTAAGTTTTATAATCCTCGTTGTGATAAGTCTATATATCTTCTACGAAAAATGTATGTATGTGTGTATAAATGTATGTATGTTTGTTCCGGCATAACTCTAGAACGCCTGGAGCAATTTCAACCAAACTTGGTACACGTATCAATCTGGAAAGAAATACTGTGGGGGTAAGACACCCCTGGCAGCCCTAGAGGTGCGGGTGGGAAGGGGTGACATGTCGAACACGACCGATATTAGTGTGGAATCCATAGTTTCCGGGGTCGCTAAGAAGAATAGTGACACTCCCAATGCCGTTTAACTCCAAGTTCATCACCTATCGGCATGGGGGGTGAGAAGGGCTAAAAACGACCTAGATTAGTGTCGAATCCATAGTTTTAGAAGTTGCTAAGCTAAAATACCCGCGCAACGCCGGGTAATCAGCTAGTAATAATTATATAAAAAAGAATCATGAAGGGGTTCGATACCGGTATCGGATTCCAACTTTAGACACTAAGTCCAGTCCCAATTAGCCTTTCTGTGCATAAAAGTGGACTTACAACAAAAATTCAAAACAAATAAATTTCATTCAATTCAAGAACAAGAATCTTAAAACAGATATACCAATTATTTCAAGACCTTTTGTTTAATAACTTTTTTCAACGAAAATTTACTTATCCTAATTCAATCCCGAGTCGTGATTTCAAAGTTTAGATTACTAACAGAAGTTTGTTTTAAGTCCAATAATTCCAAAGTTTAGATTACTAACGGAAGTTTTGTTTTGAGTCCATTAATTTCAAAGTTTAGATTACTAACGGAAGTTTGTTTTAAGTCCATTAATTCCAAAGTTTAGATTACTAACGGAAGTTTGTTTTAAGTCCATTAATTTCAAAGTTTAGATTATTAACGGAAGTTTGTTTTAAGTCCATTAATTTCAAAGTTTAGATTACTAACGGAAGTTTGTTTTAAGTCCATTAATTTCAAAGTTTAGATTATTAACGGAAGTTTGTTTTAAGTCCATTAATTTCAAAGTTTAGATTACTAACGAAAGTTTGTTTTAAGTCCATTAATTTCAAAGTTTAGATTACTAACGGAAGTTTGTTTTAAGTCCATTTTATGGTGAAACAAGCTAATTGGGAACGGACGTACAGTTTAAAATAGGATTAGACTCATTGTGCAATGTGACTCAAACGGGAAACGAATCCGGGGCCCTTTGATTATATGCCACATTATGCCATCGGGGAGGCAACTCTCAAATGCCAGTATTAGTTTCAAAGAAGTTTTCTGACTTTCATTCATTAAAGGGAATGCAGTTCTGATTGCAGAAATTTTACTACTTCTTGAACAGGTATAAACATTATTTTACTACCTCTTGCAGATCTCGGAAACCAAAGTCCTTTCTGCGACTCTTAAAATTGACCTTTCCATAGACGACATAGTCTTCCTAAATTTATTTATATTTTGACCTGTAATTTGATAATTTTTCGAACCAAAAACGTATCTGGTATCCTCATAACATGTTCATTCCAATTTAACTGATATTTTTTAAATTTCTTCCACCATTTTGGGTCGGAATTTTTCATAAGAAAGGCTCCGGGGCTCACCCAGCCTCAAATTAATAGGTACCTGGGGGCAACCAGGGGTGGTAAAGAAGACGGCCGGGGCGTGGTGCTGATCACATAACCTCCAAAGTGGCCGAGATCGAGAATGTGTGGGGGGACTATCCCCACAGCCCTTAAATGTGCCGTAATGTCACGGTGTTATATGCACGGGGAACTTTACCTTAACTATTTCTCCTAATTTATTTCGGATCTCTTCACTTCTAATTTTGTCTCGTAAGGTTGCTGCACTTAAAAACAGCAAACACAATTTATTCTAGTTTTATCATGTTGACGATAAATTGCTACAATATACAGAGTGATTCCAACACTTTTGTCTATAAAACTGGCATTTACTTAAAGTCTGTCTTGAAATTTTGTATGCACATACAATGTAAAACAGGGATATTCTCATATCCGATGCTGAAAAGCACTCTTGTAAACGTCTCCCCAAATTCTGGAATAGTTTTCTTAAAGTGGCGTCGGTAATGGCTTCAATCTCTTGACGTATAGCTTCTTTCAGGGCTGCGATTGTGCGGGATTTATTTCTGTATACTTTTCCCTTCGTTAAGCCCCAAAGAAAGAAGTCGCGTGGGGGTGTGATCGGGAGAACTTGGTGGCCAAATATTTTTTGAGATAATTCGGTCTCCAAAAAAACTTTTCTAAAGTATGTTGTGATATGTAATTTGAATTTCTTCTCTCATTTCGAAAATTTCTTTGTGAAAAATCGATGTAAGAGATGATGCGGTCAAGATTCAACATGGATTCCTGTGTCAGGGCTGAAAAACATTGGATGGGGTTAAACAGTTATCCATTCACAACAAACCTTCTTAAATTCTCCCCTTCCTAACACTGGCAAGTTTGATGGTCGAGTTTGATGAAAAAAAAATAATCATAGAAAATACACGGATGTTTGTCCTGCAATAAATTTTGAAAAGTTCTACCACCACCATTATTTGTTATATCCTTTCACTGGATATAAAATCATAACACCCTGAATTATTTCGAGAGGAAATTGGTAAATCAGTAACAGGTTTCCGAACTTATAAGTTGTGTTTGGTAAACCCCACTCCAAGAAAATCGACACTTGTTCATTGTTGCCGCCATGACCCAGAACATATGGGCCGATAGCCAAGCTTCTCGGAAACGTCAAACACAAGTCACCTGACTAGCGGTAGGAGAGACGAAAATAGGGAACATTAACAATTATTTTTTGAAAAAAGTCGTTTATTTATTGATTTTAATAAGCAGTCCACTATGAATCACGATAACAAATATAATAATAATAACAATAAAAACGCGGTAAATTATTGGGTGGGCTCGGGCCCCACGGGCACATATATGTTGGCGCCAACTCCCTGTGTTGTTTTAGGTGTAATTTGCTTACGAAAACAATGCAGGTTGAACTAACCGCCAACTCCTCTGTTATAAGAAAAAATAACAATAAAACTAAATTTTAGAATTATAAATATTTAGACTATCTGCACTGTAGGATATTTTGTTGGTGCTCCATTTTGCGTTACCAACAAAACTAAACATTCTATAAATGTTATAATTAAACAAAACAGAGAAATCAACTTACGAGTTCCATATATTCACTATAACATACTACTTTTTAAACAGTGACAGTGAAAATGAGATATCCTTCTTCTTATCAAAGATTTTGCAATCATTACAATAAATTTTGGAGCTTTATGTGCAATTTTGAGAATCAGTATAACATCTGCCGGAATGAACAAACTTTCACCAGCATAGTTTGATGACTTATTTTCAAGATTAATATTTTACACATCAGTTGCCCCCCCCCCCCGCCACTTCTTGCCACTTTTAGCACCGCACTATGCTAAACTTCATCTAGCAAGGGAAAATAAACTCTCCTTGCCCCCACACGTTTTCTACCTTGCCCCCTAGTTTTTTGGAACCAAATCGCCGCCACTGTACATAATCATACATTCTTTTAATCAAATTTATTCTCTTCTTTATTTTTTAAGTTTATTGTTATTGTTATAAACATATTGTGTAGACATTGAGGACAGAATTATATGCTAGAAATATTAAAAGATCGGACATCAGCACAGAATTTTCCTGAACCGTTTCTGCGATGTAAGGATCTAAGCCTCATTGGAATTCATCGATATGAATTTTTCAGAGACATGTGGTCTGTACAGTCACGGATAGAAGCGGATTGAATTTCAGATTGCACGACCCACTTTGCAGTTAGGCAGCCCGCATCACACATCGAATCGGGGGATTGCATAACACGGAAGGGTGTGCGTTATCATCGAAAAGGACGATGGAGAATGGCTCTAGAGAATCTCGATATGGAGGCTTTATCAAAAACACTCCATTCGACATCTTATCTCCAGCATATGAATTGGCCATGAACAAGGATTAACAGTGTGAAGGCCTATATCCATATTGCATAAAAGGTTTTTGATTCTTGTAATCAAGGGGTCCCGGGTTCAATACCCGGTGGAGGCACATAGTGGTTCGGATCTGACTTTAAGCTGTAGGTCCAGTCCCGATTACTGTGCATAAAGTGGACTTAAAATATCAAATGACACAACCAACAACATGTTTCAAGGAAATACCGTATGGCTTAATCGTAGTCCTGTTAACATGATAAATAATATTTTTTTTAAAAACTACCGATTAAATACACAGAGACCTTAATTAAGTTTTCATTTACTGAACACATACAGTCAACGAATTTCAAAGTATTCTGTAATGTATACAGTGCAATTTTGATTCACTTACTTTGATGTTTTCTAAATCCAATTAGAAATGTTTTTTTTTCATTAAAAAGTATTAAAGACTAATTACACAAAGTAACAGAAAATTCTACTTAAAAACAATTAAAGTAATGTCGCTAGAACTACACCTTGGATAGCAATATTGTATACAGAAGCAAATTGCTGCACTAATGATACAAGTGTGAGAGTATGGGCTTTGCCTTTTGCAGGGGTTCCAAAACGTTTCGTTTCACGGCGCCTTTAGTATTTCACGATTTTCCGCGGCACCAGTCAGAATGTAGGCCTATTTAACACTTGCAACGCTCAGTTAGCGTGGTCAGGTTGCTTGCATTAAAACCCTTCAGTACACGGGTGAAATTGTTGTTACGTGACTGGACGGGTTGTGCCTGTCAGGCACCAAGATATTGAATTAAATTAAAAACATATAAAAAACTTTTGTAAATAAAATAGCTATTTATTTGAACAAACACGTGTCTTGCTAATTGATACATAATTATGGAAACATGAAAATTGAATTCCGACAGGTCACTGTCTTCGATCAAATTTTTCGCCTCATCAATAGTCAATTTCTGTGTCATTTTGTAAAACAAAACTCGATTCACGAATGTCCCAACGCAATTTTCAACGAAGGCTTTGAATGTTACGCGAGCAGACGGGTTGTGTCTGACAGGCACATAACGAGAACATTGCCTTTCCGCTCACTGACAGCTGATGGACCAACTCCACGATTATGTACTGTACAATTGACTCCCGGCAACCGTAACGAAAGGTACACTCAGTGACACAGTTCTGCGTGCTTCTCAGGCACAACCCGTCCACTGTAGGGTTAGGACACATATTTCAAATTCAAAGATGTGTACTACATAAACACATATTTGGAACAAGCATTTGGCCCGATTCTAAAACCATGGGTAGACTAACAAGTAAGTGTCATTTCAGTGAAAATATCTCCTGTAAATCAGCAAAAGCGCCCCAGGGAACTATTGGCCTAATCCCAAATTACCTTCTTGTTAAGCTCACGATTACACAAATAAAAATGTCGACACATCATAACTTCGAATATATAACTATGTTAACACATTTGTACGATCCATCGCGCTACACGCCAGGCTTCGAATCCTTGCCTGTGCATGGGTGTTTGTGAGTGTCCGTTCATCAATTTCATTGTATCATCACTCATCCTCATCTTCGCAATTATCCAAAAGTGACAGAAAAGCGAAGTAAGATATACTAAATCAAGCCAATCAACGATCACCATGATAGCATTCATTAAACAATCATTCTTAGATGTTCAATGTTTATCAACAACTATTTGAACAAGATAAATATGAATTATTGTTGCAAACGCCTTATTTCTTTTCAATAAGTTCATAATAACTGGGAATGACAATTTTTGACAGTCACAAGTGTACCAACCAAAAATGCATAATATTATAGATATCAAGACTCAAAATTATTTTCTACTTTGATGATTTCACACTGAATTAGCCTGTTCATTAATATCCTGTTTTCCCCATTTCTACAAATTCATTGTCGTCTTGCAGAACGAATCAATACTTTTTCTTATTTCCTTTGGAGCAATCACTGGTCAATGTCACTTTCATTGTCCCTTTCTTGCACTGATTACCCTTAGATTAGTGAATTAAGGTCCAATTACCACGTTGCTAGGAGAAGAGGCTGTTGCTATGGAAACAATTGCTAATGGGCAGTCCGTTGCTAGGCGAAGAGGGTCTCGGCCAATGCTCCGGTAAATGGACATCCCTAGATCATTGCTTTGTACTTAAATAGATTAAAGAGCTTTAAAATAGAGAATTAAATCATTCTTATTAGGTTTTGGTCAAATCGTGATGTCCCGGTTAATGTTATTGGCTGTTTTACCTTTTCGCTGTACACTGTTAGAGCGTACAGTAATATTTTACCGTTAAAATTTAACTGTCTGCCTGTTAACGGGACGTCACAGTTTTTTTCGGAGGCGCATTCATGTTGTCACATCTGCATGAGTAGCGGTGTTCAAGTGCAGAAGATTCAAATGCCCGTCTGCTGCTTTAAACGATCATTTGATTGGTTGGCATGCACCACGTGATCATACACCACACACCACACCGCTCCATAAGGTAGTGCAAACCCTGCAGACGCCAAATACACTACCAGACACCAAATCAACGAAGTAGTCGACTTGGTGTTGCACTTTGTAAAGCAGGCTTGGGCAACAAATCGTACTTGTGAGAGAGCACTCTCGTATGCACGCGTAGACTGCAGGGCGAGCAGCGGTACTGTATCAGTGTAAGAGGGGCGGAAAGGAAGGAGGGAGTAAGGGAGAATTCACACCGAATAGACACGCGACACGCGGCAAACGACACTTGTTTCTTCACTCAGTTTGCATGATGGTACCGATATAATTGCATTACTCAGTTTATTAGTGACCCGAAAAAAAGTAACAAGAGACATTGTTACATGTAAATTGCGTTGTGAAATTTGTGCAAGTTACTGAAACTTGGGAGAGGCATGTTGTGCATGAGAAACTGAGAAATAATATACACTGACCTCACTCAAACTGTATACGCTAGACTTTTCAGCCTGAATAATGCGAATACCTAAACACTAGAGAAATGGTTCTCAACCTTCGTGAAACCATGTCCCGGTATTTTCTTTAAGTCAATACCCTTAGCCGAAGAATTTTCCTCGTAAATCTTTACAGTATTTAAGATCTTATGCATGAATTAACATGTACCTATGCAATTAAATATTGATAAATAAATTCTAGCATCATAAGAGTAATAATAGTTTGATTACGTGTGTAGGATTGTTGACAAATATAAACATATGGAAGACAAAGTGGTATCGTCGTCTCCTTGTAATTAAGTGATCCCGGGTTCGATAACCGGGGAGGCATCGGGCAGATCCAGTTTTGATTAGTCTATTTGTGCATAAAATGGACTTAAGGGAACGGAAACTCACAACTCAAATATGATATTGGGATTATGATAGTTGTCAACCACTTACAGCAGAACATTTCACAGCTCAGTATAGTTGATACGAGGGCACGGTATCGGGTCGCGCCCGGCAGTTGAGAAACAATGCACTAGAGTACTTAACCATGTTGACTAATATATTTTGGACTAAAGTGCCTCCATATGCTGGCTTTTTCAAATAAAAGCAGTCAGGTAAATGGCCAAAACACGGCCTCTTTACACGATGTTGAAGGCAAATTACAGCCGATAACTGCATCAAAAAACTTGATAGAGCGTAAAGAACGTTGTGTTTAAATCTTAAAACTTTGTTAAAACATTGTACATATTGATACTTTATTATATCAGCAAATTAGAGGTTCAAATATCCGGGCTGAGCTATCTTCCAGAGTCTAAATATAGCTCGTTGCAATGAAGTATTCACTGCGCATGCGCGAACAACAAACTGAAGCGACACGCTGCACGGTATTGAGAATACGGCACAGTCCGAGAGACACGCGATACGTGCATCTTGCCGTGTCTCTTCGGTTCGAAAGGTTGCATTGATTACTGAGTGTTGGCTTCCAAGCGACACGTGTCTCGTGTCGCATGTCTCTTCGGTGTAATTCTCCCTAAGATACTAGACCTTGAGGTGCAGTGTGTTAGCAGGAAGTTTGGAGCGCTCGTTGTACTGTATAAGAGCGAGCGAGTTGCCCAACCCTCGTATAAAGGTACTTCGACAACATTACTACCCAAAAAGGATGTAAAAAGGGAGAAACAATTATTACCAGGGAAATAACAATTTGACCAAAGAAAGAGTTAATTGTATTTTTAGATCCCCCTCAGTAAACATTGTTGCACACGTATTCCTGGAAATTAGTTTTTGGTGGTTCGAAGGAGATCGTGAAAATGCAATTTCGTTTATTAAGTTTTCTTTTTGTAAAAACACGTTTGGTGAGTCACACGAAAGAGAAAAGGCAAGGGATGTAAAATTTTAAGAAATTAATTTTCTTAAAAAAGAGAGGAAAAAACTTTTCCATAGAACATTTTAAAATTTTCTTGTAGCTCTGCATTTGCTATCATAAACCGATTCACTTATTACTGTTGATATAGTGTCAGCCCTCCCTCACCCCATTGAGGATATACAGTTTATTTTAATATTACAGTAAAACCTTGTTAATTCGAACCCCGATAAGTCGGACTTCGCTTAATCTGGACAGGCAAAAGGCTAAAAAAAATAGCAGAATGCAAGGTTTTGAATGTGGCTATAAGTCAACAATCGCACATCATCATAATATGCGTATCGCGTATGTACGTACTGCATAGTATATGCAGTATTCCTTTACATTTTACTGTACTGTATAGTGTATTTAGGCCTATGCCCTTCAAATACACCATAATAAACGTGTTTTGTTGCTATGAAGGAGTTTCAATGCACTTTCTACTGTTCCTTTAGGTTATTTCAGTTAATCCGGACTTTCGTTAAACCAGTCAACTTATTCCCCATTAGTCCGGATTAACAAGGTTTTACTGTATATAGGGTAAAGACCCCGAATATGAGACCCTTTTGGTAGAATTCGATTTACTTGTTAATTAAAGCATAAACGATTCATGTTTTTCTTCAAATATATTTTGTAGGGAGTCTATTTTATGATACAAGGTATTGGAATATACTAGGCAGATCGGAAAGTAACGCACAATATTTTTTTTCTCCCCAGATATTGCAGCTGGAATGCTGAAATTGTACGACGAGAAAGTTTGAAGTTTGCACCACAGAGGGTATTTTTTCCCCCTCTGCAGCTCTAGCGAGAGAAGCCTGAATTACGAAACAAACATGGCGCGCATGTTACTGTCGTCCACGTGTGAAGAGCAGCAAAGTGTGGTTCGATTTTTGTGAGCCAAAGACCATACACCGAGTGAAATTCACAGGGACATGCGTGGGGACGACTGTCTGGACCGTAGCAATGTCTCCAGGTGGTGTGCATTCTTTCAAGAGGGCCGTGTGAACCTTAGTGATTCGCCACGCTCCGGGCGGCCGGTTACAGCTTCAACTCCGCAGAATATCCGCGCCATTGAGGCAGCAATTGTGAACGACCGGCGTGTGCACCTGCGAACCTTATCGCATACGTTCAACATTTCCTATGGTGCGGTGTACCACATTGTTCATGACACGTTGAAATTCCGTAAAGTTAGTGCTCGCTGGGTGCCTAAGATCCTGACAGACCACCACAAGGGCCAGCGAATGATGACAAGCATGGATCACTTAACGCGTTACGCCGCAGAAGGGCATGACTTTCTGAAAGGAATCGTCACTGGTGATGAGTCGTGGGCGTACCACTACACGCCCGAAACAAAGCAGGCCTCTATGGAGTGGAAACATGCTGGTTCCCCAGTACGAAAAAAATTCAAAGTGACTCAATCTGCTACGAAAGTGCTTGTGACAGTGTTCTGGGACATGTTTTGTGTGTTATTGGTGGACTTTGCTGAACACGGGACCACTGTGAATGCTGCAGTCTACATTAAAACTTTGGTTAAGTTGCGTCGTGCCCTTCGTGACAAACGCCGCAACATTCATGCTGATGGTGTCAAACTTCTTCGTGAAAATGCCCGTCCCCATGTTGCTGCTCCTGTTCGTGAGAAACTCACCGAATTTGGGTGGGAGGTGCTCCAGCATCCACCATTCAGTCCGGACCTGGCACCATCGGACCTTCCTCTGTTTGGTCCCAAGATGGAATTCCTGGCCGGCCAACACTTTGCGACAGATGCGGAAGTGAAATCAGCAGTCCGCAGATGGCTAAACTCCAACCAAACGGACTTCTACGAACAGGGCATATTGAAACTGGTACCACGATGGGAGAAATGTGTTGAGAAACTTGGTGACTATGTAGAAAAGTAGGTCAAAGATGTCAGTTCATTTGTGATTTGTTTGGTTTTTGTTACATATTAAACTTTTTGCGAAAGAAGTTATTGTGCGTTACTTTCCGATCTGCCCACGTATAAAAAAGTAACAATCAAAAATTATAAACAAAAAAATGAACACAAGTGCTACTGAGCTATTTTTATAGGGGGTACCGAATAAGAGACCCCGACCTTGTTTGGGTTATATAAATCATTTGAATCTCTGAACTAAATTATTTTTGAACTAAATTATTTTCTTACCCAACTATAAGTGAAACGAAATTATTTTTACACCATGTTTAAAAAGATTGGGCTATTCTAAAAAAGAAACTGACTATTTTTACCATGCTAAAAATACAAAACAAAATGTTCCTTCTATGCTATCCTAGTAGCTGTCTTGGTGTCACCAAAATTGGTTCACTTCAAATGAAAATGTGAAAAGACCTACATTGTATTACACATGAAGTAGCTACCTGGTAGAAACGAAGTTCATAATGCGTTTACTTTTGATTTTTGAACATCGGACACACAAATGTGTCATCTGCACCACAATGAGCATGAGCCCACTTGTAACAACGTGTGCACTTCACCCACTTTTCACCACATTGATCTTTGGAATACGATGAACCACAAAATACACATTCTGTACCATATTAATCTTCATCTAATTCTAAAATGTCAGACGATTCTGCTAATGAGAAAGATTCTTCCGACTCATCTGTGGATTCCTCACATTTCTTTGATACAACCTTCCTCTTCTTACGTGAAGTAGAACGCGAGTAATTTGATTGCTGTTTTTCTGGATCCCAGTAGGCTTCCTACTGTAAGTGCCTGTAACACCCCTACCAAACAGGTTCTTTTCACACCCTTCTTACATTTCTTCAAATTGTCTGCAAGTCTTCTTTTGTATGGCGTTGTTGTTATAACTACTGGTTGTTTCACTACGCGAGATTTCTCGGAGTTGGTAAGAGTTGGGCTGTCTAGTGTGGGTAGTGGCTCAATGTCTTCTGGCATTACAACGGCATCGTCATTTACTGTTTGAAGACTGCGTAGCCTGAATAGGACTGTTTTTAGGCTTCTGTTCCTGTTCAAGTTCGCCTAACCTGCTGCAGCTTGGTTGGGGTTCCACTTCACTTTTGGGTAGTTCAACTGACTGACCTGTCACATTCCACTTCAGAAAACCTCGTAGCCATTTCTTGCCTGCAGCTTTCTTTTCGCCTGAAAATGGATGAGGGAGAGAATTTCTCAGGTCAAGCTTAAAAGCAATTCTTTTTATATTACTTTTTCTGAGTCTATAAAACCGCGCGTCCATTTCTACACAATATTTCACCAACAATTCTTCGAGGTCGTTTGTCAGCACTGGTTTTCTCCCTAAGCGAACACTCACTAATGCCTCAGGTGTCTTCCCTTTGTCTTTCACGTAACGTTCTAGTGTTCTTTGGGGACGCAGAAATAGAGTGCAGCTTTCTTATTACTCATTTCGCCACTTCGAACATAATTTACAGCCCTTATCATGCATTCTGGGCTCCACTTCTTCCTTTGGGATGAGATCGCTCCCTGAAACAAAGAAATGAACATTTTCATAATAAATCCTAAGCTTTAGGGCTATAGACCTACACATTTCTAAAATAATTGTTCACATTTTATTACTCTAATTATGAGTAAATTGGGTTAAATTTTAAAATGAGTGGGTCCAAAACATTCATCCAACAATTGAAGTACTTTATGGTTTTGTCTTTTCTTTCGTTAGAAATAAAATACGTCATTGAATTTATTAAAAATTGCAATACTTTGTCTTCAAGTTTCCTTCCCAAAAATATCGTCCGATATAGTTCGTTATTTTGTGTAAAAACTACAAGAATATTCTATTCATTACATATAACAAAAGGTAAAGATTAATAACCATTTAATTTGTAACATAATTGCAACGTAACTCCCAAATTAGGAAAAGCAATAAACGTAAAATATTAGATATATTTTGTGACTCCTAATATGAGACCCTTCATTATTATGGTAGTCCTATTATGAGACCGGTCTCATATATTGAACCTCTTCCAGGTCTCATAATAGGACCTTCGCAGACTAAACAAATTAACAACGCTATCTCTCTTACAAGTGGACGAAAACTAGCAACTAATTACATGGTATAACACACACACTCACCACTACGAAATACAGTAAAAAGGGGATCAGTAACAACTTACCTTAACCATTTTCAGCAGCTAATTTCCAAACGGCAGCAAAATTTTCACGAACACGCTTTCTTTTTCACATTCGTTGCGTCACCAACTCTACACACAAAAAGCTCACGTGACTTCCAGTGCTATGGAGCGATTCTTCCTTGTGTTTCAGCTTCTTTCCGCTAGGGTGCAGCTCTTTGTTTACGAGATACATGGGGGTCTCATTTTAGGTGCCTATCCTCATATTCGGGGTCTTTACCCTATTATTGAATTGTTAAGTTATTTACAAAGAAAATATGTTAATTCAACAAGTTGGATTTCGTTCTTCTAAACGCGTCGTAACCTCCTACCGGTGACGTCACAGTTCGAACTCGACGAGCCAATTGGATGGGCCAGCCTCTACACACCTGCCTAACGACGTTCACTTATAAGTATAGCTCGGATTTTACGTTTCTAACCTATTTTTTCCTTTGCAGGTAAATAAGAATTAACAAGCTACGTCAGCGTTTCATTACCAAAGCGCAACATTTATGAAAGCTGTGCTTTCTTTTTGTAAATAACTGAAGGACCATTGTGTGTGCTTTCACGGTATGGTACAATGAACACGGTATAACTTTACCTATTTTACTTGACACACTAAACCAAGTGGGGTCATGCCCCTCTCCCGCTCCCCCATGAGAAAGCCCATGGCAATGACCTGCTTTTCGTTGCGGAAGACTGCAGCGCAGATGAAAAAGACTGGAAACAGGAATTTATTTTCTCCTCATGCGTTTATTCCTCGGGGAAAAACAGTCCGAGGCCCCTTGTGGCCATTTTCAACAAATCCAGTCAGCGTATATTGTTCCTCAGCAACGGGAGGTAAACGAAGAAACACTACTATACGCTGCGAGATTTGACTCCAGAAAGGATTGGCCAGAAAGTGTGACGAAACGATAAAAGGATTGCAACAAGAGGAACGTTCTAACTTAAAGGAAACGTATCGCAACAAAGAAATATATGCAACAATACGTACAGATTGTTACTTTCGCAGCGGTAGCCATAGTCCTCTATTTCTCTCTCTCTCACTCCCCTCCCTCATATCTCTGTCTCTTTCTCTCTTTATCTCACGTTCTTTCTGTCTCTCTCTCTCTCTTGTCTCATTTTAGAAACAATCCAAAATTCGACGATAAAATGCGGAATTTTGTACCTCCAAGAACATGAAATATTTGCAATCGACTTTATTTGTTTGAATTCTGAAGTAAGAAATGTCTGAAATCGAAATCCAGCCCCTCTGAAGAAATGTCTGAAAATGGCAGGAGGGTGCAATCTCCTCTCAATGCAGAAAGCAATTTACTTAATGAGCAGAGATCTTTCAGGACCCCAAATTGAAATTCCATTATCGAAATGGTCTGCAGTAATCAAGAACGACTTGACAAATGAAGGGAAATGAAAATTATATTTTGACCTTTCGTTTAGACTCAAGAATTTTGGCACAGCATCAAGTCAACCTTAAAGTTCAGTGGAAGTTTCGCTTTGAATACTTTCTATTAGTTTATTTATGTGAGGGAGAATCAATAAGTAAGTTAACTGGACGTATAACGTAGATAAACAAAAGTATTTCAACAGAAAAGAGAAGATATAGCAGTGTTTCAGAAGTAATCTTCTAGATTTCACCAACCGTCATATCAAATGCCTAACCTCACTAACAAAATGGCCGCACGTTCAATGCCAGGCATTGAAGTTGGTAGTGTGATCCGACAGGCAAATGATCCGCTTTAAAGAATCCATTGTTTTAAAGAGACCATTGTGTTAAAAGACACGTGGTTTCAATGCTCAAAACGTCAGTTTTTTACATGGTGACGCTGGACTTTACATGACACTTGCAACGACATATTCCCGATCACCCGTCCTACATTCCAGACTTGTCCTTATGCTGAATTCCAAAAGAAAAATTTAACTGTAACGCACTCTGGCTGTCAGAATGACATCTCAAAGAAATTCCCTCCATTTTGTAAAGTTTATGGAAAAATTGCGTGCATGTGTTTGTATTTATAACATTTTAAGCTCCTTAGTGCTAATGGTAACGTGGATGAATGATGATTAGATAAATATGATGAAGCACAGAATCACACATGCGTGTTTGCGAATGTTGCCTAACTTTTGGAACACACTGTATATTCAAAATGTTTGTTGGTGCATGCAAGACTGAACCTACAGTTTAAAGTGGGATCTGAACGACTATGCTTCTCCAATGGGTATCGAATCCGGATCCCCTATATTACTAGACGTTGACGTTAACACTACACGATTGGGAAGGATCAATACGAAAAAGAACTAAAAAATGTACATGCATTGTAGAATTGGATAATTTGTTGCAGAAATATTCTTTAGTATTTCCAATTATGCAGTTAGGCACTACCATCTATATACTATTTGAGCAGTCAGAGGAAATAATTCATAATTTGGAAGGTTTGTAAATATTCATAATATAATTTGTAAAGTCCAGAATTATTGTGTTTTCTTTAATAGTATTTACATATTTTGACAAATTTAAATACCATTGATCACTGATTTTGATGAACAAGAACTCAAAATATTAAGCTTTTATGTATTGTATAAAGATTGTTTTTCATTTCCTCTTTACGGAGTGAGGTGTTTGTACTGTACATTTTAATATTTAATTATGTGTAATGTATTTAACTGTGTATATAGTTTTAAGTTTAGTAAATTAATTAATTTTTAAAACATTAGTGAAACAAACGCTGCAGGTACTCTTTATTGTAATGTTGGGGTAATGTAAATGGTTTAAAAGTTCTACATGCAAGATTTTTATACATAAATTAGAAAGAAAAACGATAGGTCAAGATAAGATAGAAGATTGCCATTTCCTTGCCTACTCTTCTGCCACGGGCAGTGTTGCAAACCTCTAATAACACAAAAACAGTACACACATTTCAAATGGACGGTATGTCTGGAACGTACACTTTTATATTTGGAGTTATTTTACGTAAATCATAACATATTAACCTATTAAGACATTACGTAATATATAAGTGTGCCATTACTGTATATCTATCGACGGTTGGCAACCCTTACCATAGGGAATCGCAGAAAATGTGATCGGAAATGTGAAAGACTCATGGGCTTTGAAATGGAACTGAAAGTCAGGTGACAGCAAATATTTGTAGTACTCCATAATGATCCAAAATTTTCAGATAACTGAAGTTCCATAGAAGTTGGACATTCTTCGTCGAAAGAGGAAAATTGAACGCGATTGTAACCTGTAGGAGTGACTTTCGTGAATGAACCTTCAGGACTCGAACCAATGATTGTTCAAAAGTTCTGCTAGGGAATTAATTAGAAATTCCAAGGGGTGAAAGGAAGGGGAAGTACAAAATCTACGAATTGAAAATATTGATTGGAAGGTTTGGGGACTGAAAATATTGGTTTCGGGAGATACGTGATACGAGGGTGTTTCAAAAAGTAACGGCAAACTGACAACATTGGTCTACGAAGAAGAAGAAAACCCCTCTGGTTCTGTTGTCTAATTTCCCACCGTAAGCAAGCGAACGGAGCGAGGATGATGCAATCAGCTGCTTGCCGTGTAATCTAGCCGTGGCGTTGCCCAAATTTGCAACGTTCTTCAACACGTTATGCAACTAAACGACTTGCAAGGTTTTATGTTCTCGAATTGTCTGTTGCTTGCTTAACACTAGAACGGCGAAGGATTTGATACCCCCTAGAACAGCAGAAAGGGGTCATTTTGACCCCTCATAAGAAATGCATTTAAAGATTCTAATTATTTTAGGATGGGAACATATTTTTAATTTGTTGTGTTTTATGTAAAGCAAAGTATTTAGGTGGTTTGTTATACATTTCGATTACAATTAAAATTATAATAATCAATAACTGAAAACTCCAGAATAGCAACATTTCACCACGAGATACTGCTCCTTGATGCGATATGTGCGGAGAATTCCTTCCCGGTCCAAGAACACTACCTATATGACGACATGTAAACTGTGACAAGTGGGGACATGCTAAAGACAGGATGACACAGGAACCGCAACTTAACGCTGGTATTGCAGCACATATAAATGAAACTTTAGAGGGGTCAAATTGATCCCTCCCGCTGTTCTAGGGATATAACATGAAATTTCACAGAAATAAATTCTATTTTGTAGATTTCAATACACCATCTCAAAAATGACAAAGAATAATGAAAAGTCACAAAATTTGGAGAAAATAATAAGAAAAACGGGATAGTTATTAAAGAAAGGTGAAGGTAGAGGTCATTTTGACCCCTCCCGTCGTTCTAGTGTTAAGCGAGGGGGAGCCATAGCCAGTGGAACTTCAAAATAAATGCAGAATTAACGATAGTACATCGAGATCAAGCACTTTCAATATTACGAGTAGAATTACTTGTTTTATTTATTAAAATATATTTTCAAAAATTTTAATTGCATGTTTGACGTATTTTATTCAACTTTAACGTGCTATTGTAGACGATAACTCTTTAGTTAACTCGTCATTGACTTTTTTTTTTTTTTTTTTTTTTTTATGAATCCTACTTTTCTTTCGAAAGTATTAATTGCATCTCGCAGCTTCGCCTATTAAGATGTATAATATACATAGCGCCATCTGTGAACGACTTTTGTTTATAATATAGTATTTTCATGTGTATAGGTCCACGGATTTGAGAGATGTAAGCTTATCAAAATATAAAAAGTTTAATATCTCCTTTCTTAGGGGTTGATTATCGGGAAATCCTTACGTCATATTTCTAAGTCCAGGGCTGTAAGCAGTATCAATTAAGAAGGAAAAATAAGACCATTTTCTTCCCCTTCCCTTAGGGGTTGAATTTTTCAAAAATCCCTTCTCAGTGGGTGCTTACGCCATAAGAGTTAGGCATCCCTAATCTTGCAGGTTTCTATGTACAGTCACGGACACTTCTGACTGTAACGACACCATTGAGTTTCAATGGTATCGTTACAAGCCAGTAGTGTCCATGACTGTACATGGGTTCAGACTGTGTGTTAATGAGTCTGTGAGGACAAACTCTTTTGTGTATTAAGATGTATTGCAGTTACTTTGCAATTAATATACTTCGAGGGTATTACTCGAAAACCTTAACACTTATTGTGATCTATTATTAATACTAGTAATGGTATATATATTCTGGTCAACTTTCTTGTATACGGCAGTTTGTACAATTTTTTACGATAGTTAAATATACCCAATGATCTATTTGATAATCTCTTATTTTGAATATACCAACGCTCTAGGGAACTCAAAATACAGGGTGTCCGAATTGAAACGACCTAATTTCAACTGTCTGTAACTCCACATGTGTTTGATGCATCCAAATGAATTATACATTAATGCATATACACAGTCCTAAAGTTTCTGTGAGCAAAGTAGTAATTAGTACATTTAGAACATTTGGTACATTTTTATTTCTACATTTCTACATGCGCCCTACTAGTCGCACGGATATGTCCAGCAGATACTCAATTTCCCACCAGGTTGCTTGTAGCATGTTGGTCGTCCAAATGTAATCCTATCACGAAGCGGTACCAGAGTTGTCTCTTTCGTTGAATACACCATGTCCTTGACATACCCCACAGGAAAAAAATAGAGTGTACTAATGTACTAAATGTACTAAAATGTTCTAAATGTACTAATTACTACTTTGCTCACAGAAGCTTTAGGACTATATATGTTCATTAATGCATAATTCATTTGGATGTATCAAATACATGTGGAGTTACAGACAGTTGAAATTATGGCGTTTCAATACGGACACCCTGTATTATAACGAGCTGAGATTCGGGCCAGCACGCCCCTGTCTCCCGTTATGCATGATGGGAGAATTCAAATTATCGTCCGCTCTGACTGGATGCTTTTGTACCTCTTAGAACCAAACGCTTGGAGGATTCCAGTTCTCAAACTCTTGATTGATTAAAAGATCAAATGGTAATCTTCCTGGAAAAGAGGAGGCTTGAGTTTTGGAGCTCGTTAGGGGAAGTGCGGGAGGTAAGAAGGCGGAGAGGAGGTAATTGGGGAAAACGATCCGAAACCAGTTACTTTCAAAGCTTTATTAGGGTAGATTTTTTCTTCGCTCTGTCGAGCTGAAAAGAGACTTCTATTAATAGCAATCTCTAAAAAAAACCTGATTATTATGGCATCACAGAAGATAAAAATAGGGACCTCACAAATTTATTATAAACGAAAGCCCTGTGTCTTTTATAAATCGCATTGAGTTCAAAGACGTGGAAATTCAATCGTCAAAATTGGTTCTTACAAGTTCAGATGCTGCAAATAATTCGGTCATTCAAGACGTGTTTATGCTCACTATTTTCTTGCATTGGTTATTTTTGTCGGTTTTTGTTACCTCTTTGGGCTAATCGCGACGATGAGGATGAATGAAAATGTCGCTGAGGGTCCTAGCTTCGAATCCCTGCCTCGACATGAGTGTTTGATGGCACAATGGTAGTGTTGTAATCAAGCTCCTTCCATGCTAAAGAAATCCAAAACTTTGATTTTTGTTGAAAAGGGAATATACGTTTAGCGAGAGATGGTTAAAAAAACACACAGGACATAAAATGTTTGAAATTTACTGAAAACAATGTGTTTTACCCCAACTTGCTATCATTTTCCATTTACTTGTAGTATTGCATTAATGAAATCACTAATCAACATTATAGAAATTTTGTACTATTCCTGTACAATTTTGGGGCCGGAGTTCGAATCCCGGCCTGGACATTGGTGTTTGTGAGTGTCCATTCATCAATTTAATCATATCATCACTCATCCCCATCTTCGCAATTAGCCAAAAGTGGCACAAAAGCGAAGTAAAATAAACTAAATCAATCAATCTTGTACAATTTTGTTCAACAAATCAAACATTTTGTACAAGTCAAATAACCAAGAAAAATCAAAATGAAAAGTGATAGATACTACAAATAAATGCTGTAGTGCCACTTTGGAGAATCAAAATTTGAACAGTGCAGGGATTTTGTACTGTTTTTGTACAATTATGTACAACAAATTAAACATTTTGTACAAGTCAATTAACAAAGAAAATATCAAACTCAAAATTTTTGCCTACCATTTATTTGTTGTGCCAATTTCGAGAATCAAAAATTTAACAATGTAGGTACGAGTTAGTACTATTTTACACAATTTTCTACAACAAATCAAATTGTATTGTACAAATCAAATAACTGGAGATTTATCAAAATTGAAAGTGGTACTACCTGTATATGGTATTGTGTAGGGCTACCATATTTTGAAATGCTAAAAAGAGGACATTTTCTTCGAAAGCCACACACACCATCAATTTATTCACAAACACGAAAACATTACATAAATCACACAATTTATCACCATTAAATAAAATATTATTCTCCATGATATTATACTGCCACTAACTTTACTCTGCAGCACTTACGTTATCTTCATGTTCACTGCCAGGTTTCGTGAAAAACTGAGTCAGTTTTGTAGATGAAGCTTCACCTCTGACGGCTCTTTTGTGCTTTTCGCACTCCACGTGTGCTTGCAAGTCTAGCCCTCATTTGGTTGCCACAGACACATATGTACCGGATTTACAAACCATACACTCGCCTTCAAAATTGCCTCTACCACGTCTAAAACATGAATACTTTTCTTGTAACTCATTAGTAAACTTGCACTTTCTTTTAGGCATATTAATAGCTTACACCGTGTTCGCAAACTCTAACTTCCACTTCGAAACACGAACAAACGAATGACGCGGAAATCACATCGACCGGAACTTGAAACTGTAACAACAAACGACTAACGCTTAGCGCATCGTCCAGTACTGCCAACATCAGACGTTTAATGATTCGAAAAGTTGTAACTTCTCTGACCTATGATGATTGGATAAAAGTAAAAACCCGGACATTTTAACTAAAGTAAAAACCCGCCCGGACGTAAATTTCAGGGTCCGAAATGAGGACATGTCCGGGAAAACCAGGACGTATGGTAGCCCTAGTATTGTGACACCTTCAAGATTTCAAAAATTTACAGCGAAGGAATTTTGTACAATTTGTACAACAAATCAAAAATTGTGTACACGTCAAGCAACAGAGAAAAATCAAAATCAAAAGTGTTGCTACACGTAAATGCTATAGAACTACTTGCGAGAATTCAAAAATAAATAATGCAGGAATTTTGTACTGTTTTTGTTCAATTTTGAACAAGTCAAATAACCGAGAAAGAGATCCGCCTTGATAACATAGTGTTCTGAAAATTTCACCGTGGTGCAAGGATTATAGAAACATGAAAGCGGCAACGACCCTTCCAGGTTTATTAAGATAAAGCTTCGTTGATATTAATTAAATGGGACGCATTTGTAACGATTTTCTCCGCTCCAAATATGACGAAAGGCGAGTCGCTGCTCTGGACGTTTGGAAATTTCATAAATATGCAATGTAGCGTGGGAGGACTGGACAGCGACTGGCGAGGATTGATTTTGCAGAAGCCTTCGAACCGTTGGAGAAGCTCCAGCATGATTTTGACGGACATCAAGGGCGTAGTCCTCTTCAGTGACAGAAAAAAGTTTGGAGCTCAACGATGTTCTTCATCCAAGCGCTCACAGGCGAACGCTTGCAATTTTGATCCGTGGACCGTCAAAATGACTAAGAAATTTCCCTCGGGGTTTGAAATGTCACGTCACTGGATCTCCTGATGTGTTTCAGCAAAGTACACGAGAAATGATTTACCTTGTTTTACATGGCGAAATTAATGTAATGTGCCTTTCCTTCCACTTATCTATGTTTACATAGAATAAAAAAAAATAGTAAAGCGTTGCACTACCTCATGAAGGCGTATAGGGGGTGTGGTGTCAAGACTCCACACTTTCTTGATCACTTCCGAAGGTGGGGAGGATGTGATCAGCACCACGCTCATGACCGCCTTTGTCCCTACAGAGCTTCCTCCAGGTACGCACTTTATACGATGCTGGGTGGGCGCCGGAGCCGCTTGAACAGGTGGAAAAAATCTCCCCTGCCGGGGATCGAACCCGGATCTCTCGCATGGTAGTCAGGCGCCATATCGACTGAGCTACCGTGGATTATCGATTCATGTTTACATTGTATACGAAATGTAGCGATGTGAGATGTGACTTTCCCGTAACCACCCAAACATCTCATCCACGTGGGACATCTTGGACTTCATTCTTGTCCAAGCTAAAAATGCATTAGGCTAATATGATATTCATTATAATGCAAAAATCAAATACAAAATGTCCTTCTTTTTTGTTACCAAAACAATTTACAAAACGTTATTTTAAGAGCTGAAACGTGACTGTTGTTCCTGTAGACAGATTTATATTGAATGCAACGGCGTTCAATATCGCAAGAAGCAATGCAAATATATTTCAAATATGTAATGGATTTTACCGCGAAAGCTTAACCTTGCATTCTCTATTGTTGAAAATGATTATAGATTGGTTTATTTTACTTCGCTTTTCGGAGCAAATTGAGAATACCCGAAGTATCTTCAATTGCTTTCAAATTCGGCATACTCACTAATTTTGGCCTCGTAATCACGTATCTGCAGTTAAAATTTGGCGGTCACGTCTAGAAATTGCAAAATAAGTCGAAAAAGTGGGTCCGTGAACGGACCTTGAACACCCTTGATTTTTAAAGAAAACAACTATTTTTTTTGCAACGATTAGCTATTCAAAACTATGATTACGATGACCCTTAATTTTAACTATGCTTGTCTAACCTAACCTAACCTAACCTTACCGTGAATGGTTCGTGGGGCAAACATGTTTTCCACCTTTGCCCAATTTTCTCACATGCAAATCAACGCTCTCACTTATTGCACAACACTTGAGCAACATTCGTAGCAACACCTTTGTGCGGAAAGGAAGACGTCTTCATATCGTTTCCATGTTAGTATATGGAGAATCATAGAAGTAATTGAGAAGGTAATTTTGCAATTTCAAGGCGTGACCGCCAAATTTTAACTGCAGATTCGTGATTACGAGGTCAAAATTAGTGAGTATGCCGAATTTGAAAGTAATCGGAGGTACTTTCGGTATTGTCAATTTATACCAGCTTTTCTGGCTAATCGCGAAGATGAGGTAGAGTGATGATGAAGGGACACATACAAAGAATACCCATGTGCAGGCCAGGTTTCGAACTCGGGACCTTGACGTTGAAGCGCGCTGTGCTAACCATTCCATCACAGAGGTCGGCTCTGTGGTTGAAAAGAATGTCAGAAATACAGATCCATTATCAACTGTCAAGATTTAAAATGCACAAATAGTTCAAAACGAACAGAATACAGATGAATGGAAAACCTTTGGTATTTAAAACAAGAAGGGAAAATGTAGAAATACGACGAATAGAAATATATGTTGCAAAATGTTTCAAAATATGGAAAATTATATGTAAAATTAACTTAAGTATGTGCTCAAAACTAATATATGTACAAGTATGGAAAATAAAATTGAGCCTACGTACCACAATTCGCGGAGATAAAACAAGATAAATCCGTTCCCAGGACATTAAGGATGGCGAGATAGTCCGAAGAGGAAGAATGCTTCGAAAACTTACAGCCAAGAGTGAGGTATTGTAAAAATCAATAGGAGTGCATCCAGAACTTGACACGCAGTCGATTCTATGCAGTAATATTAGAATGTTCATAATTTTTAACAGTAATATAATATATGAACTGGAGCTAACGTAGATATGTGTAAAACAGACCTAAACGTTAATCGACCAAAGCTCTATTATGACGTACCGTGGTAGGTAAAACAAATCATATGTAACCTGATATTTTTTTATGAAAGCCTATGTGGGTGTATAATAAATTGTAATTGATCACTATTTCAATTAGGCTTTGAATTATAATGGGGTGATTTGTTTAATGTTTCTGTGTTCCAGATGGGTGTTTTGTAAATTAAATTATTAGCGTCAACATTGGAAAGTTATGAATGAAATTTGAGACAATAAATTCATCCCAATTGAATATCCGTGGCAGGTCAAATGCTCGTAGGCGAACACTTAATATTCGTGGCACGCTGTTGATGACTCTCATGTACAGTCACGAACACTTTTGGGTTGTTACAACGTCATTGACTTTCAATGGGATCAGCAGCGGCGATTGAGTGTCAAAACTGGGGGGGGGGTGATCAAGGACTGTTTACTTTGTTTCTTGCTTAGCATTAAGATACCATAGTAGGGGGGGTAACTACCCCCCACACCCCTAATCGCCGTCGCTGAATGGGATCACTTCAACCCAGAACTGTCCATGACTGTACGTTCAATGTGATAACCATCTGCTATTCTTTTCATTGGTAAGGTTTCCGCATGTACAGTCACGGGCACGTCTGGGTTGTAACAAACCTATGATATTCAATTGAGCCATTACAACCCATAAGTGTCCGTGACTGTACACTGTATATTGTACAAAGTTTTGTGTTCTGTTTAGAAGTTACAGAGGAACTGAATTCCTTAACTGAAGAATATAACAGGTTGATAGTTAAAAAGTTGTTAATGATGGAACTTTTCAAGAATTTCATAATTTACAAGTTTGAAAGAAAAACTGTGAAACCAAAGAACTTTTTCCTTCAAGAAAAATCAAGAAGTATAAAGAAGACTGAATGGAGAGTAGTAAAAAGTTGGAAATTTGCTGTAGCGTATAAAGTGTTTGCATAAGTATGTGTACTGTTAAAAATGGAGGTTTTCATTGTCAAACTTTTTCGATGGTGACGCCAGCGTAGTTGCGCCCGTAGAGAATTTCGTTCGTCATTTGGTTTCCCTAAGCTTTACATTGGAGTGCGAGAGAGTGGCTATTCAAACGTTGCTTTCACCGATGTACACACTTTTTCCTAACTAAGGCTATGTCCAAACGGTACGAAGTACGTACTTGAAGCATGGTTTTGGCGTAAGTGACGTCACCTTGTACAGTTTGAAAGCGCCAAGAACAGGACTACGCAAGTGCATAGCTCGCAGTGCAGATGGAAGCTGACTCGGTCACGTGATTTCCACACTCGTTGTTCGTTTGTTTAAAATCGCGGCGGTAGAAAGCCAGCAACACGGGTTAAATATACGTTATGGGTCAGCAAGTTGTTGGTTAAAGTGCTTCTAATGTGTGGAAATGTATGTGTACGAACATTTGAAAATGCAACGTGATTTCTATGGTGAAAGACAAGTGGTTAAAACGTGGAGAAAACAATGAGTACTGAGTTTTATCTACTGATCGTATTTGGCGCTGCAGTCGAAGTGCAATTCGAAAGCGTTTCACTTCCAGTTCAGGACTTGAAGACCGTATTCCAAGACCATACTCGGAGGATGCTCGCTTCAAGAACCTCTTGCACCTTTGGGACACGGCCTCAATCGATAATAAAAATGTGTTTCGTAAAACGTTTGCATAAGGTAGCGAGCATAACATTCACATGAAGCTAATGATTTATATATTAAAGCGCAACAGCATGTTAGTTCGGACGGGCTAAGTAGTGTATGTTTGTGCACAAAGAGTATCAAAATTTGATCAAGATAAGAATGCCAATGAAGTGCTCTAGTCCCAGGCACGAGAGAAGGAGAAGCGAGAGGAGAAAACAAATGACTGCACTTTAGTTCGTGAGTTTGCCGGGCGCTTTGCACCGAGGTTGCATTAAATGTGTTGGTTGGAGATCATTAGGTTAATAGCTACAAGGAAGTGAGAGATTAAGGAAATAAATACTCCCTTCCCCTTCTCCGGAATTTTGTATAATATCACCAGAAATTACCAAGAGTCAAACTTTACTCTTGTCTTAAACACTTGCACGTTGGTGTACGATATCCATATGAATAAAAGGTTCATATCCGTCCTTTAAAAAAACAAAACATTTATATAAATTCTGAATTGAATATTAGTAAATGAATGTAAGTATATACTCATAAATAGGGCTCGGGACTTCATGTCCTATAAAACTGTAAAATATGTATGTAATTATGTCATATAAATTGGAAAATATGTCATGAAAAATTACAAATATGTCAGAAAAATGCAGAAATATTCCCAGTAAAACCAAAAATATGCACAACAGTACTCTCGAATTTCTCCCATACCCGATAGAGTAGAGTAGGGGCTGTAATGTACCGAATGTTATTTTTACTTTTGACTGATTTTTGTGAAAAGCGAAAAAGGTAAAGAAATGAGAACGAAACTTCTTTACTTTCCGTGCAACAATGAGAGAGAACATTTTTCCTCAATAATGTTTGCATGGCTATCAATTGTCAGGGGGATAAAAAAAGTGGGGTATTATTGTCCTGTACTAAGAAAACACGGCACCTTTCTTCCTCCGCAATTTCCATATCCTGCCATCGACAATATGAACTATCCGTTGTGCTAAAGCTACGAAGAAAAAAATTATGAAATAACCGATTATGTGCGAGAGAATTACGAAATTATACAGAACAACAAAATTGAAGAAATATGTTGTAAAAACGCGAAATTGGTGAAATATGTCAAAATGTGCTTTGTCAAGTTTGTCAATTTCGGCTGATTTTCATCAGATATGTAAAGATCTCACCCCAATATTAGATCCGATGCCAAATGAGAAATATGTTATAACAAAAAGTCCCGGGCCCTACTCATAAATATGGATATTCTTCTTCATTTGATGGTAACAGATTCTTTCACAACCATTTCCCCTATTCTCTGTTCCGTGAATCTCTGGAGGAAGGTCACGAATAACGGTACAGAAGGGGAGAAAGATAGTCGGCGGAGCGAAGCAGAACAAACACGCTGCTGCAAACCTAGCTGCAATCTCTCTTCCCCTCCTCGCAATCCCGTTCCCTCTCGCGCGTTCGTTGGTCGAGCTCCCTTGCTCCAGAGATTCAAGGAACAGAGTATAGAAAATGGATTTCTTGACTTTTGTTTTAAATGTTCTATTTTCTATCGATTAAAACAACGTTTAGAACATAAACGCTTCATTTGTTTCATTTTCGATAATCGTGACTACTAAAACGCTGTCTCTCTACACTTTTCTTTCGCTCTCTTTTTCTTAACTTTTATTCTTGTTATCTTTCTCTTATATTTCTGTTTCTCTCTTTTTCCTCTTTCCTTTCTTTTCTTCTTTCTTTTCCTTTTTAATCTTTATTTTATTTTTCCTCTTCCTCTTTTTCCCGTTTCTTTCTCTTTATTCCTCTTTTGTTTACCTTTTCCTCTTTCTTTTCTTCCTCTTTCTCTTAATTTTTCCTCTTTCTTTTCTCCTTTTCTTCTTTTTCCTCTTTCCTTTCTCTTCTTTCTCTTTCTTTTCTCCTTTTTCCTCTTTTCTTTCTCGTTTTCCTCTTTCTTTTCTCTTCTTTCTTTTTCTTTTCTAATTTTGCCTCTTTCTTTTCCTCCTTGTTTTCTCTTTCGTTCCTCTTTCTTTTCTCTTTCTTCTTTCATTTCTATTTCTCTTTCTTTTCTTCCTCTTTCTTTTATTTCTTTTCTTCTTTCTTTTCTCTTTTTCCTTCTTTCTTTTATTTTGTTCCTCTTTCTTCTCTCTTTTTCTTTTCTCTTTTCTCCTCTTTTTCTTTTCCTCTTTTCATTTTCTTATTTCTTTTATCTTGTTCCTCTTTATTTATTTTCTTCCTCTTTCTTTTATTTCGTTTTCTCTTTCTTTTCTCTTTTTCCCTCTTTGATTTCTTTATTTATGTCTTTCTTTTCTATATTTTTCTCTTTTTCCCCTCTTTTTCTCTTTTTCCTATTTCTTTCCTTTTCTTCCTCTTTCTTTTCACTTTCTCCCTCTTTCTTTTCTCTTTCCTCTTCCTGTCATTCTTTCGTTCTTTCTTAGTATCTCTATTTCTATATCTTACTTCTTAATCTCATCTCTCCCTCTGTTTATCATTCTTTTTTCCTCCATCCCCTATCTACCCTCATTCATTCCATCTCACGTTGCTTCTCTGTCGGTGTCTATTTTCCTCTCATTCTTACTTTGATCCTTCAATCACTTCCTTTCTTCTTTATCCAACGGCGTTTGTGTGATTCTTGCTTAAACGATTCAAACGAAAGTTCATGAAAGTATAAGCCTAGTATTAATCATGTGTGCTTCCCAACCCCATTCCGGGACATTCGGGATTTTTCGGGACACAGGAACCAATGGCACCATTTGGGGACGTAACAACTCTATACTATGTCCCGTTTATCTCTAGAGCAAGCGAACGAAAACCAATCTCTGCGCAAGTAGTGATGCGAGACGGCTCCGCCATTAAACACGTGAGAAGGAATGGGATTGCTTGGAGGTGGAAGCGACTGACTCTACCAGCCTTTGCAGGACCGTGTACTGCTTCCCTCTGTCCACTCGATTCCCCCCTTTCTCTGTCGCTATGCGAGGCCTTGCTCCAGAGATAAGAAGGGCAGAATATAATCACATAGGTTATTTTAGTCCTTAAAATGGTGGGCTAGAGCCAACCAGGTGGCAACACCGCTGGAAACTCATGGCATGCGCCCACATTCGCGAGGGCACGGGAGCATTGTACTGGTATCAACAACCTCAGAATGCGAATGAAGTACACTATCAATCGATCGTTCCTAGCACACTGACCTGGTAACAAGAGGAGCAGATGTTTTCGCTGAGACTCCCAGTGATGTTCAGGGATTTCCAAGGCGTAGATTTGAATTTGAACAGGACAGACACACTTCCTGCTAACCTATATTTGCGAAACGTTGTTCTGAGGCATATTGAAATGATGGCCTTCCGAGAAATGTCGAATGGAAAGATTACCCCGAGAAGGACTGCATGGTTTATATTTCTTGTAGGATAGGCCCTCATGACTAGGGCTCAAAAGTTGGTGAAAAAAAGCAATAGAAGTAATTCCCAACATGTGCGCCGCGAGCACACGTGTCTTCCCACTTTCTCCCTTCCACCCTATATATATACAGAGTGTCTCAAAAGTAATAGTGCAAACTGACACAGGTGAAAGTACACGATAATAGAAGCAAAAAAGTCTCAGTAAACATGGGTCTGCAAACGAGCCGTTTTCGAGATAATTGCGAATGTGTGATTACAAGCCGCCACTGAATTCATTGTTTGTAAACGTCGTCCTAGTTGGTAAAATGCTAATAATGTGTACAAATATGTGGATACAAGCCGTACCACTTCTCAGAAATGTTCTGTTTTGTCAAAGAACAAACCTCGGACCGCAAAAAGAGTAAACACTCGGTGTTTACAAAATGCAATCAGTGACGACTTGTAACCACACATTCGCACACATTATTAGCATTTAGCATTAGTTTGCGAGTTTTACATTTGGAGCCACATGAAAGACTTAGTTTACAAGACACCGGTAAACTCGCAAGAAGAGCTCTTAACAGCTGGTCAACACATCAAGGACACCATCACATCACGAGTTAAGAGAACAAATGTCCGTAAAAACCTGCGTGCCTGCATTCGTAACGGAGGTGCCCACTTTGAGTAAAACGTGTAATGTTCTTTAATTGTATTGTTCATTGATTCCATTCACATGAAGATGAATGAAGCATTATTTCTTGTACACAAATGTGAATGTTAGTAACATTTGTACCTTTTTGGATAGCTGATGACACAAGGAAGTAATTTGTATGCTACGTGTCATACCATTTTTTGTTATTAATACGTTGCCAAGTAAACTAAGAGTGCATTTTTTAATCATCACTTGTAAGTTTAGATCCACCCGTTATTTACATGTGATTGTTATTTAGGACAAACTTTTTTTCAACGAACCACTTATTTGATAGCTATCAGAAAACGTTGAAATATGTGGCATACAATCAATTCGTATTTTTAGGTGCAAAATTGTTATTTAAGAAAAACAATAGAAATTCGATTATCTCGAAAACTACTAATTTTTGGACGGGGTATTATGTGGTCAAATTTATTACAAATTGCCTCTACTTTAACCCCTTTCAGGGAATACATCTAATTACAGGTCACCCTGTGTGTGTGTGTGTATATATATATATATATATATACACACACACACACACATACACACACACACACACATAGTATCAACAGCGTACATGTACACGGGCGGCACCATGGTGCCGCGGTACATTTTTCAAAGGTCTGAATTTGTTATTTTAATGTTTCGATCGTGCACGGTCGTATCTTGGTGGAAATAAAACGAACTCTGGACTCGTATTTACATTTCACTTCCCGTGTTTGTTTTTCCAGTCCTGAACCAGCGAAACGTTGTAATGTATTTGACATGCTGAGTCTAGTGCGGTAGACATTTGCCTACGAGATGAAAGGCTTTGCTGATGGCAGGCGGAGAGGGGTGGAGAGAGAGAGAGAGAGAAGCAGAAGGAGGGTAAACCGGAAGAGCCAGGGGCGAATAGTATTCCTCTAGTACTGACGATTTGCAGAGTCTAGTCTCAAGTTTTTCCATTGACAGTCATCACCTACACACGAGGCATATAAGCAGCTGAAAATGACCAACAGTGGCAGAATTTCAATATCACTTGGACTAGATTTTTTCAGTGGATAAAGCCTGGCATACATCAAGACGACAGGACGTTGCATATCAAGCGCGCAGAAAGAGGGGGCGGTTGCCATGACACTACACAGTAGTCGGTGGAAATTAACACTTGACCTCAAAGAAATTGGAACAAACCTTTGCCTGCTTGTTCAAGTACAACTATATTTAGCTATTGTTATAATAAAAGTTAGCCAAAGTAAGATTCGCAAAGGGTGTGCAATTGGTGTTTCAGTAATGTACACTCACCGGCTGTAATACTGGCTCCCCTGCAAGGCGTTATGCGTGTTGCCTACCTCTATATTCATAAGTGGATTCCCATTCCCTCTGTTCGGCGTAATATTACGCCCTTGGTCACTATAGCTTATTCTGTGTTAGGCGTAATATTACACCCGCGAACATCTCTGACTGAAGTAACCTGCGTTGAACGGAATAATACGTTTTTGTTGGTGAAATGTATGTTTTGCTATTGAAGAAACAACGACCTTTTATTTAGTCACGATTTTCAGTGCCGACAAAGAAGAAGAAGAGAAAGAAGAAGAAGAAGTTCAGAGGAAAGTAAGCTGTGTTTGTGTTATGCTGACAAAGTGCAAACGTGAGTTCGTTTGTGTTCCGCGTTTAGTCAGTTGCTTTATGTACATTTTTTTTGGTGTTGCATTATTTGAACTGTTGGTGATTTATTGTTGTTTTTTTGGTTTGTGAGTTTCTAATACTATCTAAGAGTATTGTCAAACAGGATTGCGAAATATTTTTCCCTCATCCCTCATACCTATTGAAGATATTGCAGCGAAACTTGGCGGACGCATTACGTATAGACCATAGTATTTTTCAAGGTAGTTTATAATCGAGTACCTACATCCAGGGCCGGCCCAGAGGGCCCCAAAGTTACCAAAAGGGATTTTTCAGAGGAAAATTTTCCGAATTATCCCCGATTTCCCTTTCCTCATACTTGATGTACACATGTGCGCGGTACCATTTGAAAGCCTGTTCTATTCTAAAGAGAAAGATGTATGAACCATGATACTCGGATCAATTGTTCTGAATCAGTAGCTACTTGAATATATTACTACGCAAACTCAAAAGAAAATACACAGAATGGGAAAGCATTTTGTCAGAAAATTAGACAGGGAAGGGGTTTAATAGGAAATTTTCAATGACAACTTCTACCACCGTCGCTGAGTTATGCAACACACACAAAGCCTTGCAGGGAAGAGAGTATTTCAGGATGAAGGTGTGATATTTTTTTGGCGGTGACTGTACACTATGTTCCCCCATTATAAACCTGTTCCTTCAAACAATCTAAGTTTAATGCAATATATACATTTCAATGTTCATTTCAGATTTACAATTCTTAATGCACTTATTCAATTTAGACATTATCTTGAGGATTCTCGAAATTCTCTTCTGCACAGCAACTTTACTTTACCTCACATTATTGACATCAGTATTTGAAGTCTACTTGATGCACATGTAAGGCTAATCGGGACTGGACCTACAGTTTAAAGTGGGATCCGAACTAGTGCCTCCACCAGGAATCGAACCCGGGACCCATTGATTATAAGGCTACGAAGCTACGACTACACCATCGGAGAGATCAGAGACTGACGTATGCACCGAATAACAAATTGAAGTGACTGTTCTATGACAAATATACAGGGTTAAACTCTGATTGTTTAAAAATCCTGCCGAACCTTCAAGTAATAAATACAATCAGGCCGTCTAGATTCCTAGATTATAAATAAATACACGGAAAATCCGCTGATTTAATACTGAAATCGAAACCATGAAATATTGTTATTGCTTTAGCTTGATAATTCAACCTACATACAGTATGCGCCAAAATATACAGTAGTGAAATGAAAAGATGAACAAAAGTATAAGACATGTTACAATATAGTGACTGGTCTATATGCAACCCAAATAACAATCGTGCCTTTTGGGTTGCATAACTGTCAGGAGCCCTAAGGTTAGGTTAGGTTAGGGCATGTGGAGTGGACGATTGTCATTTGGGTTGCATATAGACCAGTCACCATTTTCAAACTCGGTCCACCTTCACGACCGCTTCCGTATGAGCGGAAATAATGCTCAACTATGAATACTTTTTCCTCCGTCGAGAGACCCATGTCCAACAACAACTGCACAACACAACTTCCTTTTCACTACTGCGAACACGTGCAGCTGGAGCTATGCCCCGTCGACAAACGCAACCACGTGTTCGAGATGCGCGAGTTTCAGTACTGTATATTTTGGCGCATACCGTACTTTGGTTAAATCTAACACTCGTAATAATTCATCCCTTACGTTATACCAAACATAACCCCCTCCATTAACAACCACTAGGTGATTGATAATCTTATGTAAATTCTACACACCCAGGGACTGTGGAAATGAGATGCGGGCAAAGGATATCTATTGCAACCTCCTTTAAAAATTGCCCCCATCGACGAAAACTTACCCTTCACTTTTTTTGCAAATGGGATGCAGAGTAAAGTGTCTCATCACTTAAAAACAGCTCTTTAAAGAGCATCATTAATTTGCATGCATAATATATGTTAAGGCATCAATTTCATTTTTATTTTAAAGCTCATAAGATTCCCCTGATATTATAGTAAAATTTTTAATTAGTATTTCAATAGGCTAATGTCAGTCTCCTTCACAGAGTGCTTAGCATACAGTGCTACGAAACCAATGGTCTTGGCTCGAACCCTGGGTAATGCATGTGATATTAACCGATAGTCTGTAGCCTATAGTGCAGAATATTTCAGGTGCGCAAAAAATTATTGTTCCCTTTTATTCTCCCCGTATCTCAGAAACTTTTTGTTATAAAACTGTAGTGCAAGTGATGTCCAAAAGTTTGTAAGATAAAATACAGGGTGATTATAAATTATTGAGCACATTTTAAGAATGAATAAAGAAACAACAAAGTATCCACATTTAGTTTTTCGTCTTGAACAGTCTTATTTAACATGCGCAATACCCAACTATTTTAAGTAACTCCCACATGAGCTCTATGTGTTGGCACGTAGCATTTAGACAGTTATTCCTCCAATGACTGGACTGATCTGTCCTTGACAAACCTCCAAAGAAAAGATCCCGAGGTGTTATGTCGGGAGATCGAGGTGGCCAGGGAGTCAAAGTGGTCGGATACTGTAAGTGTTGTAAATAAAACTATTCAACATAGTCTATAAAAGAAAAAAAACAACAAATGTGGGTACTTATACACTGTCCAGGTTATCTCTGAAGTAAACGAACGAAAACAAGTCTCTGCGTAAGTAGTGACGCGAGACGGCACCACCAGTGAACACGTGAGAGGGGACGGGATTGCGTGGAGAGGGAGAGCGACTGCGTTTACCAGCGTTCGCAGTGTGTAATGCCTCGCGTTGGCCATTCGATTAACCCTCTTCTCTGCCGCTATACGCGGCTTTGCTCCAGAGATAAACGGGACAGAGTATAGTTAATATATTTATTTCAATTATAGTTTTTTATTCATCCATAAAATATGCTCAATAATTTGTAATCCTCTTTATAACCTGCACAGAATTTTGAAAGTATCAAAAATAGCCAAATTGACTTAGTACGTCACAAGACGTTATACATAGAAAGGTGTGAGCTTGGTGCTATTTTGACGTGCGTAAAGTGGAACTCATTTGCTGAAACCTTATGGATTTCAGAGCATGACACCCGCATGGCTTGTGCTTTAGAGAGAGAAGATGGGAACTGGCGAGTGACCGACCCAAATATTCGTATCTTGTGAAGTGTGCTGGTATCATGGCATTAGCTCGAGTTCTAAAGTACTTGAGATTCATCGTGTTGCAAGAAATAAGGATCAGACCGCTTTTAAACGTATACGAGCGCTGTACGCAGCACTTTAATTCGAAAATTTTCACAGGGTATACGATGAGTTTCATGAAACGTTACATATAGGCAATGCTTCCACTAACTTTTATTCGTGTTACCATTAAATATAGGGATGAAAGCATTTAACTTCTACAAAAAATGTTTTTCATGGCAGAGTACTGATAATAATGATAATGTTACACCCATAATTTTCATAAAAGAGACATACACCGATGAGCCATTATATTATGACCACTTACCTAATGAGTTATCACTAGATAGGATTTTTATGACTTAGTATATTTTTTTTGTTAAGGGTGATGTGTTCCCTAAATATATAGACATTCATATTGTGAAGAAACTAATTGAATTAAGGTGTTTTTTAAAGGCATATTTTGGCATATTTGGCCATTTCTACGTGATAAATCATATTTTGATGAATTTTCAGTCATTTTCAGCATATTTTCGCTTTTTCAAGAAATATACAGTCATTTTCCAAGTGAATTCGTTCTTACTCCCTATGTTCATTCGAGAGTTTTTTTTTTTGGTCTGCAGCAAAATCTTTTTCATTTTCAATTGAAAATTTACAGAAAGTATTCATTGTGCATTTCAACTAATCAGGGTCCTTAAAGTGAACTAAAAATAGTATGTAAATGAAAATATTTCGGCATAAGTTAGATATTGATGGTTGAAACAGTCTAGTCATAAGGGCATATTTTTCAAATTATAGTGCGTCCCCTACGCAGCAGTGTTCGATAAACCGGATGCTGTGAAACATTATCCTGGTTATCACTGTTGTACAATCAACAGCAAAGGTATTAGGAGGATCTACTGTGAAGTGGGTTGGAAACCTTGCGTGCTCAAGAGCAGCTTTGATAAGGTACCTGAATTGTCTCGAGTTGAACCAGAAAGTGAGCGATCTTTTATCCTTAAGGCCTTTCTGCAAAATGAATGCCAAGAGAGGTTTGTTTGTGGGTTTGACCAGCATGAAATTGCTGGGTGATAAAAAGTAAATAGCCCCGTTCGGCGGGCCAGACAACTTCAAGTCGGCTTGAAGATCTTGCACGTTTAGCGTTCGGCCTGCGGAAGCTGACGTCACGTCTTACGGAGTGAAAGCGTCCGGCCATTCAGACGGTTTACAGCCATCTTTCAGCCGGAGGAAGTCAAGGAAAAGTTGACTCGTTTCGTCTGCACAAGATCTTGCAAGATGGCGGCGTCCGTGGAGATATATGCGTTTTGGGATAATGTTATTGCGGAGATGGCTGTAGTTATACTTTGCGATGTCTGACAACATTCTTTGTACTCAAGATAAATAAATGATACTTTGAAAATGTTGAAATATTGCTTTGAAGTTGGAGAAGTTCATTGTTTTATATGAAGACTAAACACTGAATATCTCGTCTGCTTCAAAGAACGAAGAGCGTGACTTCGACACAAGAACTGAACAATACAATCTACTTTAATGGATGCTAAGTATATATCCATAATAAGACTTAACGTGGTAACATTTTTTTTCTATTCAGAACAAATATTTTGATTGAACCCATAATATTATGAAGCTGAATATGAAAATGAACTCAAAATTGATTTTAAGTACTTGAATACAATTAATCGTATGACCAAAGATGATATACCATATTTACCCCCTTTCCGAGAATAGTAACTACTTTTTTCATTTCTTCCTAAATATATTTGTGCTCCTTAATTTTCTTCTTTGCAGCTTTTATGCTAGTTGTTGCATTGACTAGTTTCATCCACAGACAGACTTCACTGTTTGTAAACGTCGTCCTAGTTGGTAAAATGTACTCTTCGTTGCTGTAAGGTTCCATTTTCACTACACAGTACAGTACAACAGACGTGACTCCCACAGTACGATTAGACTGTGTACTGATTGTATCCATCCTGTTTGATTACAACGCCACCTCTCGAAAATGTTATGTTTTGTAAACAAAGAGCAAACCTCAGACGCGCAAGGAGTAAAGCACTCTGTGTTTACAAAATGCAATCTGTGACGGCTTGTACCCACACATTCGCACACATTATTAGCATTTTACCAACTAGGACGACGTTTACAAACAATGAAGTCCGTGCCGGCTTGTAACCACACATTCGCAATTATCTCGAGAATGGCTCGTTTGCAGACCCATGTTTACTGAGACTTTTTTGCTTCTACAGGGTGTCCCACGAACGGCGCAACTGGGAATTAAGAGTGGCGTTACTTTGTAACCGAAACCTGTACATACATAAGTCATACACCAAATGTTAGCCCTGTCCAAGTAGATATTTTTAAACATAGAAACAACAAACGGGCTGCAGTGTTGTTCATGCAGTGTTGCCAAATGTAAGTGAAAGTGTAAATTTATTTTTCCACAAAGCATGGAAAATTGCATGTCAAACATTCGTACGGAAATTTGGACGTCAATTTCCACCTTGGGTAGGTGGACTATTTCGCCATCTATAGTTCAGAGAAGAAAACAGATCGTTTTCGCGTATAGCCAATCCTGAAATGCATCGTAAAGGCGTACCGGTCCAAATGGGTGTTTTAAAAAAATTATGAGGTACAGTGGCAACACTGTTGATGTTTGAAGGCAACAAAAGGTGTGTTTAGTTATGGTCTATGACATGGAAATACTGGAAACAGGAAAAAAAGAAAATGAAAATTATGGTGAAAAAAGTGTTACTTTGTTACTCCTGGCAACCATGCAATGCGATAAGAGCGCCCACCGAACGAGAACAAAAGAATCAGTTAGTTGTGTACTCAGAACTGTGTGAGCCGTGCATTTCGCATTGTTCGTAGGGGAAGATTAGAATTGTTCTGTGAAATGAAGTACTCTTTGGAAGAGAGGGTGTTCATTGTGGAACATTATTTTTGTTCAAAATCGTACGCTAGTGTAAAAAATGTGTTTCGCGAGAAATATCCGAATAACAGTGTTCCAGAAAATTCGACGATATATCGACTTGTTTCCAGATTTTGTGAAACAGGATCAGTTAATGACAAACCCTACCACAGACAACCACCAGTTTTGACACAAGGTGTGCTGCAGGATGTGGAGTAGAGAATATCTCAATCTCCCAGGAAATCTGTTCGTAAACTTGCTGCACAGTCAGGTGTATCAAAAACAACAACTCACCGAGCGTTAAAACAATTGCACCTACGTGCATATAAGGTACAGGCTGTGCAAGAACTGAAGGAAGCAGACAAAGGTGCACGTGTAAGATACTGCCAGTGGTTTAGAAATTTTATTACAGACAATGGTGTGAATATTTTGGATAAGGTTTCTTTCACGGATGAAGCATGGTTCCACTTAAATGGATATGTCAACAGTCAAAATTCTCGACACTGGTCAAGTAACAATCCCCATTTGTTACATGAACAATCACTTCATCCACAAAAGATCGGTGTGTGGTGCGCGATAATCGGTCCATTCTTTTTCAACACAACAGTTGACGGAATAGTTTATCGTGAACTTATCACACAGTTTATTTCTCTGTTGGAACGTGATGAACGTGATTGTTGGTTTCAACAAGACTCCGCAACATGTCACACGTCTAATGAAACTTTAGACATGTTGGCAGAGTTTTTTGGCGATCACATTATAAGCAAAAACTTATGGCCCAGTCGCTCCCCGGATCTGACGTCTCCAGATTTTTTCTGTGGGGTTATTTGAAACAAACAGTTTACATTAATAACCCAAGAACACTTGATGATCTAAAAATAAACATTTGCACAGCCATTAACAATATAAACCAATCAACCTTGCATAAAGTTGCTTCCAACATGATAAAACATGCTGATGAATGCCTCAGGGAAAATGGTTGTCATTTTCAACATCTTTTGTAAAGCTACACTGCCTGTTACGCGCATTGCATGGTTGCCAGGAGTAACAAAGTAACACTTTTTTCACCATAATTTTCATTTTCTTTTTTTTCTGTTTCCAGTATTTCCATGTCATAGACCATAACTAAACACACCTTTTGTTGCCTTCAAACATCAACAGTGTTGCCACTGTACCTCATAATTTTTTTAAAACACCCATTTGGACCGGTACGCCTTTACGAGGCATTTCAGGATTGGCTATACGCGAAAACGATCGGTTTTCTTCTCTGAACTATAGTTGGCGAAATAGTCCACCTACCCAAGGTGGAAATTGACGTCCAAATTTCCGTACGAATTTTTGACATGCAATTTTCCATGCTTTGTGGAAAAATAAATTTACACTTTCACTTACATTTGGCAACACTGCATGAACAACACTGCACCCCGTTTGTTGTTTCTATGTTTAAAAATATCTACTTGGACAGGGCTAACATTTGGTGTATGACTTATGTATGTACAGGTTTCGGTTACAAAGTAACGCCACTCTTAATTCTCAGTTGCGCCGTTCGTGGGACACCCTGTATTATCGTGTACTTTCAACTGTGTTAGTTTGCGCCATTACTTATGAGACACCCTATATACAGTGCGTCCCAAAATAATTATCAGGGTTTCAAGTAGTTGGTATATTGCAACAGACGAAGGTGAATGTTTATATCGTACATGTACGATAAGAACGCCTGTGGAAGTTTGCTACACTGAGCGCTTATCATTTGTTTCCCATCAGTCACAGCGGCGTAGGTGTATTACAAGATGGCGTCTCCCGCGCAGAAGTCCTTTTGTGTCATTGAATTTGCAAAGTGTGCTTCTGCTGTTCCAGTTCAGCGAGCTTTTCGACGGCGATTTGGCAGTGATCCTCCGTCTGATAACAACATTCGTCGATGGTTTCAAAAGTTTCATATCACTGTATGTGACTGCAAAGGTAAGAGTTCTGGGCGTCTAAGTGTGTCGAACGAAAGCGTCGAGAAGAATTGGACTACCGGTGTCACGAAAGGTGCTCACATTGGACATTTATAAGGTACACTGTGTAAACTTGTTGAGTTGTTGTTTACTTTTACATAAAATACGAGGCGCATCTAGAAAGTAAGTTTCCCTATTTTTTTAAAAAAAACCAACACAGTTTCAGGAAACCATTTATTGGTAACAGGTACAGCAAAGGTTCAGCTATTTTTCAACATAGCAACCACCAGAATTGAGACACTTGTCGTATCGTGGTATCAACTTTTGGATCCCACTGTCGTAGAACTCTGCCGCCTTTGAATGGAACCAGCGTGTGACAGACGTCTTCAGCTCTTCGTCGTTGCCAAAACGCTCACCGGAGGACAGGAATTTCTTGAGGTGCAAGAAAACGTGAAAATCGCTGGGAGCCAGATCAGGACTGTAAGGTGGATGATCAAACAACTCCCAGCCAAATTCCGTCAAAACAGCTGCTGTGCGCCGAGCCGTATGTGGACGAGCATTGTCATGGAGGAGCACAACATCTGCAGTAAGCATGCCACGCCTCTTGTTTTGAATGGCACGTCGCAGTTTCCTTAGTGTTTCACAGTAATGGTCAGCGTTCACCGTTTCACCTCTGGGGAGGAAGTCAATGAGCAAAATGCCCTTCCTGTCCCAAAACACGGTGCACATCACTTTCTGTACCGACAGCGTCTGTTTGAATTTCTTCTTGACCGGAGATCCACTATGCCGCCAATGCATTGACTGCTGCTTGGTTTTCGGGGTGAAGTGCGAAATCCACGTCTCATCGCCCGTGACGATCCTGTCGAGGAAATCATCGCCGTCATCATGGTACCGTTGCAGGAGTGTCAGTGCTGCTCCTGAACGTTTCATTTTGTGTTCGGGTGTCAGGTTTTTCGGCACCCACCTGGCACACAATATTTTGAACAACAGGCGCTGCGTGAGAATCTCATGCAACACGGATGGCGATATCTGCGGAAAAAGGCTACTCAACTCCGTAATCGTGAAGCGACGGTTCTCTACGATGCGCTGCCGCACCAGCTCAACCAGATCATCAGTGATGAGGGACGGACGCCCACTGCGCTCTTCATCATGGACACTTTGACGACCTTCCGAAAACTGCCGACACCAGCGACGCACCATCTGCTTACTCATAATGTTCGGCCCAAAGACCTCACAGAGCTGACGATGAATGTCAATTGGCGCAATGCTTTGTGCTTTCAGGAACTTTATCACCGACCGAACCTCGCATGCGGCGGGAGAAGGAATACGAGCTTCCATTTCGGACCACTACTGCCTCGCTACTGGCATGCGGCGGGAGAAGGAATACGAGCTTCCATTTCGGACCACTGCTACCTCGCTACTGGCGCCGGGCGGGATCTGTCCGCCTGGCATATGATTGATACGTCTTAGCTCTGCTGCGCATGCGCAATTTACACGGCTCATTATGTTTACTTTCACGGGGAAAAAATAGGGAAACTTACTTTCTGGATGCGCCTCGTACATGAAATCCCGATAATAATTTTGGGACACTCTGTATAAATATTAATATTTATATTATAGCAGAGATAAAGCTAGGGGTGGCGGGAGGAAGAGTGAGAGAGAGTTTAGGAATCCTAAAAATGAGTCCAAGAGCTGAAACTACGGTACATTTGACATGTTGAGAGATTGGCAACACTGTTCACAGCAAAACTAATTCATTTTACCCCATTTTAAAATATTTCTGCAAGCTTCATGTTCTGATCATGGGTTTTATTCAATGGACATTCATCCACACCGTTGCAATTAACTTGAAAACGCACAAAAGCGGAAAAATAACATAACAGAAATTGGCACTCCTTTACACTAATCCATTCACTCCATTGCCGAGGACAAGCTGCGTCAACAGAACTATTCCTATTGAGAAATTATCCTAGGGTGGCCACAGATGTCACGATGCAAAGTTAAGCTGGAGAGTAATAACAATGGAACTGCTTATTCGCCCATTTCCATTATCGCGGTCGTTTATATTTGAGTTAGCCAATCGTGTATCGTGTTTGCAACTAGAATGCCGGTTGCTCAAGCGTTGGCTGTGACCGTTTTAGATCAAATATTGACACAAGAGAGACAGCTTTTGTCAACGCTTTGTTGCTTACATTGCAAAATTTGTCTTACACTAATCGATGCCTCGTTTCGTAGGTCGTGAGCAGTGTTGCCAACAGTACGATTCTAACAATCCTCTTTCGGTAAATTCATGCCCAAGACCTTGAACAGTATACTAAATCAACGACCCTGAAGATGATTCTAGATATAGCGAGGAGAATAAGCAAATATCTGAGAAGCGCTGTTGCTACATGTGCCTGCAGCGTTTAGACATGCGACACGAACTGCGAAGACGTTACACTCCCAAGGTCACCACATTGTTTAAAACAAAATAGCACAACACAATGACACAACCTAGCAAAGATAATAGTAGAGGAAATATACGGTTTCACCCGGAAATAATGGCAACATAAATGTTTTTTGTGCCAAATTTGTGGGGAATGGTATAGTGATTAATATATATAAAAAATCTGCCATCTTGGAAAATGGCGGCAAAAAATTCACTTAAAATTTAAAAAAATATATATCTCAAAAACGGTGCATTGTACACAAAAGATGAAGATAACCAAAATGAAAGAACAGAAGATTTGCTAAATTATGGTTTTTGTTTGAAAGAGCTACCATCAATCTTAATTGAATTAGAAAGATTCAAATATTTCCTTAATTTTTAGAATTAGCATAAAAGTTGGTTTCTGACACAAAACATAGCCAATATGTAAGAAACTATGTAATTGATGTCCTAAAGTCACTGAACCAAATTCATAGCTTATGATTTCCTTTAGTTATTGGTGTTTGTTTCGTGTCTTTAGAGTCAGTGGTTGAGGAGATATTTAGTTTAATCCTGAGTCATGCGTTTCCCTAAATTTACGTGTTCCATTTCCTATGATATTGGTTGATTTGCTTTATTTTACTTCACTTTTGTACCACTTTTGGCTAATTTGCGAAGATGGGAATGAGTGATGATATGATGAAATTGATGAATGGAAACGCACAAACATCCATGCCCAGGCCGGGATTCGAATCAGGGACCACTGGCGTCGTAGCGCGATTATGATATTGATGAGAACGTAATACATTGTTTTATGCAGTGTTTCGTTTACGAGACGTTTGTTACTTACATGTTGTTTTTGTTGTTTAGAATGTATGCCCACAGTGGCGGCGATTAGGTGTCTTAAGTGATCAGGGGGAGGGGGCAAGGATAGTTTACTTTCTACTGACTGCAAATACATAGAAACGTATTGAAAATAGAATTCGGGCAGATGATTTTGGGTCAAATATACTGGTAGACAAGGATTAACATTAACAAGTGTGTGTATGAGGGGGCTGCTCCCCATACCCCCCATCCTAATCACAGCCACTGTCAATACATTGAACTAATATGATATGGTAAGATACGGTTCTAAACCGGTGACTTTGCCTTAGAGTACATTGCAGAATTTTTCGTAGATACCTGGTTCCAAAATTTTAAATTTCATCATTTCCTCTACATATAGCCGCACACTTGTAGCACAGGTGTTGCCCCTGATGCAGCAAAAGGAGAACATTTGCGTAACTGATTCAAGATGTAAAGCCCACTTCCCAATACGGTAGGCTTTAATGAAATTCCGACAAATATTGAGCATACTAATGTATTGCAGCCACAGAACACAGTGTCCTGTTATCTTTCAGAGTTGAACCAACTGTAGATCAGCACCTCAGAGCTTGAACTTACATTAGAGTCTACTTCTGAATTGAGCAGGCAAACGATTTATTGAACGTGTGTCAGAAATATGTTCATTTGCAATGCACTTTGCTTCTTTAAGTAGCGTGAAGAGTGCTGCATAAACTATGAAATGACCCGTTGTGCCTCTGGCTATTGCTTTTTCGAATTGACTTGATTTGTTTTAGTTTATATTAGGTCGTTTTCCTGCCAATTTTGGCTAATCACGAAGATAATTGATTGATTGAGTTGGTGTTGTAAGTGCACTTTATGCACAGTAAGGCTAATCGGGACTAGACCTACAGTTTAAAGTGGGATCTGAACCACTGTGCAATGTGCCTCTACCAGGTATAGAACCCGGGACCCCATGATTATAAGGCAACAACACTACCACTGCGTCAATCACGTAGACAAGGATGAATGAATGGACAATCACAAACATATATGGACGACACAACACGAGTCCTTCTGTGGCAGGTCCAGCGGTAAATAAACGGAAAAGGTGATCATGCAGGGAGACCAGCGATTTCTTTGCTTCCAGATGTGCATTCAATTCACATTGCACTGTATTTGTGGGCAATCAAAGAGGTAAATCACACAAACATCATCACATTTGATCAACCAATTTTTGAAAGCACTCTGTATCGTAGCCAATGAGAACTCTGATAGTCCTCTGAAGTAGCCCATACTAAGGCTGGATGGTCTTCATGTCAAGATAAGTTTCCTGAGATGTGGTGTTTATCTATTGGCAGATTCAGGTCTTCAACAAATCCTTGAGATCATTTACGGAGGTAATACTGCTAAATCTATGATTACCGGAAAAGCGCCTCACTTCCAAGCAGTACACCTTAAACTGCATTTTCAAGATTAGCGAGACTCTGGGGTATGGATTCACAGTCAGTATAATCCTCTCTGGAGCTCGTGCTGTCGTCCATATTGTCCCTTCATCCATTTCACCATATTATAATCAGTCCTCGTCTTCGCAATTAGCCAAACGTGGCAGAAAAGAGACGTAATATAAACTAAAACGAATCAAATGAATCCGAAAACGCCATAGCCAGAAGCACAAGAGGTCATTTCATAGTTTATGCAGCACTCTTCACGCTACTTAAAGAAGCAAAGTGCGTTGCAAATGAACATATTTCTGACACACGTTCAATAAATCGTTTGCCTGCTCAATTCAGAAGTAGACTCTAATGTAAGTTCAAGCTCTGAGGTGCTGATCTACAGTTGGTTCAACTCTGAAAGATAACAGGACACTGCTGTTCTGTGGCTGCAATACATTAGTATTCTCAATATTTGTCGGAATTTCATTAAAGACTACCGTATTGGGAAGTGGGTGTAATGACCCCGAGTTTGCCATTACTTCGTGGTTTTATATTATTATTATTATTATATCTTATATTATTATTTCATGCTCATTATAGTTAGTATTATACAGTTCATAATTCATATATATATATATTCATAAATATATTTGCCTTTAAATGTTCTAAAGATTGTTCTAAGTTTAATTTTAATGAAGTTAGTGAAGCCAAAGTTAATAATTTCTGAGTTAAATACTTTATATCTATTTGTTGTTTCATGTTTCTGGCAAACGCCGTTCGTTTCTCTTATATTTTGAAAGCCATTGTTGATTTATTTAAACTCTTGTGGTGTGAGAAGATCACGCGCTTTTCATTGCATTGTTGCCACCACATACCTAAATTATCTGTGCCAGATTACTGTACATTTCTAATATATTACTGTTTGCTTTTATCAACTTCCTTGTATTAAAAGGTTATTGTGTCTGGTAACACTGTATAACTGGGGAGGTGTTTTCGCCTTCCAGAAAAACGGTTAGTAGTTGCGCGGAGAGATTTGAAGTAGCAAGAGGTGATTCGCGTTACGGGAAAGATAGGCTTACGCATCTCGTGCTGTATCGTTCGAAAGTATTTTTAATTGTAATTTTAGTCTTACATGATATACGTGCGTGTCTATAATAAACGTAAAGTTGAACATTTTGCGGTTTTTCTTTTATTTCGAAAGTGTATTTCGTACTTGTGGATACCAGGAGGACAACCTCGTGGGTTTTCATTGGACTTCACCTGTGGATCCAAGGGGAAGGAACGCAGTATTGGTGTGAAATGCTTGAGGGGACGATTTACTGGGCTTCACGTGAACTTGACATATGGTTGTCAGTGGGAAACTGATCTTTCGGAACTTTCTTTAATGTAAAGGAGCGTTCGAATCAGGACTTCAACTATACAGTCCGTCATATATTTTTGAATGTCCCTCGTATATTTAAAAGTTATGAAAGACTGAAGGGTGTAGAGAGAAGAAAATAAATAAGCTTGCCCAGTAAAAAACTCGAAACAGAGCGACGCCTTCGTGGTGAGCTTTGTTTCTCATCCTTCCCCCCTTGAAGCACATCTTGTTGACTACATTGCTGCTCACTGCTATTAAAACTTCCGTCACTGTTGCCATGGTAACGACAGGCGTGGATTTATTCTAGTGTTGTTTTTTCTCTCCTTCCCCATACTGGAATTCCTTAAGTGATGAAAGCGTTTTTATGTTTAGCGAACGTTGGCTTTGGTCTAAAAAAAGGTAACGGTGAAACTTTTTTCAAAGAAACACAAGTTACAGACACATCGCTATTTTGGACTTGTGTTGTTTAATGTCTTATTGCAGCAAGAGCAATTATAACTGACGCCAGGAGAACTAAACTATTATATTTAAAAAGTAGGAACTCAATTTACTGGGGCGATGATATCCTGTAGTTTATGCAAAATTAATTACCACAAACACTTTTGCAAATTTCGATTTAATTTTTCATTTTTGTTATTTAGCAGTAGCGATGATTAGGGGTGCCGAGGGGGCAGTTATCCCTCACTTTTTGCTTCGTTTGACCCCGCACTATGGTAAAACTTATGGAAATTAAACTGTCATTGCCCCCCCCCAGTTTTGGCACCTTACCCCCCAGATTTGGAAGCCAATCGCCGACAGTGTTATTTAGTGTCGCTTTTCTGTCACTTTTCGCTAATCGCAACGACGAGGATGAGTGATGATATGATAAAATTGATCAACGGAAACTCACAAAGAACACCCATGCACAATTTTATAATGGAAAATTTCTCATGCTTGAATAAATTTTAAAATAACAGGAATAACTTTTTGGGACGGCACAGCATCATTTGTCAATCGTTGCGCCCTTTAGTATGACTTTCAATTCATCCCGCACCAAAATTGTTGTTTCAGAATAAGATCTAAACACCAGTTTCTTTGCTTGTTTTGTTATGTTTAACGAGAAACATGTTCCTGGAAACGCTGTTGACCCCTACCCTTATACAATATTCCTGGGTGCGTCTATGACTTTGGTGGAGATAAACATGTTCTGTATCACGCCAAGGGCGTGACTCGAACACGGGACCCTTCGCGTCATAGCACAATAAACTAATCCCTTCGCCAAGGGGTCCGGCGAAGCGCTGGAAGCAGTTATTAGGTTAGTCAAAAAGTAAATGCAATGTTTTTGTTTTCTTCCGTAGGTTGGCTGTACAGCTTTCTGCGCCACTGTCCGTGTGCACCAGAGAAGAACAGCGTTCTGTAATCCGTTTTTTGTGGTCTGAAGGTGTACCAGGAACTGAAATCCATGGAAGACTTTCAGCACAATACGGTGACAATGTTTTATCGCTGCGGAGTGTTTACCAGTGGATTGAAAAGTTCAAAAGCGGTCGAACAAGTGTGAAGGACGAGGAAAGAGAAGGTCGTCCAGCCACATCCACTACTGATGACAACATTGAGTAAGTCAGTGCTCTGGTTCTGAATAACCGATGAGTGACTGTTGATGAAGTGGCAAACCATATGCACGTTAGTCATGGTTCTGCATATGAAATTATCCATAACAGGCTCAACTTTCATAAAGTGTGTGCGAGATGGGTCACTAAAGAACTCACTGACGAGAACAAGCGAAATCGTGTGAGAAACTGTCAGCAAGGGAAGCCTTTTTGAAACGAATCATCACTGGAGATGAAACATGGACCCATCACTTCGAACCTGAGAGCAAACGCCAGAGCATGGAATGGAAACACCCTGAATCTCCAGTGAAAAAAAAGTCAAGCGTCAACACTCTGCAGGAAAAGTGATGCTCACACTTTTTTGGGACTCAGAAGGGGTAATTATGGAACATTATGTGGAAAAGGGGACAACAATAAACAGTGAACGATACAGTGATATGCTTTCGAACAAGTTGAAGCTTGCAATTCGAAGCAAACGACGAGGTCGATTGTCGGAAGACATTCTTTTGTTGCATGACAACGCACGTTCCCATACCGCCCCCAACACCACTCAAAGTCTTCAGAATCTGGGCTTCGAGGTGTTAGAGCATCCTGCATATTGTCCCGATCTCGCCCCGTCGGATTACCATCTGTTCGGTCCACTTAAAGATGCTTTAAAAGGCCGTCGATTCGACACAGATCAACAGGTGAAGGAAGCGGTGCATACGTGGCTTGCTGCTCAACCGAAAACCTTTTTTTCTCAGGGTATCGGAAAGCTTGTGGAACGTTCGACCAAGTGTATTGAAGTGCAGGGGGACTATGTTGGAAAATGATATCATTATAAGTTTTCTATTGTTGCTGTGAAAAATAAAAAAAAATGATTACATTTACTTTTTGACTGACCGCTTATTACACCGGCGACCTTCAGCGGATCTTTAAAACTCCGCTGACATGGGAATCGACAGGAAATCAGTCGAAATAACGTAACGTCATCCTTATGCAAAAAGCACGGTTAACGATAGAACGGAACTCGCTCAACGGCTTTAACGATCTGAAATTTGAATCCCCTATAAATAGATCGCGAGACCAGATCTCGCCCCAGTTGTAATCAGAAAGTTATCGAGTGAACAGTTGTTGCCTCCAATTTATCAATCGATTGATACGTAAGTAGTTATAGCGGTGAGTTGCGCTTCCTAAAGAAGTTTCATTTCATGACCGTGCCATGCCTACTAAGTCAGCGAGACGAACATCTTTACAGGACGCCAGAGGTAAACGAACATTTCTTTATTTTTTCCTATGGTTCTCATGACATTGCCAGACCAGTCAATCGAAGTGTAAATATCGAATGTTAAGTGTTCTCTTTATTTCACAGGGGCGAGCCTCCCTTACTTGTATAAAAGTGCCTCTTGCACAAGCGAGTGGCTCTAGGCTGGCACAGCCTAAGTTTGATCCCAAAAACCCGTTGAGGTTTTTTACGGTTCAAAACGAAATGCACTTTCGTTTACTTTCTGTGCATTGAAACTATCGATTTTTAACTGTCATTCAAAAGTAATATATTTTTAAAAGGTCAGGGGGAATTTCTTCTTTCTTGTTTCGTTAATATTCTCTACAAATTATTTATAATATAACGTTCAGATTATGCACCTTTCGGACTCTGTTACGCTCGGTATTATTATTTACATTTAAGTTACGTTGTATTAGGTGCGAGAAGTTGCTACATCAAAAACAGTGGCGGCGATTAGGTGGGCGAGGGGGCAGTTACCCCTTACTTTTAACCACTTTTGCCCCCACTATGCTAAACCATATCTACTAAGGGAAAATAAACTGTCCTTGCCCCCAGTTTTGGAACCCAATTGTCGCCACTGACTCTAACGTTACTGCTTTCATAGCAGACAGGTATCGCTATGTATAAGGCTAAATAAATATAAAATGTTTATTTTTCCTAACCTTTAAAAGCACAATGGCAACATATAAGGACGGACTGATATGTTAAATAAACTTAATCCTTTTTACACATTATTCTTATTCTGACATATTCAACTGGACATTCGTTTAGACTTTGCCGCAAATTTTACATTTTGTGATTGTGTATGTTCAGTTGTCTATTTTCGCCTTGAAAACGAAATTCTAAGGGGGAAATTAGAAAACGGAACATAAATAAAACCAATAGGAAATAAAAAATGTAAAATTGGCAGGAAAGCGTAAACGAATATCCAGTTGAAGATTTTATATAGTTTTAATGTTCCTTAAGAATGAGGAGGATAAAATACTTACATTATTTTATAACATGCTAGCTGATTAACCTGCGTTTATCCCAATCTTGTATTAGACAGGAAAATAATGAATTCTAACTATAGTGTAAAATTTAACTAATTTTAAATGTGATCGTGAATGTCACCAATTAACTTAGCGACTCCGAAAACTATGGATTCGACACTAATCTAGGTCCTTTGTGGCATTTTATTTTTCACCCCTCATGCCGATAAGTGATGAACTTGGAGTTGAACCGCATTGGGAGTGTCACGAAAACTGGATTTATCTCGTAACACAGCCTGAATGTTAGACAACCCGAGAAACACTATCGTTGTGCGGATTGCATAGAGTCACGGATGTCTGTTTGCGCGGAATTTAATTATCGGTGGTTCTGAATTATTTTTCCATGTCACCCCTTCCCACCCCACCCCTATGGGTGCCAGGGGTGTCTTATCCTCACAGTATTTCTTTCCAGATTGCAAGTGATACGCATACCAAGTTTGGTTGAAATCGCCCCAGGCGTTCGAGAGTTATTGCTGAACAAACGAACACACACATACGCGTATATACATATACATCCATTTATATATACAGGGTGTTTCTAAAGGTCGTTTACAACGATTGGGAGGTGATTCCTCACACGAAAACAAGCAAAAAGTCTAAGTTCCATTTTTACGACAGAGGCTTCGTTTCCGAGATAGGAGCCTCGCAAAAGGTGACAAAGTGAACGTCACACTTAACTGGGACGAATACTATCACAGATAGAGAGGCGGTTCCAAGGGAATCATAAAGGAATCGTATGTGCTCAGTCCGGAAGTCACTATGAAAAGTTCACTGCACGCATGCGCAATGGAGTCCTCAGAGGAATTGGGGATTTCCAGCAACAACAATGCATGGAAAAGGTATGTAACGCAGCAAGAAGGACCGTGACAATGAGAAATGCGTTCAAGACAACACATCCCGACCTCAAACATCAAAACATGAGCACCGAACACAAAATCCGAAAAGTTGAGCACGGTTGCATACCCCAGTTACACGCGAGGAATGAACGAATCATGTCATGTGGCATACGAGAGACAGGAGGAGGGAAAGAAAAACACAATATCAGATGATTGCGACAACGTGTATTTTTACACGCGACAACTACGTAATATCCCCCCCCCCCACATACACACAACAAACAACAAATGCTACAATATCTTACGCACAGACAGTCCGTGTCACTGTACACCAACTGAAGATGTCACTTTCACCACACAAAGGGGGTGGGGAGCAATACCAAAAGTGTTCGCACGCGATCATTGTGACGTAAAAGAGACCAGTTTTGGAAGCGCTGCACAGGCAAGTCTGGCTCTCGTAGTCTACGTTTGACCTTCATGACTGCTGTTCCCGCGAGAGGAGCTCGAAGGGTTGGTTCTCTCCGGCAGTCGTCCCAATCGTGTTGCAGGTGCTGGGATATGATCAGCAGTTCGCTCTAGGTTGTCATACGCATTGAAGAGTACTAGTATGTTGCATTGAAAGAAGTTGACGTGGTGGAGTGGGCAAGTCAAGTATCGCAACAATTGGTCTGTGGTGTTCGTACGGTGATACGGCCAATTTGTGCAGTGTGCCAGTGTTAAACAAAAACAATACTTTGCAGTTCCAGCTCCCTATTACACAGATGGCTGCGTATACGACCCAGCAGCTAGCAGACATGCATCTCATGTATGGGGAGGCACGTGGTAATAGCCGTGAGGCAAGGCGTCTTTATGGAGAACGCTTTCCACATAGACGTTTACCGTCTCACACCTTCTTTCAGGTAGTGGACAGTCGACTGCGTGAAACAGGGTCAGTGTTACCACCGCGACAAGAAGTTGGAAGACCCCGAAGTGTACGCACACATCAGTTTGCAGAAGATGTGTTAACAGCGGTCGCAGAACATCCTGGCACCAGTACGCGAGTGCTCGCTCGGGCACGAAACACGTCTCATGTGAATGTTTGGCGAGTGTTGTCAGAGGAAGGAATGCACCCTTTTAAACTGCAGAAAGTACAAGAACTGTTACCTCGTGACTTTCGCCCTCGTATGGAGTTTTGCCAATGGTTGTTGCATCAGCTGGACACAAACCCTCACTTCGGGGCAAACGTATTGTGGACAGATGAAGCCATTTTCACAAAGATGGATGTCTTCAATAGTAGAAACAGTCATGTATGGGACTTTGACAACCCACATGCACTTTTTGTGGCCCATCACCAGCACAGGTTTTCAGTGAATGTGTGGTGCGGGATAGTACATGATCATTTAATTGGACCATACATTCTCCCTGTTCGCCTGAATGGTCGCACGTATCATGCATTTCTTAGTGAGGTTCTGCCTGAACTGTTGGAGACCGTGCCTTTGGCACTGCGGCAAGAAATGTGGTACCAACACGATGGTGCACCAGCTCATTTCGATCGTAATGTACGACATTTCCTGCATGACGTGTTTCGCAATAGGTTCATTGGTAGGGATGAGCCTGTGCCTTGGCCACCGAGGTCGCCAGATCTCAACCCTCTCGATTTTTTTCTTCTGGGGAGAAATGAAAACCCTCGTATACGACACACCTGTCACATCAGCTGAGGACCTCGTTGCTCGCATCAACGTCGCCGCCGCGACGGTAGCAGATACACCTGGCTTGTTTGCTCGTACTCGACAATCCTTGATTCGTCGCTGTCATCTCTGCGTAGAAGTAAACGGCAGACATTTTGAAAACCGTCTGTGATTATTGCCCTCGGCAAATACCAGTGAGAACACTTTTGGTATTGCTCCCCACCCCCTTTGTGTGGTGAAAGTGACATCTTCAGTTGGTGTACAGTGACACGGACTGTCTGTGCGTAAGATATTGTAGCATTTGTTGTTTGTTGTGTGTGTGGGGGGGGGGGATATTACGTAGTTGTCGCGTGTAAAAATACACGTTGTCGCAATCATCTGATATTGTGTTTTTCTTTCCCTCCTCCTGTCTCTCGTATGCCACATGACATGATTCGTTCATTCCTCGCGTGTAACTGGGGTATGCAACCGTGCTCAACTTTTCGGATTTTGTGTTCGGTGCTCATGTTTTGATGTTTGAGGTCGGGATGTGTTGTCTTGAACGCATTTCTCATTGTCACGGTCCTTCTTGCTGCGTTACATACCTTTTCCATGCATTGTTGTTGCTGGAAATCCCCAATTCCTCTGAGGACTCCATTGCGCATGCGTGCAGTGAACTTTTCATAGTGACTTCCGGACTGAGCACATACGATTCCTTTATGATTCCCTTGGAACCGCCTCTCTATCTGTGATAGTATTCGTCCCAGTTAAGTGTGACGTTCACTTTGTCACCTTTTGCGAGGCTCCTATCTCGGAAACGAAGCCTCTGTCGTAAAAATGGAACTTAGACTTTTTGCTTGTTTTCGTGTGAGGAATCACCTCCCAAGCGTTGTAAACGACCTTTAGAAACACCCTGTATATATATATATAGAAATTTGGTACACCTTAGATCACCCTCCATGGAAATCGAACCCGGGTCTCCTGCGTGACAGTCAGACACCATACCGACTGGACAAAAATTGCAATTTCCCTTTAAACGTCCAAAATCCAATTATATAACATTAACCCGTGACTGCCGAGGCGTCGTCCCTGGGACGCGAGGCCTAGAACAACGTTCTCGTTCTCTGAAGCAATAACATGCACTTCCCTCTAATTTTCAGTAGCTTTATATTTTGGAATATCACGTAACCTGCCGGCGCCACTTCGCTAGCAGTGTTTTAGTTTCAGAGCAATAGACACCTGGGGGTCCCATGGTCAACGCGACGCCGTTTGCCTAAGTCTTTTGGCAAGTAACCTTGTTCGAAAATATGAGTTGACAATCCGTTTTTTAGTAAAAATATTCTTGAAATAAAAAAATAAACTTGAATAAGTTGCAAGCGGAAGATATTTTTCAGATCTGGAGTCTGATAAAAGAGATAATGAAGTACTTATCTCCACTGACTACGATCAATTATATTTTCCCCCTCATTTTGACATTGTGCAGAATTTGTTTGTGTGATTTTTTTTTGTTTTCTTGAAGTAACTGCATGTATATTCTGTGATAATTGAACAACAACATCCAAATCAGACACCATGGCTGCTCTGAATATTCACACTCTATCCTTTCGTCGTGATCTAGCTGACATGAAATTTTTATACAAGATAATAAATGGCAAAATCAGAACAGATCTCCTAATCAGTGAATTCACACTTAGGGTACCCCAAACGCAAACGCGCAACCTGCAACTCTTCCACAACCCAACCACTAGGCTATCCCTTCTACACCGCTCCTTGTTTTACAGGCTCCCAGAAATCTACAACAAACTTCCGATGAATGTAGATATTTTCCTTCCAGAACGTAATTTTTGTATATTACTGACCAAGAACATGTAAATCTATCCCATCTTGATATTGTTTTTATCTTTTGTTATTTTTTGTTACTACTTTATGTTGTTCCAATGTAAAATGGCCAAATAAGACTGTATCTGATACTCTGAGTAAATAAATAAATAAATAAATAAATAAATTATTGTATCTTACAGTCACCTGAAAATGTATTGACAGAGCCGTTTACGAAAAATGAACAGATTTTTCTAGTGTTAAATAAATTGTGTAATAAATACCGCAATAACGGAAATAGTGAACAAAAAATTATCATAATTCCATAAAGAAGGCCCAAAATACATGATAATTTGTCAAAAAGTTCGCTACTGTTTCGATAGCTTATGGAAATAGTGAATTCAAGTTGTTGGTCCACGGGACCACACCACGCCCTTTGCGTTACAATCTGGCACCACGCCAGTTATGGGTTAATAGTTATTGCTGCGTACACAATATTAAGCTTTCCAGTAACGTAATGATTACGCTATCGGCTTATAATCAAGAGATCAATGGTCCGATCCCGGTGGAGGCACATTGCACAATGGTTCAGACCCCACTTCAAACTGTAGGACCAGTACCGATTAGCCTATGTAAGCATATAGCATAGTTGACTTACAAGCAAACATTTTAACTTTGACAAAACAATATTATTCCTCTAAGAATGACCTATTTACAGCCACATTTGTATAAATATCACGATGGGACTATACTGTGAAAGAGAAGGCTTAGATTTTCCAGGAAAAAAATTGTTGTTTTCATATCCTTGTTTTCGGTAAATGTCAACAGTTTTCCTGCTTGAATTCTTTGTCACAAGAATAAGAGATGCCCTTGAAGACAAATAAAGTCCTAGAAACATCTCTGACAACTGTTTTTGTGGAGAAGGAAATACGAGAGAGAGAGAGGAGGGGTGAGATGCGGAGAGAAGGAAGAGAAAAGAAGCGAGCGCTCGAACTGGGACACGTGGGAGAACCGAAAAGGATAGAAACCAATTTATTACGGACCATGGACGTTTCTTCATCTTTTGGAATTTTTCAATTCAATCTTATTTTACCTGGAAAAGATACGAATCTCTCAAATTGTGGAATACTGTTATGAAAAATGACATATTCTGAAAATTGAAATGAATGAGAATATTTTCCTCACGACAACGGCAAAGAGTCCATTTTTAAACGAGCATCCTTTCCACAGAGGTACTGGGTCGTAATGAATCTATCAATTAAATTACTAGTAGGCTTAGAAGTCCTATCTCTGCAATGAAGTCGTTAGCGTATACGAGGGCTGCTGGAAACGTTTCTGCAAACTACCATCAACAGTAGCGCTAGTGTTCCGCTATTATAAAAATCGGAAGAATATACCTTTTATATGCTTAAATTATCTTTGATTGTTTGTTTAAGCATATTCGTTTATTTCTCACAGCAGTTTGAAGAAGTAGTTTCGTGTGAAAAATCGAAATTTCTCCTGAACACTTTCGGGCAATGATTTTTAATGATTTCAAATGTAGTATAACACCGAAACGCATCGAGCGACTTCATTTGGCTTTTGGGGATTAAGCACCATCCAATAGGACTGTGTACAATTGGTTTTCGGAATTCCAGCGTGGTCGCACATTTCCCAGGGATGAATTTCGTGAAGGTCGTCCATCCACGTCTGTTGTTGCCAGTAATGTTGATGCTGTGCGTGAAATGATTGAGAGAGATCGGCATGTGACATACCGTGAGATTCAGGCATCCTTGAACATTGACATGAAAGCAATACATACGATTTTGCATGGTCATCTGAACGTACGGAAACTTTCAAGCCGTTGGATCCCACACAACGTGACCGAAGCTCAAAAACAGGCTCGTGTAAATTGATGTGAAGAAATGCTCAAAAATTTAAACCGAGGCAAGTCAAATTTGGTGTAGTACATCGTTACAGGAGACGAAACTTGGATCTATTCATACGAACCCGAAACTAAAGAGCAATCTACTGTTTGGGTGTTTCAAAATGAGCCGAAACCAACAAAAGTTGTTCGTTCGAGGAGTGCTGCCAAGCAAATGATTGCTTGTTTCTTCGGTTATACCGGACATGTGGCAACAATAGCTTTAGACGATCGAAGGGCTGTAAATGCTGAGTGATATACAACAATTTGTTTGCCAGAGGTCATCAATGAATTGCGTACAACAAAATCAATCGTCGCATTATTCTTCACCACGACAACGCCAGTTCCCACTCAGCACACCAAACTGTTGATTTTTTGTCCATTAAAAATGTCGAATTAATGACCCATTGTCCGTACTCACCTGATTTATCACCTAATGACTTCTTTTTGTTCCCACACATAAAAAATAAGATCCGTGGTGAGCGATTTGTGTCGCCTGAAGCAGCTATTGACGCATTCCGAACAGAGGTTTCTGAGGTATCAGCTTCAAAGTGGTAAAATGCTTTCAAAATTGTTTTGAGCGTATGCAAAAGTGTATCGATCTTAAGGGTGAATACTTCGAAAAACAATAAAGCCATTCTCAGAATTTCACATGCCTTTTTTCATATTGATTGCAGAAACTTTTTCAGCAGCCATCGTAGCTCTACGGAGCGAGGGGTCTTGAGTTCGAATCCTGAATGAGATATAGACGTTGGATTGTGCTTCTTACTATATCCATCTAATTTATATAGCTTCATTTCGTAATTTGGTACACCGAAAGAAATATCAGGTTCTCGTATAATGGGATTTGTAATATCTTTATGGCCCTCCCTGAGCATTGGCGATCTTTATGAGTGCCCCTTCATGAACTTAATTCTATTGCTGTTCATCCTAATCGTCGCGATTAGTCAAAAATTGCAGAAAGCGACACTAAATAACAATCAAATCAAATTGATCGTCCTTCTGCCTGTCAATGATAGTCGAAAATTGACAACACACGTCAATAGCGATTGTAACAAATAAAAATAGAAATATTGATTGATTGATTTTACTTCCCCATTCTGTCCCTTTCTGCTAATCGCGAATATGAGGATGAGTGATGATAAGAAAGTGATAAAGATACAATCATAGAGAAGACCAATCCATGCCAGGGCTGAGATTGGAATCCTGGAGTCGTAGTACGCTGTGCTAACCACTCCGCTACAGTGGTCGGCAATAATAGAAATATATTTTCAGGGTAAAATGGTGATAAGGCAATCGTAATCTTAATTTATATCTTCTAATATATAAAAATGGATGTGTGTGTGTTTGTTCAGGCATAACTCTCGAACGCCTGGAGCGATTTCTACCAAATTGGTACGCGTATCACTTGAAATCTCGAAAGAAATACTGTGGGGGTAAGACACCCCTGGCACCCTTAGGGGTGGGGGTTGGAGGGGGTGATATGTAAAAATAATAAAACATGACCGACATTAATGTGGAATAAATAGTTTTGGGGGGTCGCTAAGATGAATAGACTCTCCCAATGCCATTCAACTTCAAATTCATCACCTATCGGGATGGAGGGTGAGAGGGGGTGAAAAATAAAATGTAAAAAATTACCTAGATTAGTGTCGAATCCATAGTTTTCGGAGTCTCTAAGCTAATTGGTGACATTCACGATGACCAAACTTGGTACACATATGACTTACAATCTGGAAAGAAATACTGTGAGGGTAAGACAACCCTGGCATCCCTAGGGGTGGGAGTGGGAAGGGGGTGACTTAAAAATAATCGAAAACGACACATATTAGTGTGGAATCCATAGTTTTTGGGGTCGCTAAGATGAACAGTGACTCTCCCAATGCCGTTCAACTCCAAGACACCGCTGGTACCCCTAGGGGAGGGGGTGGAAAGGGGTTGACATGTAAAACGACTGATGTTAGTGTGGAATGCATAGTTTACGGGGTCGCTAAGATGAATAGAGACACTCCCAATGCCGTTCAACTCCAAGTTCATTCTAAATATAGTTAGAATTCATTATTTTCCTGTCTAATAGAAGATTGGGATAAAAAAATACCCGGGCAACGCCGGGGAATCAGCAAGTTAAAGATAAAATAAACATTAGTTATCTCGATTTTCCTATTTTGGTACTACGAATGCTAGAAAGATAAAATGTGGCATAGTGACATCGGATTCAAATGATATTATGATATATTAGCCGACCTACGTGGCGTAGTGATTAGCACAGCGCACTACGACACCAGAGATCCCAGTCTAGGCATAAGCGTTCTTTGTGAGTGTCCCTTCGTGAATATCATCATATCATCACTCATCCTAATCTTCGCGATTAGTCAAAAGTGACAAAAAAGCGCAGTAAAATATACCAAATCAAACGAATTATGATAATATTACATGTAATCCTCATCAGCAGTTTGTTAAAAAGTCTATAACAAATAAAATCACTGTGCTCATAGAACTTACCGCGTTTACGTACAAAATGCAGCTTTAGTTTACTTCAAGTAACTCTGCATTGTTTCGACATGTCACAAGCCTGAATAATGTTGTCGAGAACTCGTGTGTAATTGAATCGACTTGATGCACCAGTATGCCTGAAGGGATTAGAGCTTTGTACCAGATGTTGATTCGGTTGTCGTGTTTATTTTTCTCGCCCGGCCGCATGTGCTGCCATCTATATGTATGTTCTGGGAAATGCACCGTGCGAGCGTCAACGCCGTCAACGCCGTCAACCTTCCCATGGGCACTGTGGGCGGGTCTTGCGTGTCGGTCACAAAGAAGTCGGTTTATACAATATTGTGTGGCGAAATGATGTTACGAATTATGCCTATCGTGGAATTCAAAAGTAAACAGGATACGCAAGGATATGCACCGTTTTGGGGGAAGATATTTGCATGTTAATAATAATAATAGCAGGAATTAGAACAGTAGTTGGAAAGTTTACTAACTACTATCAAAACTATGTTAAAATCCTATTGTTTTTATTTACAGGTAAATATGTAATAACATGTTAGAAATTCCAAAGCAATGACTAATTTCGAAAATTTCCTGTACCGGAAATTTCCCGAATTTGTCCCTCCAGAACGTCGGGATTTGGTCTAAGGCGTCTTGCTTTGGGTTCCGACTACAGGACGCGCGCAGGTTTGAGTCTCCTGAGGGCAAGCGTAACATCTCTCTCCTGAGATTTCGGCCTGTGTATGGGATAGGTGGCCACCCACCATCGTGAGGAAATTGCTGACTGTAACTCGGTCATGAAAACCTACAACAATGACTGGGGGCTCATCGTGCTGACCACACGTCATCCTGCAACATCTCGGTAGGTAGGCCCTGACCCTCACTGGCTGTTGCGATAAAGGTTGTTACTGAGGCCATGAAATAATTCGACTTGCTTATTGGCAAAACCAGTAATGCCCAACTGAAATACAAAATGTTGTATCTTCCCTATTTGCTGTGCTGGGCAAACGTCCCCACCTTAACATCTTGCTATAGATTCCCAGTCAACAACCTCACTTCCACATTCTGGGGAAGTATTCGGAAATATAAACTTTGGTTCATTTTGAGAACGAGATCTCTTGTCTCTTGCTACAATCCGAGGAATAGCGCCTCTTGCCTGTTCTGCTACTACGAGATCGTCTTCTCGTATGTCTTTGCGCTTCATTTCATCATGATTATACAGATTTGCTCTAGTAACGATCGCCCCAACTATATTTATCTCAACTACTTCAGAAACTGAAGTTAATTGACCTGTTCTACCAACTTGTACGGGTACTTTCTCTATTTCAGTTTGGGCTTCCCGATCGTGCAGTGGTAGCGTCGTCGCCTTGTAATCAAGGGGTCACGGGTTATATCCCCGCTGGAGGCACACAGTGTTTCTGATTCCACTTTAAACTGCAGGTCCAGTCCCGATTAGCCTTACTGTGCATAAAGTGGACTACAAACACCAAATCAATCAATCTATTTCAGAATATCCACAACTGCAGAAGTGATGATGGCAAAGACATGAAGAGAAGAAAAAAATATTGATACGTTGTCTAAGTAACAATGTGAGAAAAGTATGTACAATGCCTTTATATTTTTTGAACCTATGTACTTTCTACGTGTTCTCTAAGTTTATATAGTAATGGTATCGCGTTCATTTAGAAATTAAGGAAAGCAACACTCACTAACATCCTTTCTACGGGTCTCAGGGGACTATGATAAATATTCGCCTGCTTCTATGGTACACGGGTATGGTAAAGAATTAGACAAAGCGTGCAAAACGTATTCTTGAAATGATAAGTGCAGCTTCTATCTGCGCTTATGTATTTGGTACTGAATAAACTTAAAATCAGTAGAGGAAAAGCATATGCAAACTGGAAGTATTTCAGATTATCTAGGGAAATGATGTTGCATAGACTGGCTTAGTCTAGAAGTTTTTCAGAAACATTTGTCTACTCCATTATCCACAGCAAGATATCCTACGAGTCAATTTGTCTACTCCATTATCCACAGCAAGATATTCTACGAGTCAATTTGTCTACTCCATTATCCACACCAAGATATCCTACGAGTCAATTTGTTTACTCCATTATCCACATCAAGATATCGTACGAGTCAATTTGTCTACTCCATTATGCACACCAAGATATCCTACGAGTCAATTTGTCTACTCCATTATCGACACCAAGATATCCTACGAGTCAATTTGTCTACTCCATTATCCACAGCAAGATATCCTACGAGTCAATTTGTCTACTCCATTATCGACACCAAGATATCCTACGAGTCAATTTGTCTACTCCATTATCCACAGCAAGATATCCTACGAGTCAATTTGTCTACTCCATTATCCACAGCATGATATCCTACGAGTCAATTTTTTCTACCTTTGTAGAACATGCTACGACAGCATGGGCACTGCGTTGGAACCCTGGGTAAGACACGGATCCATATTTGTCCCGTCATATACGTTATCATAATTATACGAGGGGCATTAAAAGTGACGATGAAAATGAAAGATGATTATCTCAGTCCCGGTTATCTCCGGAGCAAGCGAACGAAAACAAGTCTCTGCGCAAGTAGTGACGCGAGATGGCTCCACCAATGAACACGTGAGAGGGAATGAGAATGCCTGGAGGGGAGAAGCGACTGCTGTTACCAGCCTTTGCAGCAGGTACTGCTTCGCTCTGCCCACTCGATCCCCCCTCCTCTTTATATGTGCGGCTATGTACCAGAGATAGATGAGAAAGAATATGTGAGTGAAGAGTGAAAAGTTGTGAACCTCACATGGAAGGAGTGGGTAGTTAAAATTTTGGAGGATGTAAGGTGTGAGATTTAGGATACTGAGTGCGAACGTTTATGACATTCACATGTTTTCTTCTAATTTTTTGTCAGGTTGAAAGTGAATGAAGTGTCAGAGAAGAGAGTGGCCGACAGGGCAATGCCTCACTGCACAGGCTGCTTTGGTCGAGTGTGGCTTCACCGCACTTCCCCATCCACCTTATACCCCCGACCTGTCCCCGTCAGATTTTAATCTTTTCCCTGCTATGAAGAATTCACTTCGAGGACGTCACTTGCTCACGGACGAATGCGGTCATTCAGTGGTGTGAGACTCAGGACAAATCATTCTACCAGATAACTGTAAACGAATTGCAGCACAGAATGCATAAGTGCATTGGTGATTATAGAGATTATGTGAGAAATCATAATGTGAACTGTAGCTCAAACACCCCTTCCCTGTGAGGCTAAAAACTTTTTACTCTCCCCTCGAAGATACAATTGATAAACGTGCACTCACAAGGGAAAAGTAATGTCTCAAACCCAGAACTTTGATGGTAAGATAGCGAGTCCATCATCCAACGATACGACTCGGAAATCGAGACAGGTTTCTAAATGTAAAGTCTACAGAAATTTCATGTTATCCGAGCACTGAACTGATATAGAGTCAGCTTTATATGGGGTGTTAATTTCTAACGAGGTTTTTCACGGATCGAAATTACACCGGAATAAAAAAAGACATAATTTACGATCTCTCTTGCGGTTCCGCAAAATCAGAAGAGGCGGAGATCACCTGTGCGTGGGCGTCTGTTAGTATCCGTGTGAGGGAGAGGAAGGGTTGTGTGGGTGTCCTCGCTTCAAAGATCGATATCCAGGCCTTCCAACACATTCTCATTCGTCCTAATGTTTGGGAACAACAGTTTCGCTCCCGCCTCATCTGCAACTGAAAGCAATTCTTTATCTTCCTTCAAGTCACGGTCAGAGGATCAGTTTTCTCCGTTGCTATTTCTGCCTTGTTTATCTCCCCGTTCCAAAACAGCAGGCTTAACGGTCCATTGCTTCCTTTCTTGGTTCTCTAGGCTTCCTTATCTTCTCTTTTTCTCGATCCAATTTTACTTGTGGCAACAAGTTGTTTTTTTACGACACCCAATGCAAAGAATGGGTGCGTGCTCTCTGCGTGGGTTTCGAACTAATTTCTTGCCCCTTGGAAATAAGCAACCGGATTTACAGAAGAGTATAACTGCTTGCAGAGCGTTTAAGGTGCTAAGGTTTCAAAATACCTGACTTTTTGTTTTGATTTATTTTACTTTGTTTTTCTGCCACTTTTGGCTACACCCTGTCCTAGAGCAAGGGAGCGCATGGCGTCAGAGGGGAAGGAAATAGAGTTGACAGAGCGAAGCAGTACACGCTGCTGCGAAAGCTGGTAATTGCAGTCGCTCCCCCTCCACGCAATCCCATTCCCTCTCACGTGTTCATTGGTGGAGCAGTCTCGCGTCACTACTTGCGCAGATACTTGTCTTCGTTCGCCTGCTCCAGCGATAGTTTGGACAGGGTATAATCGCGAAGATAAGGATGAGTGATGCTATGATGAAACTGATGAAGGGACGCCCGCCGTGAGTACCCTTTCCCAGGCTGAGATCCGAACCCGAGATTCCTGGCGTCGTAGCGCGCTGTTCTAACCACTCCACCACGGAAGTCAGCTACGTGCCTGTTTGAGGAATCACATTGTTTTTTAAGATCCTGTATAATTATGCTGGTTTAGCATTGATTTCGTAAACGTGTATAAACTTATTTCTCATTACAATGATCTAAGCTGCTGATCATGCAAGCAGAATGCTCTAGGAAGATATCTAGACAGATCCAGTAAATGTCCTGCTTAGTAACAAGTGATTGTATTCAGGAATCTAAATGTTGCACCCTTACAGGTACGCAACCCTACTATACACTAAGGTTTAACTAATTACATAACCTTTAAGGATATGACTTTCATAATGACTAAAAGGTGCTGGGAAAAGATATATTAACAGGAGGTTGCTATATTGCTTAAAACTTTACATATATCGAATTCGTCAGGAGCCGCCATATTTAATAATAGACTGTTATTCACCCTTTCATCATTCATTTTCTTTTCTAGAGCGGGTTCTAGAGAGGTTAGGTAGAACATCTCTATAATAATCGAGGTGTTTTCGTTAATTTTACTTCGAATTCGCGCATAGGCAGTAAAGTTAAAATGACGGGGATTTCTCCACCATTGAAAGTCGTCTCATTTCGCCAATCCCACATTAAATACTTCGCACGAAGACTAAGTTGATGCACTCTTTCTGGAAGTTCATATTCGAGGCGCATCCAGAAAGTAAGTTCCGAAAGTAAAGTGCCCCAAGAGGGCACGAGTGGCCAGAGCGGGACGCGCTTGCGCAGGAATGGAGGAGAAACACGTAGCCATAACCTGACGCGAGCGCAGTTGCGTGAAGCCAGTGGTGAGAGAACTGTATGTTAATAATATGAATAATAATGTTTAAATTAATACAATTAAACAAATGTAATTAAATATTAATTTAGATATGCAAATTTATTAATATTGCATTTTTATTATTACAGGAATACTTGGTTTGGTTTGAGTTGATGTTTTAAGTCCACTTTATGCACAGTAAGGCTAATCGGGACTGGACCTAAAGTTTAAAGTGGGATCCTCCACCGGGTATCGAACCCGGGATCCCTTGATTACAAGGCAATGACGCTACCACTGCGCCATGGGGGAGGCCCTACAGGAATACTTAAAAAATGGTGTAAGATAACAGTATTTATTATCTAGTTTGCGTGTACCTAAGATCGCCAAATTTGTCTGAAAACAAGGAAATTAATGTCAAATAGATAAAGGATTGAATATTTATTGAATAATAATAAAGAAGATGTTCTTGATTAATGTTTTATGCGTATTTTCATAAGTAGTAGTGTGCATAAATCTTCTTTGCTACTGTCCTTCAAATCAATGATCCCAATATAATACCTAGGTAATAAACCTTGTCTTCCAAGTTCATTGGAAATAAATAACTATCGCTTATAGTACATCAAATGCTAAAGAGTGCATTTTCATTATTTTATTTTAGTACTTGGTAAGTCTTTCGGGGGGGGGAGGGTCCGGACCCCCTCGACCACCCTAAATACGTCCTTGCCATGTTATATGATAGCACTCACTACCCTTTCTTCTGGATTTGAACACATTTCAAATTATGGACACACTTTATGTTTCACCAATGGAATGTGAACACGAAGAAATGTTTTGCGTTTTCCCACACATTTTCATAAATTTCACTTCCTTATCTTATAAATTTCAGGAGGAACAAAGATTTGTAATCTTGGAGGGACTTTATGGACACTCTGTACATATTTTACATGCTAATTAATAGCCAATATTCTTATTACTATTATACTGTATTGATTAAAACACAATGGGACCTATGAGGCCATGCGCTTTGTAAAAACGTAATATTTTATATTACGTTTTCTTCAGGAGCATTAAACATTCTGACATCTTCAACTGTGTATCGTGTCATAGCCCTAATGGCTTGGCACTCGCTCACACAAGCCCCCCCCCCCCCCAAGGATTGCGATTGAGGTGCGGACCTGACCAGATCAAGATTGAATATACTGCGCATACAGTGCAGTACGGACATACGCGATATCCATATTATGATCATGTGCTCGACGGACCTGGCTCTGCAGCACACTTTTTTCCTTTGGCCTGTCCGGATTAACGAGGTTTTACTGTATGTTTATAGGCATAATATCATGGAATTTGACAATGGTAGAGTAGTTTAAGACACAAGGGAAGATGGAACTTACTCCGTTCGTGCATTCAGAGTCTCTCTCCCCTCTCGATGATCTCCAGATCTACTCTGATCTAATCTAACCGTTTCCGATCACTGCCGTCAGATTTTTGTTCTCTCCGGATACTGCAAAATAACCCCTCATTCATCCAGGCAGTGATCGGACATTTGCTTGCCAAACTCAATTCTCTAGGGCCCGGGACATTATGTCCTATAAAACTGTAAAATATGTATGTAATTATGTCATATAAATTGGAAAATATGTCATGAAAAATTACAAACATGTCAGAAAATGCAGAAATATTCCCAGTAAAGCCAAAAATATGCACAACAGTACTCTCGAATTTCTCCCATACCCGATAGAGTAGAGTAGGGGCTGTAATGTACCGAATGCTATTTTTACTTTTGTCTGATATTTGTGAAAAGCGAAAAAGGCAAAGAAATGAGAACGAAACTTCGTTACTTCCCGTGCAACAATGAGAGAGAACATTTTTCCTCAATAATGTTTGCATGGCTATCAATTGTCGGCGGGATAAAAAAATGGGGGTGGTCTGTACTAAGAAAACACGGCACCTTTCTTCCTCCGTAATTTCCATATCCTGCCATCGACAATATGAACTATCCGTTGTTCTAAAAGCTACGAAGAAAAAATTATGAAGTAACCGATTATGTGCGAGAGAATTACGAAATTATACAGAAATGTGTCTTATTACAACAAAATTGAAGAAATATGTTGTAAAAACGTGAAATTGGTGAAATGTGTCAAAATATGCTTTGTCAAGTTTGTCTATTTCGGCGGATTTTCGTCAGATATGTAAAGATCTCATCCCAATATTAGATCCGAAGCCAAATCAAAAAAATGTTGTAATAGAGCCCGGAAGTTCAGGCATTTACTTTCGTTAAAATAGGCTGGCAAAAAAGCATTTATAATGTGGTAAATAGGCACTAAAAATGAAAAAAAAGGCGAAATAAACCGAAAAAAGGCACATTTAGAAGTCGCTTATTTTTATCTATAATTTCTGGCAAAATGTTAAAATCTAAATTGGGAAGAGCATTTCAATTTTCTCCGTCTTGATTGCACATAACTACAAGGTACTTTTTAAGTTATCAACATTCATTGATAGTCGTCTGTCAGAGAGAATGTTTTTCATAACAGAAAATGATCTTTCTACTTCGACAGAAGTTATTGGAGCATACATATAACAAGCTAATGTAGCTGGACTCATTTTGGTAACAGCATTTTCACCTTTTAGAATATCACAAATTGTTTTCAATTGTTTCAAGTCCTCATTTGCACTCACTACCTGTTTGCACTTTTCCGCAACAGCTGACCCCTTTTCTCCTGGCACTTCCATCATCTGCTGCATAGATTCCTCGAAGATTTTCATGGATGCTATAATTGTAATTGTCTCTGGCAATGCACCATAATGTGCAAAAGTAAACTTCAATAGCACAGGAGTTTTTTCACTTCACTAATTGAAGCCGCTTCATTTTCTGGAAGAGCATCGATCACCTCACTGATTTTTTGAAGGTTATTAGCATAATATATAGCTGCTGATATCCAGGTTCCCTATCTCGTCAAGACTGGTTGCTGAGGTAAACTAAGCTCAATCGCAACTTCCTGAAATTTTCGGGTTCGAGAGGGAGATTTCAGAAATATCTTCTTTGTGTTCGAAATCAACCTGTCCACTTCAGCAGTCAATCATGCACAAGAAATGTTAACCGAAAGGCAATATCCTGACTCAGCATGAAATACTTTTTTCTCACACTTTTCTCCTTCAGCAATGTTGAAACATGCGTGAGTTCAATATTACTTAAATAAGGCGAAAATTATTCACATAATAAACGGAAGAAAAATAAATGCCAACAACGTTTTTTGGGAGAAAAATAATTTATATACACAATTTTTTTAAGAAAAATGTCAAATTTCATTGAAAAAGGCAAAAAAGGCATTATAATTAAAAATAGGCAGTGGGGTCCCAAATAGGCAAAATAGGCAAAATGAAAAGGCTTCCAAAACATTCGAAACAACATAAGAAACGTATATCCGGAAATTTTTTATCAATATATGCAGTAGATAAAAAGAGGCATTTTGCCAAACTTCCGGGCTCTAGTTATAACAAAGTCCGGGCCCTACTCATCACGCTTCAGTTGCGAGACTCATACCTGCACCAACGGTATTCGTTCACACTTTGAAACCAATTTTACAACTTTCGAATTGTAATTAGATTCGTGAGCTACCTTTTCATCTATCATTCTGCTTCTCATCGTTATCACTCCATCTAGGCAAAGTTCTGCAAGGCATTCCTCATCTCTTAGCGTTACTATGTTAAACCATATTCTTCGTTACATTGAGCAAGTTCTTGCGATGCACTAGTTGTCGCTTCAAGTGTGGATCTTCCATTGTTGGTTTGTCTGCATATAGCTTCAATTGTTTATTTGTGTATATCAAATGCCATAAGAAACCTGCACTCCCATTGGCTAATTCATTCTGAGCGCGGTGTCTTGTTACTGCCATATCTTTGCACTCTACAGTTTGTGTGTGCGCGGAGAAGCCACTCGGGCAACAACTGGAAACCGTCGCGGACAGTTACGGATACCGTAAGCCTAACGTGGCTATGTTCTTAGTGGCGTGTTATCGTGACACCAGCTGCAAAATTTGTGTAAAACAGTTTTCCCTAGACAGGAGTGCAGGGAAGTGTGATTTCGTGTTGTGTGTATAAATTATAATACATAAATATGGTCATCAGTGTGTACCTGTATTTTTCTTTACAACTCCAAGAAGATTGCGGTGAACTTAGCCCTACAATTGACACAATCCATTCCAGAGAGGTGTAAGTAGTAACCTACAATTTTGCTTACATTTAAATCCTGCCGACTAGGATCATCAATCATAAATGGTCCTACCGGACCGAATTCATCGTTCATAAAAATGGTACTCAGCGGACCGGATTTCGCAACATGGTTGTTTCCAAACAGAAGTTACAGCCAAAATAATGAGAGCGTGAGTTTCAAGATCGGAACTCTACACCCTGGACTGCATTTTGCAGACTAACGAGGCTCTGGCGACTGGCCTTATGGCCAGTATAATTCTGTGTGCTGTCCTGTGTCTTGTACTTATGTGTGCTTAGTGCCTCTTTACAGCCTCAGCTTTTAACCGGTCTGAAAATTTTTGTTGCGACACGACATTACAGTTATGTTATTTTAGTTATCGTAAGGGGCTGTACCCCGTATAAGGTGACGGGTGCAAACTAGCCTAAGTGCTGACGCACCCAAAATTTTAAATTCAAATTATTTCGCAAACACTTTCAATCAAATGGTGGATATTCGTACATAATTTTTTATAACTTCGGTAAGGGGGGTCAAAGCCAGTTGAGCTCATGCCTGGTTACGCCAATGCATACATAATGTACTTTTCTGAACGTTGCTTCTGACGTTTGTGTCTGCATTATTCAATAACATATCTGGATATTCGGGAAATGCAGTTTTTGCATACTTTACAGCAATGGATAATCAAGACGTTCTGTACTCTAATACCGAGGGGTGACTTCAAAGTGGTTCAGATATTTGAATCTGTGGGTGTAGATAGTGATTGGAGCATCCCACAGAGTGTACAATGGATATTATATACAAAGGTACCCTGTATATTGGAACATACATAAGGGTATATCGGGGATGTGGAGTTAGGGTCCAAGCATTCACAATCTCGGCTATTTGTAGAACTGATGTGATCAGCACCAGGCTCCGGCCACCTTAATACCCCTCTCCCATCAGGTTCATATTTATCAGAGGCTGGATGAACCCAAGAGCCGATTTAGGCAGGAACATTCTTGATAACATTCTTCTTGGAATCGAACCCTGGTCTTTCGTGTGCCAGTCAGACGCTGAGTTATCATACTATTTATATTTTTAATTATGTCTCTTTTGGATAAACGCGACGATGAGGATGAGTGTGAGTAATGGTCCAATGCAATTGATGAGAGAACTTTTAAAAATGAAGATTGCGGGCATGTCTCTCATATCCCACCTGGGTTTCCTCTCCGAAGCTTTCAGGTTAAGACCTGGCTGTTATTTCATCAATTTAATCTAATCATCAATCATTCTGCCTCCCCGATGGCGAAGTGATAACGACGTCACATTGTAATCAAGAAGTCCCGGGCTCGATACCGGGCGGAGGCACATAGTGGTTCGGATCCCACTTTAAACTGTAAGTCCAGTCCTGATTAGCCTTCTGTGCATAATGTGGACTTAAAAACAATAACTCATCATGCATCCTCATCGTCGCGATTGGCAGAAAGGCGATACTAAATCTGAAGTAATACAAAACAGATACAAGCAAGAGAGCAAAAATTCCTTTTCTATTTGACTTATCCAGGCATGTCAAACGGATGTGTGCCCGATTATTCATGTGTAGGTCACGTGGTTTGTCGTAATTGCTACGTTACTCCATTAGTGGTCGTTTAAAACCTGTATATGTTGCATACACTGAGGGAAAAATTGTATTTCCCGAGAGGGCTCGTAGGGTTGCCCCATTGGCATAGTGGTAACACCATCGCTTGTAATTGAGGGGTCGTGGGTTCCATACCCAGTGGAGGCACACAGTGGCTCGGATCCCACTTTAAACTGTGGGCCCAGTCCCGATTAGCATATCTGTGGCTTAACTGGACTTTATAAACAAAAGAAAACTCGTAAGGGCTTGTAGCGTCCAAGCGAAGCGTCGAAGTTAAGCGTCAAAGAGGGAAACGTTTTAAAGAAACGTATTTGACTTCATGGCCTCATGTTAAAGTTTGTGCTGTGACATTCTGTAAATGTTGTCTGCAAGACAATAGATGAGAAAGAAACGTATGTTTATAAATAGAAACGAGACCGAGAACATGTTAGACTTTCTCGTACAAGAGACGAGACGAGACTGAGTGGCAAAGAATCAAACCAGGAGGGTATCACGCCCCCTCCCACCCATATGCTATTTAAATAACAAATATATATTGGTTCAACAGGTAGTTGCAATGTTTACAAGTCAACATTTCTAAGTCGTCCAATGTGGCACACTGGGTAAAACAGGACACTAACGATTTGGAGCTGAGGAATTGTTCACTCTGAAAATAAATAGAAGATCTTGTACTCACCCACTGATTGGAGATGCATTGCGTGAAATCGAGGGATAATCCTGTTATCTTCTCCACAACCCGTTCAGAGTCTCAACTCGAACCGTCTGTTGTGAGCGCGCGCTCGTAACGGACGTTCCAAATCACGCACGGCGCATGCGCAGATCCAGCCGTTGCCATGGCGACGGATCGATTACCCTGTTTGATCTTCCCACGCGACAGAAATACAGCACGTGGAGAGCCCCTATCAGGTAAGACGATGCGATCTGATAGTAATTAGAAAAATGGAGGGTTTTACGGAAGGGAGACTGCTAATTTGCATACGGCAATGGTTTATTTCCAGATGAACCGACACCGGAGAGTGCTCAAAAGAGGAGAACGTGTAAAAGTCCTGAACGACCAAACCACCATGGTTTTATCGCCCAGTGGCGTGACAAGAATGATCAAAAGAGGGAGGGTGATGTTTTGTTTACAATGCTGGCCGCCTTTGGAACTGCCGACCGTTGTGACGGAGTGGTTAGCACAGCGTCTTTCGACCCCAGGGGTCCCGGGTTCTATAATCGGTTTAACCCCAAAAAGGGACGTCTGAAGAATATCAATTTACCCCCTCTAAGAAAACGATTAGGCCTGATCATAAAATTATAGTTATTATTTATTAAAGTATGAGTCGCATAAACGATACATCATAAACAATAAATGAATTACAATCTTTCGTTGTCAAAAGTGTTATTTTTTAAAATCTCGGTAAGGCTTGCGTAGTTTTTCTGCTAATGCCCAGGCCTCCGCGATGGCGCAGTGGTAGCGTTGTTGCCTTGTAATCAAGGGGTCCCGGGTTCGATACCCGGTGGAGGCACATGGCACAATGGTTCGGATTCCACTTTAAACTGTAGGTCCAGTCCCGATTAGACTTGCTGTGCATAAAGTGGACTTAAAACAACAAATCAATCAATTCTGCTAATGCCCAATTAACAGATTCCAAATTCACAGACTGCCTGAATTCCTTCCCGATTCACCTATCACGACCCCCGGCGGAGTGTGACACGTGCAGCCTTATTGAGACTTCCAGATTTACAGATTTCTCCCCTCCCCCTGTCCACAATACCCTCTCACCTCCACGGAGGAAGTACCTTACCACTCCCCCGCAAGCACCTTCACGGATTCATTCAATGAACACACACGAATTGACGTGGTTGCGAAGTGAACATTTTGTGATCCAAGTGAAAGTTATTTGGTTTATGCGATATGGACCCCCCTGGAAGAAATAATGATGGAGGCATGGGCGTCCGGAAAGGGGGGGGCAAGGGAGGGCCGTGGCTCCTCCCTGGAAAACGAAAGTCAACCAAAAATTACATATTTCACACTTATAATTTAATTTTTCAGCCACAATAATGTGTGGTAATTATTGCACGAACATGATAAATTCAAATTTAAGCAATGTTTTTTGAGGGATGAACACTAATATTTGGGGAAAATATTCCATGTTGGCCCCCATGGAAAAAGAATACCATCCTTGCCCCTCCCTGGAAAAAATCGTGCGGACGTCTATGGATGGAGGTAAGTTTTATTGACATGTAAACTGCGTTACGTACTTGCTCAAATACCGTTATGATTATTTATGTACATACTTTTGTTTTGCAGCCATTGATAAGGCAAGCTTATGTAATAGATTGGATTGATTGATTGGATTGATATGTTGTTTTAAGTCCACTTCATGCACAATAAGGCTAATCGGGACTGGACCTACAGTTTAAAGTGCGATCCGAACCACTATGTGCCTCCACCGGGAATCGAACCCGGGACCCCTTGATTACAAGGCGACGACGCTACCACTGCGCAATCGGGGAGGCCCTTATGTAATTGAGGGTGTAATAAGTTCTCGACGATGCCCAATCGACTGAGTCTGCCCTAACCTAATCTAACCAAAATGTATTAGGATCGATTTCGAAACGACGATGGTTAAAGCTATCTTACAATCAAGAAAGTGGGGAAAAGAGGGGTAAAATCTATGAATTGGGAAGAGGTTCTGCACGTGAAGAGAAGACTGCACGTGTCACACTCCGCCGGGGGGTGATGATCGGTGAATCGGGAAGGAATTCAGGCAGTCTGAATTGGGAATCTGTGAACTGGGAAGTCACCGTTTTTCTGATGTTAGTCCTACACTGAAGTTGAGGAATGCCAGAAGTATTTATCAGAAGAACCAATCTTCTTGAGAGGAATTTTATTCCTCACCAATCGTTTATAAATCTCCCCCCTAAACCTTACCCCACCTATCAGACACACAACGCGAAATTTGTCTTCTGAGTTTGTGTCAAGGAATTTAAATTCTTGTTGCAGTTCCGTATTGAAACTACATGTACGCTTCTTCACCATGATTATTCATTTCCCTACAAATAACGGAACACGCACACAGCAATACAACTCGCGACGCAAGCTAACTTCAACAGGAAACTGCTGTCTGCTCGAACGTTCTCGACAACAATGGAACATTTTGATTGTTATGAAGTGCTTTAAATGCAGTCCAGCTGCCAAGGTGTTGCCATGAAGCTTGTCTTAAAAATCCGCCGACAACTTTTTTTTTTATCATAAAATGTCTACAAATTTGGGACTGGTAGTGCTTTTATGAGTGATCCGTTTTCTATTTCATCGCATCATCACTCATCCACATTTTCCGCTATTAGCCAGAAAATCGAAGTTAAATAACCAAGCGTCTTAAAGGGAAGTAAAGTCACTCGCAATACTCGAGTCTTTGTTTTAAGTCCACTTTATGCACAGTAAGGCTAATCGGGACTGGATCTACAGTTAAAAGTGGGATCAGAGCCACTATATACGTCAGCGGGTATCGAACCCGGGATCTTCAAAGCGACGAGCCCCCATGGCGGAGTGGTTAACACATCGTGCTGCGACGCCAGGGGTCCCGGGTTCGAATCCCGGCCTGGCCATGAACGCATTCATCAATTTCATCATATCATCACTCATTCCCATTTTTGCAAATTAGCCAGAAGTGGCACAAAAGCGAAGTAAATTAAAGGAAATCAATCAATCAGTTCGAGACGACGTTACCACTATGCCATCTGAGTGTCAACAATTTTCAAAGAAAATATCACTTGTTCTTTACAAATAATACTTTATTCATCTCTATTTAACTTCAGCATTTTACAATTACGTAGTAACAAATTGCAGTTTCGTAGGGAAATTTTGAAAACTCTTTCGTCCATCTTTATTGTAGCAACAAGACGGGGTCAACGGCATCTGACGGGAGAGAAGCGAAGTGGAACTGGCTGAGGACTCCTGCGTGGATCAGATGGGCCGAACCGTTCTCTGCTTCTTTGATCAACTTGACGACTGCGTCTGCTACGGCCGAAGACCTGAAAGAGAGATATATATATATATATAGTCTTTGAAATAGGCACAGCAACAGAACGCAATAAAAATCCGCCTATCCAATAGTGCAGATGTTAGCAAACATTTCATTACATATGCAATCTATTTGTGAAAAGATTGCATATGTATCTATCGTACTTGAAGTTGTATTGTAATTCTGTAATTTTGTAATTACTATTCATTATTATTATGTACGCCTTCTGTAATTGGAGGTATAATAAATAAATAAATAAATAAATTTCATCATTCATAGTGGCCGCTGTGGCTCTTAGCCTTCCCGATGGCGCAGTTGTAGTGTCGTCGCCTTGTAATCAAGGGGTCCCGGGTTCGATACCCGGTGGAGGCACATAGTGACTCTGATCCTACTTGTCAGCCCCTGTGGCGGAGTGGTTAGCACATCGCGCTAAGACGCCAGTGGTCCCGGGTTCGAATCCTGGCTCGGACATGGATATTTGTGGTTGTCTGTCCTGAAAAGTCCTGAAAACGAAATATGAATAAAATTATATGAGTGAATGAAGTGTGATGTGGGAAGCTTCCGCATAGGGGCTTTCCTTTAATAATAATAATAATAATAAAGTCGGTAACGTGTCTGACTACCATGCTCAAGGTCCCGGGTTCGATCCCCGGCCGGTTCAAATCCGGGAACTTTTCTAACGTTGGAAGCGGCCCCGGCGCCCACCCAGCGTCGAATGACATTGGTACCTGGGGGAAACCTTGGGGGGTAATCACATCACCCCCACTCACGACCGGATCAAGATAGTGTGGGGCGTTACCCCTACACCCCCTATATGCCTTCATGGCGTGGTGCTAAGCACAGGGGAGCACATTACCTTTTTTTGTTCCCAAACCTTTTTGTTTCGTGGCGCTCTTACTGTTACAAGATCATTCCCCAGCGCCCAAGTCAGAATGTAGGCCTATCTAACAATTGCAACGCTCAGTTACTGTGGTTAGGTTGCTTGCCTTAATTTAAAAAAATTAACACATAATTCAAATTCAGAAATATTGTATACGTAAAATATACTACAGAAGCGCACATTTGGAACAATCGTGTCATTTCAGTGAACATTTCGCGGGCTCCTGTAAAGCCAGGCATGGCGCACGCTTTGGGAACCACTGTAATAGTAGAATGTATAATGATTTATTAAACGTTATCCTAATGGTATGGTCAGGCCGTATAAATTGATAATGGTAGCAAATGCGGTTGCTTTTGGGTGAAATTGTATGCACACGAATTTTATTAGGTAGAAGATGACATGTTATGCGTTCCAAACTCATTAGCATCATCATCATTTATTAGACATACACTAATATATCCCATGTGTATGTGTCTATGTGTAATATATATATATATATATATATATATATATATATATATATATATATATATATATATATACCGGGTGGTCCAAAAATCCCGGAACGGTCACTTTTCTCATTTTTTTTTATTTTGCTAAAATTTAAAATCGCCATATCTCCGTTCCTAATTGAGCTAGGAGGATGGTTGATAGCTCGTTGGACTCGGAATGAAGTCCTCTTTCCGATTCTACAATACAAAATGGGGATTTCCATTTAAAATTTTACAGTTGCTCCCCGCTCCACCCCCCGGGGGCGGGGGTGGGGAATCAAGTGTGATATCTTGAATAGCTTTCTTTCACTTATTAAAAACGTATCTTTTCGTTTTCCGATTCGTGTATATCTCACGATATGTGGCCGTTCCGGGATTTTTGGACCACCCGGTATATATAAATATAATATATATAAATACAGGGTGTATCAAAACAAACGGCATAACTTCAGGAATGTGTTTTCACATGTAAACAATAAAGAAAGTTTATGTAAAAATAAACATAGGTCCGGATCCCAATTTAAACTGTAGATCCAGTTCCGATTAGCGTAGAGCGTCATTTCTCAACCTGTCGGGTTCGACTTTATTTACTGTGTCTTAAAAACCTACTAACTCACTTACTTGCTTACTCCTGGGCTCTACGGCCCTCTGAGAGCCTTGGCCTCCTTCAAGATCTTCGCCCATTGGTCTCTATCTGCAGCTCTCCTCCTCCAGTTTCTAACCTTCAGCTCCTTCAAATCCCTCTCTGCATCCTCCAACCACCTCAGTCTAGGTCTTCCTACATTTCTCCTTCCTCCAGGTCTACCATCCAACACTCGTTTTAACAATCTGTCTTCATCCATCCTTACAACATATGATATCCTAACCATTGTAGTCTTCTTGTTCTAACATCTGCTACCATCTCCAAGTCTTTGTATAAATCATACAGTTCCTGGTTTGTTCTTACTCTCCAGTATCCATTCTCTACCACTGGTCCAATATCTTCGTTTCCAACGTATTTAAAATCATCATGTCACTTTCTGTTATGGACCGTGCCTCACTGCCATACATCACACTTGGCTTTATCATAGTCTTATATATTTTTATTTTAACTTTCTTGATGATTGCTCTAGACATAAAAACGTGTCTATAGTAGCATATATTACCTGCCACGAGTATTGTTTTGATTTCCTTCTCTTATTTCATGTTTTTCTGTTATCGAGGAGCCCAGATATGTGAAGCTATTCACCTCTTCAAACTGCATATTATTTACATTTATTATCTGTCTCCTGGGGATACATTTTACGACTCTCGAGTATTTAGTCTTAGCGAAATCGAGCTTATCTTTATTTACTGTGCCATAAAAGTCTATTACATTTAAATTACTAAGACTATCGTTTGAACAATTTAAATTCAACCCCTGTTGTAAGTAGTCTACACTCTGTATTTTTATTATTCGTGCTATACCATTGCTTTTTACCGACATCTCTCAATTTCAGAATGTGTGCTGAGTTAGATGTTACACTAGACTACATTATTCTTTTAAATTGAATAATTACTTTTCTAGAATGAAGTATGTGTAATTTTATAAGGAAGCGTTAAGAAGGGCTTCTTAAAGTACTCGATGTTAGCAAAAGTACGTGGGTTGTAAATAAAGTAGTGGCAACACTGTCAGGAAAAGATAATGACTAGGGAGCGGAAGTTGATGAAATGTCATTTTTTTTCTGACATCTCGGACACGATGCCCATTAAATATACACAATATTGCACTTCGTCTAGAACCCAAGAAAAGGTAATTTTAATGTGCATTTTTTTTTGCATATTTTGCCAATTTTCAGGTTTTTGGTAATGTTCCCCTATTTTTGGCATTTTCCCGTCATTTTCGCTGTATTCGGTGTATTGTTTCGTCATATTTTATCACTTCTTTCATTTTGGTAATATTCTTGAGTGTTTTCACCAAGGTGAACATAAGCCTATATAGATGCGGGAGATTAATGCATTTTACACCAATTCATTCAGTATATACGACTTTTTCATTAAATTGTTTAAAAATTATTCGGTTGTTTCCATTGGACATCCTCGTTGCATATTTTAATTGAATGCGCATGTGGTATCATTTGGTGCCTTTCTTTAAAGCAAGATTACATTTTGTTTAATTTCCTTTTCATTTCAATTTTTAACCTGAAACTAACAAATTTAATGATCATGTTTTGCATTTTTTACGACATTTTTCTCCATTTTTGGGACATTCTATAGGTCATATACCTATATTTTTTAGGTCATCAAATTCCGCCCATGCTGATGTGTGGAGCCCAAAAGTGGTCGGTACAGCTGGTGCTGTGGTGTATGTACGACGATGAAATGAACACCATTTTCTGTACTGCTCTAAAACATGTTTACAAAGGTAGAACACTGATTGTGGATCAAAATCCAGGTTTGATCAATGCAAAAAATGTGATCAAAACTTTCATGAAGCCTGAAGCAACAGTAACTAGCCTTGCCTGATGGTTGCACAATGGTGACAATATCGGTAACCCAGCATGATGCAATTTTCCTAATGTTGAGGTTGTTCTCTCGGATGCATCGCAACCTCCTAAAGAAATGCAATTACCCATTATGGAACCATCAGATACGGCTAGGTATTGTTGCTACAGGTTTCATGCAAGTCTTGTTGACATTGTTGTACATTTTTTCCGCAGGCAACCTGGATTTTGATCCACAATCAATGTTCTACCTTTGTAAACATGTTTTAGAGCAGTACGGAAAATGGTGTTCATTTCAACCTCGTACATACACCACAGCACTCGCTGCACCTTACCACTTTTGGCACTCCACACGTCGACATGGGCCCAAACTGACATTGCTCATTGCCTGATAGCACATGCACGCTGTTATCACCTTTTCCTGACAGTGTTGCCACTACTTTATTTAAAACCCACGTATGATTATAAACAGGGTGCATACTGTTACAAGTGTGCCGGCTCCCATGCTTATGATGAGACCAGGACCTCCTACAAGGTGTGTCCCGGACTAAAAAAGGTTGAGAACCGTTGGCCTAGAGCTCTCAGCACGAAAACACACCAGTCAAGGTCACGTCGTCCACCTACAGTGTTGCCAATAAGCAACAACTTCAACCGACGAAATCAACCGCTTGCGTACAATGCGAGAAGTGTCGACTGAGCAGCTTAGAAGAAGTGTGGCAACCCTGGAGGACCAGGGGTGTGGAGGAGGCAAAGGAAAGCTCCGACGTTAACTGGACTGTTTTCGTGACGAGAGCTATAACTGAATACAGTTCAAATGGTGGTGACGTCACATTTCGTGTCCCACTGCGTTCGGTTCTCTTCTGTCCACCGATTCCAAAATCGCATCGCTCTGTTGTAGCTATATTGACGTTTTTTTTGTAACTGACGGGACCATTAAGCTAATAACTTACTATCGCGTTCTTAACAGAACAATGTGTGTGCGGCACTGCTCTTGCTGGAACTCGAGTCGACTGTTAACCGGGATTTGGACAATAGTTCGTTTGCCTTATTCCAATAGTTCAAAATTATATGGTCTCTTGTTATCATATTGCATTGACGGAGGCGGAAGATAGCCGCATAAAGTGTGTGTATGGGCCCGTTCCGAAAGTCGCACGAGTTTAACGCGTTAAACGAGTTATGGTAACTGGCTGTCCCATACGTGCTTCCGTGCGTTTCGTGAGTTTCATTATGCTGTCCCAAAATTCACATTCCGTGCGTTTCGTGCAAGAACGATATTCACCAAACGCACGGGCCAGGAGGCTGGTTTGTTCGGTGAGAATCGTCTGCTGCTTGCAGACATTGTGCGTGCTGATGGCTTCAAACTGCACTAGTTCGGAAAATGTATTATAATTTAACAGATAGCGATATGAAACAACATGCACAAGATAAGCATGTCTTAACCGTTCTTAGAATGTGATTAAAATGAGTAACAGTGTCCACAGTAGAGTTTATTTTTGCCGTAAGGACATTCCTTCCGCTGGACGCCATGCGGAAACTTTCTCTAAACAATACGCTGCGCCTGCGCTCTCGCTAGTGTCCCATAAGTCTGTAAAATAACTGGTTTCACCAGATTCACGAGCCCAGTTATTTTCGTTGAACGTTCGTTTCGTTAAGACTTTCGGAACGCACCCTTTGTGGGGGTGTGTGTGTGTGTGGGGGGGGTTCATGTCGTTACTTGAACTTTCATATATTCGGGTTCTGCTACTCGAGATCGATACATAAAATTTAGTCCGGGGCTTAAATTTCACCATGAGTGCATCCTAAAAATACAGTAAAACCTCGTTAATCCGGATGCAAGGTTTTAAATGTGGCTAGAAGTCAACAATCACATTCGTCATATTGCATATTCGTATAATATCGGTATCGCGTATGTACGTACTGCAAGGTATACACAGTATTGCTTTACATTTTACTGTACTGTATAGTGTATTTAGGCCTATACCCTTTAAAAACACCACAATAAACGTGTTTTGTTGCTATAAACGGAGTTTTAATGTACTTTCTACTGTTCTTTTAGGTTATTTCAGTTAATCCGGAGTTACGTTAAACCGGTCAACGTATCCCCCATTAGTCCGGATTAACGAGGTTTTACTGTAGTGTGTTTTCCCCATAGGAAAATACACTAAAACTAAAACTGAACTCCGATGCGCAGCAGATATTTGAGAAGCAGCGGGAGAGGGTTACACAACGAATTCAATCGCCTTTGATTTCTGGCTAGAGCGTTAACCATTTGGATAAGCTAGATTTCTCCCTTGTACCGAACTGATATACAGGGTGACGTATATTGTGTCTACCAGTTGGCAACCCTGTTGGAACGCAGGTGCGCATGCGCAGAAGTCTCCCATTCTTATGCAGCTGCAAGTCTCGCAATCAGTCTGCCATGGAACGTTGGCCGGTTCAGACGCGAATTGTGGCAGTGAAGGCGTTCATCCGAACGTTTTTTTTTTTTTTTTTTCAGGAGACGCAGCGGACAGTGCACTGAGAAGCACCAGGACACCAGAGAATCCATTTTCTCCGACCAGGAGACTTCTGTTTCTGCACGCTTCTGGCTTTCTATTGTCTGACCCATCGTATCATGTTGTGACGCTCAGGCACGTATCCTCATTGAACCGTCGTCGCATTGCCTGCTGCTGCGTCTTCACTGCCAAGATTCTTGTCTAAACAGGTGAACATTCCGTGGGAGATTGATTGTGAGACTTCCAGATACCTAAGCAATGGGGACTTCAGCGCATGCGGTCCGACCAGTGTTGCCACAATCTGAGGGCATAATTTCCCTTTCCAAGGAGCACAATTTCCCTTTTTGCACTCAGTTTTTCCCTTCACTAAAAACCTTTAAAAATAATAGTAATAAATAGTGCATAATCTGTATTAATCTGGACTATTCTTGAGTTTGATTCTGAAAATTCCCATGGAATTTGGTACTTTTCATTCGATTTCGTTTAATATTTGGTTCGAATTTCCCTTCATAAAGGGAAATTTCCCTTCATGTGGCAACACTGCCCCGTATATTGAATATACAAACATGAGCTTTGAGAGAGAATACAATCAATCAGTTCCTGGGCAAATGAAATGCATTTCTTACTCTTGGCCTTCATCCACAATCCTCTTCATTTTCTTGGCGCTCTCACGGAAGTAATATAAATCTTCACAGTTGTCAAGTAAGCCCGTGATCGTCTGGGTTGGACACACTGCCACCACTCGAACACCTGTCCTCTGGAAGTGAACCCCCGCCTGTGGAAAGATACGGTCGTTCATTAGAAAAATTGTTTACTGTGTTTTGTTTACCTATTACTCTTCAGCAGGAACAAAAGAAACTTAGTGTCTCTTACGATATAATCGTCATAGAAAAATATGCATTAGCGTTATGGACAAATGCATCAACTGATACAAGTATGTTTGCAATTGTTGATTTCGTGGTTCAGTGTTATTCAGATTGTTGATCGAATGCATTTTTAATGCAGGCCTATTAGGAAAAAGTCAAGTGTTGTCTTCAATTCTGAGATGCACTCAAACGTTTTTTATACTTGGAACAAAATTGAATGCATTTTCTTGCATTTATTTTTTCATCGCATCATTTGTTCATTATGATGCATTATTAATGCTATTCTTGTAATTTAAGTTGAAATTGAATAACGTTTAACACGTTAAACAACATACGGCGTAATATGTTGCATTCACATTGAAATAAATATTAATCTAATCATCAAGATGAGCTAAATATAATTTAAGAGTTGAAATTAACTTATATTTGCTTGGACGTAAGTTTACAAAATATATGATACATTTTAGCGAGTCGAGTAGACTGATAAAAAATACAGTAGCTCTATATTATACAGTATATACATATATATATATATATATATATATATATATATATATATATATAGTGCATATGTACACCTGATACATTTATATTTTTATTTGAGGGTACAACCTTATGCTTGAATTTACTCACCAACCATAGAATTAATGGGTATAGTGTATTTCACTCAACAATAGATTTATATTGAGACGTTGTACATTACGGATAATCTATGTACCTTTGCTTAAGTCTCCGTAACAATGAGTATAGTGGACGCGATAGCTTCGTTAACGATCGGCTGGCTTTGGAGTCCACGGAACGCGCCCACCAGCTGCAACAATCACATTCAACGCACAGTGTTGCCACACATCTACTCTCCACATCTACTCTACGCCACCTTGTCTCTCCGCACACAAGCACCTTCCCACGCTCTCCACATTGAAGTTGCCAAGTACGGCAACAGCGTATCCGCAGTCATGTGACTGAGACTCCACGTGGAGTAGACGAGCAGAATGACAGCTGCGACCATTGGCTGAAGGTTGTGTGTGATTGGACGAAAACAACTCGCCCGCTGTTTAACCCCACCCACGTTCGTGGTGGCGGAAATCTTCAGTTCTTGGACGTTAACGAAGTAGACGCGTTGATACTGCAAAGCCTACATTCAACTCTCTCAGGCAGTGTGTTGTAATGAAAATGTATACTCAACCTTCGATAATATGTATATTTGAAAATGTGCTGATATAAAGCAACCTTCTTTAGTTGTTGTAAACCTGTTGAAGCATCGAAGTTCAAGTGTGCAAGAAGTTAACGATATGGTTTGATTTGTTAACTAGAAGTCTTGGTGAAGTTAGATTTACTTTTTTTAAAAAAAAAATTTACGTTATGTGTTTCAGAACAAATAACAACTATTACATGGACATTTAAACAGTGTATGAGGGAATTTGAATTATTTTTTTTTGGGTGCGTCAGCACTGAGGCTATTTTGCACCAGTCACACTATACGGGGTCCAGCTCCTTATCATAACAAAAATAAAAGGGTGTCTGAAAACTAAAATTTCCTTACTTTGGTTAAAAGCTGAGGCTAAAAAGGGCGCTCAGCACAAATAAGAACAAAACACAGGGCGACACAGAATTATACTGGCCATGGGGCCACTCGCCAGAGCCAGGGTGTACTACGTGGAAGTGAGGTTGAATGAGGGAATTGGATACCATATCTTACAATATAATTATATTTTAAAGAACGTAAACAATTTTGAAAATATCTCAGATAATTATGTTATCGTGAAATTTATGCTGAGTCAGAATATTTGCATTTGTTTACGAAGTAGGAATATACCGCTTTAATGTCCATTGATACTGTAAAATTTTAACTTTGTTTATTATCAGAGAGACAGATTTGGTTATTTTTGTGTTATTTAAGAGTAGTTTTTTTACCACTTTTTGGTAATCGCGACGATGGAGATTGGTGATATGATGAGATTGATGAGGATCGATCTGACTGAAAATAGAACTCTACAGAGGAGATCATTTGAACAAAACTGAAAACAGCATTTTTGGAAATACGTGACTGTCGTTCTCATGCGACGAAAGAACAAAGAACATTAACACCCAGGCAATAAATCGAACACCGGACTCCTGGCACCATAGTGTAGCGCAGTGTGCCCACGGAAGTCGGCATCAGAGAGAGACAAATCATTTGAGATGTTACTGTATATGATCCATTATACTAGAATTTTATATTTATTTCAGTCCTTCTATATATAATCATTTTCGCCTGAAGTAGATAGAGCATTGGTTCGATTTTTGTTCAATCGGAGGGTTACAAAAAAAAGGCAGTTTCCTTTAATTCAAATTCAAAAATGTTCAATCAATTCTAATGATTATCAGTGGAGCCAGGAAGTTCAGGTATTTATTTTGGTTAAAATAGGCAGGCAAAAAGCATTTATAGTGTGCAAAGTAGCCACCAAAATAGAAAAAAAAGGCATAATAAACCCAAAGAAGTGACAAAATTCAAGTCACTCATATATACAGCGTAAGTCAAAATGATGTTCCCGATTTCAGTGTCTATTTATTTCATTGTAATGATACCTAAATGACTGAGATTACACACACAGATTGAAAAACTCAAAAAGTTTTTCCTGGCATATTATAAATGTTATATGTGCGGTCCACGTGTTACACGACACACATCTAGTCTATAATCAAGTTCCTGCCACACTCTTCTTCCGGCTATTGCTGCAGTGATGCGCTCATGCAATTCCACCAATGTTGTAGCACGTGGTTGCACAAAAACTCGATCCTTGAATGAAACCCCATAGGAAAAAAATCACAATGGGTGAGATCTGCGGATCGTGGTGGCCATTTCATTAAGTCTTGACGTGGACCCTATCATGCTTGGAAGAGTGTGGTAGGAACTTGATTATAGACGTGTGTCGTGTAACACGTGGATCGCACATAGAACATTTATAATATGCCAGGAAAAAAACGTTTTGAGTTTTTCAATCTGTGTGTGTAATCTCAGTCATTTACGTATCATTACAATGAAATAAATAGACACTGAAATCGGGAATATCATTTTCACTTACGCTGTATAATTTCATTGAGAAAGTTAAAATGAACATAATATTTTTACTTTCCTCTGTTGCCTTGATTGCACATATTCACTATACCCTGTTCCAGATAACTGAGGAGGAGGAAGAAAATCGAGTGGTGAAAGCGCAGTGTTGCCAACCTTACAGTCCAGACCTTAGTCCGTATGCTAAATACACGGCTTGTCAAAATTTGCTCTTGCAGTTTTATCCCTAATATTTCCCTAAGAAATTCTTAAACCAAGCGTACGGACCTGGAGACAAAAATACGGTCCGTTTGCCATGTGCGTACGGTATTATCCTTTTCAAAAGCTTGCAACGCTTACAGAGAGTTCGGGTAACTCCCGTTGCCCATTACACAATCCCGTTTCTCTCACTGTTCATTGGTGGAGCCATCTCGCGTCACTACTTGCGCAGAGACTTGTTCTCGTTCGCCTGGTCTACAGTTAGCTGGTACGGAGTTTAGTTTCTTAAGTTTTCGATATTCATAGACAGAAGTGTGTCAGAAAGAATGCTCTTTCACAACAGAAAAAGATCATTCTGCTTCGTCAGAAGAAATAGGACCATATGTAAAACAGGCTCTTGTAACTGGATTCATATCGTCAAGAAAAGAATTTCTACCTTTAAGTATATCACATATTGTTTTCAGTTCTTTTTCATTTCCACATTTGCACTCATTGCACGTTTGGAATTTTCTGTAACAGCTAACTTCCTCCTCCTGTCACTTCCATCAGCTGCTGCACGATTCCTCGAAGTCTTTCATGGATGCTGACAGGACGGGTTTGGCATGGTTCATGCTAGAGAGGTGGACACAATTCAAGCGCGTGAGAGAGGACGGGAGTGCAGAATGTCCAATGTGTGGGGAAGACGAGACGAAATTCCACATTCTCCTCCAGTGCAAAGAAACAGCAGAGGCTAGACTGAAATACGTAAGTGATATGAACGAATCTTAAATTGAGGGGCTAATGGAGGCCATTACGGGGAGGGAAATGGCGGGAAGGAACGAAAATCAAATAATGGACCTGGGAACCATCCTGCATTACGTCTAGACAAAGGTGGCGAATACGATGAGGGAAGGGAGTGAAAGTGCCTGGGAACAGTGTGCAGAAAGCTTCTTGCTGATAATACCGGGTGTCTCAGAAGTCTCTCCCTGATTACAAACTTTATTCATATCCGCTATATGGATGTGAAAGTGGTGCCAAAATGTTGGAAAACTAACCAATTTATTTTATGCAGGTTTGAGTAACGTGGCTGTAATGTAGCAGTGTCAGTGCCCAGAAAACCGGAAATGTTCACAAATCAGGAAAAAGCTCAGCATGTCCTCTGGTATCACGAGACCCGGTCACCAATAACAGTGCAGAGGAACTTTCAATGTACAGAATTCTTTCGTCTAGAATATCTGCCATCAATAAGTTGGTATTTAAAAAATTGAATTTATCTTCATTCCCAAATCCTGTCAAGTCCAAGAAACATTGTATGGAAAGATGCCACCCGATGTCAAGAACATTAATTCCGGATTCCTTGGCACTAACATTGCTACACTACAGCCACATTACTGAAACCTGCAAAAAATAAACTTGGTTAGTTTTCCAACATTTTGGCACCACTTTCACATCTCTACATTGCATATAGCGGATATGAATAAAGTTTGTAATCAGGGAGAGACTTCTGGGACACCCGGTATAATAACTAGTGCTGGAAATGTAAAATTACGAACATTATAGTGAGGGAAGAACCTACAATTAATATGAAAGGTAAAGTTGAACGCGTGAGGACATGAGGAGAGGGGATATGGAGAAAAGAAAACAAAATACTTCATTGATGTATGGAAATGTGTGTACAGCCGCAAAGGCTCATACTGAAATAAAGCTATACAGTGTGTCCGAGAAAAAATATACCAATAAAGAATTCAAATAACTCAACAATCGTTAACGTTAGAAATGTCAAATAACGTTTGTTTGGAAGAGGGAAGAAAGGCATTTTTTTTACCACCAGAAGGGAAAAAATCGTAACATAATTAAGCGCATGCGCGGCTTTGTTCGTGAGTAGTCTGTACAATTGCGCCATTCACTGTTCGTCAGAAAGTTGAGTGCTGCTTTTGGTTTGCAGAATTGAAGTCTCCTGTAACGGTACAAAGAAGATTCCGGCAACAATATGGACAGGAAGCACCAGAACGTCATTACATTGTTAAATGGCATAAACAATTGCTGGAAACAGGGTCTTTGTTGAGGAAGAAAGGTAGTGGTCGGAAGCGTGTGAGCGAGTATAAAGTGGTTGCAGTTCAGGAAGCTTTCCAGAGAAGCCCGCGTAAATCTGTGAGACGTGCTAGTTCTCAACTTCAAATTCCACGTTCTACTGTGCATGATATCGTACATAAAAGGTTAAGGCTTAGAGCCTACAAGTTACAGCTTGTTCAGAAACTAAAGTGCAGTGATAAACCCGCTAGGTTTGATTATGCTAGTGAAGTGCTATCACGCATTGATGATGACAAAGACCTCAACAAAGACCCTGTTTCCAGCAATTGTTTATGCCATTTAACAATGTAATGACGTTCTGGTGCTTCCTGTCCATATTGTTGCCGGAATCTTCTTTGTACCGTTACAGGAGACTTCAATTCTGCAAACCAAAAGCAGCACTCAACTTTCTGACGAACAGTAAACGGCGCCATTGTACAGACTACTCACGAACAAAGCCGCGCATGCGCTTAATTATGTTACGATTTTTTCCTTTCTGGTAGTAAAAAAATTCCTTTCTTCCCTCTTCCAAATAAACGTTATTTGACATTTCTATCGTTAACGATTGTTGAGTTATTTAAATTCTTTATTGGTATATTTTTTTCTTGGACACACTGTATTCTATTCTAGGAGAGCTTCCCCCCTTTCTTTCCAGCTTTGTAATTGTCTCTGGCAACAACATAATGTGCTAATACATAATGTTTCTGAAGGAAAAATAAGTTTTGTGTACAATGTTTTGAAAAACATCCCAAAATTTCATTGGAAATGGCAAAGGAAGGCATAAGAAGAAAAAGTAGGCAGTGGGGTACAAGTGAGGCACACTGAAAAAGCTTCTAAAACATTGACAAGAACATAAAAAATGTATATCAAGGGGGAAAAAATATCAAAAAATGCAGCAGAAAAGGCACTTTGCAAACTTTCGGGCTGTTATCAGTATGATAGACGAGTTCTGAAATCACCACTCACCCCAAAGCCTCTGGTGAGACCAATTAATGCGTGCTTGGTGGCTGAATACATTGGGTTGACAGGAATGGAAGTCAGACCAGCTTGCGAGGCGGTGTTGACTATGACTCCCCCTCTACCTCCCTTGTCCTTCCCCATGTACTTGAAGCCTAGATGGATTCCATAGGTCGCCCCTTTCTGTGAAATAATAATAATATTAGTTTATTTATTTAAAGTACTGAGAACAGTTACAAAAACTTCATACAGTACTATGTCAAAAAGAGTAATATAAAAGGATTAAATCATAATGGTTTTTACATAAAATCACATGCTATACCTAAATATAATATTTTAAGGGAAGTCATAATCGAAATCATCGATTCATATTTTTATAAATTCACCACCATTTTTCAATTTTACTGATAATAATGCATTTTTTCTTGATTTATATTTTGGAACGTTATAAACTATTGCATTTCTATCAGTCCTATTTGACAAGATGTTTTGTATAAATGCTTTGATTTTATCTTTCCTTCTTAAGCTCAAGGTTGTTAAATTAAAAATTTCCAACCACTCCAAATATTTTAGTGACATGTAACTTTTCATCATTTTCATACAAAGTATCCTAATTAATAACTTCTGAATTGATTCAATTTTCTCGGTGTGACTATTTGCTGCTATGTTCCATAATTCACTTCTCTATTCCAATAACGGACGAACCAAAACTATAAATAGAAATCTAAAAGTTTCAATTTTATTAAAAGAAGTCCAATTAAAAAATATAAAACCTAGAACCTTTTTAGCTTTTTTACAAACAGTTTGGAATCTATAATTATACCAAGATCCTTATGACTAGAGCAAATAGAAATCTTATTAGATTTAATAACATATTTAGAGACAATACAGTTTGTTTTCTTGAACATCTCAATAGTTTGCATTTAGCTAAATTAATTTCCATACCATTTATGTCACACCATTGTACTACTCTTTTAAGATCATCCTGTAATTTAAAAACATCCGATCCATTTGTTATTTCCCTGGTATTTTTTAGATCATAATAATAATAATAATAATAATTTAATTTTATTTATTTACATACACATCGTGGCAAAGAGTATGGAAAAGGAAAAATACATCTAGAAAATTATAAAACTTGGGTTCGGATTGATTTATTGATTGATTTGGTGTTTTAAGTCCACTTTGTGCACAATAAGGCTAATCGGAACAGGGCTTACAGTTTAAAGTAGGATCCGAAGCACTATGTGCCTTCACCGGGTATCGAACCCGGTACCCCTTGATCTAGGGTTCAGAATTTGATGAAAAATTAGATATTTTTTTTTCTGTGCCTTGATCACAATACTAATCCTGATACTCGTCCGTTTCTCTTCAGTAAGAACCAGAATACATTGCTTTTATTTTGTATTTTCTGGCTTTATTGGCTTTTTACTCTTTTCGATGCTCTCTTTCACTTTTTATTTCCTTATCACTTCTTTGCTTTATCTTTCTGCCTCGTTTCACACACACTCTCTCCCTCCAACTTTTTATTTCTCTGTCACTTCTTTATATACCGTATATTCCTTTCCTTTTCACTATTCCTGTTTCGTTTTTCTTTCTTTCTCTCTCTCTCTCTCCAACTTTTTACCTCTTTCTCTATCACTTCTTTAATTTCTCTTTCTTCCACGTTTCACGCACTCTCTCTCTCTCTCTCTCTCTCTCCAACTTCATATTTATCTGTCACTTCTTTATATATATTCCTTTCCTTTTCACTATTCCTGTTTCGTTTTTCTTTCCTTCTCTCTGGCTTTATTGGCTTTTTCCTCTTTTCGTTGCATTGTGTAGCATTTTCGAGGTTTGTTTTTGCTTCTTGTCTGTTGTTTCGTGAATTTAAAATGGATTTTCTACCATAATTTACATATTAAAATTTCCTAACATGATATTTTTAGCAATTACGCCATTAATAGAGTATAGAGAATACACACAATGCAAAAGCAGAACATTAATTTTAACTGAAATCTTTGATAAGATTAGATAGTAATAGATTAAATTGTGATAAAGATATTTTTCTTTCAGGAGGGCTGTAAAACAACCTGTAAAACCCAGTTGAACGTCGTCTTACTTCTACATCCCTAAGTGACATCACTCGTACCTTATTGAACCCTTGCGTTGGAGAATTTGCCTGGCAATATTTATGCCGCCAACTGTATCTGTATGTAGAGAAATCTGTTAGTAAGTTCGGGAGGTGAGCTATTGGGGATCATTTGTGTAAGCATTTCTAAGTAAAAAAAACAGCGTCAAATTCGAGAAAAGATTGGAAGATCTAGGGCTGACTATCAAAATAAAGAAGATGCAATTCGCTGTTACGGTTATATGTATCCCTTTACGAAAATACTGGCCACGACACTTTTACATTGATTGATTGATTTTCTTTGTTCGCTTCTTGTGCCACTTTTGGCTAATTTACGAAGATGGGGATGAGTGATGAAATTAATGAATGGACACTCACAAACATCCATGCCCAGGACAGGATTCGAACCCGGGACGACACTAATATTGTAATTGTTAAAGTATTTATGAGTACGTCCATTGTGCCTATCGACTCAGACGATAAACCCACAGAGCCATCTACTGCCGCATCAATGAACCCCGTGAACGAACGTTTACTTACGTGACCTCTAACGTCACATTTCAGAACTATTTCCACTTCGCGCATGTTGGTTAAACGTTCATTTAAACAGGAATTGAAAGGAGAGGGGCATGTACAGTCGCCAGCAATAAAAGTGGAACCCCTAGATCTAAAATACTCCCTGCGAATAGGAGAGAACGTATGATGTAATAACTGGGGAATGGAATTTTTGTAACAGCACTTTTCCAAAAATATAGCTGTTTTCATACCGATCGTTTGAGATGTGTATTTTAGGACATGAAATCAAGTAAAATGAACACACTTTGTTGCACCTTTTTTTGAGATTAGCACCCCAGGTCTAAAAATTGTTAAAAAAAATAATCTTATAAGTTGGCAACACTGTTCATCTTTCCGTTACCTTCATGTTGTTTATTCCTTGAAAGGTAGGTATTTTAGGCGCCTGAAAAGAGATCCGCGTTCTGGAGTGTTATCAGCACCCCACCTACCTACTTGCGTATTGTTTTAAACTTTATTTTGCTCAAGTGTTGCAATACTTGTGGCTTTTCTGTTCTTGGAAATGGAATACAAGAAAGAACAGGAACGTGTCAAAAAGATATTACGAGGGTCACTATTTATATTTTGAGCCTAACAATAAAAAAAAACAGGAATTTGGCATTGAAAACTGCTTTATTGTTTTTCGAAGTATTCTCCTTTATGGTCAATACACTTTTGCATTCGTTCGAACCATTTGTCAAAGCAGTTTTTCCAATCTTCTTGAGACACCTCCATATTATGGTTTTTGAACTCATCAACGGCGTCTTCCGCCGACGAAAATCGTTGTCCACGCAATTTATTCTTGACATTCGGGAACAAGAAGAAGTCACTGTGTGTCAAATCAGGACTGTACGGCGGATGACCCATCAATTCGATTTTTTGACTGTTCATAAAGTCGGTTGTTAGACGAGATGTGTGACAGCTGGCATTGTCTTGATGAAGAATGATCCGACGGCGTTTGTTTGTTTTCCGTATTTGACCGAAGACCTCTGGCAAACAAATTGTTGTGTACCATTCAGAGTTGACTGTTCTACGTTCCTCTAAAGGCACAGTTGCCACATGACCAGTTTTCCCGAAAAAACAGGCGATCATTTGTTTCGATGTGCTTCGAGCGCGAACAACTTTTGTTGGATTGGGTTCATCTTGAAACACCCATACAGTCGACTGCTGTTTACGTTCCGGCTCATATGCATATATCCATGATTCGTCACCTGTTACAATCTTATATACGTCTTTTGAAGCACCACGATTGTATTTATTGAGCATTTGTTTGCACCAATTGACGCGAGCGTCTTTTTGAGTTTTTGCCAAATTGTGTGGGATCCAACGAGAACATACCTTTCTCACAGCTAAATGATCATGTAATATTTTATATATGCTGGTGGAACTAATGCCTATGGTTGCCTCAATCTCACAGTATGTCACATGACGATCTTGCAGTATTAGGTTTTGCACAGCATCAATGTTTTCTTGAACAACAACTGATTTTGGACGACCTTCGCGAATCTCGTCGGTGAGCGAATGGCGGCCAAGATTAAATTCGTTATACCAGCGTTTCACAGTGGCAAAGGATGGGGCTTCATCGCCAAATGTGGAAGTAAGTTGATCGATACACTCTTGTCTTGATAATCCACGTCGAAAATCGTAAAAAATTATCGCACGAAAATGTTCACGAGTTAATTCCATTTTATTGTTGTCGCGCAATCTCCAAAGCAACATAAACAACACAAATGAAGCTATTGACAAAACATTTGAAGTACGTTATGGTCAATAATGCCAGACGATTCCGTGCAAACGTCAAATCGCGCCTAACTTCAATCAGTGTTGCCAAGGCTCAAAATATAAATAGTGGTCCTCGTAGAGTTATTGTAAATGCTCTTGCAGATCCTTATCTGACAAGTTTTCTTTCTGTGAACTGTAGTGATATTCAAAAATTATAGGCCTGTATTTGTTTTCTATATTTCTTGTAGCCTCAAATTCATGTTCATGTGTTACCATTTAATTAGTAATGATTAAATATAAATCCTCGTACATTTGTTTAATACATATGCTACTTTTAAGTAACTATTGTGTATTCTGTTTGGAAGGAAAATTAAAAAATATAATAAAATAAGGAATTGTCCCTAAAAAATAGACGGAAAAAGGAAAATTATAAAAATGTCCTTAAAAAGTTTCAAATTTAGTTATTTTCATTTTTCGCAATCTTACAACCGTACAAATAATGTAAAATTATATATATATTACAATTATAATTGTAAGAATATAACTGTAAGTGTATTTTTTCTGTGGGGTGTCGTGAGCACACCACTACCCACTTGTGTACAATTTGGCCACCTACCTACTTAAAGGTTAAAATATGAGAGTAATATTTCCTGGAAGAAAAACTTATTTAATTATAGTCTTATCGATAATTCCAACTAAAAATAATAGTTTTCGTATTTACGAATTACATTACTTACGAAATTGATATCGTACATTAGTTCCCATTTATTCTCGTTCAAAATTCCTGCATTGTTTAATACAATGTCTAGTCCTCCAAACTTTGATACGGCTATTTTGAAACAATCTGAAAATAATCACAAGTTCCACAATAACAGAATATCACTACAAGATGGCACCACTGCTTTTCTTTTGATGTTACCTTGTGATTCACAACTATACCGGTGTCCAGTGCTACATATTTCGTAAGATTTATTTACTTTGATTTTAAACCTAGCATTCCCATGCCATCTGCAGTTTTCCAAGATAGGGGGGAGAGGCTGTAATGATGCTCTTTCATATTATGCATCTAAATTTTCTTTAATATTGACATGTTCTTTGGTCAAAAGAACATGATTTAACTAAAAGAGCAAATAATCAGTTCACATGAAAGACTCGAAAGCATACACGTGATGCCTCTCAGGGTATGGGGTAATATCTCTCTGTTAGTTCGTCAAATAAAAATCAAAGTTAAGTTTGCACTAAGAAAAAGGAAGTCTATTTTACTTCTTTGCAAACTAAATACTTATATGCCTAACATATAATCCATGGCACTCAAAGAAATTAAACTTCTTATAATTCAACTTGATCACTCTATTCAAAAACCGAGACCGAACTTCCAAGTCAAGACAAAAGACACTCGTAATTGCCATGGTAACAGCCCTTACAAGATAAGTATATACAGGTTAGTCACTATCCTGACATTATCATGATAGGTAAATTACAGAAATTAAGATTAAAGAACAATAAACATTTGCACAAGAGAAAATATAATTAATAACAATAAATAATAGTGCAATGCGAAAGGACGTGTCAATATGTTGTACTTCTTTATGAGTAACTTAGATGCTTACATTAATATTTCGCTTTACAAGTTTAAACATAATGAAAAATGTATTTTTGAGGAATTATTATTATTATCATTTTAAAGTTTCAGATTGACTAAGATTTTGGCATTGAAGGAATGCAAAAGTGATCCTAATTTAATACATTTCTCTGGTAATGTTTGATTTGGCTTATTTTACTTAGCCTTTCTGCCTCTTTTGGCTAATCGCAAAGATGAGGATGAATGTTGATAAGATGAAAGGACAATCACAAACACATATGGAGAGCACACAACAGACGCCAGAACCTCGTTAGCCTACAAAATGGAGTCCAGGGTGTGGAAGTGAGTAAATCTCCTAAAATCTTTCTGCAGAAAATAATTAGAAAATACAGTGTGTTCCAAAATAGTGTTTACACTTTTTCAACATTAATAACAGGAACACTAATAAGAGCAAGTATGATTTTTTTTTGTGTTACATGCCTTAGAGTTTGAGATGTTCATTGGCAGCAATACACCATATGCAACGCTGTGCAACAGATAAACAGATCAAAAAGAAGCAGATATGGTTTCCACGGGAAGGGAAGCACAGCATAGGCGTGCGTAGACCCTTTGATTAGGGGGGGGGGGCAAAAGCCTTGATGAAAGTTCAGTCCGGAAAGAAAAACCTAATTTTATTTTAGTATTTTAGTTGCATTACATTGATGTGTGTGTGTGTGTGTGTATATATATATATATATATATATATATATATATATATGAAATGCAACAACATAGAGGCAGCATAACGAATAAATAAATTGTCTCTGAAATGTGCTGCGCTTCCTTTCCTGCAAACAATTGTGTTCATGCATTTAAGACAAACTGTTTAGCAGCAAGAATCTGAAATACTTAATGGTTATATCTTCTCTTTCTGGTAATTTACAATACAATATAGAAAAGAAGAAAAATGCGAGCGAAGCGAGCAAAAAGAAAAATTAGATCCAAAATGGCACAAACAATTTCATGGGCCACCATGGCATTCTCTTTTACAATTTTCTTAATTTAGATCCTTCGGCGCCCAGGGCCATCTCCCGCTGTTCTCTAGCTACGGCTCTGAACATGACAAGATTTGTAGATAAGTAGGAACTGCGAGCGAAGCGAGCAAGAAAATTTTACGAAATTTGTTTTTATTTGTATAAAATTTGATATCGAGGGGGCAATTACCCTTTGTGTCACCCTGCAGGTGCTCTTGGTCGTCTGGAAGAATTAATACAAGAAAGATGTGAAACTAAATCCATGTTGAGTATCCTTTTGTCCTACTGCTCCCATATTCTACTAGTCTTGCTTTCTTTTACCTCAATGTTTGCCCCCTAGATTTGATTTCCATCCAAGGTTGGGCATTGCCCACTGTGGTTGCGCCACTGCACCTCCTTCCCCCGTAGTTGCTTTGAACTTTAATCGGCTTGAAAATACTTCATTTTCTTTAAGAGTATAACATCGTTTAACCTTTTGGTGCCCAAGCGTCTCGAACGAGATACCCAAAAGTAACCCTCGGGGTACCAAGCGTCTCGATCGAGACGCTGTGTCAAGGTCGTAGTTTTTACGTTATAACTTTTCTATTTTTGGCTAGAATATTGATTTTATTTTTTATATTGTTCCTAACACATGTATTTAACAGATATTGTTTTTTGCATTTTTTTTGTCTTCATGAAAATGAAGGGGGAAAGGTGGGAAAAGGTACTTCTCTTTTGCGGCTCTTTTCAACGTCAAATTTTTGCCGACAAAGGAAGACCGGCTTTGTTGTTCTGCTGTTACATTGGTCATACGGCAATGATGTAAATATTTTTCTGTTTCTTACATGCGAGCGATAATCTCTATGTGCATTTTGAACTTTTCATATCCTTTTTTCGGGGGGCGGGGGGGGAGAAACCCCTTTTTTTAATAAAAAAAATTCAGGGGATTTCCCCCCTTTCACCCTCCATATGTGCGTCAAATGTGAATAAATTATATATCGTCTGAATCTGTGATTCATTCTACGTACAACGGTATATCGTTCATATCTCCAGGGCAAATAGTCTCTGAGCTAAAGTTATTTTAAGGTACGGCTGCATTTTGAAGCTTGAATCAGTGGCGTGCCGACAATTCCTTTTGGGGGTATAACTCAAGTTACATTGGTCATATGATAATAATGCAAATATTTTTGTGTTCCTTACATGTTAGCGATCATTTCCATATGCATGTCGACACTGTCATGTACTTTTTGCTTGAGGGGAGGGTGGGGGAACACAATTTTTTTCCCCGAAATTTTGGAATTTTGAGAGTTAGCCCCTCCCCCTCGCCACATATACGCCAAATTTGCAAAAATTTCATATAGTCTGAATCTCTGGTTCATTCCGCGTACAACGGTATATCACTCATCTCCCTAGGGCAATTAGCTTCCGATCTACACTTATTTAATTGAAACTCTGCATTTTGCTCAAAATCGGCAAAAGGTCTTGGGCGTCAAAAGGTTAATAAAAGCGATAAGATTCCTCTACACTAAATTTCTAGGTGAAAGTATATTAATGTAGGAACATGGACGGCTGGAAGGGGGGAGCAAGGATGGCCACACCTCCCCCTTAGAAATTGAATGTCAAGCTAAAAGTATATATTTCACAGGTATCATTTGATTTCAGTTATAGTTATTTGCATTAACGCGATAATTTCAAATTCACTATTATCGGGGTAATATACCCCATGGAAAAATATCTTGCTCGAACCTCCGTTCAAAAAATCTGCGGACGTCCATGATTAGGCCCCCCCTTCCCCCCCCGGTGCGCACGCCTATGAAGCACAGGTAGTCTCGCATGTCATCCAGTGACCGTGACTTTGTTGCTTATACATCGTTCTTCACAGTTCAGCACAGATGGAAATCTAAGGGTGTTAAATCGGGAGATCTGGGTGGACATTAGGCACTTCTCTCTTATTAAAGTTCAAAGAGTGTAAACACTATTTTGTGATACACTGTACATCAATTAATGAGACTTTATAATATAAAGAACCAAACATGAATCTCCATTGTTGTTTTCTTTCTATTCAAAATCCAACACTTTGGCCGCTAGACGTTTGAATCGCTCTGTACGTGACCCGGAAATGAACACAGTCCAGTATACGAACCTTCAAGCTCCGATTTCTTCGTGACGTCACATTTCATGAAGATAACGTTTGCTTTGTACTGTTCCTTTAGGGCCTTGGCTTCTTTCTGTCCCTGCTTCTCGTTGACGTCACAGAAGACGACCTGTTAGATTCAACAACGGTGATATAACTTTTTACGTCACAATATATCTTAGTACAGTTAAAATTATTTGACACTTTCGGTTGTAAGAAAATTGGTTTGAAAGTCGAAAATCAGTTTTATGAAATATCAATCCTTTATTTCCAAAACTGATGTTCAGTTTAAAAAAAAATCGAAAATACTAGTATAAATTCTACCCTGGTTTGATTCTCGCTTACCTTTGCTCCCAACTTCAAGAATTCTTTCACTGTTGCCAGACCAATCCCCGAAGCTCCACCAGTCACCAAAGCCACTTTCCCCTGAACTTCCATCGATGTTGGTGCTCTAAAAGGAAAATTAAGTAGGTATATGTTAGAGCTGAGCGACAAATTTGCGGGTCAAATTATCCTAGAAATTATACAAAATTCGAAGTTTATGTTATATTGCACCGGTTTTATGTGATAAAGCTGAATTTTATAATAACATGTAATTTAATAACCTGATGTAATACTCGACTATTTTAAAGCAAAAAAACTTGTTTAATTGATGCATATAATTAGATTGGAATACATACACACAAATATTAATCAATATTTTCACCAAATTTGAATAATTACAATTTTCAAGTATCGAAATCGGTATTGATATGGGTTCAAGCGGGGCCTCCGAGATACTTATATACGGGCCTCACACAAGCTTCCGTGACGTCACAGGACTAGTCAACTATAGTCAATTTATAGCATTTAACAAAGTGCATTATAAGAGTATAACATTTATTTTTCTGACTGAATCGTCCTTTGTTATTCATTAAGAACGTTGCTTTCACATCAAGAACATTACAAATGTTATACGGCATTACAAAATACGCGAATAATGTTGATAAAATTAAAATCCAATCTTTACCGTTCTGCATAATGTACCTTCATTTTTCAAATTACCAAGGGCAAGAAATGCGATAGAGATAATTGATCCTACATTGATACTTACTCTAAATTCGTAAAGAATTATCATGGTTAATATATAATTGCTATTCAATTGCTGTAGAATTCACTTACGATTCAACTTATGCATGCAAGATAATTTTGTAAAAGTTAGGTTGAGGAAAGGGCTTGTAAGATTGGAATTTGTTAATAAATAAACTTTCTAACTTCGGAAGTTGAATTCCCGTGTGTAACTTGAATACATTTTTACTGAGTACAAAGGTATAAAATTATCCACAATATATTTGTGAAATAGGTTATTAGAATTGAACGAAGTCGTAAAATTCCATTGATGCACGTACATTATATTTCTCCAAATGCCCGAGGAAACGATTATTCTTATGAGTGACGAAGCACATTTCCATTTAAATGGATCTGTAAACAAGCAAAACTTTTGATATTGGTCAAACGAAAACCTGCAGGAGCCCATGCTTACTGGGCTGACAAACAGTTAAGCAGGCCACCAACTTCTCACCGGATCGTCGATTGTTGAATTGAATTGATTTCAATTGTTCAAACGGACAAAGCGCTGACTCAAGATCTTAGGTAGGTCTATTAACCCTCGGATACATGTGTGGGGTCATTTTGACCCCACTGTCTGCTTATTTCCTGGTATTATAATAAAATCTAAATAAATAATTCTGATTTTCTGTGACATCTTACCATTACCATACTACTTCAGCTATAGGAACATGTATAAATAAATTTCTTACAATTTATTTTAAATTATATTTTTAACGTTTTTTTAACAATACCCCTCCTTTCCATGTGTGGGGTCATTTTGACCCCAGTCTGAAAACAGCAGGAATACATTCATAAAGGGAAATTGATCCTACATATTATGATCAATTATGGCCAAACTAAACTAAATCATGTCAAGGTCAACCACCCACCCTGCCATGACTCACTGCAAAGTGCGCATGCGCATATGTATTTGGCGCGGATTGAGGCCAACTGAGAGAAGTTGGGATGTTCCTGTTCGTGAGCTTTTTCTCAACAAATTCTCCAACCGGAAGTACAAAGCAACCTTTGGAGTCAATCGTTTCAAAGACATCAGAAGACTGCTCTGATCTGATGACAAACATACTGGCGCTGCACATCTGGAGACTGATCACATGGCTGCATTTCGAAATATAACTGGACACTTTTTATCAAAAACTGTAGCAGAATCATGGTACCCGGCGCCTTTCTTACGATTGATGAACAGTTAGTGCCTTTCGTGTAATACATGCCAAGTAAACCGGCCAAATACGGCATCAAGATCTTCTGGTTGTGTGATGCTGATAACTTTTACGCCAAAGACGGTCTAATCTACTTGGTACGACAGCCAGGAGAGCCAGTTCAAAAGATCCTCGTCAGCAACGTCGTGAAGAAACTGTGCTACACACTGCGGAACTCTGGAAGAAATATCACAACTGACCACTGACCAATTATTCACAAGTCATGACTTGGCTAACGCTCTCCTGTTACAAAATGTAACCATTGTTGGAGCAGTAAAGAAAAACAGACGTGAAATCCCACCTGCACTTACCAATATCAAGACAAGACAGCCTTGCACATCACAATTCGCCTTCCATGAAAATGAGACCCTGGTAAGCTACGTGCCGAAGAAAAACAAGAATGTCATTCTACTCAGCACCATGACATACACATTGATGATGATGATTCTAAGAAGAAACTAGAAATCATAAAGTTTTACAACCAAACAAATAGTAGAGAGGACGCCATAGTCAAACTGGTTCAAACATACACCTGCAGAAGACAGACACGTCGATGGCCAATGGTCCTCTTCTACGGTATAATGTAGTCAATGTAGGCGTTCTCAATGCATACACATGCTACTTGTCACAGCATTCTGATTACAATTCAGGCATCAGTCACAGACGCCGTATGTTCCTTATCGAGTTGGCGAATGAGTTGATTCTTCCTCACATGCAGGGGATGTGCCAAAGCTTGAACCTGAAGAAACTAGTAACTGAGGCAATGCAACTTTGCGGCGTAGTAAGGCAGGCACAGAGACTGGAGGATAGATCTTCAAAGAAAAGAGTAAGATGCCAGTTCTGCACAAGACAAGAGGACAGGAAGACGACGGAACGTTGCAGAAGATGTGGGAAACCTGTGTGCAAGGTCCACAGCAGTGTGATTGTGGTGTGCTCAGAATGCGAGTGAGGTGTATTTAATTGCCATGACAGGCCGGAACAATCTCCTTTTTATTTCTGTTTTATTCTTATTTCTTTAAAATTTATTTGTTCTAGAAATAATAATATTTAGTGCTGTATTGTGTTATCTCTAAAATACTGTTTCACAGGTCAACTGAAGTTCTGATAATTGCGAACGAAGTGTAACTACCATTCATATGTAGAACAGTGAATTGTCAATACATTGTTATTATTTGGGGGGCTTAAATAATAATAATAAAAGGGTAATTGTTTCCTATGTTATATTCAGAGAAATTATTGATCAATAAACCATATTAACTGAACTATTTACTCTGTCGTACTTATTTCAATGCATAATTGAATTGGGATCAAATTGACCCCACATATGTAAAGTTGTAAAACAAAAGTGACATGCATCCGAGGGTTAAAAGGAAAGGAAAAAGGCCTTCGAATGTGTATAGAAGCAAATTGAAGGCATCATTTTCTTTTTACACGAACTGTCGTGGCAAATTAAAATGGCATAAAATAATCTGTATTTCTGTAATAATACATTTCTGTATCTTTGAAAATTAAGTGTGTTATTCACATTTCAAAACCGTCTAACTCCTCTGCCGGACCCTGTATAATGCATGTTGTCCATATTACATTGTTGTAATATAGCAACCTACCTGAGAAAAGAAGCAGTCTGTTTTATTTTTATTTCAGGAGCGTGTGTTCTGAAACGTCACAACCAAAAACTGCTTTCTTATGCTTGTAATAACCGTAAACTACAGGAAAATAATTCTACAATGCGTACATACAAGAAAAACTATTAACAACAATACTGACGAAGGAAAAGACAACGGCCTTTGATCTTTATAGAGACTGCCGAGAGTAAAGGAAAATATACCATGCTTGTCTTACAATCCTTGACTTTTGTATACATCAACAGCAGTCTCACTACAATACCTAACATTCGGATGATCAATGTGACTACGACATATGGCACTGCAAGAGTTAATGTTTTCAATATAGGTTTTGAAAGGGGCTGCTGAAGGGAGTGCGGAAGAAAATTAGGGGGTGCGCAAGCCCCCTTCGCGTCCCCCTGGCGCCGCCCCTGCAACTTCGGCCGAAATAGGCAATTACACATATTTTGTCTGTAAATTAAATCTTAGAATTATTGCGTCCGTTTTGGATCTATCACCCATTTTTTCTCTCACAGTACAAGACTCTTTTTTGTGCTGTACACTTCCTGCGTATTCAACATTCCTTTGTTTTTGAGAACTTGGTCCAGGACGTGTTTCCAACGCAGGCTTGGCAAAGTTTGTGTTTTCTTTTACCTTTTTCTTTTAAAAATGTTTTAACCCGTGTTCTAAACAAATAAAATGTTTAAAACATAATGTCAGGACGACTTATTTCCTAAGAATATTGATTAATAAGGAATATGTTAATCATACAAGGAATAACTGTGTTAGTAGTTATGAAATATAGCTTGACTTTCTTAAAATACCTATTTATGTTAGTCTTAAATCTCGCATTTAAGCTGTTCGAGAAGCTTCAACTAATTCACAGTTGAGAGGCCTCACTTAGTCCACGTGGTAGTCACTCTGTTTTTTCGAAACACGATATTTTATTGAGAATTCAACATAATATTGACATTAAGAACTATATGCAGTATGTTAAGTGAGGAACAAAACTGTTTCATCCATATAGTAATAAATTTTTAGAACGTTTTAAACACTTGTAAAAAAAAAACATAGCTAAGTGTTTTAAACGTGGCCCACGATATGTTTCTTTGTTAATTGTCTACATTTTCAACTACTGAACAAATTTCTGAGCACAGTGAACAAAATGATACGGATTGAATGAAAATCCAAAGTTTAAAAACACGCAAATAACCACACGCTATCAAACATCAAGTGAAAATGTGTTTTAAACAAGTCTTTGTGAAAAAACAAAGCCGTGTTTTTTAAACGTTTAAGACATTAAACATGCCAACCCTATTCCCACGTAGCATCCTTGAACACGCCACTGAACGCTATAAACTAATTTGCATGTGTCCTTACCTTATATGATTCCCTGTAATTATGTAGGAAGAGGAAATGAAACGCACGTCGCGTATTCTTGCACCCACTTGCAAATGATCTCTAACCACAGATACGTAACCTTCACAGTGATATTGTGTGAAGTTACATAAACGATTTATCTAGCTATTTAACCTTGGGAAAGTGCAAGATTGCGCGTTAAATGCTTTATTGATAACAGTAATCGCTTAACAATGACATAAGTTATAATACTTTTGCAAAACTTGGTCGTCCTTTATTAATATTTTCTTTATCCTTTCTTCTACCTTCTTTCTAGATATTGAGCTGTTTATCTTGGGTTTAGTATATTTTTCTCTCTCCGTTTGACCGCTCATTTATCTACGTTGTCCTTCTAATTTAATTCTCTGTTCTATCAGCTCTTTCCACGATCTTTAGTTATATTTCTTCCATTTCTCTCTCTCACTTTTTCTGACTTGATTATTTTTGTTTTCTTCTCTCTCTTCAATCTTTTATTTCTCTTTCTCCATTTGTCTCTTTTTTCTTTATTTATCTTATATTTTCCTTCTTCTCTCTCCATTCCTGTCTCGTTTATTTTTCTTTCTTTCTCTCTCTTCCACTCTTTCTATATTACTTCTTCACTTTTCTTACTTTCCTTTGTCTATCTGTCTCGTTTCTTTCCTTTTCTATCTCTGTCTCTCTCATTCACCTGTCTTCAACTTTTTATTTGTCTCTCACTTCTCTATTTATCTTCTTTTCCTATTTCATTATTCAAGTCTCGTTTCTTCTTTCTTTCTCTTTCGCTTCCAATTTTTGTTTCTTCCTCTATCACTTCTTCAGTTTTCTTCCTTCTCGTTTCTCTTTCTACCGAGTATCTTTCTCTTTCTCTCGCCTCTCCAACTCTTTATTCTTCTGTTACTTCTTTATTTATCTTATATTCCCTTTTCAACTCTATCCCTTTCTTATTTCTCCATCCCTTCTTTCCTTTTGATTTTTCGTTTCTCTTTCTGTGTCGTTACTCTCTTTCCCCTCTCTCACACTTTATATTTCTCTGTCACTTATTTAATTATCTTCTTTTTCTTTTTCCACTATTCCTGGCGCGTTCTTCTTTCTTTCTCTCTCTCTCTCTTCGAATTTTTATTTATTTCTCTATCACTTCTTCATTTTCTTTCCTCCTCGTTTCGCTTTCTATCCCGTATATTTTTCTCTCTCTTTCTCGACTCTCCAACTCTTTATTTCTCTGTCGCTATTTCTGTTGTTTCCTCTGGCTTGGGTCAATAATCTCAGGGTTTGCTTTCCGACTTCCGTGGGGGAGTGCTCAGCGCATCGAGCTACAACGCCTGGCGTCCCGGATTCGAATCCTATTCTTTATGAATGTCCGTTCATCTGTTTGATCATATCGTCTTTCATTCTCATTTTCGCGATTAGTTAATGATGTGAATGAGAAATAATATAAACCAACTAAAAACATCAGGGATCGCGAATTCACATGAAGCGTAGAAATTACTTTTCCAAACGATAGTTGATATGACAGAGAATAAATTAAATATTGGAGACTACACTTCGTATATTTAGACTTTGATAATGATTCAACTTCACATATGTCCTTTAATCATACATATAATATGTTTTCGGTCTCGGCCATCTCTCACTGTATTCCAATTCCCGATTAGTTTTGTGTGCATAAAGCGGACTCAGCTTTGACAAGCAAGCTTTATTTCTTGAAATATACATGGTAAGAACTTCATAAAATTCTCGAAACCCTTCAAATGAGAAAAGTTTAGAAGCGTACGTTTTAAAAACGAAGACAATATTGTTAAAACTTACTTTAAGAGGAAATTACAATTATGCCCAATTCTGAGTGACGAAACGAATAATGTCTTTTCCGTTTATGTAAGACAAGTTGGTTCAAAACGATTTATAACTTTTGAAATGGCTGCTGACAATAGATGAAGTAAGTGCACAAGCCGACATGTTATTGCGTAACTTATTGTACCACAAATGAGTTGTGAAATAAGATGTTTATACTCACTTTAAGGCTGTTCTTGGCTTTGTATGACTGGCTTCGTTACATAGGATCGCTGGACATACCTGAAGGATATATTCGAGGCGAGTACCGTATCTTACGTTTCAGACAACAGCACTCACAACTTTTCATAAACTGATTAATAATAATTTCATTTCTGTCAAGTGGTAGTCGTCGCCTTATAATCAAGGGGTCCCGGGTTCGATACCCGGTGGAGGCACATAGTGGTTCGGATCTCACTTTAAACTGTAGGTCCAGTCCCGATTAGCCACACTGTGCATAAAGTGGACTTAAAACACCAAATCAACCAGTCAATCATTTCTGTCAAGTTACTCTGGATGTGTTGAAAAATAAATCACTAATTTAAAATCACTTTAAATAAATAATTTACAGAATAATGTACGTAAGGATTTTGTAGATTTCATAATCACTTTTGCTGAAAGTACAGTCTTGTAATCACTGAATTATGCTTATTAGGTTCTAAGAAAGGAAACAAAATATGTGTACTGATGGGTTGAAGTTCATACGAAATGAAATGTACGCGGAATATATAAATTGTATTCACACTTAAATTTTTCTTGATTTAAAATTCAATAATTCTTATAAGCAAAAATAGCAAAAAAATTGTGTAGAATAATATACAAAATGCTAATCCTGTTAAACCGCGAAGAGTGTCATTATGAATAAGCTGTAAATAAACATGGCAGCTGATATGTTGCAAACTATCATGTAAAAAATCGACAAAATTCAGGCACAAAAGCTATTTAAAATATTTTAAGTTACAATTATATAGTACATCCAGAATGTTTTATTTTCACTCAAGAAGTTACTGAAAATATTATAGTTTCATTAACACACTCAACAGACATTTTCAAAGCAAGTTCAGATATACAGTATCAGAAACAGAAAAATGTATGTATACATGTAATACTTTATTTGCTTTAATCAAACTGTTTAAATATTTTACAGGACCATTTACCAGAAAAAGCCTTTGCAATGCGGTGCCAAACTCATAAAAGCAATTTAAGCGTGTTTTTTATATAAAAAAATCATAAAAAAATATTTTTAAAATAAAAATCATGATTTTTATATACCCTAGCCCTCAACTACGAACATCAAGAAAGCATAATAGGGACTCGTAAAGTTCGTCCTCAGATTCTATAGTGTCTCAACCTTAAAAGTCAGTATGGAAGTAAATGGAGTACTTCCCTCTCTCTCTAATACATGAGTTTTGCCAATAGCTCTGTCCTGCTCTACCACCGCTGCGTTGCCAGATGTTACAAAATTTACAAAATGTAAATGTCATAAATTTCAAACAGTGAAATCATTATCCTGTAGAGCTTCTTATGCTCTATTTACTGACGGCATTATATAATCTGTCATAAATTCATGTGATCTGAATTTTTCATAATTATGCAATTTTGCAAAACGCTTAATTTCTTTCTAGTAAATACTTCAAAAGCCATAAATATCAAACCGCTTGAACAATTTCGCCAGTTTTTTTTTCTACGCGATCTATGATGTTTGTAGATATGATATTCTTTGCCTGAGTGAATTAATTTGCTTACGAGGAGAGTTATATATATTATATATACATTGGATATTTTGTATGAATCATCAGACCGTAACACGAAAAAGTTGGTTAGGGAGAAACTTTTCGGTTTGTCGCGATACACATGCAGACCAAGCGAGAAAAGTTTTGACCATTGTTTGAAGTTATTTTTAGAATGCATTGTTACTCCACAGCACCGTTAATTATTCCGCAATCGTAGTTTGTTTATGCGCGCTGTCTCGCGTATCAAATTCATTGCGCGCCACCAAAGTTACAATTCAGTTGCAGGCAGGTGCCCCAGTTCGTAGGAAGTGCAGTGTGCTTTATTTTCTGTAAAAAATGTATCTTAATGTTTGTTTTTGCATTTATGTAATTCTGTTTATGTAAAGGATACAACATTCAATGAAAGAAGTAACAATACTTGCGTGTATTACACATATAATGCAAATGTAAAATGGTAAATAGTTTCGTCGAAATATAAACATTTACATGCAAATCTTGAGGTAACTATCCTTTGTTTTTTTCCAAAATGCATCAAATACATAGATTTTGATGATTTCCTATACGATATTAAGGAAGTAAATTTGTCGCAATCATTAGCGATTAACAGCGACTCGATGTGACTCTGTTTGTTGATCTGGCAACGCCACGCTCCATTTAACCCATACTGACTTTTAAGGTTGAGATGCTCTATGGTAGTTTTAAGAGAAGCGAAATTAACACATACCTAAAGTCCTTTGTAGCGCTCACAACGTGGTGGAGTTGGCGCCAAGAATAAGGTATCACTGACAGACACATCACTTGTAGGTTTACGCTGATGCAGAAAGTCACGTACATGAGTATGCTTGTTGCGAAAGAAGAGGTATACAGCTGCCTGTGAAGGTCGAGCTCATGCGATGTATATGGCAAATTCGTGCTGTTAAGTCAAGTTCAATAGCCAACGATGAAAAGAGAGCGGCTATGTAAACTGTTTCTCGATATTTTTGGTCAAAAGCAAGCTTCAGGTGGCGTTAATGTACGGTGATGATTGAGCAGCCACCTGGTGATAATTTTTGTGAAGGGTTTACGATGCGGTAAGCAAGTACAGAAAAAATGAACATAGTAGCGGAATATCTGGATTTTTATTTAAGTACAGCCAACCGCAACGATAATAGTGGGCAAATTGTCCAACGCTATTTTCAAATTTTCTTAAAACTCTATAACCTGTGTTGTTTAAAGTAATATAATTCTGTTTGGAAGTAGATGTTGGTCTCTGCTTACTGATATTTATATTTCAGTTCATTATCATCACGATTGTAATCAAGGGGTACAGGGTTCGATTCCCGGTTGAGGCACATAGTGGTTCGGATCCCACTTTAAACTGTAGGCCCAGTCCCGATTAGCCTTACTGTGCATAAAGTGGACTTAAAAAACACCAAACACCAAATTAGTATCACGTTGTAGAAAAGAAACTGAATGAAAATAGTAACGAAAAAGTACTTACCTTACCAACTGGCTCTACAGCTCTGGGTGAGCTTTGGCCCCCTGTACTATCAGCCTCCAAGCATCTCGTTCCAATATCTTCTTCCTCCATCCATGGACTACCATTCTTTGTAGATCTTGTACGACACTATACCGCCATCTTAGTTTGTGTCTGCCTCTTCTTCTTGTGGAATACATTCTTTCATACATGATTCTTCGCGGCATCCTATCCTTATTCATACGTTCTATGTGACCCATCCAACTAATTTTTCTGGCTTTAATAAATCTTACTATATCCTTTTGCTTTAAGATGGAATTTATCTCTTCATTGTTTTGACTTCTCCAAAAATCTCCATCCTTGATTCGTCCATATATTTTTCTGATTATTCTTCTTTCCGTTTTCCTTAATTGTTGTTCATCTTCTAAACTCATTGTCCATACCTCAGCACTGTAAGTTATTAACGGTCTTATAAGTGTTTTGTAAATCAATAGTTTTGTATATCTGCTAATTAACTTGCTTTTTTAGTAATTGTATATTGGCATAATATGCTTTGTTCCCTGCGTTTATTCTTTCTCTAATTGTAACATGTATATTATTTTGGTCATTTATCGACATTCCAAGATACTTGAAGTTTGTTACTGCTTCGAATTTCTTGTCATCTATTGTAAATTGGTGGTAACGTTTCTTACCTTGTTTTGGTGTCATTAGTATGAATTTGGTTTTGTTCATGTTTGTCTGTAACCCAATTTTACTTGCTTCTTCTTCTAATATTCTGTATGTTCTCTTTAATTATTCTTCTGTTCTGGATATTATAACTACGTCGTCGGCATATGCGTTAATTTGGCTAAGTTTCGTAAATATTGTTCCTCTTTTGTCTATTTACCATGTAGTGCTATGTTAAATGAGCATGTAGATAGTCCATCTCCTTGTTTTACTCCTGTGTTATATTCTGTTAGTTCACCCATATCGCACCATATTTTGACCTTGAAATATGTGCGTTTCAGTGTCATGTTTGTTAATTTAATCAATTTCTTAGGTATTTGTAATTCTGTCATATTTTGCATAAATTTATGCCTTTTAATACTATCAAAAGCACTACGAAAGCCTATGAATAACATGTAGAAATTTGTATTATTTTCATAATGTTTTTCCAATATTTGTCTTATTGTGAATAGTTGATCTATGGTGCTTCTTCCTTGTCAGCCTGCTTGGTATTCTCCTATTATGTTCTCTGTTGTTGCTGTTAATCTATGTATAATGATAGTCAATATTTTATAAGTTGTATTAAGTAACGATACCTCTATAATTACTACATTCCGTTTTGTCACCTTTCTTGTGTATTGGGCAGAATATTCCATTATTCTATGCTTCTGGTATGTGTTCTTCTTGCCAGATTTGTTTTATCAGTTTATCAGTTTTACCGTAGACCACGATAACCTACTCGCGAAATTGTCATCTTATTTCAACTTTACCCAACTCGCTGTTGACTGGGCTCGCTCATATTTAGCAGCCAGACAGCAACGCACATTCGTTTCTGACAATAAGTCGTCGTGGCTGCCGACGAATTGCGGTGTACCCCAAGGTAGCGTCCTGTCTCCGCTGCTGTTCTCCATGTACGTAAATGATATATCTGGAAACTTTCAATCGACAAATTACCATCTGTACGCTGATGACGTCCAATGTTATTTGTCGTTCCCTAAAACAAGCATCAATATGGCCATCAAAGCCCTAAACGCTGATATTATGAACGTCTGCAAGTGGTCTCAGGCAAACGGTCTGCGAGTAAATGCTGAGAAAACGAAATGTATTTTAATTTGCTCACGTCAGCTCATTTCCACAACAGAGAAGTCCTCCATCCCTGACATTCTTGTCGAAGGAAACCCCATTTCATTGTCGGTTTCGGTCAAAGACCTGGGAGTCACTTGGAGTGACCATGTGAAAGGCCATATGCAAAAAATCCTACGCAGCATTACACTCGCTGTACCGCCTTAAAAATATTTTACCAAAAGAAGTAAAAAAAAAAAACACTCGTGGAGTCGTTAGTTCTGTCTCAAATAGACTACTGTGACTTGACATATATTGACCTCAACGGTGAACTAGCAAGACGTCTACAGCGAATACAAAATACATGTGTGCGTTATATTTATAATATCAAATATTTTGACCACCTTACCCCGGCTTTCAAGGACCTAGGCTGGTTCGACCTTTCCACTTGCCACCGCATCCACGCTCTTACAGCGCTCTACAAAATAGTAAACTCACGAAAGCCGTCCTACCTACTTTCTCGATTTCAACCCCTAAGTTCAGCACACACCTTTGCCACCCGTTCGAGAGACAACTCTCTGCTGGCCATTCCCTCCCACAAGACAACGTTTTATGGAAATTCCTTAACGGCCACTGCTACCAGAGCGTGGAACGACCTCCCCAACGACATAAGAAACTCTTCTTCTCTCGGCCAATTCAAATCAAAATTAACAAATCATCTTCTGGGGTCAACTTACCAGTACTGAAAACAGGGAAATAAAATTAAACCTTCGTGTAAACTGGTAGGACCAACACCCACCGACTTTTTCTGTAATTTGACTATGTCTGTTGCGTGTGTGTTTATGTTTTACGTGTATTTTTTTTTACTTAGTGTGCATGCATCTTTGTTATTATTTTTTATGTTTTTTTCGTCTTTCTCTTTTATTTTCTCTTGTGTTTTTCTTTTTTTGGTATCTTAATGTTCTTAGTTTTTATGTATATTTCATTTCTTGGTATCAATGTTTTTAGTTTTTATATATTTAACATACAGTTAGCTATAAAAATAAATTTATAAAATGTAAAGTAGAGATGGTTAAGTGGAAAAAAAGGCTTGTGCCTTAACTTCGCCATACAAAACAAGGAATAAATAAATAAATAAATAAATAAATATATTTCTTCTATCATATTTGGTTTAGAATATTTTAGTATTTCTGCTGTTATTCCATCTTCTCCTGGTGATTAATGTTTTTTAGAATTTTTATTATCTCCTCAACTTCTTCTCTTGTTGATGTTCCTTCTGTGTTTTGTTCGTCGTTATCTTCTGTTTGTTCTTCTCTACATTTTATTGTATAGTTGTTCTTGGAAGTGTTCTGTCCATATTTCTAGTACGCTTTCTTTGTCTCCTATTATCTTCCTATCTCTCCTTTTACACCCTATCTCTTTGGGTTGATATCCCTTATTTATTCTCTTTATTGCTGCATAGTACTTTCTAATCTCTTTCTGTCGACTAAGTTCTTCTATTTCTTGTATATTCTTTCTTATCCATTCTTTTTCTTACATAAATTCCAATTACTTCTTGTTTCTCTTTGCAGCATCTTCACACTTGCAGAATTTTTTTGGTTAATTTTTTGCTGACATTCTTTATCATGCCACTCTTTCTTCCTTGATGTTTTCTCTTTGCCTATTACTTCTTCTGCAGCTTCTGTTAACACTTTTTTAAATTCTTTTCCACTTCCCTTCTATTGTTTCTTCTTGAGTATTTCGTTGTAACTTATTTTTAATTGCTGTTTGGTAATTCATCTTATTTTCTTGATTGTCAAGTTTTGTATAGTTCCATTTTGTTCTCCCTATAATGAACACTTCGCTTACTCTTTCTTTTCCGTTGGGTGTACAATGTTATTAATGTTACAAAGTCTAGATTTATTAGAAAATTGAAATAAAAAGTTCCTGGATATTGTAGAAATTGTCATAAGTGTAGAATATTGCTGCCAATTTCTTTCAGAATGTAACTTACCTGAATTAAAATATTTATTGAGGATGACATTTAATTATATGCATGGCACTAAATATGTGTGATTATATTCAGAGAAAATTATTTCTACTATCTTTAATTATAATTAATGTAGGTTTTTCATTTAAATCCATTCACTTCAGAAGATAAATATATTTAATGTCTTTTTACAAACGATTAATACAAGTTTAGAGGATAGTGCAAGTGAATTCAACAGAGTCGTATATAAATATAAAAATATAGTGCTATGCAAAGGCGTCTACGTGATTGGCTAAGACCAGTTCGAGTTTTTTTGTTTTAAGTCCACTTTATGCACATAAAGGCTAATTGGGACTGGATCTACAGTTTAAGGTGGGATTGGAATCACTATGTGCCTCCACCGGGTAATTAACTCGGGACCCTTTGATTATAAGGCAACGGCACTATCACTACGCCATCGGGGAGGCATAAGACCACTTCGAGTGAATAGGAGTTTCTTTCAATTTTACCTGTTTATTCTCATCGTTGTATTTAGAATTAAAACGGCAGAAAAGCTATAGAAAGTAAAACTCATAACGTGTAAATGTAGCTTATTAGTTTTTTAAAATACCTTAATTGTATTTATTTTTTTAGCTTCATGCATGGATTTTTGGAGGAACTTCATATTCATTTCGTAGACCATCACTTTTTCTATTGATCCGAATAATACAAGGGAACGTATTATAATTGACATCGTTACGTTATTCCTCTCAGAAGTTTCTCTAGAAAGGGAGATGGGATTTAGAGCGATATTTACGAGGAATGCCTGGAAGTATATGACAGAGTATACGGGGAAGAAATTACACACGTTGGAATACATTGTAGACGAGAACTTGCCCTTCAAGTTCAGGTGAGATCACATTAATTAGTTTAACTTAATTCGTAACTGGCGTGGTGCCAGATTGTAACGTAAATGGCGTGGCGTGGTCCCATGGACCACCAATTTGAATTCACTATTTCCAAAAGTTATCGAAACAGTATCGAACTTTTTCACAAATTATCATCTATTTCGGACCTTCTTTATGGAATTATGATAATTTTTTGTCCACTATTTCCGTTATTGGGGTTTTTGTTACTCAATTTATCTAACGCTACAATAATCTGTTCGTTTTTATAAACGGTTCTGTAAATACATTTTCATGTGACTGTAATATACAAAAAATCATTTAGTTGTTCAATTGTCACAGAACATACATGTAGTTACCCGAAGAGAACCAAATCACATAAGAAAATTTACACAAGAAAAATTCTGCACAATGTCAAAATGAGGGCAAGAGCTAATGGCACGGGCGGAGTTTGAGCTCTTGCTTTGGGGGGGATTTTATAAACTAGGGGATATTCAATAACCCTCAGGTATTGAATATCCCCTAGTTTATACCGGTCTGGAGGTCTTCCTCCGGAAATTAAAAAAACAACTTAAAAACACTGAAGTTTAGATTTGAAAATGTTAAATTTCCTCGCTTAAGTAAACAAATATTAATTCGTATATTGGCTGTCAGTTTTAAAAGCAGCAAGACAGTACGATTATTTCATTTTGTATTTCATTAATTTTTATTGATACAATACTCGTATTACTTTTAAAAAGTTACGGTACAATAGTAAGCCTCAGAAATTTTAGAAAAATTAAATTGAAAAGTTCTTTTGATGCCTCAGCAGTAACTGTTGACTCAACACAAAGTCATTTTACGTTTTTCTTTCTTCAAACTGTACACATCAATCAAATCGTCTAAGACCCGCTATTGCCGCGCAATTACCGCACATGACATCATGCCAAACGTCAAGATTTGCGGTATGGCTTCATAACAAAAATGTAGTAACTGAACTTAATCATGTGCTATTTTTTAGTCTTTTTTTACGTTGGGGGCCAGGCCCCTCCTGGTCCCTCCAGAACTCTGCCTATGGCTAATGGATAGTGGCAACAGTGGAGATAAGTACTTCATTATCACTATTATCGTTTTATCAGACTCCAGATCTGATAATTCACTTCCTCTTGCAACTTATTCAAGTGTGTAAAGTATATTTTCACTAAAAAACGGATCGTCAACTCGGAGTTTCTTCCCAGGTTCCTTGCCGAAAGACTTACGTAAGGGACGTCGCGTGGTTCGTGGGACACACAGGTGTCTAGCGAAGTGACGCCGGCAGGTTACGTGATATTCCAAAATAAGAAGCTGCCGAAAAGGAGGGGGGAAGTTCATGCTATTGTTTCAGAGAACGAGAACGTTGCTCTAGGCCGCGCGTCCCAGGGACCATGCCATGCCAGTTAGGGTTAATATCTCTGTCTCTCTCTCTCTCTCTCCCTTTCTCTGTCTCTCTCTGTCTCTCCCTTTCAATGTCTCTCCCTCTCTCCCTTTCTCTGTCTCTCTCTCTTCCTTTCTCTCTCTCTCTCCCTGTCTCTCTCTCTCTTTCTCTCTCTCTGTCTCTCTCTCTTTCTCTGCCTCTCTGTCTCTCTCTCTCTCTGTCTCTCTTTCTCTATCTCTCTCTCTCCCTCTGTCTCTCTCTCTTTCTCTGCCCCTCTGTCTCTCTCTCTCTCTGTCTCTCTTTCTCTGCCTCTCTGTGTCTCTCTCTCTCTCTTTCTCTCTGTCTCTATCTCTCTCTCTCTGCCTCTCTCTTTCTCTCTCTCTCCCTCTGCCTCTCTCTCTGTCTCTGTCTCTCTTTCTTTGCCTCTCTGTGTCTCTCTCTCTCTCTGTCTCTCTCTGTCTCTCCCTTTCTCTGTCTCTCTATCTCTACCTTTCTCTGTCTCTCTCTCTCTTTCTCTCTCTCCCTGTCTCTCTCTTCCTTTCTCTCTCTCTCTCCCTGTCTCTCTCTCTCTTTCTCTCTCTCTGTCTCTCTTTCTCTGCCTCTCTGTGTCTATCTCTCTCTCTCTGTCTCTCTCTCTTTCTCTGCCTCTCAGTGTCTCTCTCTCTTCCTCTGTCTCTCTCTCTCTGCCCCCCTCTCTCTCGCGCGCATTCTCTATCTCTCTCTTTCTCTGCCTCTCTCTTTCGCTGCCTCTCTCTTTCTCTGTCTCTCTCTCTCTCTCTCTACCTGTATCTGTCTCTCTCTCCCTCTGTCTCTCTGTCTCTGTCTCTCTTTCTTTGTCTCTCTCTCTTTTCTGTCTCTCTCTCTCTCTCTCTGCCCCCTCTCTCTCTGTCTCTCTGCCTCTCTCTCTCTCTCTCTTTCTGTGTGTATGTGCGTATCTGGGTTCAGTACAAATTAAATATTTTAAATTAATTCATATTAGAGTGCTGGAGTTAGAGGATTTCGCTCGAGCGCCATATAGTACTCGCGGACGACGCTAGATTTCGTACGGAATTGAGAGCTTCTTTGCTCGAACAGGCAAAAAGAGCGGTATACATTCGAAGGCCAGTAGTACACGTATAACCGTAATTTGTCTATGGCAGTGACCTCGTCAACCTGATATAAGTGTGTGTATGTGTGTGTGGGGGGGAACTACAGATTTCCGTTTCAAATTATCGGAGGGCTACTAACATGGGCGTAACTTGGAGCCTAACGTCGGGGGTGGGGGTGAAGAATAGAAAAGTTCTCCATCCCATAAAAATAATGTCCAGATCTATTTCGCTAAATAGCTGTTACAATTGTGAAATCATGGGAAATCACTATTTTTTAGTGCCTCAGGTATAAGGAGATTAAGAACAATACCCGTATAAATTTTAGCACCTAAAAATTTTCGGAAACAGTTGTTTCCCTTTACCCCCGCCAAGTTATACCTATGCTAATTAATACCGTCCAAAATGTATTTACTTAACATTTTACTACAATGGCATATTTTATGATTTAGATTCGGACCCTGTGGAGACCAGCGAGAGCTCCGTGCAGTGCGAGATTCCTCCCTCAAGGCCAGTGAGGTGGTCAGCAGAGCTGTGAGGAAAATAATAGTTCCAGGGAATGCACCCTCCTTTTAAAGGAACCACTTCCTGTTTCCCGATGAGCTCGCTATAGTGGCATACCCAGGATTTTTTAAGTAGTCAGTCCTTATTTTGCCATATTTTTCTACCTTTGACGTTCTTTTTTAAATACTGGACCAAAAGGGGGTTATAACCCACACCGATCCCCCTTGGGCACGCCACTGGCTCGCTCCCTCCCTTTTTCACAAATACGGCGGTTTGATCAGGTCTAGCCTAGATCCAGTAGGTCGGGACTAATGCCTTCGTTAAGGGCAGCGAAATTGCCCTTCACCTATCCATATTAATGCGGTTCGGTTTCTTTCTAATATTTTATTTTCCTACTAGATTTTCTTCATCTTCGTTCTCCACGATGACCTAGTGATAAGTGATAATGAAGCGGTCCCGGGTTCGATACCGGTGGAGGCACATAATGATTCGGTTCGGATCCTACTTTAAACAATAGATCCAGTCCAGTCCCGATTGGCCTTAGGTTACCTAAAGCACACATCACACGGAACTGGATTTCAGGTAGGAATGCTCTAGTTGGCGCTGGAATGGCTTCCCATTTGCGAGTTTTCACCTCACACTATACTTGTTATCGTACTTGTCGATAGACTTTTGTTCCCATAAGACATTGCACAGAGCACAAAGTCGGTAAAGATGGACGACCCCAATCTTGTATTAGACAGGAAAATAATTCATTCTAATTATAGTGTAAAGTGTAACTAATTTTAAATGTGACCGTAAATGTCACCAATGCACAATGGCGACTCCGAAAACTATAGATTCGACACTAATCTAGGTCTTTTGTGGCATTTTATTTCTTACCCCCTCTCATCCCCATGCCGATAGGTGATTAACTTGTAGCTGAACCGCATTGGGAGTGTCACGAAAACTATGGATTCCATTCGCAACACAACCTGAATGTTAGACAACCCGAGAAACATTATCGTTGTGCGGATTGCATAGAGTCACGGATGAATTGTGTGGAATTTGATATAGGTGGTTCTCCATTATTTTTACATGCCACCCCTTCCCACCCACACCCTAGGGGTACCAGGGGTGTCTTACTCTCACGGTATCTAGTGACATGTGAAACGCAGTTCGATATAAATTATTTTTTGTTTATTGATTCATTGTAAGTTCAAATATAAAAGTGTGAGGTTTGATTTTATTTTGTGGATAAAATTGTATCCGAGCCAGACGTCGGGAGTTGGGAGACGGGTTTTTCTTGAGTGACAACCGAACTGTCATTTCGGATTAAAACATGACATATTTGCACCAACACGGAGAAAAGGAAAGCTTATTTTCTTCGAGACCGGGCTTGAAGTCATAGCGGGTGGGCGAACCCATTTGTCATGGATGACCAGGAGAATCAGCTGGAGCCCAAGCCTGCAAGGATCGAAGACGCATTGGTGACCGCGTTTCAAGACAATGGAGAAGGGTCATTTCCATCCCCTCAGAAATCGACGCCAAGCCACTTGAGCGTGCTTTTCAACGGACGAATTTGAATCTCTTATAAGAAGAAGCGTACTAGAATTCCAGACACAGTTTTTACCCGGATTTCATAGAGAGAGCATCTCCGCGCTACACTATCGCGTGATTATTGTTTTGTGTTCGTGGACTTCGTTTTCTTACGTACCGTGAGCGAATTGCAGATAGAGAATTACCAGTGTGCGCCTTATTTTGGTGAAGATTACTCGGTGATTTGTTTTTGCCAAGCGTGGACTACCTAGTAATGGAGGGCTAAAGGAGATAGAGAAGGGGGGCCGTCGCCTCCCCGGCACCCGCAACGATGCAGAAGCCAGCCAGACGACGCCAAAACCAAGCACTGCTTAAAGCCCGAAGGACGTTTCCAGATAGACGTTCCAACCGAAGCCCGTTACCAGAGAGATAGAGAGAAGGACGACTCCAGAACGACGCCCAATCGATGCCCGTTACCAGAGAGAGATGATTGCAGATCGACGCCCAATTGATGCCCGACACTAGAGAGATTCCGGACCGGCGCGTGACCACGTACACCCGACGCTAGTGAGTAGTGTAAGTGTATTGTTTCTACGCCATACTTAGTAGGTATTGTCTTTCAGCCTCCTTTTTATCAATTGAATATCACTTTTTGACATATTTTGACAATTTTTTGTCGATGTTTTAGCGTTTAGCGATGTTTTAGTAAAATTTCCCTTTTTTTCCCACTCATACTTGGTAGGTATGCATTTGTATCCTCTTTGTTTATCAATTGAATATCAGTTTTTGACATATTTTGATAATTTTTTGTCGATGTTTTAGCGTTTAGCGATGTTTTAGTAAAATTTCCCTTTTTTTCCCACCTCACACTTGTAGGTATATCACGATCTTACGTGATATAACTTAACCTATCCTTCTTTTTTATTACGTGCTAAACTACACGAGAGCCTCTACATGCTTTGACCTACTTTAGAGTAGACCCAAATGGACAGTTCACAAACCGAAAATGAGGCTCGGAGTGAGGCTCGGTGAGGCTCGCCTTAATGGTTTTCTCTTGTAAGGCATAAGCCTCATTTTCTCGCAGTGTTGCCAACACCTCACTCGATCACGATCTTACGTGATATAACTTAACCTATCTTACGATTTTTTTTTTACGATCTTCAGTGATATGACTTAACCTATCATTTTTTTATTTGCACACCGAACTGTAGTAGACCCAAATGGAGAGAGTTCACCAACCGAAAGTGGGGCTCGGTGGGGCTCGACTTAATGGTTTGCTCTTGTAAGACACAAGCCTTATTTTCTCGCAATGTTGCCAACATCTTACTCGATCACGATCTTACGTGATATAACTTAACCTATCTTACGATTTTTTTTTACGATCTTCAGTGACCTATCATTTTTTTTATTTGCACACCGAACTAACTTACATTATATTTTATATAACCGTGTTGATTTTTTTTTAGTATGTGGCAATTTTTTTTTAGGATTTTTTTTTTAAAACTGCTCCGTCACCCTCTCGTTCTTCACGTCGTGGACGAAGGACTTCTCTGCGACCAGGATGACGCTGCATAGAGTATCCTCGGGCAACGGACTGTTGAACTCGCAGACGACCTTGATGTTGGTGCGATCGTTGACCACCACCTGCTTCCTCTTCGTGGTGTTGATGACGGACATGGGTCTGTGGGTTTTGAATTCGCTGGGCGTGTAGTACATGTCCACGCTTCCCTCGGTCACGCGTTTGTAAGCCGTGTAAGCTTCGTAAAGTTTGAGGTAATCGTCTTTGGTCATGTCGAGGTTGTAATTCTCGCGCGGGAACACTTCGTTCCTACCGTTCTTCAGATAAACGTTCTTGATCTTGCAGTCGTCGAACTTGCTGGAATCTTTTTCCTGATTCTTATCGCGCCCGGTCTGAAAGAGCACTACGACGAAATCTGGCATGTCGAACTGTATGTTGTTGAATTGAGTCGTCACGTCGAATTCCATGTGACTTCCCGACGCCAACTTCTGCACGCACTGGTAACCGTGAAAGTGAATCGGCACCTGCGGACTTTTCAAGATCTCCGCTTTGTACTTGAGGGCGTAGTTCGTTTCGTATTCCACCACCGGCATTCTCAACTCCATGCTCCGGATGACGCACTTGGCTGCTTCGGGTAAAGTGTTGGGCAGCGGCGTGGTGCCGTCCGGACCCAAAGTAGCGTATCGCATCAGTGCGTCGTTGTCGTTGGCCGCTCTTCGAAACGTGATTCTCAGTCCTCCCTTCCACATGATCTCCTTGTAGTCCGAGAAGAAACCGGGAAGCAGACGCATGGGAAAGAGCACCGTGTGACTTCTCGTCGATATTTTGGTCCCCGCTTCGAATCCTCCCGCCTGATAGTATGCCGCGTCCGTTTTGGATAATTTCAACGTTCCCACTGCCGTCGACGTGATGCCTGGATAATCTATTCTGTCGATGACGGTACCGTGTTTCCTCACCTCCACCTGCGAGAACAGGTGAGGCACGAAGTTGTCCACGAGTTTCAAATTGGCTGCTGCTGGGGGAAACGCGTCTCCGCTTTCTTTCTTCACCACGTCGAATTGAAGGTAGAGGTCCGCTCTGTGAGGATTTCCGAATATAGGTTATATTCATATTTTACTCACGTATAGGTCTACATGATGAATCCGCAAATATATTTGTCCTAAGTCTTATCGTTAGTAGTACAGGTGGCCGGGTTCTAAATAATCAATTGAGGCTCGAATCATCATTTGAGGCTCGTCGTAGCCTTTTATGATGTATATTTTGAGGGCAGAGTTGGCAACACTGTGGGGGGCACTGTAGCCTTTTATGGGGGGTCTATTGTTTTCTGTTTACATCTGGCAACACTACCGTAGATTTTTTGACAGTGTTGTTAACCTACTGGGTTTTTTTCACTGTAAATTTTCATCAAAGGCTCGTCGTAGCCTTTTATGATGTATATTTTGAGGGCACAGAGTTGGCAACATTGTAGCCTTTTATGAGGGGGTCTATTGCCCTCTGTTTACATCTGGCAATACTGCCGTAGATTTTTTGACAGTGTTGTTAACCTACTGGGTTTTTTTCACTGTAAATTTTTATCAAAGGGCCTGAGGGGTCCATGTATTTTTTATGTCTGGCAATACTGTTGGGGGGCTAGTGTTGGCAACACTGTGGGTTTTTACTGTAGCTTTTTATGAGGGGGGCCTATTGTCCCTTTTTTATATTTGGCAACTCTATTGGATGTTTTTTTTTGAGGCTTGGGTTTTGCCAACCCATCCGAAGAAAATTCCACTATATGATCTTTTACTGGCTAAGCTAACCTACAAATAGAAATTGGCAACACCGACGAGTCTTGAATTATCATTTGAGGCTCGAATCATCATTTGATGCTCGAAATCATTATTTGAGGCTAGAAATCATCATTTGATGCTCGTCGGTGTTGCCAACCCACTCCACAAAAATTCCACTATATGATATTTTGAAGCCTTTCACGGTGTATGTTAACCTCACAAGCAGTGTTGCCAACTCGGGGCGAGGCGTAGCCTTTTATGGTGTATGTTAACCCTACCAGCAGTGTTTCCAACTCGTTGTAGCTTTTCACGGTGTATAATTTTTACACGCGCGCGCGTGTATTGTGACGAATGCACTCTCTCATCCTTGAAGGATGAATACAACTTATCGTAATTTTCCAACTGTGGGACCAAATGTTTATATATCGTGACTTTTGTAAATCTCTTTCGGGAACAATATGTCGCACACACACACGCACGCGCACGTGCCTGTATTGTGACGCAAGCAAACAAAAAAAAAACTTTGCGTGTCATTACAAAAAAAAACTTTGACCGTATTCTTAAATAACTAACAAGGACAATGAATCTTTTTGGCTTCCGCAAACAGATCAACATGGAGACTGCACCGCCAAATTTCAATAACCTCTTACCTTCCGTGTTATCTAAACTCAATGGTTTACTGATTGTTCATCTCAACAGCATTTGGACGAAACTGAATGACGATGTGGGCAAGATGTTTTATGTTTTTAATAACAATTTACATTTCTACGAAATTCCGATCGACGGGAAACTTCAAATCACCGTGAATCCGGAAAACGCAGGCGAAATCAAAATTTCTACCGGCAAGAATATTTTTCGAATCAAGCACGACAAGATGCTTTCTAACATTACGTACGATGTTTCTGCAGGAGATTATCTTTACATGGAACTTCTCGGAGATTACGACAAACTCATTTCTCTCTTTGTAGAATTACGAATCGTTTATCCTATTATAAATAACCGTTAACCAAAAATGCCTAACGACATTTTCGGCAACACAAAGCGTGTAGACCACGCAGAAGAGATTCTCATGTTGGACATTCGAGTTAAGAAGTTGAGGACCGATTTGATTGCTTTGCAGGAGACCTTAAACAAAAGTTTAGAGTCGGAAATCGCTACGCTCCAAACGCAATGTCTCGACCCCATTCTGAAAATCGATTCCGAACTGAAAACGCTCATAAAAAATTATGTCGACGTACCTTCTTACGACAGCGTTCAAAATATACAGTTGAGCGTGGATTCGCTTCAAAATGATTTGGCCAAATTACAGCAATTTCAATCGAAAAATGAAGATTTGGAAAAACTGAAACTCGAAATCGAAGAACGAACTTCCGCAATAGAAAAGAATTTCTCTGAACTTCAAACCGTCGTGAACGATATAGACGCAGAACGCTTGCATGTTGTTGTTTCCAAATTACAAGAAGAATTCACCAGCACGTTGGAAGAAATTAAATCCAAGTTGCAGACTTTGGAAGATACAATGACGAACCTACCATCGTCGGACGAACTGCAGGTCATCGGTAAAAGCGTCGCGAACATAAAAATTCAATTGGAGGCCTATCAAGATTTCGAACACATTCAAACCACCATCGCCACGCTTCAGGCGTCCTTGGAATTGATCAACGAAGAAATTAAAAATATTCACGCTGAAGCGAGAGCGTTGACGAGCATTCAAGACACGTTAAGCACGGTTCAGCAGAAGATCGAATATTTAGAAAATTTGAACGTCGAAACGAATCTCGCTCATTTTCATCACGTACTCGACAACATACAGGGTGACTTGGAATCGTTACGGACGAGCGTGCCTTCGAGCGAAGATTTGGAAAAATTGAAAACGGCGGTGACGGCACTATCCGATTCGAGCGACATCAAAAGCTCATTGAGCGATCTCGAGAGTAGGGTGGCCAATCTCCCCACCTCCAAAGAATTGCACGCTTTGAAAAGAAACATATCTCGAATGCTGAAACGACTGGAAACGGAAACGGCGAACGTGGAACAGATTCGAGACGAAATTAGTTCGCTGGCGTCGACGCTGCCCACTTCGCAGAGCGTCGCCGACCTTCACACGCAGTTTACAGAGATGCGAAGCATCGTGAACGATCTTACCGAGAAGAGCTCGAAATTGAATCAAGTCGAGAACCTTCAGAACATTGTCGTCAACATCAGAGATCAAGTTGGAGTGCTGGAATCCACGCAGGAATCGACGCTGGCCTCTTTCGGTGCCAAGTTGCAAGAACTCAACGAAAACTACAAGCAGTTGAACGTGGAAGTGAAAATCAAACCGTCGTTTTCTGCCGTAACGGATACCATAGTCGAGCATTTGCTGCCCATCGAAAATAAACTCGGACAAGTTCACAGTAATCTCGTCACCTTCGACACTAAATTCGCCAAATTGTTCACCTTGCAAGCCATCGAAATCAACAGCATACCCAATCAACAAAGAATCTCCACGTTCGTCGAAGGTAACAAACTGTACATGTTGCATCCTTATCATCCGTATTACAAGTTTCTCCTCGATGGCACAATTCAGATAAACGAATTTTCGTACTGGTCTCACGGCAGAAAAGCTAGCGTTCCCACCATGACCTTGATATCGAATCGTGGTGTCCAGAAAGCAGGAAACATTCCTCTGGCACGTTGGAACGAAACGCGCAACATATATGAAATACACGAAGACGAAGATCTTACCGTTTTCGACGTGAGTGCCGGCGATAAGCTGATCATTCAAAACACGAGCGAAGTGCCACCCTCTTTGAATCCCATCACGCTTGTGCTTCTCTTGAAACGTAATCTCTAAAAAAAATGTCTAGGCAAGCCATCGTCGAAGAATTGCATAAACCTGCACGCCGTAACAACGAACGTTTGGCTGTGGTAACCAAGGGCATCGACGACCTCTGGCAAAGTGACCTCGTGGAGATGAGTAGCGGCAATTTGAAAAACGTACATAAATTGAACAAGGGCAACAAGTACCTCCTCACCGTCATAGACACATTTTCGAAATTCGCATGGGCTCTACCTTTGAAGGCGAAAACGGGATCGTGCGTCACGGAAGCATTCAAATTAATTTTTCGCGAAAGCGGCGGCAGACAACCACGGTTTCTGCAAACGGACAACGGTAAAGAATTTTACAACGCCGTATTCCAAAAGTTTATTCAAAAACACAAGATTCGACATTATTCGACCTTCAGTCACATCAAAGCCGGCATCGTGGAAAGATTCAATCGAACCTTGAAAACACACATGTGGAAACGATTCACGCTTCGGGGAAATTACAAATGGGTCGACATCCTGCCGGAACTCGTCGACACCTATAATGATACGGTACACAGAACGATAGGCATGAAGCCAGTTGACGTTACCAAGTCTGACGAGCAGCGTTTAATTTCTACTGTTTACTGTCCAAAGTACACACCCACGACAAAAAAAGCTAAATACAAAATTGGAGACCAGGTGAGGATCAGCAAATTCAAACGCACCTTCGAGAAGGGATTCACAAAAAATTGGAGCACGGAACTTTTTACGGTGGTTCGAGTTCTACCCGGAAACCGACACACGTATATAATAAAAGATAGTAGCGGCGAGATTTTGAAAGGAAGATTTTACGAAGAGGAACTCTCTAAAACAAAACACCCCGACACGTACCTCATCGAGAAAGTATTGCGTAGGAAAGGTGACAAACTTTTGGTCAAATGGCTGGGACTTCCGGAAAAGAGTTGGATCGACGCGAACGAAGTGATCTTGTGAGTACGTGGAACGTGGTGAAGCGTCTACCGGATCCGGAAAGTCAAACGAGAAAAAAAAGAACGGTGAGTTGCTTCCCGACAGCATCCGCTGTCTGATCGTAGGTCCTTCGGGGTGTGGGAAAACGACACTGCTCGTGGACAATTTTCTCCTCGCACCGAATTGGTTAGATTGGAAGAACAGGCACCTGTACGTGTTCTCGAAAAGTTTGGAGCAATCCAAATACCAGCAACTGATGAAACTGTACGATGGTCTGGACATTGCAACGTTCGCCTCGGAAATAAAACCACTCGACGATTGTTGTGAAAATTCAGTCGTTGTGTTCGACGACGCCATCCTGGAAAATCAAAATGAAATTCGCAACTTTTTCACGCAAGGTCGTCACAAAGGAATGGATTGCTTCTACCTAGCTCAAACGTTTTCCAAAATTCCAAAACAGTTAGTACGCGACAACGCTAATTTCATATGTTTGTTTCGTCAAGATCACACCAACCTCAAGCACGCGTACGATGACTACGTAGGCGGAGACATGAACTACAATCAATTTTCGGAACGCTGCTGCTCTACTTGCTGGAACGGTGACGATTTCGGATTCGCGACGATCGACATGACGAGGAAACCCAACGATGGAAAATACAGAAACAAAATCAACGACTTTCTAAACGTTGCAACGTTGTGAGAAACGATGTGTATAAATAACGTCATGACGAAACGAAAAATCGAAGACGAAAATCTCAAGTTGCGAGAATACCTCGCGAAACGCTTCAAAGGTTGGAAATCCGAGAATCGCGGATTCTACGAAGAGAAGAAACGTCAGGATCAACCTGTGATCGATGCCATCAGCGGTCTAGGTAAAGAAATTAAAAGTGTCACGGAACAAAATAAAAATTTGATCAACGAACTCGTACCGCTCGCAGCTAAAAGTTACGCCGTACCCACGCCCATTTCGAGCATTCCTTCGACACCGTTCGAACTGAAGGATGCACCGGCACGGCGTCGAGCCATTGGTAGCACGTCGTCTTCGGATAAAATCGAGTTGGGACCTTTGGCACGAGACTACCTGAGTACGGGGTAATTCGACAAGGATGAAGTGTTCGGATTGTATCCTAGCATGGAAACCAACGAAGGCGGTGGTGTGGTGTGGAAGATTGGGAAATCGAAGGTGACCTTCGAAGGCAACGACATTAAAGTTAATTTAGGCGAGAAGGATAGTTGGACCAGGTATCCGGGTACGGTGGGACTGTGGGAACTCGTCGCCAAAAAGCAGCCGAAAGATTACACCGACGAAGATTACCAAAGTTACAAGGAAATTCTGATCATGACGGATGCCTTGTACCAGAACAACGACGCCTCGCAGAATAGGGTGAAATCGAGCAGCGGCGAGAAGTACAGGAATCTCATCAAACCGATTTGGAACCAGGTCAAAACAGGCAGCGGCGTCAAACGCTACAACACGTTACCCAAAGAATTCGTTTGGGTGGACGACGTTAGGAAGCTCGTGGACCGATTGTTGGTGATAGCCGGCGAAGAGAATGCAGGCAACCGTAATTTCTACAACGAGAAGGTTGGCATCGTGGACATGATCAGCACGAAATTTTCCAACTTCATCGTGAACGACGACAAGGGCATAGGTTACCTGATCAAAATCATCAACACGCTGCCTCCGAAATTTTGGAACGTGGCCGAAGGAAAGGGACTCGTGAACGACATCATCAACAAGTTACCTTTCGAGATGCATCTACCTGGCTACCAGTACTGCGGGCCGGGTACCAAACTCGAGAAAAGATTGGAGAGAGGAGACAAGGGTGTGAATCCGTTGGACGCCGCATGCAAAGATCACGACATCGCCTACAACACCACGCAGACGGATCTGGACGCACGTCACGAAGCAGACAAAAAATTGGAACATGCAGCTTTCGAAAGGTTCGTGAGCAGAGACGCATCGCTGGGTGAACGGGTCGCCGCACTGGGTACCACCATCGCCATGAACACAAAACAAAAATTGGGGTGGGGTATATAAATAACATCCAGTAAAAAACAACATGGCTTGCATAACTGATTTGCCGCACGAACTACTATCTAAAATATTCAAAAAGGTAGTTAACGGAGATGTTAATAAACTTGTAATCATAGCTAAAACGACGCCGGCATTTCACATGGGATGTGAAATAGTTCTCAAGGACCGTCTTCGGGAGATCAGTGGAATGAGGTGCGGTGATCTCGACACTCTTCTGTCGGCCGCGGGGAAGAAATTGAACGAGAGGTTGGACGAACTGCACGAGGCGAGGCAGGGGAGAAGACGGTATACTAATGATTGGCGTAAGTCCAAACAGGAAACTGAAGAAATCATCACGCACATCATCGCGTTTTCGGAAGCACGAACTTTCTTCCTCTGTTAAAAAAATATTCGATACAAAAAAAATCTCGTGAAAAAATATATATATATAAATAACACACATCGTGAATAAAAATTAAATTTCTCTCTAACACTCTGAAATTTTTCTTTGATATGACGACTGAAAAAATGAGTGACCTCCAAGCATTAAAACAAATGCTAAATTTATCAGTCGAGTATGTAAAAATTCAGGAATTGGATGTCGACAAACCTTACACGATAACTTCCGGTTCAATCGTTTCTACCCAGTATGGTCCCAAGGTACGCCTGTTGCTCAACGCACAATACAGTCTATTTTTACCAGATCGATACGCTAACATGTTATCCGACGAGAAGCTAGCTATTTTAATCGAGAACAAAACTCGAATCGTGTACAAGGGGACAAAGGAACTTCTTGGCAAGAAAACGAAGCACGTAATAGAATTTGTGTAACGACTGCGAGGCCTTGAAAAAAAATCTCAGAACATTTATATATAAATAACATACCGTAAAAAAACTACACGAGAAAAAATCTCAGAATATATATATAAATAACATACCGTGAAAATAACACATAGAGCATCAACATGAAGCCCAAGGGTGTCGTGTACCAGATACCATACTCCAATCTAAAAAATCTAGGTGCTCTCGATGGGTTACTCACCAAGAAACAACGCGAGAAGAAACGTTCTTGCTTGTCGAAAGGACACGGAATGAAATTACTGCTCAGCACACCTCAATTGAAAAGATTGCAGCGTTCGCGGAAACAGCAAAAGATCGGAGGTTTGATATTCAGCATCCCCGCCATCCTGGCAGCATTGGGGGCCGTGGGAAGTTTGGCCGGTGGAAGTGCCGCCATCGCGAAAACCGTCATCGACTCGAAGAAGAACAAAGCGGAATTGGAAGAACAGAAACGTCACAACCTGGCCATGGAGAAGAAGGGGAAAGGTGTGACCAAAAAGCAAAAAAGCAGCCTCGATGCTTTGAAGAAATATAAAAAAAAGAAAAAGCCCTGTCCAACTTCGATATTGAATCTCTGATCGAACCGTTGGGAATAAGGAACTTCAGGGGTGTTTTCATGTCCGATTCTCTACCCTCTGCTGTGAAGAAAAAGGAGTATGGCGTGGTCAACCTGGACAGTTACAAAAATCCTGGTACACATTGGATATGCTACCTCAAAATTAACGATAACAATGCATTTGTTTTCGATTCGTTCGGTGGCACACCGCCTGCCAGGTTGGTGAAGTATCTCAGTGTTGCCAACCTCTACTACAATGACAAACGCATCCAGGGTTTCACCGAGGTTAACTGCGGCCACCTATGCCTTTCCGTTCTCGCATACATGTCTAAAATAAATAACCCGTCGGTGGAACATTTTCAGAAAGCATTGTGGTACCTAAAACACCATGGGCGTGTTCCATCTCACGAGCGAATCTTCAATCTTGAAACTCACGCTGCACGACGACATCGTCTATCCTAAATCCGTGGCTCTGCGTGCATTCTACAGCATGTACCTCATACCTAACGTCACGCAGTACAACAACAAAATTAGCGTCGGAAGCGAACACATCGTCGTCACGCCAGGACAATACAATCTTTCCACTTTGCAAGCTCAATTAGCCAAAGGCACATACCTTTCTCAAAATTCGGTCACGCACAGAGTGGAAATCCTATCCGCGACGGAGACCGTGGACCTGGGCACCATGGGAGAACTTTTAGGTTTCGAGAACAACCACCCAAAACTCGAAGCTGGCATCAAGCACGTAGCAACCAACATTCCTAAATTCTTGGCCATAGAGACTCTGAACGTACACTGCAACGTGGCGGAAGGCATGATCACGAAATCTTCGGACGGATTATTAGGAAGTCACAAGCAGACGGGAATCATAGCCACTTTCAAACCAAGTTCTGAGTTCATGGAACCGATCATCTACACGCCCTCTTAGCCGATCTATTTTCCAGTATGTCGCAACCGCATAGACGACATAGAGTTGGTGGTGACGAACGAGAAAGGAGACGTGGTGGATTTCGCAGGTGCCACTACGACGGCCATCGTGGAGATCAACGTATAATAAATAACCATACATGTAAAATGGAGCAAATCGAAAGTTACGAATTGCAGTCTTTCCCTCCCAACCGTCGCACGTTCGCCAATCTGAACGAAGCGAACAGGGAGATCGAATACGACGTGGACGTAGGCGACGGGTTTATTCATCCTCACAGAGCGGACCTTTATCTTCAATTCGACGTGGTGAAGAAGGAAAGCGGAGACGCGTTTCCCGCAGCAGCAAACTTGATACTCGTGGACAACTTCGTGCCTCACCTGTTCTCGCAGGTGGAGGTGAGGAAACACAACACCGTCATCGATAGAATAGATTATCCAGGCATCACGTCGACGGCAGTGGGAACATTGAAATTATCCAAAACGGACGCAGCGTACTACCAGGCCGGGGGATTCGAAGCCGGGACCAAAATATCGACGAGAAGTCACACGGTGCTCTTTCCCATGCGTCTGCTTCCGGGATTCTTCTCGGACTACAAGGAGATCATGTGGAAGGGAGGACTGAGGATCACGTTTCGAAGAGCGGCCAACGACAACGACGCACTAATGCGATACGCTACTTTGGGTCCGGACGGCACCACGCCGATAGCCAACACTTTACCCGAAGCAGCGAAATGCGTCATCCGGAGCATGAAATTGAGAATGCCGGTGGTGGAATACGAAACGAACTACGCCCTCAAGTACAAAGCGGAGATCTTGAAAAGTCCGCAGGTGCCGATTCACTTTCACGGTTACCAGTGCGTGCAGAAGATGGCGTCGGGAAGTCACATGGAATTCGACGTGACGACACAGTTCAACAACATACAGTTCGACATGCCAGATTTCGTCGTAGTGCTTTTTCAGACCGGACGCGATAACGATCAGGAAAAAGATTCCAGCAAGTTCGACGACTGCAAGATCAAGAACGTTTATCTGAAGAACGGTAGGAACGAAGTGTTCCCGCGCGAGAATTACAACCTCGACATGACCAAAGACGATTACCTCAAACTTTACGAAGCTTACACGGCTTACAAACGCGTGACCGAAGGAAGCGTGGACATGTACTACGCGCCCAGCGAATTCAAAGCACGGAGACCCATGACCGTCATCAACACCACGAAAAGAAAGCAAGTGGTGGTCAACGATCGTACCAACATCAAGATTGTATGCGAGTTCCACGATGCCTTGCCTGCAGATACTCTGTGCAGTGTCATTCTTATTGCAGAGAAAACATTTGTGTATGACGTCAAGAATGAAAGAGTGACTGAACAGTTTTAAATAAATAAAAAAAAAATAGCACACAATAAGAAATGTGGAATTTTATATATATAAGTACAAATTGCAATTAGCAGTTTCCAGAAGTTTAATTTTGCTGTGCCATGCATGCATGTAATCGAGGAAGTGGAAGTAAATTAAAATTGTTTTTTTTCGCATTGCCTATTACTTTTTGTTGCACTCTGGGCAGGCCTTACTAGTTTGGAGGCGATAGTGGCCCCACGGAAGTGTATGGACCCCACATTCAAGAATACACCTCTTGTCGTCGTGTGCATCGAGAGCAACTTTCCTGACAATATTAGTTGTAAGCACATGATCAACGCTTTGGATACGATGCTCTTTTTGTAGAATGGGCGATTTTGTTCTGAGGCACTCGAGGTAATCCTCAAACTTGAGGTGCTCCCGAACCACTTGCCTACTTACACCCTTTGCCTTTTTTGTTACAGAACCCTCAGCCCGGATCGCATAGGCTTTGGCACGAAGTCCAGCAAACTCCACAATCACATCCCCGTCTTTCTCGTCCTTGAGTTTGCCGGGTATTTTTTTGTTCCGGGGCAGAATTCCATACCGGTTTAGCTGGGGATAGCCCGATGTGTCGAAGAGCTTGACAAGAGCTGGAACTTTGGCTATATCACCATACGCATCGGCCGTGCGAACATGGTACACCAAGCTGTCTGTGTCTGTGTAGAGGAGCGAGATATTGTGGTTGTAGTGTGCACGTAGTATGCCGTAATATGTCTCGAACATGCACAACTTGCTCAGATCCAAAACTGCAGCTCCCACATAGATGGGCTTGTTGAGTAGCACCTTGCCCCGGTTCATGTGAATCAGAGACATCTGTTCGTTGTAAATTGTTCGAGACCTGAACAGCGGGCTTGCAACAAGTCGACGACACTGTGTTTTCTTCGTCACCAACCTCACATCAACGCGATTTCGCACATTCTCCATGGTCTTCCCAAATACCGCATTGTTCATTAATTTGAAAAAATCGCGATCAAGTTCCGAAGTGGCAGCAGTGCGATGGTTGGTGTTCAGTTCGATGTACGGCTTCAACCATGGAGACTGCCTGAACAAGAGCACGTCGTAAACTGCTTTGACCGAGACCCCTTGCTGCATTAACCACTGGAGGTTCCGGTAGTGTAGCACATAACGCTTTTTGGGCTCCAAGTCCATGACGAGCTTCGGTTGATCCGAGCCAGGTGGACACTTGAATTCCGGAGCAGGCGAGAGGTCACAGAATGTATCCTGCAGCTTCTCGGGGAAGTCAAGGTCCACCTCGGCAAAAAACCCAAACTCGTCGCACTCTTTTTCGATGTCGTGGTATAAAGGATCAGCCCACTCAAACTGTCCTGTTGGGAGTGGCTGCATCATGGAGTGCCCGTAAAGATTATTCACGTCAGTGTACATGATGTAGCTTGATGGTTGGGAGGGGTCGTAACCAGTGGCCATGTGGTGATTGTTGGCGTGTGCGAAGCGTTGCGACACTTGGACCATGCCGCCCCGGATAGCTTTCTCGATGAAAAGCATGATATCATTATTGGAGATAAGTGAAAGTTTAACTTTAGTCAGCAGGAGCATGGCCGACCATGCCAGTCCAGGAAGGCTGTAAAAATATACAGGGTCCAGGTTGTAAATGTTTATCGCAGTTGCCCGAAACGCCTGGAACACATCGGCAAGAAGCGTCACATCAAGCTTCAGGTATGCATCGTGGTAATCACCGAAAGTTCGGCAACCCAACTTGACCCACATAGACTGAGCATGCTTGTACTCCTCGTCGGTAATACCTGAACCTCTCAGCTGGCTGTAGAACTTATCCTGGGGAGGCAGCAACTCTTCTTCGAACTTGGAAGGGTCGGTGACGTATTCGTAGGGGTAGACCCCTTTACGTCTGATGAGTGCGACATCTAAGTTCGGGAAACTTGATGTGGTAATGGCTAGTTGGTCGTCTCTGAGCTTCCCAGCAAGAGCATCGAGGCTTGCCTGGAGGAATCTTAGAGAGTCGAGGAACCGAAGCTCGATGCTGCTGCTTGAGTCGGGGATCGGCACCCACTTGCTGATGCTAATATAACGCTCCTCGTTCTGTGCCAGGACATTGATTCTCGCATTGTCGTACCCTAGATGTGTGACCAAGGATGGAAATCATATCCCGAGCCATTGTGAAAAAAGACCGGTATGAAGCGCGGGTCCCTGGCTCTCAAGTTACATCTGTTGCACCACGGGCCAATGTAGCTTCCGCTCCCATAATGGTCATGGTGGTGGACCTTTTTGTTATCGTCAGTGAAGACCGAGTTGCAAACAGGACAATTTAGAGCTATTTCGTGCTGATGCTTGTCTTCCGGAGACAGAGGCAGCATGGGCTTGGGGGCCAACAGCACCTTCCCTATCTTGATGCCTTCCTGTTGCATTCTCACCAGGAAGTGTTTGACCGGGTCGGGACCGCGATACACATAGGGCTCGGAGGCAATATGTTGGTCTCGCCACACCACAACATAGGAGTAACTCGAGGCCTCGTGGATTTGGAAAGGAATAGTAGAGGATGTTTCGGGGTTGGGATGGCAGTTAGACAGAGGTTGAAGAAAGGCCTCGAAGTCTGCTACAATATAGGCAGGATGCTTCACCATAGCACTGTGCATGCGAAAACACTCTACTGCACCAGGTTCGGGCAGGATAATTCGTGCAGGCTTGTTGGTACCACAGTAGAACATGTGGCGAGCTAGCTTCTCAGCAGCAATGTTGGGTCCTCTGATGCGCCGGTAATCCTGCTGTTCTCGATTATGAAATGTAGCCAAGCACCTGCGACACACCTCGACGTGGGTTTTGTCTTTGCTCCGTTGGCTCGAAACAAGCCGAGAGAGGGAACGGATAAGGGTGTAATGGTGATGGGTTTCGTCCTTGATGAGCAGGAGGTTGATTTCTCGTACCTCGTTGTTGTTGCTCACGTTGCTCACCCGGATGGAGTGGACCTCATTTTTGTTCTCGGTGAGACCGTAAACATTGATGGCTAATTGCAGGCCCAACAAGTCACGAGCACGAACCTCAAACTTGTGAATATGCGAGACTTCTACAGGGTAGGCAATCCCGGCCATTGCATCCTCCAGTTCCGACTCATACTGCTTGTAGTGTGAAACATAGCGTGGACTGTTTTTCCAGTGAACAGGGTGCAATGCTGCCAGCACCGACCAGAGGAAGCATTTGGTGTCTTTGTTCTGAATATTGAGAACAGCTTTCCTTGCTTCAACCTCGGGTGGCAGGGCAATATAGCTAGACCCTGCCAGTGGCAGGGACTTGCTAAGTTTCAGACGAAGTTCGTGTGGGTCGCCACACAGCGAACCGCCCGAGCCTTCAGCCTGATGCTCCTCGTGCTTTGCCACAAACTCCTCGACAAACTTGTCGTAGATGCTGTCGAGGTCAGTGACATCTGCCTGATCCAGTGTTTTTGCTTTTGTCGCATGGAAGAATTTATTGTAGAGATATGGAGACCATTAAACCGAGAAAACCTCGTCATGTTAATATTCACACTTGTTTATTTCCTGAACTTGTCCGACCAGCGAGTGATCCCAAGAATGCGCTAGCTTGTAACTTCCGTAAAAACCAGGAACTGGAAAGGCAAACGCGTGGATCTAAACAGGATCTACCGCGTTCGAAAGGTTTAACAACCTTTCGACGCCTATAATGATAAAAGCAAGCTCCTACCCGGAGCTAGCGCTCTTTTGATTCTGACACTCATCGACGCTACATGGATAACTAGTCCGATTACTCTACAACACGTTACACTGCTAACTACGACGATGGAACACGGAGTTACCGCTGCCTAGCATGCTACAAGGCGCAAGGGATCGCTTGGCTTGGTGAACTGAGGGTCGCTGGATAGAACCTTGGAACTGTCACGATTCGGTCTGCGAGAAGCATTAGGACAAGACAACACACACATCTACCAGGTATGAACAAGCGTGAATAACCTTACACCAACTTTCCATATCTCTACCCTCCTACGGAGCAGGTTCAGCCATCAAACATTATTAAGCTCTACCTAAATGTTTAAATGAAACTTCCCTGTAACCTCTCTAACCCCAGGAAAACGGGGTTACAACATGGTGGAGGTGCTTCAGGCCCTTTTTGCAATTAAGTACCCTCCTGTACGAATTGCTTTACATTAAATTATTCTCTCCCCCCCCTCCCTCCCACTTTGGAAGCATTTTTAAAGTAAATTTTTAGTAATTCCAACTCATACTCCCACAGTACGCTTAAGATGCGTCAGACTCAGTGACAATTATGTGTATTACCCTATGGACAACAACTCCTCTTTTTCTTTTATGCCGAGACCCCCCTTTTTTTTCAACAAAATCTAGTTCTTCTGCATAACATGTATTCAAGCATCATTCACACAGGAATGAGAACACTTGCTTATACTTATTTGACCAGCGATATATTCATGACGTAAATAACTGTATGCCCATACTTTCATTTGTTCTTTGGTCAGCACGACGAACCTTCGTTTATGAATACGTCACAGATAGCGTTGCACGAACACCTAGATTCCTCCCTCGACCAAATCATAGAGTTAGCAACTGCAATCACGGCAAATCTAATAAATCCACGACCTTTATCCCCAATTCCCTCCCCTCCACTAACACGGTTAAGGTCTGCTAATAGAAATTACCCTCAATTTGTCCTTGGACTACAAACACCCAACAAAAACCAACCCCAGCCCTTAGCAAGTACCCCAGGTGAAGTTCCTACTCCCTCTAAAGGTACTAATAACTCTGATCACTTAACTGTAGAAATTCCCACGACTAACATGGCCACCCAAATTCCAACTGCATTATACCCGGCACCATTTAGCGGAAATGACCCCAAGCACATTGACTCATTTTTCCTTAAGTTCCAAAATGTAGCACACGCCGCAGGATGGTCGGAAGCTAAGCGTAAAGAGATGTTACCTTTATTTTTGACGGACACCGCTTTAACTTATTTTCATGACATACAGAGACGACCCAATTTTGTAGACTTGACATACACCCATATCAAAGACGAGCTAAGTACGCTATTTAAGGGATCGTATCTGTCAGCAGATCCTGTACAGATAATTCTCCAGAGAAAACAGGTGGTAACCGAGCCCATTCACACCTACGTTATTGCTAAAAAGGCGTTAGTCCAGCAATACTTCCCGAACGCCACTGAAGAACAAACTCTCTCTTATATCATCACGGGACTGCGAGCCAAATACATTGGCTGTTTAACCAACAAGCATTTCGCTAGAACAGAAGAATTAATTGCCCACCTACAGAATTTCGAACGCCAGCAGTCATTAATTAATTCACGTATGTTGGAAGAGAAATTGGAAATAGATCAGGCAATCGCTCAGGCGAGCTTGCCCCAGACATTCAACCCGTCACCACTTCACAGCTGTTCGCATGCACAGGTCTATTCCCCCCTCCCCAGTAATTCTCACACCTTGACTCAGCACTTTGTACCATACAACCAATGTCCATCTCCCTTTTTCCCACCATCGACTCATCAAGTCCAAAGTCTACGATCACAGCCCGCTCCTGTAATTCCTTCCCAGACCTATCAAGCACCCAGTTTCTCAGCGTTACAATCTGGCATGTTTGCTGTACCGAGTTCTGATAGTGCCCGCTGCGCGGCGATACCAGCCGTACCCAGAGTAGAACACGCTCAAAATGCTACCTCTGGTGATGAAATAAACAAACTCTCGTCACAACTGTCGAGCATGTCTCTCTTTTCGAACGAACAGATGAACGCTAGTTCTCTTTTCAATCTCTGCTCAAATGTACTGGAATTTGCGAAGACAGCTAATCAAAACGCACATAACAGAGGTTTCAACAAGGGGAATACTAACTCTTCCTACAGAAATAATAATAATTCTAGAGCTAATCACAGAGGTAATTATAGATCGAACTCCCGAGGCCAATTCAGAGGTCATAGTAACAAGAGGTTTCAACGTCGAGATCAGGCTAATCGCGACGATGCAAATACCTCAGCCTGCAAGTTTTGTGGTCGTTATAATCACGAGAGCGACAACTGCTTTTACAAGCCACAACGAGACAGTGATTTAAACTAAAATCGTCTTCGACTTGCAGGGACGAAATCGAAGATAATACCAGATTAGATAAAGTTCCTATAATTGAGAGAAATGGCCTATACTTTATTAATAGTAGCATACAAGGAAAACAGGTAGATTTACTTATTGACGTGGGTTCCCAAATCTCAATTTATCCTTCCCATCTTCTCCCTACTGAAAGAAAAACATACAAGGTACAATCCACAATCCAAGGTGTGTCCGGATCGAGACTGAGTGTGTCTGAAATTGTAGTTCTTCCAATCATAATTGGAAAGCGTAAATATTCGCACCCGTTTAGAATAGTAGATTCAACTAACGTCCCTCCCCTTTTAGGAAATGACTTTTTGAGAACGCAAAGGTGCGAAATGTCGCTAAAAGACAATACAATAACTCTTTGTCATTTAGGACGTACTCCTAATTATAGTATCTTAAGATCAAAGTACAAAACTCACCAGGTGTCGCATGACATATTTACCCAAATTGAAAATGCAAATGTGTATGAGGGAAAAGCTACCCTTTCAAACACAGTTCAGTTAAGTCCACGAACAGAAACTTATATCAATTTGAACATCACCACTACGACACCTAACACCCCTAAGCCTGTACTTTTTACCCCATCTGCTTCCCTTATGACCCAGCATCCAGTAGTCCTTCCCAATGCTGCAGTAAACACTCAGTCACCTGTAATTCCCAAAGACAAACCTATAGAAAAGACTAATCATGACAAGAAAGATGATGATGATGATGATGACTTATTTTTTCATCAAGTATTTCATGCACAAGCAGCAGATTTTGATATTAGTTCAGAACAACGTAAAGACCCCTATTTCAGAGACATTATTGATGTATTAGAAAACAAAGATAAAGCTAGTGACCCTAAACTAGAAAAGCTTTCGTATTCTTATGTACTCAAAAATGGAGTCTTATACAGGACTAATAAAATCAAAACTGGTAATAGGGATAGACTTTGTATTCCTCATGCAGTAAGAAATCAAGTTTTCGACCTTATTCATGCACACAAAATGAACGGAAGTCACCAAGGTGCACAAAAGACATATAATTTAATGCTTATGCGTTACTTTTTCCCCAATATGAAGAAATTTGTGTACGATAAGGTTCGACATTGCATCCCTTGTCAGATATCAAAGAAACCACAAGGTTCTAAACCGCATACGCTGCAAACATTTCAACCAGCCCAAATTCCTTTCCAACGAATTCATATCGACGTATGTGGTCCTTTAGTCTCTTCAAAAACGCACAAATACAAATATTTCCTATCAGTAGTCGATAGTTGTACAAGGTACGTAATAACAGCTCCTTTGGCTAATCACGATGCACAAAACATAGCAACAGCCCTAGTTGAGAAAGTCTTTTTAGTTCATGGCATCCCGGAAACGATATATTTAGATCGTTCAACACCCAATTCAAGTTTACTCTTACGAGAGTTAGCTAATATTACAGGCGTGCAACTAAAATATGTAGATACTTGTGCACATTTCACGAATGGATTAGTTGAAAGTTCATTTAGTTACTTGAAGAAAGTTATGAGAGTTTTTGTATTAGAGAAAAAGGCTTCATGGTGTGACTATTTAGCTAGCGCAGCGTTCAGCCACAATGTTACAATCCATTCTGGATCACTCCAGAGCCCGTATTTTACTTTGTTTGGCTACAACCCAAGGATCTTAGCTGACGCAGTCCTTCCTTCGAACCCCGACAATGTTTCCCAGACGAACGCACAGAGACTTGAACTCCTGACTTCCATACGTAAGACAGCACATGACAACTTGAATAAGCGTTACGAACAGCAGAAAAAGTACGTAGACAGCACTTCTAGGAAAATACAGTACTCACCAGGACAACATGTATGGATTCTAGATGCCACTCCAACTCCAGGCGTGTCAAAAGCTTTTGCGTCCTCTTATAAGTACAAAGGAACTATTCTTCGCAAAGTTAACGAGAATTCCTACGAAGTAACTTTCATCGACGGCAGAAGTAAACAAAAGACTGACACTATTACTATTTCTAGACTCAAAGCCCGCTACGACTAGTGCCATGATAACCCCACTAACATTCATTAACACGCCATTCCGTTGTCACTCGCTTTAGCCTCCTCGCTCCTCGTTGCGTACATTGCACATGCATGATCCAGCATTTTCTCATGCTCATCCACCTCCCCCCCCCTCCTTCCACTTCTCGTGCACGCACTGCATTTCTGCGTTAGAACGAACTCATTTTTATTTTTAATACAACATGGTTATTTTTATTTTTAACAAGATCAGGATTATAGAATGCTATCTCAATCGTCGGAACATTTATAATACATCTTTTGCCTAATAATTATTTTTTTTTACAGATATTTTAATGTTATTTTATATTTTGCGATTAAACGCATAGTAATAGTCAGAACATATCACTTAGCTGATTTGACTAATAAGTACTTAGTGTGTTTATGATCCTAACTAGCAAATATTTTTTTTCCCCATTTGCTGGTACATATACGCTCAAATGAAGAAAAAAGTACAAAGAAATAAAGAAATAAAGAACGAATGAACTAAGATAGAACAAGATCAATGATTTAAAGAACAAATGAACTGCGTAGAACTTGCTTGAACTTTTGGCTTTTTGGCCATAGCAATTTTTTTTATTTACGCTTAGGTGTAACGCGAACTGCTTCTTTGAAAGCTGCAATGCACTAAATATGTTAATAAAGCATATAATAAATATAGGCAAATGTTCCCACTCTCTCCTTTAATTTTATAGTTCAAATATTGATAGCATACAACATGGTATAGCCCATATCCCATGAAATTACAATCTACTGTATTTTTCAACGAACTCTTACACAAATCTATTACTTACTCTTTCTCACTTCTTTTTCAATTTTTTTTTATTAGCAGCGAATCGAAGGCGCTTAAACCTTTGTCCACAATACACGTAAAATTCTTGCGATTGTTTTTATAAACGACATTTACACATATTACAGAAGGAAATGTCTCGTAATCACTTAGTTCGTTCTATTATCGCTGAATTCTCCCTTTCTTTTCTCATTTCAGACCCCTACAAACAAGATGTCTACAGCTCATTATGCTATTATCGCATCCATCGTAATAGCTCTTCTTGGCATACTTATTTTATTGGCATTATTAATAATATCTTGCTGTCGTTCCCCCAAATCACCTGTCACCACACCCCAACTACGATTAGAGAAATCTTCCATCAGTGCCCCAATTGCCTTACAATCACTTTCACATGCCCCGGAGACAACAGTCATTCCCACACCACCCCCTCTTCCACCGACCCCTTTCATCTCTGGTACGAAACAAATAAATACTTCCACTCAATGTACCACCATTCTTTCGAAAGGACGCCGACTTTCGGCACCTCAGGTCAAGCCACCGTCGCCCCCGGCCCCTAATCCGGCTAGGCCGATTATTCCACCTATTCCCCCCCCCATTCCCCCCCGGCGAACTTTCCCGACAACATGGTAAACCTGTTAATCAAAAACAGGTCCCCTTAAAAACTCTACATCCTATAAGTAACAACGCCCCTTCGCCGTCATTCAAATTAGATATTACCTCCCCTCCCCCCCAAAATAATTTACCAGTTTTAACTGAAAGTCCCTTTTCAATCGATTTTATAACCCGTCATCACTTATTGTAAATCTGCTCCACTACCTTTTGCTTTTTCCTAATTTTTCCCTTTACGCTTGTTTCATTATCTCATCGCCACGGATGTTCCTGGACCCATGACGACCACCGGCTTGTACCATCGAGCGACAGACCTAGGCTCATCGCAGAGACCAACAACGATCTTGTGGAGTTCCAGCACCAACAAGGACCCGTTCCCGTCTGGACCCATGGCTGATTTTTCCATCTCCTACGCCGCGACCCAGACGTGGAGCGCTTTACCCAGGACGTCTCTTGACCCAAAGCGCCATCGCAAATTTGACTTCCAGACTCAACTTCGCTGACGTCACGGCGATCTTCATCGACAGGCCACGCCCACTCCGTGCATCCTGCACTTGTTTACTGACGACACATGATACTTATTGTTATCTTACATCGGCTACAAGTGTTCCGGTGCTCAGCTACTTCAAGTACCGTAAGGCACACGCAATTAATACAAACATATGTCATTTACAGTGCCAAAGTTAGTGCCCATGGGTGCTACCCATATTGGATTAGAGATACGTCTCTTTCTTTTGTGTTTTTTTTTATTATCGTCAGCTGCACAGCACGTCCAGCCTATGGCGGCATGCAGTTTACAGAGTTGCCATAGGTAACATACTTCAAGGCTCCGCCCAGCATTGTGTATGATCCGCCGAGTGTACTTTGAACTCAGCAAACAGAAAAAAAAAAAACAACCGCTTGCGGTTCCCGGCGTTTCCTCACACTGTGCTGACATGTGTTGTTGTTTTTTTTTTTATTGTGCTGTCATCACTCAATCAAAACTAGTTCAGTGTGACACTTATGTAATTATTTTATCCATGCCTCAAGACTTAGTTATTGTGCTCGTACTTTTTGAGTTTATATGAGGCTATGACCTACAATTTAATTATTTTTTTTTATTCTACGTGGTTTTTATATTTTTTTTTCTCAACGGTGTTTGGTGCCACGATATGATATGACTCTTCTGGTGATTTCAATTTTTTTTTTCTACGGTGATGTGATTCTTCTACTGATTGGTTTCCTGTATTGGTCTTCTACAAGTTTGATTTGTTAATAAATCCTAATTTTTAAATATAACCTACTCCAGATGAAGTAGTCGACCATCACAGAGTGGTTCGATTATTTCAACAAGGGGAATGTAGAGATATGGAGACCATTAAACCGAGAAAACCTCGTCATGTTAATATTCACACTTGTTTATTTCCTGAACTTGTCCGACCAGCGAGTGATCCCAAGAATGCGCTAGCTTGTAACTTCCGTAAAAACCAGGAACTGGAAAGGCAAACGCGTGGATCTAAACAGGATCTACCGCGTTCGAAAGGTTTAACAACCTTTCGACGCCTATAATGATAAAAGCAAGCTCCTACCCGGAGCTAGCGCTCTTTTGATTCTGACACTCATCGACGCTACATGGATAACTAGTCCGATTACTCTACAACACGTTACACTGCTAACTACGACGATGGAACACGGAGTTACCGCTGCCTAGCATGCTACAAGGCGCAAGGGATCGCTTGGCTTGGTGAACTGAGGGTCGCTGGATAGAACCTTGGAACTGTCACGATTCGGTCTGCGAGAAGCATTAGGACAAGACAACACACACATCTACCAGGTATGAACAAGCGTGAATAACCTTACACCAACTTTCCATATCTCTACCCTCCTACGGAGCAGGTTCAGCCATCAAACATTATTAAGCTCTACCTAAATGTTTAAATGAAACTTCCCTGTAACCTCTCTAACCCCAGGAAAACGGGGTTACAACATTATATATTTCATCAGACGGTTTCTTATACTTGCAGCATAGCACAGCATAGAATTTAGTGGAGTATGTAGCCAATGCATCGTTGAGGATGGATATTATCTTAGCTCGCTCGCTCTCCAGAAAACTACGCACATCGCAGAAGCTGTCTGATGTTATGTTAAAGTCTTCTAATAAATGCTCAAACGCAAATCGGTCTGCTTTCTTCGCCAGCTTGACGCGTTTGGCAGGTGGCGATGCATCGAGGGAGGTTACTTCTACCTTTCGCTTGGAAGGTTGCGGTAGAGATGTTCCAGTGCTCTTGCAAGTAAGCTGGTGTCGCTTGAAGTTGGGAATAGAAAAATTTTTTCCACACTTAGAGCACAGTTTGGTCGCACATATTCGCTTTCCCGGCACACAAATACGACAGTGTCTTTGAAAATTTTTACTTGACACAGCAATTTGGCACGTAGGGCAATTTTTTACAGAACGCATAATGCAGAGATTTTTTGGGGGTATGTTATTTAATACCGAATGCTGTGCAATGCAAAATATAATTGTTCACTTTTTTTAACTATTCTCTATGACCTTATTTGGGTTTTTTTTTCGTCAAATTATATGCTTCTAGTCTCCTATACAATACAATATACGTACAATATTATCAACAGTATCATATTTGAGCAGGTCGCTTGTCACCTAAACACTACAGCTCACAGGTTGGCAAAATCTGACATGAAAGCAGATAATACGCTTAAGTCTTATTTATATATAATTTTCACGGGCGTACAATATTGTCAACAGTATCATATTTGAGCAGGTCGCTTGTCACCTAAACACTACAGCTCACAGGTTGGGAAAATCTGACATGAAAGCAGATAATACGCTTAAGTCTTATTTATATGTAATTTTCACGGGCGTACAATATTGTCAACAGTATCATATTTGAGCAGGTCGCTTGTCACCTAAACACTACAGCTCACAGGTTGGCAAAATCTGACATGAAAGCAGATAATACGCTTAAGTCTTATTTATATATAATTTTCACGGGCGTACAATATTGTCAACAGTATCATATTTGAGCAGGTCGCTTGTCACCTAAACACTACAGCTCACAGGTTGGCAAAATCTGACATGAAAGCAGATAATACGCTTAAGTCTTATTTATATATAATTTTCACGGGCGTACAATATTGTCAACAGTATCATATTTGAGCAGGTCGCTTGTCACCTAAACACTACAGCTCACAGGTTGGTAAAATCTGACATGAAAGCAGATAATACGCTTAAGTCTTATTTATATGTAATTTTCACGGACGTACAATATTGTCAACAGTATCATATTTGAGCAGGTCGCTTGTCACCTAAACACTACAGCTCACAGGTTGGTAAAATCTGACATGAAAGCAGATAATACGCTTAAGTCTTATTTATATGTAATTTTCACGGACGTACAATATTGTTAAGAGCGTCAGTTTCCGTAGAGCTCTCTTTTTCCATCTTCCCTCTATACAGTGAAGCTGTAGAAGACACAATTAGCTAACCTAGCATACAACATACTTTCCTAATTAATATGGATATTGTCACACATTCCTCTTATTTTATACTGTTGTAAATGGAAAAGATTATGTACGGTAAATGTTTTGTACATTATAGGGAAAAAATGCAAAATATCCCCCAACTTTAATTCGATCCACCTCTGAATCGAATTTTTTACATATTTTCACGCCGCCATATGTTGTTCTATTTTGCTTCTTTTACTTGCCTTGCTTAATTAACTCTCGCTAATTAGCATTTTTTTGGAAGAAGTCAAATAGAACAACATATGGCGGTATGAGAAATATGCAAATTAAAGGATATTTTAGTAATATAAGGGCCCTAGCAATTAGCTTCGTCGACTAAGAGTACTCTTTTAAACATCTTCAGCTAGATCGTATTACTACGCAAGGACGTTTAAAATTTTTGGGTGTTGAAAAAGTTTGACTTACTTTTTATTTCTATTGTTTGCTAATAGATGGCGCTAATAGTACCCCCTCCCCTCCCTCTCCCTCCTCCTCCTCTGCTGTATGACAAATAGCACAAACATAAAAATCAAGATTTTGGAGAGCAAAACATAAAATTTGCATGCATCTGATGTCGAACTAGGAACTTTTATCTTTCGGGGAGTCAATGTTATTTTTTTACTCAGTCGTCATATAACATAAACACACGCAAATATTCACATGTGTTTTTTATTATTTTGTGTTCGGTAAGTACAAGTATATTCTTACATAAATTATTGTTTAATTTAATAAATTGTAAACTCGGAGCCTGCTATACTAACACTCCTTCTGTCTATTGAAAGCGAATGTTGCGTGCATGCGGAAATAACACAGAAAAAAAAGCGGATGGAAGCAATTTAAAATCAGTGGAACAAGGTTAGTATTACGAGAGCGTAAAAACATGTGCTTTCATTCAACTTCGAAAAATAAAAATAAATATGTGCATACAGAACACATATGCTTTCTTTTCACAGTTGTAAAATCATATAAATTGTACATGAAGTAAGTTACGGGAAGGCTCTTTCTTTTATGTCTGTGTATATGTATGTTGTACAATTAGGTACAAGTATTGTACAATTAGGTACAAATTGTTGTACAATTATTTTCCCCAGTTGTCCAGTTGGAGTTGGGGGCATAACACTGGTACTATTTGTACTCACAGTGCTTACTCATGTATTTTGTTTAATATTTTATTTCAAATTCACTGTCAGAAACTAGTGTTGCCAGTTCCTGGATGTAGGTTTACCTACTCTGTTGGTTGTCACTGTCAAGCTTCCAGTATTCGTACAGCATGAAAAGCTATAACCCCCCTCTCAAAATATATACATTGTATACGCCAAGATGCTCAATAGCCTAGCAACACATCATGAAAAAACATGCCAAGAGAACCCAGTGGGTTAGGTTAGGTTAGGTTAGGTTAGGTTAGGTTAGGTTATGTGTTAGGTTAGGTTAGGTTAGGTTAGGTTAGGTTATGTGTTAGGTTAGGTTAGGTTAGGTTAGGTTAGGTTATGTTAGGTTAGGTTAGGTTAGGTTAGGTTAGGTTATGTGTTAGGTTAGGTTAGGTTAGGTTAGGTTAGGTTATGTGTTAGGTTAGGTTAGGTTAGGTTAGGTTATGTGTTAGGTTAGGTTAGGTTAGGTTAGGTTAGGTTAGGTTAGGTTAGGTGAATTTAGGAATGTTGGTTGCTACGTGCTTGATGTTAGTTTCGAGTTTTGGGTGGTTGTTTTCGAAACCTAAAAGTTCTCCCATGGTGCCCAGGTTCACGGTTTCCGTCGCGGATAGGATATACATTGTATATGTCAAGATGTTTAATAGCCTAGCAACACATCATGAAAAAACATGACAAGAGAACCCAGTGGGTTTATAAGTCAGTGCTGCCAACTCCTATTTGTAGGTTAGCTTAGCCTGTGAAAGATCATATAGTGGAATTTTTGTAGAGTGGGTAGGCAACACCGACGAGGTTTGAATTATTATTTGAGGCTCGAAATTATTATTTAATACTCGTCGGTGTTGCCAATTTCTATTTGTAGGTTAGCTTAGCCAGTAAAAGATCATATAGTGGAATTTTCTTCGGATGGGTTGGCAAAACCCAAGCCTAAAAAAAAAACATCCAATAGAGTTGCCAAATATAAAAAGGGACAATAGACCCCCCTCATAAAAAGCTACAGTAAAAACCCACAGTGTTGCCAACACTAGCCCCCCAACAGTATTGCCAGACATAAAAAATACATGGACCCCTCAGGCCCTTTGATAAAAATTTACAGTGAAAAAAAACCCAGTAGGTTAACAACACTGTCAAAAAATCTACGGCAGTATTGCCAGATGTAAACAGAGGGCAATAGACCCCCTCATAAAAGGCTACAGTGTTGCCAACTCTGTGCCCTCAAAATATACATCATAAAAGGCTACGACGAGCCTTTGATGAAAATTTACAGTGAAAAAAAACCCAGTAGGTTAACAACACTGTCAAAAAATCTACGGTAGTGTTGCCAGATGTAAACAGAAAACAATAGACCCCCCATAAAAGGCTACAGTGCCCCCCACAGTGTTGCCAACTCTGCCCTCAAAATATACATCATAAAAGGCTACGACGAGCCTCAAATGATGATTCGAGCCTCAATTGATTATTTAGAACCCGGCCACCTGTACTACTAACGATAAGACTTAGGACAAATATATTTGCGGATTCATCATGTAGACCTATACGTGAGTAAAATATGAATAGAACCTATATTCGGAAATCCTCACAGAGCGGACCTCTACCTTCAATTCGACGTGGTGAAGAAAGAAAGCGGAGACGCGTTTCCCCCAGCAGCAGCCAATTTGAAACTCGTGGACAACTTCGTGCCTCACCTGTTCTCGCAGGTGGAGGTGAGGAAACACGGTACCGTCATCGACAGAATAGATTATCCAGGCATCACGTCGACGGCAGTGGGAACGTTGAAATTATCCAAAACGGACGCGGCATACTATCAGGCGGGAGGATTCGAAGCGGGGACCAAAATATCGGCGAGAAGTCACACGGTGCTCTTTCCCATGCGTCTGCTTCCCGGTTTCTTCTCGGACTACAAGGAGATCATGTGGAAGGGAGGACTGAGAATCACGTTTCGAAGAGCGGCCAACGACAACGACGCACTGATGCGATACGCTACTTTGGGTCCGGACGGCACCACGCCGCTGCCCAACACTTTACCCGAAGCAGCCAAGTGCGTCATCCGGAGCATGGAGTTGAGAATGCCGGTGGTGGAATACGAAACGAACTACGCCCTCAAGTACAAAGCGGAGATCTTGGAAAGTCCGCAGGTGCCGATTCACTTTCACGGTTACCAGTGCGTGCAGAAGTTGGCGTCGGGAAGTCACATGGAATTCGACGTGACGACTCAATTCAACAACATACAGTTCGACATGCCAGATTTCGTCGTAGTGCTCTTTCAGACCGGGCGCGATAAGAATCAGGAAAAAGATTCCAGCAAGTTCGACGACTGCAAGATCAAGAACGTTTATCTGAAGAACGGTAGGAACGAAGTGTTCCCGCGCGAGAATTACAACCTCGACATGACCAAAGACGATTACCTCAAACTTTACGAAGCTTACACGGCTTACAAACGCGTGACCGAGGGAAGCGTGGACATGTACTACACGCCCAGCGAATTCAAAACCCACAGACCCATGTCCGTCATCAACACCACGAAGAGGAAGCAGGTGGTGGTCAACGATCGCACCAACATCAAGGTCGTCTGCGAGTTCAACAGTCCGTTGCCCGAGGATACTCTATGCAGCGTCATCCTGGTCGCAGAGAAGTCCTTCGTCCACGACGTGAAGAACGAGAGGGTGACGGAGCAGTTTTAAAAAAAAAATCCTAAAAAAAAAATTGCCACATACTAAAAAAAAATCAACACGGTTATATAAAATATAATGTAAGTTAGTTCGGTGTGCAAATAAAAAAAATGATAGGTCACTGAAGATCGTAAAAAAAATCGTAAGATAGGTTAAGTTATATCACGTAAGATCGTGATCGAGTAAGATGTTGGCAACATTGCGAGAAAATAAGGCTTGTGTCTTACAAGAGCAAACCATTAAGTCGAGCCCCACCGAGCCCCACTTTCGGTTGGTGAACTCTCTCCATTTGGGTCTACTACAGTTCGGTGTTCAAATAAAAAAAAATGATAGGTTAAGTCATATCACTGAAGATCGTAAAAAAAAAATCGTAAGATAGGTTAAGTTATATCACGTAAGATCGTGATCGAGTGAGGTGTTGGCAACACTGCGAGAAAATGAGGCTTATGCCTTACAAGAGAAAACCATTAAGGCGAGCCTCACCGAGCCTCACTCCGAGCCTCATTTTCGGTTTGTGAACTGTCCATTTGGGTCTACTCTAAAGTAGGTCAAAGCATGTAGAGGCTCTCGTGTAGTTTAGCACGTAATAAAAAAGAAGGATAGGTTAAGTTATATCACGTAAGATCGTGATATACCTACAAGTGTGAGGTGGGAAAAAAAGGGAAATTTTACTAAAACATCGCTAAACGCTAAAACATCGACAAAAAATTATCAAAATATGTCAAAAACTGATATTCAATTGATAAAAAAAGATGATACAAATGCATACCTACCAAGTATGAGTGGGAAAAAAAGGGAAATTTTACTAAAACATCGCTAAACGCTAAAACATCGACAAAAAATTATCAAAATATGTCAAAAACTGATATTCAATTGATAAAAAAAGATGATACAAATGCATACCTACCAAGTATGAGTGGGAAAAAAAGGGAAATTTTACTAAAACATCGCTAAACGCTAAAACATCGACAAAAAATTATCAAAATATGTCAAAAACTGATATTCAATTGATAAAAAAAGATGATACAAATGCATACCTACCAAGTATGAGTTGGAAAAAAAGGGAAATTTTACTAAAACATCGCTAAACGCTAAAACATCGACAAAAAATTGTCAAAATATGTCAAAAAGTGATATTCAATTGATAAAAAAAGAGGCTGAAAGACAATACCTACTAAGTATGGCGTAGAAACAATACACTTACACTACTCTAGTGACAAGAGGAACGCCCGAAGTACTGAGGAGGTGCAAGTACACCATGTCGTCGCAATTATTCTTCGTCGCGATCGACCTCGGAGAGCAATTTCGCCACAAAGGAACCGTGTGCAAGTCCCGCGTCCAGGAGAGATGAACGACCTCGCAATGTAGCAGGGTCCGGTACAGTATTCTTTAGAGGGTCTTATGTCCATGTAAACGTGCATTGTTAGTATCAACACCGTACTGTTAACGCCGAAGTCTCACTTATTTGCAAAGTGACTCAGGAAACCTCAAACCTAGCTTCCGTGTCTGTTAATTTTTGGTATTGTTGTAAAAAGGGTTATTTCAGGTTCAGATGTTCTAAGCTCCATTTCATTACTTTAATATTTAGTGTAAATTGTCAAAGTGTGCTCCATTTTTTGTGTAACCGACCGCCCCGTCACGCCATTTAACTAGTCAATACTTGACTGATGAGTCCTTTTTAATTGTGGAAAGTGTAATTTTTATTGCAAGGTCGTGCGCATGAAGTAGTATTATTTGTTGCATAGTGGTTTTTGATGTAATTTTTGCTCGCGCCGACGATTGATTTGTGTATTCCGGCAGCTGGAGCCAATTAAGTTTTTGCATCACTATGTAATTGTGTAGTTGTTATCATTGGACGAGAGAGGCTTATGTGTATTACCCCCGTCCGAGAAACTTGTTAAATGTCGTGCTTACGACTGGATGCATACGTTCATTCGAACGAAAGATTTAACCACGCCGACCCAATTGTCTTAGTTAACCGCTTTCCGAGGGCTGGCATTTAAGTTAATTTAAAAGAGCACAGGAGCTGGCAGACAAATGCCCTAAATTCACATTAAGGTTTAAAACTAAAAAGGAATGATATGTTAATGAGATCCATGATTTGTACCTATACTTCACATGTAAAAATACCTCATAGATGTGAAAGAGAGAAGAGTGAATGAGTGAGCGTTTGAGGAGGCTTTGTAAAGAGTTGTTGATTGCAATATTTTTTTGTTGTTACAACATATATTCACTTTTTACCGTTCGTCAGTGTTGTTATTTGACGTTTTTCAGGTACCGGATATTATGCTATTAGTGAGTTATGATTGTTCGAATCTACATATCAAAGGTAAACAAAACAGTGTAACATTTCAAGGTATTTATCTCCGCCTCGCAATAGCACGACAATAAACGACCGTCTCAGTACCGAACTTGAAAACTGGACCGTGAGAGTCACGACCGGTTTCCCGTACACATAACGACGTTTGGCCCCGTGCCGGGGTATGATTGACACGTCATTTCGGGGACCGTGAGTGCACTCGTTACATTACCCCCACAGTATTTCTTTCCAGGTTGCAAGTGATACGCGTACCAAGTTTGGTTGAAATCGCTCCAGGCGTTCGAGAGATATGCCGGAACAAACAAATATACACACCCACACACACACATATACATCCATTTTTATATATATAGAAAAAAGAAGAAATGTATGGACTAGAAATTGGCTCAAAAATATGGTAAGCAATACGTAACCCGAACAAGCTTTCTGATGAACTTGAGTTTGCATATTCATATGTGAGATTCGCACGATCATTCACACAAGAAAAGTCAAACATTTATTAATACACTTGTAATAATGAGGATTTTCATTTTCTGGTTTTTCATATTTGTCACGTACACATCTCATGCATTGCATAAATACCCAAATATTAATGAACTGAACACGAATGCACTCCATGTCATTTCTACTTTTTTTTATTGAGAAAGTATAACAAAAACAGCCAGCACTCGGAAACCACAGACAAAAAACGCTTCTTTGCAAACTCACATATTATCTTCACATGGCCAAACATTGCTCTGATTGGCTGTTCCACAGAATCCAGTCGAGGAAAGCCAGTTGCAATTAGAACATGACTCATTCCTCCAAACTAGTCAAACAGTCAGTCAGGCAGCCATCACATCCGGGCAGGTAGCCAGTTCAGCGCCAACTAACTGGATATCCAGTTCCGTGTGATTCGTCCTTAAGTGCATAAAGTGGACTTAATCATCCAAAAACTTTTTTTTTTCACTTATGCGCACGATGGTTGACAAACACAAACTTTGATTTTTAAAAGAAGCCTGCGTTTTTATTCGTGTCGTATGTTTTCATTATTTTTCTTCACTTTTCTTTAGAGCAGTGGTTCTCAACCCTTTTCAGTCCGGAACCCACCCTGAAGGACACTACACTTCATGGGACCTATAAGTACGGGTGCCGGCAAAATTAATTGTAGGGGTGTGGAGCCAGTTTAAAATCATATTTTTGCTAACATCGAGCACTTTAAGAAGCCCTCTTTTACTCTTGTTGAAATAAAATACACATACTTCATTCTATGAAAGTAATTATGTAATTTAAAATACTAATTTATTCTAGTCTAACATCTAACTAAACACACATTCTGAAATTGAGAGATGCCGGTAGTGCTAGGATTTATATGTATGTACTTACATATTCCATTCCTTTCTAGATGCATACCTAGAACATGAAAATGTCAACGAATTGAAGACTAAAATTGATAAACGCTGTGAGTGCCACAATAATTCAAACACCGTTTTCCACGTTAAACTGTGAAATGTGCCATGCTTTATAATGTGGTAAACGTGAAATGTGGCTGGTAGCCCTCTAAGTAGTTCAAAGGGGCGTGTAAAGAGGTCACTAGTGTGCACGCTCTTACGGGCTGATGTGCGGAACGATGCGATTTCCCAACACTTTCGCTTTTGGCACTTACAACGTTTTCCACTTTTAGTCCTCAATTATATAACTGACATGATTTTGCATTAGATGCTCATTTACTTTACATAAAGAAAAACATATTTCCTTGTTATTTTTGATCTCTGAAACACGATGAACGGAATTTCTAGCTCCTGTGATGTCATATTTTCTAATGAATGACATCCTTAGTGCTTACGGTCCCCTAGAATTGGCTGCCAAGTCGAAAGACAGGCTGAAGAAGAAACCAAAGGGAAACAAATACGCAAACTGTATTTATCGAAAGATGGAGTTTCTCAACCCCCTTCTTTCTGGTTACATCTTTTCGTTTCGTTTTTAGGTTTAGGCAAAGCTCCTATAAACTTGACATCGGTGGACAAGAAAGCTATTTTCCTGTACATAGCAAGTTACACAATATGTTCCCTTGTACAGCCGTGTGTTTTCACTCGATTGTTGTTTCTGTAGACGCTTTTTGTTACAATTTGTTTCGAAAGTTACAAAGAGCTTTCTTTCATATTTACATATTCTACAATAATTTGCGATGTGAAAAGTAATTAATAGTTGATAAAATTGGTTTCTTAAATATGTACACGTTGTTGTGCTTTCCTTAGTTTATAAATTTGATAGGAATTTTAATTTGAACAACTTTTGTCATTAAAATTATGTTGAATATGTTCAAATATAATAAATATCAAGCAGAATTCTTGAAATTGCTTGGATACTCGATTATTATAAATATTACATGTTTTTGATACTACATATTTAGCTACAAATCCTTTTGATAATACATATTTAGGTACATATTTTATCAATTATTGTTACATATTTATGTACATATTTTGTACTTGGATATTACATAAAAATCCGAGGATTAATGATGGAATTGATGAACTCGAACCTAGTCGCGATGGTGACGTGATCTTGTGTCCATCACTCAACTCACTTCACCATCGAGGCGACAGTTGTTGCTGTTAAGAAGAACTATAGATGCGTCTGTGCAAACATAGGAGCACTTATAAATATACTGCAGTATTTTCAGTGGCTTCTATGACAAACTTTGTCTCAGCATAGACATTTACTTATAAAATGCTTTAAATTCTTTCCAGGTTGTTTTGTGTAATCTTTCTCGGAGTTTGCTTTGGGACGTGTGCGTACCATGGAACGAAGCTCTGTATTAAATTACAGGAGTCTCGATTTACGTACGCCACCGTAGGACAGGCTGTTCCAATGCAGGACATTCCCTTTCCAGCCGTGACCATATGCAGAGAATGGACACTGGACGAATCTTTCAATATTGAAGATTTGACCAGAGAAGGCTGGGATGGCAATGCATCTGAAATGTAAGTGCTGAGATTGTTATAACTGGGGCTGGGATAGTTATGCACTAAAAATATGCAAAATATGCACTAAAAAGTGTAAAATATGCACTCAAATATGCACTTTAGAAACCCGTTTAATTTATAAATGCTGTATATTACAAACTATGAAAGATTACATGCCAGGCAATGAATATGCATTATTCTAAATGCTCATTAGCTACACAGATGAATTATTATAGTTCCTCTGCAATACTTATGATTTTCTCACTGTCTGTCATATGAAAGCTCGGCGGTTGGGGCAAGACTGGCTCGGAAAATACTGAGCGCCATTTTCCCGCGGATTAATACATAAAACCTGCTGCAAATTTAGCCTGCCGCGGGGCCATCATTTCAGTAAGTAATAAAGTTATAAAGTGAAGTTTTGGCACGTGCTTGCTATTTTCCTCTACCGTTCAGCACATCATGTGGCTTTATCAGGAGATAAGACAACAATAGCGAAAGTTTATAACATGGGAAGGCAGTGGCGACGATTGAGTTCCAAAACCGGAGGGGAGGGGCAAGAACAATATATTTCCCTTTGTAGATAAGATTTAGCATAGTGCGGGGGCGAAAAGTAGGGGGGCAACTGCCTTCTTCGCCCCCCTAATCTCCGCCACTGTAGAGAGGAAAGTTATGTTAAAAAGGGTTAAAAAGGTAAAAGACAATGCAGTGCCCTGTCACTCCTTCCTACTTCATGTCTGGGTGGCAACTGACTGTCTTATTCAATATGGCTGCACTACAACAGGAAGTGCAGCCAACTTTACTTCCTGTGAGCCATGCATGGAATAGGCCGGCCCCAGTGGCGGAGTGATTAGCACATAGCGCTACCACGCCAGGGGTCCCGGGTTCGAATCCTGGCCTGGGCATGGACATTTGTGAGTGTCCATTCATCTATGTCATCACTCATCTCCATCTTCGCAAATTAGCCAAAAGTGGCACAAGAGGCGAAGTAAAATCAATAAAATCAAGGCATTGAATAGGAAGATGTGAGAGGGCACTGCATTGTCTTTTACCATTTTAAACTTTTTTAACATAACTTACCTCCCCATGTTTTAAACTTTGACTTTTCTTGTCTTATCTCCTGATGAAGTGGTGAAAACTAGATGGAGAAAGCAGCGGCGGTTCGCGACTTTTCAAAGATGTGTGCTACAGGTAGATGCTGTTTCTTGCATTTACAATCACCACCCTCCTCCCCCCAGTCCCCACACACAAATACACTCACTTGGAAACACTAGCATACACAGAATTTTTTAGACGGGACTGGAATTGTATAAGTTGGTATCACATAGCTGCTCTCTAGGTAGGGGCGAAATAAACTATAAAATATTTTGCAATCACCGCTTTAAACCCTCACTTTAAAAGCCGTTCAAAGACAAAACTGGTAATGGAAGTTCGTTTTAAGGGATGTTCGCTTGGCAGGTGTCAACTTTTCCATGTCTGTCGATCCTTGAGAAAGTTTTTATTTTGGCTGCAGTCTTCCTCCTTCCATTTCACAATTGGAATCTCCAGGATATGTTCCAAGTTGTTCTTCCCAGTAGTCCACATCCTGATTTGTTTGGAGGTTGGTGCTGCCTACTTCACTTTGCTCTCCCGACTTCGTCTGGAAGTTGAAATTTGCCTGCCCAGGTGTTGTAGCTCGGTGGAACCGAAAGTTTCCCCGGTGGGGGGCTGAGACCGCCAAACCATCAACTTTGAGGGGGGGCTATGACCAGAGACAGCAAAACACAAAATTATATACTAAGTATATAATTATGAGTATTATTAACATTTTTACTAAAAAGACTTTCAAAAGACGATATACATGAGCTAGGGGAGTGGATGAGACGTTCGGGCTACAAATGTCTTTCACATGACATTCAGAACGAGATCGTTGATATAATAGGGAGATCTGTTTTGCGCTCCGTGGTAGCAGATATTAAAACTCGGGAATATTTTGCTGCATATTATGGTTGATGAAACTTGTGACATATCCATCCGTGAACAATTAACATTCTGCATTCGAACTGTGAATGAAATTTTTGATATTTTTGAGGAATTCATAGGCTTTTACGAGATTCCGAACACTGAGGCCAAAACGCTTTTTGACGTTGTAAAAGATATTCTGGTGCGTCTCGACTTACCCATACAGAATCTTAAGGGGCAGTGTTACGATGGTTTTGAACAGTTCTGGCAGAAAATCACAGAGGGCAAACCCGGCCTCGATGATGAGCCAGAATTGCCCCGACAAAGTCACGTCCCTAAGAGACTTGAAAATTCTAATGCTGCTAAACCTCACAAGTTCTACACTACAAAAGAGTATTAAAAATCGATATGCACTGACGTGTGAGACACAGTAAAATCATGTGTTAAACAAATACATGAATCTACAGGACTACAAAAAGTAACAGCCGTAGAGAAAGAATGGATCTCAGCTGTGAAGAGTTGCACAACAAACTTTGAGCAAACGCGAGAATTCTTTCGCCAAGATTTGGATGCCGATAGGCTCTCCTTACACCTGTCCATGCTTGGTGATATCGCCAAAGAGAAGAAAGTAGTTCTAACTAACATGCGTGACATACGGAAGTTTCCTTTGGAAGACAGCACCCTCCAGAAGCTTCTGCCTGAAGTTGCCAAATTCATGATGCTCCTCCGCACTGTGCCAGTGGCGACAGTCACAGCCGAAAGGTCATTCAGTGCTCTTCGTTGACTGAAGACATATTTGGGATCTACAATGGAGCAGAAGAGACTAAGCAGCTTAGCGTATTCCACATACATCAAACTGTGCTTAATAATTTGGACCTGAGACCGCTCGTTAATGAGTTAATAAAGAATAACCCAGTGCGTAGAGCAGCTTTAGCTTTATTTTGAAATCATGTTCATATGTTTTTGTTGCGTATGTCACTTTATATCTTAGTGTACATGCTATGTTTTTTTTATTATTGCAAAATTAATTAAAAAAGTAAAATATCGTAGCAAGAACAAAAAAGTAAAACTATTTTCCTGCAATTTGTGTTAGCATTTGTGTAAATAATTAACTAAAACTGTTAAATATTGTAAATATTCGTTATTTTTATGGGTACGTCAACACTAAGGTTATTTGCACCCGTCACATATCCTTTCTTTACAGGACATTAAAACACACCCATGCCCTCGCCGGGACTCGAACTCAAGACCTCCGGATCAAAGTTAGTTGAGTCGACTACCCAACACGCTCGGCTACCGAGGGCGGCATAAAACTGTTAGGTTGGCCTCAATGTAAATACATACTTTTCAATAAAAATGTTAATTGTTATCAAATAAACAAATGAGCAGACATAAAGAGACTTTGAAACATTTTCTAAACGTTTCATGTTACATTTAATTTGCATGGAATATAATAGCTGCTTAAAAACTGATATACGAAGACATAATTTTTATTTTTTAAAAAAGGGAGGGACTGAGTCAATCATTCATTTATTTCAGTGATCAGAGCCCCCCAATAATTTTGACAAGTTGGCGCCCCTGCCCCGGTACAAGTTTCGTTGTCTTCCTTTTCTTCTACCACCTCTTCCGTAGCATTGTCCCACTGGAGTTGACTTTGGAGGCGTAGTACTCGGAACTTCCTGTTGCCTGGAATATTGTTGTGGGTAATTTGTGTGCAACGAATTAAAGCCTGTAAACAAACTGTTCAAATGCCATTTTATCGGCATTTTCACCGTAACGCACATTTGTTGAAAGTCAAGAAGAAGATTATTGTTTTTCATGAAGTTTACACCAAGCACTATGTCTACTGAAAGGTTTTCATATAAATATGCCCATGTAGGCCAAGTCAGTGTTTCAAGCTGTAAAGTGAATTGCACTACCTTTTTAAGGATGATATTATGTTCTCCTTGATTTATCTTTAAGTAACAATCTTCAACATTAACTGGACACTTTGAACGTAATAAATGAAATATTCTATTTCTACAGTGAAACTTCTCCTAACGGACACCTCTAAATTACGGACATTTTTAAATTCCCCGGCAGAAATACGTGGGGTTTAATGATTCATTGAATTGTTTTAAGTTCACTTTTTCACAGTAAGACTAATCGGGACTGGACCTACAGTTTCAAGTGGGATCCGAACCACTGTGCCATGTGCTTCCAGCGGGTATTAAACGCGGGACCCCTTGTTTACAAGGCAACAACGCAACCACTGCGCCATCGGGAAGGCCATGTGGTTTAATGGCAATATTACTTCTTAATAACGGATGCGGACACTAAAAACTACCTCCCCAACGCAAATAAAACTTCTTAATAACGGACAGCCTGAAAGAAAACGGTCGCAATTCCTGGAATTCGACACAACAATGGCCAGTATTTCGAACTAGCGCGCATTGTTTCATGTTACACCGAACGTATTTCCTTTTAAAAGTGCAGACAGTAGACAGTATTCTTTGCGGTTATCTTGAGAAGTGTGTGTCACTGGGGGTACAGTACCCCCTTCAAAAATTTAGGAATGCACCCCTGTACCCCCCCGTTCCCACTGTGTGTGTGTGTGTGTGTGTGTGTGTGTCACTTCTGCTACGTTGTCGCAGAAACGCAAACGACTGACTTTAATTAAAAAAGTTGAAGTCATCAACGTCTACGAGAGAGCGAGAGACTTAGTGTTCGAGATATGGCCGTGCGGTTTGCTGTTGGAAAATCACAGATCAGTGACATTTTAAGAAACAAAAGTGACATCCTTAAATTGTGGACTGGAAATGAAAATATTTCTGGTAAACGCTTATTTCCCAATACACGGGGCTTGAAAGTTGACAACTTAATATTTGAATGGTTTTTTCGTGCTCGTAGCAACAACATGCCTGTGAAAAGCACCGTAAAATACGTACTGTAATATGGTTATCCTATTGTGTAACATCCTACACTTTTTTCTGAATAAAGGACACTTCTTAATAACGGACAGAGCCTCCCCGATGGCGCAGTGGTAGCGTTGTTGCCTTGTAAACAAGGGCTCCCGGGTTCGATACCCGGTGGAGGCGATAGTTGTTCGGATCCCACTTTAAACTGTAGATCCAGTCCCAATTAGCCTTACTGTGCATAAAGTGGACTTCAAACACCCAATAAATTAATAACGGACATTTATTTTTTTCCCAAGCCTGTCCGTTATTGAGAAGTTTTACTGTAATTATTTTTTTTGTGCTACCAGTATCAACACATGCTTTAACATTTAATACTTTGTTTAATGTATTATCTACGAAAACTCAAGTGGCTTTTTCACTTTTTTCTGGCGTTTCTTTAACACACATGTTTTGTAGCAAGTTAGCATTACGCGACCCGTAGTTACATTTTTGTGAGGCTATATTACACTGTTATTAGTTTATAATTAGTTAATAATTTTTAATTCTATCTTACAATATTATATTGTAAGATGAAATCGAACCTAAAATTTAGCACATTCCCAATGTAACATTTAAACCTCTTATTACTGGTTAATAAATTCTACTTAATCACGTAACAATGTGAATATTTATGACGTTATCCACCTAAATCTTGACAGCCATACAGTAGCTCATCCACACCAGGAAGCCTGGCGCCACCACTGGCTTCAGTGCTTGAAATTTCCTTATACCACCCTCAGATGGAATATTCGAACCATTTCTAATATTGAGCATTATATAGAGAAACCAGCATGTCACATGAAAATATCCTATGTATAATCTATATTATTCATTAATACATAAATTGACAAAATATTGGCACACATTGACACATATTATCACATGCTCAGCATATAATTTATGCTGTGTGAGACATCAAGTGCTGCAGGTTACCTGCATTTGTCGCAAACCACAAATTATCATAGCGACAATCACAAAACTGCGAATTATGACCCTATAATCTATTATCCTCTAAATTGACATCCTGGAAAACATTTTAGCCATTAATTAATTTGTAGAATTTCTTCCGAGGAAATAAATAGCAACTAATAGCAACTAAAAGTATTCAATAATACAACCTTTGTCAGAAAAGTTCCAGGACTGAGTTCGTAAAAAAAATATTCAACTTAGGAACTAATGGTCCTAGGTTTTTTCAAAATAGTCCCCTCGGCTATGTATACACAGCTGCTACCGTTTCTGGAGGTCAGGGAAGCAAGCAGGGAAAGCTTCATCTAGGATGCTTCTCAACACATCTGTCACAAAACAGTTTGGATTGCTATCAATATCTTCATGACGCTTCCCTTTCAGCGGTGTTTGCACACGGGGAGACAAACAATAATCACACGGTAACTGGTCGGGTAAATATTGGGGATGTGGTAGAGCAGAGACACGATGCTTGACCAGATATTCCTGGACTGATAAAGCAGTATGTGGCCTTGCATTGTCGTGCAATAAGAACCACTGCCCAGATGCCCACAAATCAGGACGCAGAATTGCTTGACGCAAATGTTTCAGGACGTCAATATAATGGTTTTTGTTTATCGTTTGTCCTTCAGGCAGATATTCATGGTGCACCAAACCTTTAGCATGAAAAAATGGGATCATCTTGCACTGAATCTCTGCCCTTCCGAAACCTTTTGTGCCATTCAAAGATACAGCTTCTCGATAACGCCTTGTCACCAAATGCTTGCTGTATCATATTCCATGTTTCACTAGGGGTTTCCCAGCTTAACACAAAACTTAATGTTAACTCTCTGCTCGGAATGCACGTCCATCACGACACTTGTGTAACTTCCAACTAAATGCACCAACAAGCCAAACAGTGGGCTGCTAAGCACAGCCCTGCCACCTAGCGTGTTTACATGGAAACACTTCCAAGGCCATTTCTATTCAAAACACATGTCAGGTGACTGAAAAACGCCCATTTCTTGTGTTTGAATGTCACAGGTAAAGAATAAGAAAATCAGTTCTGGACCTTTTCTGACAAAGGTTGTATTTAAATGGATATAAGGCCTCATAATTCGATTTCGTCCACTAATAGTAACTTACGATGTGTTTTATTTATCTTTGTAGATATTACACATGTATTTTTTATGATTTTCTTCAGTAAATTCGGAAACATTTCATATAATTCTTTCTTTCAGTTTGACCATTCTTTGCGTTTTAAAAGGATCTTTCCGGAGCGTCAAAATTCCAAAAATTCCTTTCTGCGACAACTTGGAAAAACTGAATAGCATCCCGGACTTTACTTTGGTATGTGTTGATACTGGAATTTCCCTCACACATTTAGTACCATCCATAATCAATTATGTATCAAAGTTTTAAAAGTTTAATCAATTAAGTCTAATTTATAGACTAGTCGTATAGGCTGATCAGAATTGAGTCTTCAATTTAAAGTTGAATCTGAACCCCGGTAACATGTGCCCCATGCGACGGCGTCAACTACTGGGGAAATATTTCACACGCAAGAATATGTTTTCCTGGTACAATACCAGAAATATATAATTTCACCTATACAACCTTGGACAGTTTGTATGTGAATTATCTTGATAACTTCTCCTATTTGTTTCTTCTAGATGGCTATGAGTATACTACAACTTTATCAATTGACAATATCTATTAATTAATCACAGACTGTCTTTTTTAATTTTTTGTGAATATCTGTTTCTTACTTCATAGTTGTTGCAGTATGATTTATCATGGATTCGAATTCCACAATACAGGGTGTATATAAAGTCCCGGTACCATTATAAAAACATAGCTCGAAAACTACATGCAATAGAACAATGCTGTTGATTGCAAAATGTGTATTATAACACTGATAATGACGGTTTGTTTGTTTGCTTTTGTTGCAGGTTATAATACACATTTTGCAATCAACAGCATTGTTCTATTGCATGTTGTTTCCGAGCTATGTTTTTGTAATAGTACCGGGGATGTATGAACACCCTGTATATTCTAAAATGGCTATTAATATTATGAATGCATGCAATACTGGAACCATCAATGTATAGTTATTGCTAATTTTAATGCTACAAATAGTTTTTTTTAATCATCTCGTTTGTGAGGGGCACGTGCCCCTTGCCCTCCTGCTAAATCCGCCAAAGATAGTAAGAATAGGATAGGCTAGGTTTTAAATTGCAGGCAGTCTCAGTACAGATTGATACTCCGGGTATGGTTCAGCCAAAGATGACACATAATTACTTGTAACAATGTTCATGGACGCATGTTAATATATTATGTTAATATCGTGTAGTAAACAAAACTTGTATTGCGTAACTGGCATATGCTCCATGAGTAATAATTGATAAATGAGGAATGGGAAATTTAAGATCAGTTTGTTTCGTATACAGGGCGAGCCAAGTAAACCTGGCAGGTTTTAATTACAAATTAAAACAAAATTCTTTCATGCAACGAAGTCAATTTAATACATGTTGTACAACATCTCAAAGCATTTTGGGAAAATAGCATGACTGGCAGTTTTATGTAATTTCTTGACAAGGACAGTTCATTTTTGAAATAGCACAAAATTCAATCTGACGGTTTTGAATTAACACTGAACCACAGACATACATTTGTCTGTAACTGAACGGAAGGTGCATGAAGTTACGACATTGAGCTGTTCGTTATCTCAAAGCATATCAAGAATATTATAATTTAATGGGGTGTCAATACTGTCTTAGGATCCAGAGTTATTTAGTCTTTTCAACTTCTTTTGGCACGTTCGGGGTTGAAAACATGTAGATACCATATCGCTAAATACAGTCTCCAAAATGTAATGTTCTAACTCTCTCTCCACCACAGAAATCCCTTGACAATCTAAGATTTAACACTTTATCAAGAGCTTCCTATCTCCCTCATTAAATATAGTACTCAATCCTACCACCAAAACTTTCATGTTAATTTTACACATATTGTTGATATTGAAGAGTGAATATTGCGTCCTCGAAGAAATTAATTCTGTCTCCACACCAGAATTACCGCAACAGTCTAAGACAATAATAATGCACAAGAAATGGATATCCCCTTCAATTTAATGCTCAATCTCCCTCTAACAAAAATTCCCGCCATAATCTGAGACCTAGAGTTGGATACTGTCTCCCAACGCTCCAACGTTTAATTCAGAATCCCCCCCAGAACTCACGTGTCAATTAAGGCCTAATATGTAAGGTTTGGATATTTCTCTCCGCCCCCCCCTTCGATAATAGCCTTCAACACTTTCTTTTCTTCATCCAACATCAAAAATGTTATAAATTGTCTCTCATATGTGTGTGCTCCTTTTCCACAAAAAGATTGTTCATACATGTAAAACAGAACGGTTTGACCTGAGTTAATACCTTGCTGGTGATGAGGCCTGCTTGAAAAGATTTATTAAGCTAAATTATTAAGATTTTTTCTAACATATTTTTAAATATACCTTTTTCTGTGGTAGTATGCTTTTGATACAATATAATTTCACCAGATTATCTCCGATTGTTAATATGTATTAATAATTTTAAAAATGTGGTTTGAAATTCTTCACAATATCTGCTGCTGTTTAGTGTATTTTAAATCACACTTCAGCTGGAGTTCCAGCGCAACTTAACTCCTCACGTTCCCCATCCACCTCGCTGGAGACCTTTGGACTTCGAGAACTTGGATGTGTTCAATGGAGAACCAAGCAGGGGCTGGGCAGCGCCTTTTCTCACAAACTACGGTATCTGCCGCTCTGTCAATGTGCTACATGCTTATGATATGTTCAGGAACACCAGGTAAGTAACAGTTGGGCTGAAAAGTTCGTAGGCTGACTCATAGATGGCGTTACTAGAATTAAATCCATGTGATTTTTACTTAGTACTAACCTTCAAAAGATACGTGTATAAATTTCACAGCTGCCGGATAATTAGTTCGTGAGATATAGCATTGTGAGTGAAGCAGCTTTTGTTATTGTGAAAAAATTGATAAAAAAAGAATTTCGTGTGTCAATAAAGCATTGCTTTTTGGCGAAAAAAATACTGTTGAAGCCAAGGCTTGGCTTGATAAACATTATTCGGACTCTGCACCAGGAAAATCAACCGTTGAGAAGTGGTTTGCTAAATTTAAACGAGGCGAAATGAGCATCGAAGACGATGCACGCAGTGGACGCCCCAAAGAGGCTGTTACCGACGAAAACATCAAAAAAGTCCACAAAATAATTTTAAATGATCGTAAAGTGAAGTTGATCGAGATAGCTGAGACTTTAAAAATATCAAAGGAACGTTTTGGACATATTGTGCATGAATATTTGAACATGCGAAAGCTGTGTGCAAAATGGGTGCCGCGCGTGCTCACAATCGACAATGCACCGTGTCACAAATCAATGAAAACGATGGCAAAATTATATGAATTAGACTACGAATTGCTTCCCTATCCACCATATTCTCCAGATCTGACCCCCAGTGACTTTTTCCTGTTTGCAGACCTTAAAAGAATGCTCGCTGGAAAGAAATTTAGCACTGATGAAGAGGTAATCGCCGAAACTGAGGCCTATTTTGAGGCTAAAGAGAAATCGTACTATAAAAATGGCATCGAAAAATTGTATGACCGCTATAATCGTTGTATCGCCCTCGAAGGCAACTATATTGAATAATAAAATCGAATTTTGTCAAAAAAATATTTTTTACTATGTTAGCCTACGAACTTTTCAGCCCAACTGTTAAGGATAGTAAGCATAGACGGAACACACAAACGCAAGCATATGCACGGTCGCACGCACACGCAAACACCCCTCCCACACACACATATGGGTGTATGTGTGTGTGTGTGTGTGTGTAATAGACGAATAGAAACGGACTCACGTGAAAGGACACTTCTCAATAAAGTTCCTCCCCGGTTCAGGCATTAACCCAGCGCTTCATGAGGTTCATGATGCCTTGAAGAAGCATCTCAGAGGATGTCGGTTTCACTCGGATGATGTCAAGCACGAAGCAAGTGTTGGGCTCCGACAACAGGACCCAAAGTTCTCTGAGACAGGCATCATGAACCTCGTGAAGAGCTGGGATAAGTGTCTGAACCGGGGAGGGACTTTGTTGAGAAGTGTCCTTTCAAGTGAGTCCGTTAGTATTCGTCTATTAAATACCTACTGAAATTTGTAGGCTATGTAATTTTTCCCGACCATCCCTCGTGTGATTATACAGTATATATAGTGTGTGTGTGTTTGTATAGGGGTGGGGTTTTGACACATATATGTAACGCACACACACACACACACAAAGAGTATTAACAGAGATTCTATGTAGGTACAACTTGCAGTCAGATAAACTTATCGAAAAGTGGAATCCAAGTAGTATCGACCAGGAAACGAACCAAGGACCCTTTGATTCAAAGGTGATAGCATTAGTAGATTTTTGTGATGTAAAAGCAGTTCTATGTTGTTTGTATTAACAATGATTACAGATAGGGATAACTTGAGAATCATTTCTACAGGCGAAATTGTCACATACAGTCTGGAATTAAATCAGTTTGTGTCTGCCAGTTAGCTTTATTGTCATGTAATCAATAAGTTCAGGACTAGAATTCCGACGTCGACTTATTTAAGTGCCCACTAAATATAGTTCCGATTGATCTATTTGTACTAAACTTTATTTCATTCTTTTACTAGGGTCGACAAAACTACCGCGAATGGGATTAAGCACGAAAGTGAAATTTTTGCGGTTGTTCCTTTCGCGCTAATTACTTCGCGTTTAATCCGTTTCGCGTTTAATCTTTTCGCTCTTATTCCTTTCGCGCTTATTCCAGTTTTCAATTATGGTTTCGCGATTAATCCGTTTCGCGATTGTTCCTTTCGCGTTTCTTCCGGTGTTCAATTTTGATTTCGCGGTTAATCCCTTTTGCGGTTGTTCCTATCGCCCTTATTCAGGTGTTAAATTCTCGTTTCGTGATTAATCCCTTTCGCGGCTGTTCCTTTCGCGGTTATTCTCGTGTTCAATTTTGATTTCGCGATTAATATTTTTCGCGGTTGTTCCTTTCGCGTTTATTTCGGTGTTGAATTTTGGTTTCGCGATAAATCCGTTTCTCGGTTGTTCCTTTCGCCTTTATTCCGGTGTTGAATTTTGGTTTCGCGATTAACCCGTTCTCGGTTGTTCCTTTCGCGTTTATTCCTGTTTTAAATTTTGGTTTCGCGATTAATCCGTTTCGCGGTTGTTCCTTTCGCGTTTATTCCGGTGTTGAAATTTGGTTTCGCGATAAATCCGTTTCTCGGTTATTCCTTTCGCGTTTATTCCGGTGTTGAATTTTGGTTTCGCGATTAAACCGTTTCTCGGTTGTTCCTTTCGCGCTTATTCCTGTTTTGAATTTTGGTTTCGCGATTAATCCGTTTCTCGGTTGTTCCTTTCACGTTTATTCCTGTTTTGAATTTTGGTTTCGCGATAAATCCGTTTCTCGGTTATTCCTTTCGCGTTTATTCCGGTGTTGAATTTTGGTTTCGGGATTAATCCGTTTCTCGGTTATTCCTTTCGCGCTTATTCCTGTTTTGAATTTTGGTTTCGCGCTTGATCCGTTTCTCGGTTGTTCATCTCGCGTTTATTCCTGTTTTGAATTTTGGTTTGTTCCGTTTCGCTCTTATTCCTTTCTTGTTTAATCCTGTGTTACGTTTCGCGGTTGTGCTCTTTCGCGCTTAGTACGTTTCGCGCTTAATCCCTTTCGCGGTTATTCCACCGCGGTTATTCCTACCAATTGTGTTTTTTAAAAGAAAATAGTTAGTTATCCTCTTTAGAAGGGGCACGTGCCCCCTTGGCCATCCCGATAAATCCGTCAATGATAATAAGGATAGGATATGCTAGGTTTTAAATCTCAGGCAGTCTCAGTGCAGATCGATACTCTGGGGTGGGTTACGTTTTATGGTTCAGCCAAAGAGGACACATAATTACTTGTAATAATGTTCATGGACGCATGTTAATAAATTATGTCAATATCGTGTAGTAAACAAAACGTGTATTGCGTAACTGCCATATGCTCCATGAGTACTAATCGGTAACTGAGTAATGGAAAATTTAAGATCAGTTCGTTTCGTAATGAGCTAGTACAGGGCGAGCCAACTAAACTTCACTGTTTTCAATTACAAACTCAAACAAAGCTCTTTCATGCAATGAAGTGAATTTAATACACGTACAACATCTCAAAGCATTTTAGGAAAATAACATAAGTGACAGTTTTATGTAATTTCTTGACAAGAACAGTTCATTTTTTATATAGCACAAAATTGAATGTGACATTTTTTGAATCAACACTGGACGTAAGGTGCACGAAGTAACGACATTGAGCTGTTCGTTATCTCAAAGCATGTCAGTCAGTATGGAGCAGTGGTTGGCACAACGCCGTGCTTTTGTGGTTCAGACATTTTTCATAATGAATGCGTGGTGGCAACATAGTATCCCTTCCATAAACACTTTAACATTCACCGTAATGTGAATGTTCCCAGTCGGAATACCATCTTACTGTGGGTAAGGGACTTCCAGGAGACCGCATCAGCAATGACAAGAACAGCTGGTGGACTTCGTAAGGTTCGCACTCCGGAGAACATTGAATGATTGGTTGGTTGATTTGGTGGGATCCGAACCACTATGAGTCTCCACCGGGTATCGAACCCGGGACCCCTTGATTACAAGGCGACGATGCTACCACTGCGCCATTAACATTGAATGAGTTCGGGTCTCTCTTTTGAGGAGTCAAAAAATGAACTGTCCTTGTGAAGAAACTGACACTCATTCAATTTTCCTATAATGCTTTGAGATGTAGTACTACATGTGTTAAATTGACTTAGTTTCATGAAAGAGTTTTGTT